>NC_137325.1:92369550-93007696 GCF_965287045.1 Carcharhinus amblyrhynchos
TTGCTTTTGTGGCCACAGTATTTATATGGCTAGTCCAATTAAGATTCTGGTCAATGGTAATCCCCAGGTTGTTGACAGTCAGGGATGGTAATGCTATTGAATGTCAAGGAGCAATGGTTACATACTCTTTTGTTAGAGATGGTCACTGGCTGGCACTTGTTTGGCACAAATGTTACTTTCCACCTGTCAGGCAAAGCCTGGATATTGTCCAGGTGTTGTTGTATTTGGACATGGACTGCTTCAGTATGAGGAGTTGCGAATGGTGCTGAACATTGTGAAGTCATCAGCAAACACCCCCACTTCGGACCTCATGAAGGTTATGGATGAAGCAGCTGAAGATGATTTGTTCCAGGACATAACCCTGAGGAACTTCTCCAGCGATGTCCTGGAACTGGGATAATTCACCTCCAACTTCCTTTCTGCCAGGAATGATACCTGATTGCAATCCTGATTTCCATTGACTCCATTTTGCTACAGCTGTTTAATGCCAAACACGGTCAAATGCTGCCATGGTGCCAAGGGCACTCATTCTCACCTCACCCCTGGCATTCAGCTCTTTTGTCCATGTTTGAACAAAGGCTGTAATAAGGTAAAGAGCTCAGAGGCCCTGGCAGAACCCAAACTGAGCAACCACGAGCAAGTTTTGAGTAAGTGCCACTTGTAGAGCTGTTGATGACCCGTTCCATCACTTTGCTGATGATGAATAGTAATTGGTAAGCAATAATAAACTGGTAAACAATGGAAATTGACTGGGTTGTACTTATCCTGCTTTTTGTGCACAGGACATACCTGGGCAATTTTTCACATTGCCTGATAGATGCCTGTGTTGTCATTGTACTGGAATAGCTTTGCTCGGGTACAGCAAGTTCTGAAGCACAAATCTTCAGTACAATTTCTGGAATATCGTCTGGGTTCATAACCTTTGCAGTATTCATTACCTTCAGCCATTTCTTGATGACACATGGAGTGAATTGAATCAGTTGAAGATTAGTATCTGTGATGCTGGGGATCTCTGGAGGATGGATTATCCTCTAAGCACTTCTGCCTGAAGACTGTTGCAAATGTGTCTTTGCACAGATGTGCTGGCTCCTCTCTCAATGAGGATGGAGACATTTATGGAACCTCCTCCTCCAGTGAATTGTTTAATTATCCACCACCATTCATGACTGGATGTGGCAGGACTGCAGAGCTTAGATCTGATTCATTGGTTGTGGAATTGCTTAGTTCTACCGACTTACTGCATATATTGGTTGGAGATTTTCATAGTAACTTCATTGCAGTGTGAATGTAAGCCTACTTGTGACATTAATGAAATAAATTTTAAACTTTAAGTAGTCCTGTGTTGTAGCTTCACCAGGTTGATATCTCATTTTTAGCTTATGGCATGCCATCATGCACTCTTCATTGAACCAGGGTTGATCCCTTGGAGGTAACGCTAAAGTTGGGGATATGCAAGGCCATCAGGTTGCAGGTTGTAGTTGAATACAATTCTGCTGCTGCTGAGAATCCACAGCACCTCATGGATACCCAGTCTTGAGTTGCTAGATCTGTTCAAAGTCTACCCCATTTAGCATGATGGTGGTGCCACACAACACAATGGGTGGTACATTTGGTTTTATTCTTTTACTAACAAAAAAACAACTGAGTGGCTTGCTAGTCTATTTCAGGGGGTGTTTGAGTCAACTACATTGATGTGGGTGTAGGCCAGACAAGTTAAGAATGGAGGATTTACTTCCCTCGAGTGCATTAGGGACCAGACAGGTTTTTACAACAACAGTTTCATGGACATGATCAGAGTTTTAATTCCAGATTTTTATTGAATTCAAATTCCTCTATCTGCTGTGGTGGCATTTGAAACCAGGTCTCCACAACATTACCCTGGGTCTCTGGATCACCAGTCCAGTGACAATACCACTACAAAACCACATCCCCTAGAAACCTTTAGTAGTAGAAAGCTTAGAATTTCCAGGAGATACAATATAATATAGTTTACCTATCCAAATCATTCTTTTCTCCCCTCCTCCTACACACTCGCTCCCACCCACCCCACTCTCCCATTCCCCACTGCCCCCTGTTAATGGTTACCCATTTACCTCCCTTACTCTCTTGGTAGAAGGGGACAAACATTGTGAAATGGAATCTTTAGGAACCTTTCCTCTTCCTATATTATGTACTGTTTTCAACTATTTTTCAAGCTCAACAGCTTTGAGTCATCCTGCACATATTTCTTATATTTGTGGCTGTTCTGGATATTTGTGATTTTCAAACATGTTGACAACGTTGAGGTTCTATAGAACATTTATTTCCTTTGTCTGTCAGTTAAACAGACTCAAAAGACTTGGAAACACCAATAATTGTTAGCAACTTCAAGCCAACTAAATGTCAGTGCTGAAATGAAGTTCAAGCCAAACTCTCTCTGATTCACTTGGCTGCCTTCTCATTCAGTTGACAACACATTACTCAAATGCCTTTCACTCGTATATCTACTTAAACATACCAAAACTGCACAATCAGCACAATCAAATAAATCCATTTCAAACACAGTTATAATATCTGAAACAGTCATTCAGTGAAAAATCAAGCTTGTGTCATATTTCATGATTGTTTGGCCTTGAACTGATTCTTAGATTAAATTATAATATGATGTTACCATCTAATTTGCTTCAAAGATGGTAAGCTTCAGAATTTCTTAAGGTAGTGTGGCCAAATGGGCCACCTAAAATGGTGATTTGTAAAGCAATCTGGGACAATTGGGCAAGAACTAAAACAGAAGGTTGCAGCCCAAAAGACAGAGATAAACAGGCTGCAGCTCAGATGGCTGAATACACAGGATATGGGCCATCTCCAGAATGAAAGGGACTTTCTGGTCAAACTGGGTTATTTACCAGACATAGGGGCATCGTAACTCCTTATCTAGGTGGGAGATGTGTGCCCTACGTGCCTCAGCACCTACAGACATGGCCGTTGGGGACACACCCAGAGATTGGTGTGGCAGCACCTGATTGGACTTTATCGATCAGGATGATTGATAAAGGGAGTAGCCATGAAGGAAAGGTTATATATTTCCAAGTCAGAATGATAAATGACTTGGTGGGGAACTTGCAGAAGGTGGTGTTCCCATACTTCTACTCCTCTTGTGCTCCTTCATGGTCAAGGTTATGGATTTGAAAGGTGCTGTCCAAAGATCCTTGGCAAATTGCTGAAGTGCATCTTATAGATGGTACACAAGGCTGCCACTGAGCTCTGATGGTGGAGGGAGCAAATGTTTAATCTGCTGCATGGGGTGCGGATCAAGGGGTCTGCTTTGTCCTGGACGGTGTTGATCTTCTTGAATTTTGTTGGAACTGCACCCATCCAGGCAAGTGGAGTGGATTCCATCACACTCCTGACTTGTGCCTTAATTGGCAGACATGCTTTGGGTAGACAGGAGGTAAGTTACTCACCACAGAATTGCCAGCCTCCAACTTGCTCTTGTAGCCATTGTATTTATATGACTCATCCAGTTGAGTTTCTGGTCAATGATAACCCCCAGGATGTTCACATTGAGGGATTCAGCCAGGATAATGCTATTGATAATCAAGAGCAGATGGTTAGATTCTCTCCAGTTAGATGATCATTGCCTGGCACAGATGTCACTTCTCACATATCAGCCCAATTCAATGACAGCTAAAATCACGTGTGGTATAAAATTAACACTGAGCCCAATTTTGCAGAGGTGGATTCATTAAAATATGTTTAGTAGCACGTGTAAGAGACTGCACAGTAGATAATATAATTACAGTATCTCTCATTCTGAGAGGACAGGAAATTTCTTATCGAAGGCAGGATCCTCAATTAGCAGCCTGGCAAGCTTTAACTCAGAGCTGAGGGTGGAGTTAGAGGTTAAGGCCACAATTCTCCCATCCAGCTGCGCTTAAAAATTAGCAGGCCAGGAGATTCTCGCATCGGTCGATTTACGGGGTTTGCGTGAGCATTCATGCCCCAAGGCAGGGCGCTAAGGAGAGTTACAGAACAAAGAGATCTAGGGGTACATTTTCATAGCTCCTTGAAAGTGGACTCACAGGTGGACAAAGGTAGGGAAGTCTAAAACTAGAGGGGATAGGTTTAAGGTGAGAGGGGAGAAATACAAAAGTGTTGAGAGGGGCAATTTTTCCACACAGAAGGTGGTAAGTGGCTGGAACAAGCTGCCAGAAGTAGTAGTAGAGGCAGATACAATTTTATCTTTTAAAAAGCATTTAGATAGTTACATGGGTACAGACGGTATGAAGGGATATGGGCCAAATGCGGGCAATTGGGATTAGCTTCAGGGTTTTAAAAAGAAAGGGCGGCATGGATATATTGGACCAAAGGCCTGTTTCCATGCTGTAAACCTCTATGACTCTGTGAGTCTATGACTCCAGCGGGAGTGGTCTCCGTCCCCTGAAATTTAATGATATTCACTCTGGTGGCCTCTGCAGTGCAGAGTGTGGGACATTCTTCTCTGAACTCCCACTGAAAAACCAATGTGAATTACTCCGGTTTTCACACAAATTCAACAATTAGAATTTTTCTGGGGAGAATTCTGCCCAATGTTTTGATTTCTTATCTTAGGGGGAGTGAATTCTGATTCTAAATGAGCACCAGTTAGTTCAGCAATACATATTGGTAATTTGAAGGTATTGGGGACAAAGTTTACATAATTTATTATTTTTGATAGAGAAGGTGAAATTCTTATTGTGATAATAGCATTCATTCAGTCTAATCATGCATATCATAAAATAAACCTTTACATTTGGCCGTGTCTCAATAAAGTTCTCAACAGTCCACTTGAGATAAAAGTTGAACTGAAAATGAGGAATGTGTAATCAGTGCACACGATGGGTGGTTTTATTCTTGTCATCGCATGTTCCACCTCACAATAATGCAAGCCTTGTTATTAGGCAGTCAATGTACTTTATGCAGTTATTATTCTTTTACGAAGCTAATACAAAGTACATGACCCCAAATTTCAAAATATCCTCTGAAAAAAATTAAAGAGTTATGTTTAGTCAGCGTAGTCAACAAATTAAACATTTATGACCTTCCTCGAGAGGCTAGTGAAGAACTGAAAAAAGTCAACTTAGCTCTAAACAGTCATAATTGTTACATAGCCATAGAGAAAATAAACACCCTCCTAACTTTAAAAAAACTGAACCAGAACAATAGAGCCTATTATGCAGTGCCTTTTTGACACAAGTCAATGGATTGTATTTAGAAATTTAAAGACAAACAGCAAATATATTCAACTTAACATAGCTAGAAAAATACATCAATTAACTTGAATGATAGGCATTTAATTGAAAATGAATTTCAACACAATTAAAGGCGTATCATTGCATTTTGGTGGGACAAATGAGGACGGGATAAATAACTTGCAAAGTAAAAATCTAAATAGGGCAGAGGAACAAAAGCAGTGGAACACAACACACAGGGTGGGATGTTGAGCCCACACTCGCATGCATGAGATCGCCACCGGGGATTCTAGATCTGGAGAAAAGCCAGAAATTGGGAATCTTGCCAGTATGGTCGTGATTTCTGATTTTTGCCACCCCTCACTGGCAATGTAATCAGGTTCATACAGATTATGAGCAAGAACCTGTTTCATTTTAATAAATTTAAATATAATTAATCACCCTCCTCACCAGATCTTCCCCTCTCACTAAATGTTTGCACTTTGCTGATGTGATGTCACTTCAGCGAGGTTTACAGAAGGTTGACCCAGATGTCAATGGAATCCCTCTAGGGGTGCAAAGGTGCAGCTAGCCCATGGGAGACAGTGTCCTGGCAATGCCCCCTAGCACAGCCCTTTGCACAGATTGGCAGGCTGGTGTCCTTAGACCATGCACCTCAAACTGATGGCATGAAACATGGCCCCTTGCTTTATATTGACAAAGTGTCATAAGGCATGGAGAGAAAACCCACCTGTATCTCTGGAGAGAAACACATTGGTTTTCAGTCAGATTTTGTCAGTGTTATTTTTTGGTAGGATTCCACCCCCAGTAGTATCAAAAGAAAGCCACAAAAAAGCAAATACCCCTTTCCCGAGGAAGGATATAATGGTTCATCAGACTTGGATGACAGGACTCTTCCATGAAGTGAGATTGAGGAGACTGGTCCATATTCTCTGCAGTTTAGAAGAATGAGAAGTGATCTCATTGAAACATACAAAATTCTTAAGGGGCTTGACAGAGTCAATGTAAAGAAAGTGCTCTGCCTGGCTTGGGTGGTGATCTAGACCCAGGAGACGCGGTGTAAGAATAAGAGGTATGCCATTCAGGCTGTTGAGGAAGAATTACTTCAGAGGGAGTGGGGGTTAGCACTGCTGCTTCACAGTGCCAGGACCCGGGTTCAATTCCCAGCTTGGATCACTGTCCGTGCTGAGTCTGCACATTCTCCCTGTGTCTGCATGGGTTTCCTCCCACAGTCTGAAAGATGTGTTGGTTAGTGCATTGGCCATGTTAAATTTGCCCTCAGTTTACCCGAACAGGCACAGGAGTGTGACGACTTGGGGATTCTCACAGTAACCTCATTGCAGTGTTGCTGTAAGCTTGCATATGATACTAAATAAATAAATAGTGAATCCTTGGAATTCTGTACTGCAGATGGTTGTCAAAGCTCAGTCACAGAACATGTTAAAGACAGAGATCTTCCTAGATACTAATTGCATTAAGGGATAAGGGGAAAGCATGAGAAAATCACATTGCGGTAGGTGGTCCACCATGATCTAGTTCAGGCTTGTCCAATCCTTTTGTGCACGGGACCACGTTTTAATTTCTCACTCCAGCAGACTCATCACTGCTGTCATGCTATATTTGCAGACCTCAGAGTGAAGGAAGCTGCTCCTCCAATCAGAGATTACACTAGTTCTCTCCCACATTAACTGATGATTGGCTCACCGGTGATCCGAGCAAATGCAGGGGAGAAACAGACTGTTATTGGAGTGGATGTTTTTTGAAAAATCTTCACTTGGTGACATTTTGAACACAGCTTCACGGGTCAGTTGGAGAGGCCAGGCAATCCAAGTAGTGGCCCATGTGCCATGTGTGGGACAAGCGTGATCTAGTTTAATGGCAGAGCAAGATTGAGGGGCTGAATGGCCTACTCCTGCTCCTATGGTCCTATCTGAAGCAGGAAATTAACTCTAAGTTGGGCATATTGTGGATTCATTCAGGGTCCAGGGTTGATCCAGAGTTGAAGACAAGAACAATCAAGGAGTTTCCAGCTCCTCACCATGTAACTGAGTTCCAGAGATTCACACAGGTCAGAAAGTTCTTGCCCAAGCCACTATGTCAGCTGTCATAACAAGACACTACGTGGTGCTGGTAGAAAGCACGACAGAGGTCTTCAGAGAAAATCAAAGAGATGCTGATATTTTAGTTCATGCCTCAAAGCCACCCACTATCATTGCTAGGGATACATTTTGTACAGGGTTAGGAGCTGTACTCTTTCAGATACGGATAGATAGAAAGCATTCCACTTACCCACAAAGACTGAATGGAGATGTGATAGAGAAGGAAGCATTGGTTGTTACAGGAGCTTGTGAAAAGTTTGTAAGCTCTGCATTTGGTATCCTTTTCAAGATAGGGACAGGCCACAAACCCGTAGTGCAACTCTTAAATTCTAAGGGGATAGCAAAAATGTCTCCATAAATACAACTGGGGAAGATTCTTCTGGCCTGCTGCACTGCTCCAGTAGCAGAGTGGGCCAGGAGAAATCAGCAGAGGGGCTGTAGCAGGATTCACGACCAGTGTCCAACCAAACGCGAGTTTGCTAGGCCATGGTTTTTGATGCAAGTACGGCCAAAAATGGGTGGGAGAATTGCCCACAAAGATTCAGACTGAGGATAGTAAGATTTGAAGCAAAGACAGAATGCATTCTGGGGAAAAAGCAGATTTCTACAGACTTTCATATTCAATTATAAAGGCCTGAACAAGGCCATAAAGAAACACAAAATGCTGGAAGAAAGGAAAACCTGGAGAGAGATTAAAACAGAGGGCTGAACTTTGCTGGTCTCTCTCTGGTGGGATCTTCCAGTCCTAGCAATGGTGAACCCCAGAGAGGTTCCCAGTGACAGAACCAGTGAGCAACAAAAACGGCTATTGACTTTGGCGGGATATGGAAAATCCTGCCAGCAATAGGTGGAGAGCAGTTTCCACCACTGGAAAACCCACCATTGAGAACCAGAAAATCCTGGCCAGAGTTAATGTTTTGAGTTCCAACGTGACTCTTCTTCAGAACTCTGTGATTTAGCTCTTGTTGAAGAATTAGAAACCTTTACATGAACAACCAATCTAACTAATCACCCCTTGACATTCAATAGCATCACTATCACTCAATCTCCCAGTATCAGCATCCTCATAGAATCCCTACAATGCAGAAGAAGGCCATTCGGCCCATCAAGAGTGATAGTTCCCCCGACACGAAGGGGCAATTTAACATGGCAAATTAACCTAACCCACACATCTTTGGAGTGTGGATGGAAACCGGAGCACCCAGAGGAAGCCCATGCAGACATGCAGAGAATGCATAAACTCTACAGACACAGTGACCCGAGGCCAGAATTGAACCTGGGTCCCTGGCACTGTGAGGCAGCAGTGCTAACCACTGTGCCACCATGCCACCCTTAATCCTGGGTCTTAACCTTGGTGAAACTGAACTGGGCCAGCAAGATAAATACTGTGGCTATGATAGCAAGTCACAGGCTGGGAATTCTGTGGCAGGAAACTCAC
This sequence comes from Carcharhinus amblyrhynchos, assembly GCF_965287045.1. Taxonomy (NCBI): domain Eukaryota; kingdom Metazoa; phylum Chordata; class Chondrichthyes; order Carcharhiniformes; family Carcharhinidae; genus Carcharhinus; species Carcharhinus amblyrhynchos. The sequence goes on from NC_137325.1 coordinate 92,378,298, forward strand.
CTCCTGACTCATCAGAGCTTGCCCACCATTTACAAGGTGCATGTCAGGAGTGTAATGAATAGTCTCCACTTGCCTGGAGGGGAACAGCTACACTGAAGAAGCTTGACACTATCCAGGATAAAGAAGCCCAATTGATTAGCATCCTATCCACCATCTTCAACATTTATTCCCTTCATCTTCAATGCAGTAGTGTGCACCAAGATTTACCGCAGCAACTCACCAAGGTTCCTTAGGCACCATTTTCTAAATTTGCAGCTGTGCCACCTAGAAGGACAAGGACAGCAGGAACATGGAACCATCACCACCTGCAAGTCATACACCACCCTGACTTAGAAATATACCCTCATTCCTTCACTGACATAAGGCTAAAATCCTGGAACACCCTCCCTAACAGCACTATGGGTATACCTACACCACTTGGTCCATCCATTCAGGAAGGCAGCTCATTACCACTTCTCATAAGGAATTAGAAATGGGCAAGAAATTCTGGCCTAGCCAACACCGCCCATATCCCATGAAAGAATAAAACAAAAGTATAATGGAGAAAGAGGTGGGATTTGGTGGGGGAGGGGAGGGAGATGTAGCTTCATAGAACCATAAAATCCCTAAAGTGCAGAAGGAAGCCATTCAGCCCATCGAGTCTGCACTGATTCTCTCACCCCCTGCCCTATCCCTGTAACCCCACATACCTACCCCACTAATCCCCCTAAGGAACACTAAGGAGTAATTTAGCATGGCCAATGCACCTAATGTATGCATCTTTGGACTTTGGGAAGCACCCAGAGGAAACTCATGCAGATATGGGGAGAACGTGCAGACTCCGCACAGAGTCACCCAAGGTCGGAATTTAACACCAGTCCATGCTGCGAGGCAGCAGTTCTAACCACCAACCACAGTGCCACAATCCCCCATTCCCCTCTACATCATCACAGAAGTAATGCAATGTCTCATTTTCTTGCTCTCTCCGGTAGACTTCATGGAACGATGTAGGCACAGAAATTCCAATAAAGCTAATGTTTGCTTACCACAGCAAACTCTGTATATTTTCTGTGCCATGCACAATGTGACCAGGAATACTTATCATCAAATTACACCTCGCTCTCTTCACCTTCTTCACATTTAACTCCTTCTGGCATTACACATTTGTCCATCCTCTCACCACTCCTTCCAAACGTGTTTGTTCACTTCTCCAAACTGAGGTATCCTGCCTCATTCTCAAACCAAAGGGCACATGAGAACATTCTTGACACCTGACCAGTTTAGCCATCTATCAACAAATCCAACATGACAACACCAAATACCATCAGACTTCATTCTCCTCTATCAAAAATAATCCATTACTCAATTTTATCCTGGAGAGCAAAGATAATTTGCAGTTTCCTATCTCCACAACACTGCCTATGCCTGGAATACATGTTAAGCCATTTTTACTTTCCACATATAGGTAAATCAGACCCTGGAACCCCTGTCAGGAAGAGCAGGTGAATTAAACCCAAAGAACACAAGCTAGCACCCATCCTAATCATGACTGGTGTTGCTTCTCGATTCCCTTTTTTCCTACCACTGACCTGCAATCTTCCAACTCTCCAGAGCTCTAATCCATCCAATTTATGCTGAGATTCTATTATTTTAATAACTCAAATGTAATTATATGTCTTGTCATTTGCAAAACATAGTTATCAAGTCTTTGTTAACTCTCTGCAAACAGCTTGTGAACCAAGCATAAGTCTCATCTGAGTATATTAGTCTGCTTTTTCTCTGTGATCTAAAAGAACTTGTAGGAATTAGAAAATAGATTAAATCACAAGACATCAATGGTGGTAATTTTGGGATTGCTTGCAGTTTCACAGCTATTGATCATGAGAATTCTAAGAAACTGGAGGTAAACACATGTATAGAGAAACAGTATAAAAGAGAAGGGATCAGATTTCTGTATCATTGCATCTATTGTGGAATAGGAATGGCTATACACAAAGCATGGGCTTCATCCAAAGAGGATAGGGAAAAATATCCAACATTGGCGGAATAACTAGCGCTGTGCAGCAGGCTTTAAACAAAACTGATCTGATTTTGGGCTGATGAATGGCAGATGGCTTAAATTTAGATAAATGTGAGATGATGCATTTTGATATATTGAGCCAGGGCAGGACTTACTCAGTTAATGGTAGGGCATTGGGGAGCGTTATAGAACAAAAAGATCTAGGGGTACAGGTTCATAGCTCCCTGAAAGTGGAGTCACAGGTGGACAAGGTGGTGAAGAAGGCATTCAGCATGCTTGGTTTCACTGGTTAAAACATTGAATACAGGCGTTGGGACATCCAGTTGAAGTTATACAAGACATTGGTAAGGCCATACTTAGAATACTCTGTACAGTTCTGGGTCACCCTGTGATAGTGTACAGATGAAGAAGCAGTGGCATGATGGGAAAAATGGTCAAGTAATTGGTATAAAGGAGAGCTGACCAAGCTATTCCAAATTGCCAGACTCCTGTAAAACTGATTCTGAATAACCTAAGACATGACTAACACCCGAGAAGGCCAACTGCCTGACCTCGGTTTGTTGTGATAAGTTTGACTTCGCATCGCCTAAGACATGACGAACATCAGAGAAGGTCAACTGCTTGAGATAACATGCAGGAAATTAGATAAGGTCGGATGAAGGAGTCACAGAAATTCTTATTACATCAGAAAACAAGACATGATCAGAAATCACAGAACCTTCTTGTCCCCTCAAGGTACAAGATAATGATATTATTGATGAGACAAAAAGGTCTTAGAGGTCACCGGATCCAAATACAATTGATGATGTATTACTGCTTGAAATACTAATTGAACATGTACACTGATAAGAAAAAGGTATAACTATGGAACTGATTCTTGTTGCTGGTGCAGTCTTGGTATAGAATCAGCAGTTTGTAGGGACTGCTGTCTGTCTCCAAGACTCTGCCATATACTGCACGCAGTTTTGTGATAATAAAATCTAGTTGTTTTTGCACAGCAAACTTTGTTAAGTTTTACTATCACAGCTCAGTAAACAAGAAATTTTCCACTGCAAAGAAGATTTACTAGGATGCTGTCAGGATTTGATGTTCGAGTTATAAGGACAGGTGGATAGACTGGGACTTTTTTCCCTGGAGTGTATAAGGTTTAGGGGTGAAGTTATAGAGGCTTATAAAATAATGAGGGGCATAGATAAGGTAGATAGTCAACATCTTTTCCTAAAGGTAGGGGAGCCTAAAACTAGAGAGCATAGGTTTAAGGTGAGAGGAGAGAGATACAAAAGAGTCCAGAGGGTCAATTTTTTCACACACAGGGCGGAGAGTGCCTGGAACAAGCTGCCAGAGGTAATATTCAAGGCAGGTACAATTTTATTTTTTAGAAAGCATTTAGTTACGTGGGTAGGATGAATGTAGAGGGATATGGGCTAGATGCAGGCAATGTGACTAGCTTAACAGTAAAAACTGGGTGGCATGGACAAGTTGAGCCAAAGGGCTTGTTTCCATGCTTTAAACCTCTCTGACTCTATGATCTGCAATACTTAAAAAAAACAAGGTGAAAAAGCAGAAGTGACAATGGGAGTGTAGGAAGTAAGTAAATTAAAAATTGCACTTTCACAAAACAAAGTATGGATGAATTGTATTTGGTTAGAAGTGCAGAAGGATTTTGACAAGGCGCCATATCAAAGAATACTAACCAAATAAGGAAGGAAAAATTAGATTGCAGGAGATAAATAGCTAGAAATACAAAGACAGATGGCAAGAGCTTCTATACATATTTTAAGAAGTAAAGAGTTAATAAAATGAGTGTTGGTTCTTTAGTAGGTAAGTCTGGGGAATTAATAATGGAAAATAAGGAGACTGCAGATTAATTGAATCAGTGTTTTGCATCAGTCTTCACTGTAGAGGATATAAGTAACATCCCAAAATATCTGTTAATCAGGAAATGGAAGGGAGGGAGGAATTCAGGGAAATTTTATTCACCAGACAGACTGAGCAAATTGTTGGAGCTGCGGGCTCCCTGTGTCTTGATGGACTTCATTCTAGGGTATCAAAAAAAGTGGCTTGTGAGATAGTTGACACATTTGTTTTAATTTTCCAAAAATCACTAAATTATGTGAAGATTCCATTAGATTGGAAAATAGCAAATGGAACTCCATTATTCAAAGGGAGGAAGACAGAAAACAAGAAACTATAGGCCAGTTATCTTAACAACTATCATAGGGAAAATGTTATAAATTATCATAACATTTAATATACTATTAAATGATATTTGGAAAAACTCATTGTAACCAGGCAAGTTGACATGGTTTTGTGAAAGAGAAATCATGTTTAACCAATTTATTAGAGTTCTTTGAAGAAGTAATATTTGAAGGGCTAATGGAAGGTCTCTTAGTAGTGTTGACGAGCAGAGAGATCTCGGGGTACATGTGCGTAGCTGCCTGAAAGTTGGCACCCAGGTTGATAAGGTTGTTAAGAAGGAGTACGGTGTGTTGGCTTTTATTGGTAGAGGGATTGAATTTCGGAGCCGTGAGGTCATGTTACAACTGTACAAAACTCTGGTGCGGCCGCACTTAGAATATTGTGTACGGTTCTGGTTGCCGCATTATAAGAAAGATGTGGAGGCATTGGAAGGGTGCAGAGGAGGTTTACCAGGATGTTGCCTGGTATGGTGGGAAGGTCTTATGAGGAAAGGCTGAGGGACTTGAGGTTATTTTCATTAGAGAGAAGAAGGTTACGAGGTGACCTAATTGAGGCATACAAGATGATCAAAGGATTGGATAGGGTGGACAGTGAGAGCCTTTTATCTTGGATGGTGATGGCTAACACAAGGGGACATAGCTTTAAATTAAGGGGTGGTAATTATAAAGAACAAAGAACAAAGAACAACCCAGCACGGGAAACAGGCCCTTCGGCCCAACGAGCCCGCGCCGCCGCATCGCCCTACACCTATTCTACCCTGCATGTCTACGAATGGGACCCTACTCAGTCAGATTCAGGGAAGAAATAGTGTCAATTTGGTGGAAACCAATTAGCCTAAGAGCACATCTTTGGGGTGTGGGAGGAAACCGGAGCGCCCGGAGGAAACCCACGCAACCACAGGGAGAATGCGCAAACTCCCACAGACACAGGCCCAAATCCATGTATCTGCACAGCTAGCAGTGCTAGTCACCGAGCTGTTGTGGAGCCCGTCTATCGGTCCAGGATCAAGCACACACACCGACATGAAGTACTAGGCCACTCCTGGACTTCCAAGAGCAGCCCACGCACAACCTGCCGTGTGCATGCCCCTCGCTTGACACGAGGTGGACCTCCACCTGTGGAATAAAGACAAAACATATTAATCATACAGCCTGCCCTTCCGGTGTCTCCCGAGGTTTAACCCTATTTAATAGCCCCTACCATATCCCTCCATTCTCGTTTCACTCATGTGCCTATCTAACTGCATCTTAAACGAGTCCAACGTGCCTGCCTCCACCACCCTACTCGGTAGCGCATTCCAGACCCCCACAACTCTCTGTGTAAAGAACCTTCCTCTTACCTCCAAATTATACCTCCCCCCCCTCACCCTTAAGTGATGACCTCTTGTGTTCGTACCCAGTCTAGGGAGCAGTCTCTCACTATTAACTCTATCTATTCCCTTCAGTATCTTATATACCTCTATCATGTCCCCTCTCAATCTCCTTCTTTCCAAGGAGAATAGCCCCAGTCTCTTCAGTCTCTCCTCGTAACCCAGTCCCCCCATGCCAGGCAACATCCTGGTAAACCTCCTCTGCACCCTTTCCAGAGACTCCACGTCCTTCCGGTAATAAGGTGACCAGAACTGGACGCAGTACTCCAAATGCGGTCTGACCAACGTTCTGTATAACTGAAGCATTAGACGGCAGCTTTTATACTCTAAGCCCCTTCCTATAAAGGCTAACATCCCATAAGCCTTCCTAACAACGTTCTCCACTTGTGACACAACCTTCATGGATTTGTGGACCTGCACTCCCAGGTCTCTCTGTACGTCTATACTCCTAATCGGCCTACCTTTTATCACATAGCTCCTCTCTGCATTATTCCTTCCAAAATGCATCACCTCGCATTTGTCAGGATTAAACGCCATCTGCCACCTATCTGCCCACTGCACCAACCTGTCTATATCCTGTTGTATCACCTGACAATCCAGTTCTGTACCCGCCAACCCTGCCATCTTGGTGTCATCAGCAAACTTGCTGATCACACCACCTACTCCCTCTTCTAAGTCATTTATGTAGACTACAAAGAGGAGAGGTCCCAGTACCGAGCCCTGCGGCACACCACTGGTCACTGGCCTCCAGCCCGACAAGGTACCCTCCACAACTACCCTCTGTCTCCTATTTCCCAACCAGTTCTCAATCCACCTAGCTACCTGGCCTCGTATAGGATGGATGTCAGAGGTAGGTTCTTTACTCAGAGGGTAGTAAGGTCGTGGAATGCCCTGCCTGCAGCAGTTGTGGACTCGCCAACTTTAAGGGCGTTCAAATGGTCAGTAGATAGGCATATGGATAACATTGGAATAGTTTAGGTTAGAGGGTCATTAGATTGGTTCCACTGGTCGGTGCAACATTGAGGGCTGAAGGGCCTGTACTGCGCTGTAATGTTCTATGTTATATGTGTCATGAATAAAGTGGTATTGGTGGATGTACTGTATTTCGATTTCCAGAAGACATTTAATAAGTTGCTACATCAAAGGTCATTGTTTAAACTAAAAGGTCATGGTGTTAAAATAACATATTGACATAGGTAGAGGAATGGCCATTGAATAGGAAGCAGAGGATGGGGTATAAATGTGCCTTTTGCTGGTTGGCAAGTTGTGATGAGTGACATGCCATTGGGATCTGTGTTGGGACCTCAACTTTGATAAAAGCTTCTTCATGTGTCAATAGAAACACACCTCTGGAGTAAAACACTTCATCCTCACACTAATGCCAAAATAAAAGAAAACTACTGGGGTCCAGTTGGGCTTCATAACATAGTTTGAGGTTTCTGATTTGTACCCTAACACTTTTCATGCTTTGTTTTCCACAATGAATGATTATCAATACCCAAGATTTATTGGGTGTACTCCACTGAGCATAAACTTTGTACAGAGTCCCACTGACCCCCCACCCCCCTTCCCCATGGCCAGCCTGACAGCCCCCTCCCAATGCCTCTGATCCCTATGCAGAGTGTGCAGCAGGTTTCCCCCCACCACCCCGATCGGCTCTGTCCCAATAGGCCACATCCCCCCAGGACCCTCTCCCTTGGCACTGCCCAGTGGCTAGTGCCAGGGTGTCCAGTGGACAGTGCCAGGGTGCCAGGCTGGCACTGGCCAAGGGGCAACCCCTGCTCCCAACCCCTGGGGAATTTCAGCAGCCTCTGTTCCCACCAGCGGGATGATCATGTCTGATTCCCGTTTATGGGGAACAGCTTTAATCCCCGCTGTTGGCAACCTCTCTCGGTGGAGTGGCAGACTTTTGCAAGCCCGAAAAATACCATCCCAGGCTCGCTAATGATATGGAAATGCAAATTTTCATATTGTAATCAGCCTCAGGCTGATTTCCAGCATGAGGCTGATTACCTTAAAAAAAATGGCCTGTCACAAGATGGAGAGTTGCAATCAGTTGGACTCCAGTCACAAATTCTGCTGCAGGCCCCTCGAGCAGTGCAGCGTGCCAGGAGAATCACCCCCCCACCCCCCCCAACTCATGTCCTGTTCACAACTTATTTTCTGCCAAGCTTTGTAATCCCTTCATCCAAGTCATTGATATAAATTGCAAATAGTTGAGATTCCAGCACTAATTCCTGTAGCACTTCACCTGACACATTTTGCCAAACCAAAGATGATCCAGGTATACCTATTCCCTGAATCTTGTTCACTAACTAATCCTCCATCCATGCTGATACCATCTACACATAAGCTCTTACATTGCATAGTAATTTTGACATGGCACTTTGTCAAATGCCTTCTTAAAATCTAAGTATAGGACATTCACAGATTCCCTTTTATCCATGTTGCTTGATAATTTCCTCAAAGAACCCCAATAAATTAGACAAACATTATTTCCCTTACATAAAACCATGTTCGTGCTGCCTGTTTGCATTGGGATATGTTATGTGCCCATACATAACCTTCTTAGTAATGGATTCTTTCAATTACCTTACAACAGATGTTAAGCTAACTGGCCTGTAATTACCTGCTTTCTGTCTCCCTTCATCTTGAATAGTGGAGTCACATTTACTCTTTTCCAGTCTGCTGAAACCTTTCCTGAATCTATGGAATTTTAGAAAATTAAAACCAACTATCTCAGCAATCAATCATTTTAAGGCTCCAGGATGAAGTACATCAGGACCTAGGGACTTTTCAGCTTTTAGTTATAATAATTTTCTTGGAGCCATTTCTCTGTTAATTGTAATTGTTTTAAGTTTCTCTCTCCCTTTCACCTTCTAATTCACAATTATTTCTAGGATATTATTTGTATCCTTTACAGTGAACACAGATGCAAAATATCTGTTCAATTCATCCACCATTTCCTTACTTTTCATTATTAATTCCTCATTCTCACTCTCCAGAGGATCAAGGCTCATATTAGTTTCCCTTTTCCTTCTTAAATACCTGTAGAAACTCTTACTCTGTTTTGATATTTCTAGCTAGCTTTCTTTTGTACTTTAATTTTTCCTCCCTTATTAAACTTCTCACCATTCATTGCTGTTGTTTGTATTCTGACCGATCTTCTGGCGAGCCACTCAACCTTATGGAATTATACATTTTTACTTCAAATTTGTTACTATCTCTAACTTCTTTAATTAGCTACAGATGGTGCACCCTTCCCTTAGACTCTTCTTTCTTACTAGAATGTATATTTTCTGGATGCTCTGAAATAGCTCCTTAAATGTCTGCAGTGCATCTCAACTGACCTTAATTTCCCTTAACCTAATTTTCCACTTCACTTTAGTTAGCTCCATCGTCAGGCCCTCATCATTGCTCTTATATAAGTTTAACACATTCGTCTTAATCTACTCCTCTTTCTTCAAACTGAATATGAATATGAAATTCAATCATATTGTGATCACTGCTATCTAGGGGCACCTTCACTATGAGGTTATTAATTAACCCTGTATCATTGCACATTACCAGATTTCATATAACCTGCTCTCTGATTGGTGTTAGAACATGCTGTTCTAAGAAATTGTCCACAAAGCTCTCTGAATTCATCATGCAAGTTATGATTGCCAAACTGATTTTTCCAATCTACATGTAGATTAAAATCATCCATGATTATCAACATAGCTTCTCACAAGCTCCCATTATTTCTTTCAGTACTTAGCCCCTTCCACAGCATCGTTGCTGTTAAGGTTTGACTTTACTAATTCTCATCTCTACCCAAACTAATCTTCATCTTTCTATCTCCCTATTGTAGCAATGTCATCCTTAATTAACGGAGCTACCCATCCATCTTTTTCTAGCTTCCTATCCTTCTAAAATGTTATGTGCCCCTGAATACTCAGGTCCCAGTCTTTGTCATCCTGCAGCCATGTCTCTGTAATGGCTATCAGATCATACATATTTATTTATACTTTTGCTGCCAATTCGTCTGTTTTGTTATGAATGATATGTGAATTCAGATAGGGAGCATTTAGCTTTGTTTTTTCATTATTTTTATAACTTTATCTGCTGGTGCACTCCTACATTTGTACACTCTATCCTCTCCTGCCACACTCTGATCATCATTTCCTTTATCTTTTTCTTGCTCTTGCCTTTTTGATTTAATTGATCACATTTTCCCAGGCTTGATCCCTTGCCCCACTATTTAGTTTAAAGCCCTCTCTGCCACTATAGTTATACCACTTGACAGGACATCCATCCCAACACAATTAAGATGAAGACCATCCCAAAAGTACAGCTCCCACTTTCCCCTAAACTGGTGCCAGTGCCTCACAAATCAAAACCCATTTCTCCCACACCAACTTTGAGATACACATTTAACTCTAATGTCTGATTTACCCTAAGTCAGTTTGCTCATGGCTCAGGTGTTACTCCAGAGATTATTAGCTTTGTGGTTCTGCTTTTTAATTTAGCTGCTATGTGCTCATACTCCCTCACCAGATACTCTTTCTTAATTCTACGTATGTTGTTGGTACCTACATGGACCATGACCATTGGATCTTCCCCCTCCCACTGCAAGTTCCTCTCTAGTCCAGAGCAAATGTATTGAATCTGTCATTGGGCAGCCAACACAGCTATCTGGACTCACAATCTTGGCTGCAGAGTATTGTGTCTATCCTCTCTCCCGATGATCCGAGGTGGGGTGGGGGGTGGGGGTGGTGGTGGTGGTGGTGGCAGTGGAATTCTCTGGCCTTCCAGCCAAATGTTTCTTGGCAGCAGGAGGCAGTGCACTGTTCACTGATGGTAGGATTCCCTGGTCCCACTGCTGTCAATGTGTTTTCCCATTGGTGTTACCCAATGGCAGGGAAATTAATATCCACATTAATAATTATGGAGGAAAATAATAGCCACATTAATAACTGTGTCCGGTGAAAGGGTTAACTGGGACAAATCACAAAGCTTACACAACGTTTAACTATAAGATAGTAAGCAACTAGTCCCAGACACCTGACCTTCAAATAAAGAAAGGAGAAAGACATTATGCTGGGTGAAAGTCTTTCAATAATGCACTGGACAAGAGAGTGATCCATGTTCTAATATCCAGGCACAGTTGGAATGTCTAAAGATATTTGAAAACAATACTCAATTGAGGCAAGTAAAAACCTAACGACAGTTGGATATTATAATTAAGCAAGTGTAGATGGATTGTGATTAGCTTTAAAGACTACTTTTTGGTACATTAATTAATAATTGTGATTGGATGGAGAAAATTCCTACTTTGTTACTGGTATATGCTAATTACTTGTAATCAAAACTGAGACTTTAATTGCCTTTGTATTTCTGAATTATTTATCCTGAATGGTCAGAATGCATCATTCCGGGTCCTAGAGCTACAGTAAAGTTCATCTTGAAACCACTCTGTTACTTTGTTTGGCTACTTGAGGGGAGCAATAATTTTAAATACAACAAGAAACAGCCCCATAACACCATGCCACTGCAAAACCTGTGAGAGGCAGTGCGCTGCCAGCAGGACTGTAAAATCCCACTGGCATGAGCAACTAGAGTTCCCCCCACTATCCCTAACTACCACTACATTCCTATTAACTCCCCCCTCCCACTTCAATAGCTGCCTGTATCACTGTCCTATGGTCAGTTTTGTTCACCCACCCTGCAGCCACTGCTTTCATCCATACATGTTGCAAGAACTTTGAACCTGTTGGATAAGGGCAAAAGCTGAGGCTCCTCCACTTCTACCTTCTGAATCCCCGTGCCTGCCTCACTCACACTCCTGGATCAGACCGGCATTTAGGAGCTCCCACATGCTGCAGCCATGACTCATCATCTGCCCTATAATGTATTAATTAATTAAGTTAATTTTCTTAATTCATTTAAATTTAACACAGCTACTTTCAATAACCTTTACTACTGCTAGTAAACTTACTGCAAAGAATTAAACCCTACAATTACTAATTAATTATGTGTGTTCTGAAGATAAGCAAAACACTTGGTAACCAATCACCCATCCATTTTCCTGCGAAGACACACTTTGATGTTTCTCCAACCTGAAGCCGCAGGCTGCACTGGATTGGATAGTTCTTCTAAGGTGCTGCTGACTACCCTACTGTCCACCCTTTGTTCTCTTTTCTAGGCATTGCTAAATACCTCTGCTCCCCTATCTCCTCTTTCAGTCTGCTCTTTTATTTTTATTTTTATTTTCTCACCTTCCCAAGCTAAAGGACAGCATTTCCTATTTTTACTCATAAGAATATATGATTAACTCAACCACACTTCCTTCAGGAAGACGAGGAAATGTCGCTAAAAGTGACTGGTTTGATTTTGTTTGGATTGCATAAGGTGGGAAATTAAGTACACATTTCTCCAGATTTTTTTTTAAATGTTTTATTTGCTTTTAATGGATTCCCAATTTAGTGTGTTCCATCATAATACTTAACACCAATGCATTGAAACTAGCATCTGGTGTAGCCCAACCAGTTCAGCTAACCAATTAGGTTTCTCAATTTCTCTGTCTCCTCTTTAGATATAACTTCATCTTTCTGATGACCTTGTATGATGAATCTGGATGGGAGGGATCTTTTGAATGTTTTGAACACTCTTTTGAGTGTTCTTGTGGTTGCACCAATCCAGACAAGTAGTGATTATCATATCACATTCTAGACTTCAGCACTGCAGATGGTGGAGAGCTACCTATATGACAGTTATTCAACCTTTGCCATACTATTTAGCCATAGTGTTGATATTGCTGGCCCAACTAAGCTACTGGTTCCTGTTACCTCCACTTTTCAGACAAACCTTAAACATTATCCAGAATCCCCATAGGATGACATTGTTGTTCTATTATCAGAATAGTTGTGAATGGAACTGAATGCAGAAATCAGCAATGTGCATTGTCAATTCTGAACATGTGATGGAAGATAGTTGGGCTGAAGACCATTCTCTGCGGACTCCTCCTGGCATATGATGAAGGGCCTTTAACAAGTGTCACCCTTTCTTTTTGACAGATAGAATATACACACCAGAAAGTTTTCCCAGTGGCCTCATAGTTGCAAATTCCTTAAAGTCACATTCAGCCAAATTCTGAGGAAATCAAGACTCTTAAGATTAGAGCCAGGCCATTTATGGCAGAAATCAGGAAAAAATTTTTCACGGAAAGGACAGAAGAGCCTGGAACTCTCAACCCAAAAAATCTGTGGATGCAAAAAAAATTGGAGCTTTCATGGCGGAGATCTGCGTCTTGAAATCACAAGGTTGGGAGGTAATATGGAATTATGCTGGGTTAATGGCTCTCAGGTACAGATCAGATACAATCAAAGTGAATGGCAATGTAGACATTGGAGACTGAATAGTCTATTCCTCCTCCTCTGTTCCTATCAATTTCAATTCACCAAGTACTTTCTCCAATTATCAGTCAAAATTATTGTGAGTAATTCAAAGAAACCCACCGGCGCATGTTCAGTAAGTCCTGGCAACAGTTGATACGAATGAATCAAAAGAACAAGAACATTTGCTCCACAGTAATATTAAAACTAAAAACAGATTCCAATTCTTGATGCAGAAATTAAATTTTTGGCCTCAAAGGGTCAATACTTAGCAGTTGCCCTCAGCAATGAGAATTACTTCACTAATGCTGTTACCATTTCATCCTTGTCCTGTTAAAGCAGATCATAAACAGATGTAGCCAAGAAAACTTCACTTGTGATTGAGCTGGAATGGAATGGATAATTCCTGGTCTAAATGTGTACAATATGCCTTGTGGTTATGTTACTAGACCAGGCAGTGATCCATAGAAATTGAGTTCAAATCCCTATATAGTGATTTGAGATTCTGAATTCAATTTTTTTTAAACTCTGGAGATAATAAGCTGGTGCCAATAAAAATTATTCTATGAAAAGTGATTATGAACCTATCAGAATGTCATAAAAACCCAAGCTAAACAACGTCCTTTGCAGAGAGAAACTTGATGATTTTAGTCAGGTCTGGAATATATGTGATTCTACTTCCACACCGATGTGCTTGATTCTTAACCACCCCACAAGATAGTCCATTGGGCAATCGATTGTATCAAACCACTACAGTAGAAGAACGCCAACTACTGCCTTCCCAAGGATAGCAGGAAATGAACAATGAACGACAGCATAAGCAGTGATGTCTGGACCCCAGGTGTGAAATTCTACTGACCCCATGATACATTGTGTGCTCTGGTATGACTGATGATTTGTTAAAGTGAGTTGAACTCTTCAGTGTATTGAAAATTGCACCATGATTTTGTCCATTTGAGGCTACCATAGACACATGTATCAGCAGAGGGAATCTGCTAGGAAGGGATTGTAGAGTAATGGGTTATCATTAGTAGCATATATGGAGCTGATATAATAATGATGTCAGGTCACAATATTGAGAAGGAAGAGAAATCTGGAAGAGGAAAAGGTCCAATCTCATAGCGGTTCAAATGTGTAAAATATTGGAAATAAAGAGTAATGGTTTTACAAAACCTCAGTCCCAAACAGCAAACCTTTGGAGACTAAACAATCCCCAAAACTACAACTAGATCCCATGAAACAACGAAGCATGGTGACAATGAGCATATGACCTAAAAAACCTTAAAAAGATATTATAGGAATGGAAATAAAAGAGATCCTGAAGGAAGAAGAAAAGGGAAAAGAAACTCACCCAAGAGTTTGGAGCATTAAGTGGCAGCAGATGAAGACAGTATCTGTGTCTCAAAGGCAGCTGAGACACAGAGTGGGACAAAGGACAGTAGTGAGCATAGGCCTGAAACAACAAGCAGCAATAGTGAGGCAAAGACAATTCCAGGTCTCATCAGAACCATCCAATCTGTGCTATCGCTCCTTAAGCCCGTTAAGGTACAAGAGCAGAATATGGCCTTTCAGCTCATCAAGTTTGCTCTGCCATTTGATCATAGCTATCTTTCTCAACCCCATTCTCCTGACTTTTCCCCATTACCTTTGATCCCCTTGCCAATCAAGAACCTATGTACCTCAGTCTTCAATCTACACAATGACTTGGCCTCCACAGCCTTCTGTGGCAATGAAATCCACAGATCCACCATCCTCTGGCTGAAGAAATTCCTTCTCATCCCTGTTGCTCTGAAGCTGTTCCCACAAATCCTAGTCCCTCCTACTAATGGAAACATCTTCTCCATGTCCACTCTATCCAGGCCTTTCAGCATTCTGTAAATTTCAATGAGATCCCCCCTCGTTCTTCTAAACTCCATCAAGTACAGAACAACAGTCCTTAGACATCAAGCCTTTCATTCCTGGGAACCTACTCTGGACCCTCTCCAAGGCCAACACATCCTTCCTTAGATACAGAGCGCAAAATTTCTTACAATATCCCAAACGTGGTCTGACTAGAACCTTATACAGCCTCAGCAGTATGTCCCTGCTCTTGTATTCTAGTTCTCTCAAAATGAATGCTGACGTTACATTTGTCATCCTAACTACTAACTCAACATGAAGTTAACCTTAAGAGAATCCTGAACAAGGACCCCCAAACTCCCTTCGCACTTCCAATTTCTGAATTCTCTCCCCATTTAGAAAATAGTCCATATTTCTATTCTTCCTACCAAAGTGCATAACTTCACACTTTCCCATGTTGTGTTCCATCTGCCACTTCTCTGTTCATGCTCCTAAAGTGTCGAAGTCCTTCTGCAGCCTTCTCACCTTTGTATCATCTGCAAACGTAGCTACAATGCTCTCAGCTCCTTCATCTAGATCATTGATGTATAAAGTGAAAAGTTGTGGTTCTAACACTGACGTCTGTGGAACTTCACTAGTCACTGGCTGCCATCCTGTAAAGGACCCCTTTATCCCCACTCTTTGCCTTCTGCCAGTCAGCCAATCTTCTTTCCTTGCTACTGCCTTGCCTCTAACACCATGGACTCTTATTTTACTCAGTATCTTCCTGTGTAATATCTTGTCAAAGACCTTCTGGAAATCCAAGTAGATAACATCAACTAGCCCTCCTTTGTCTAACCTGCTCGTTACTTCCTCAAAGAGCTCTAACAGATTTGTCAAGTATGATCTCCCCTTGATGAAACAATGCTGACTTTGCCCTAGTTTACCATGTCACTTCCAAGTACTCCAAAATCACATCGTTAATGATGGACTCCAAAATCTTAACAACGACCAAGATCAGTCTAACTAGCCTGTAATTTCCCATCTTTTCCCTCCCTCTCTTCTTTAACAGAGTGTTACATTCGCTATTTTTCAGTCCCCTGGGACCCTCCCTGACTCCAGTAATTTCGGAAAAATCATCACTAATGCTGGGTACAATGCTGAGTTGGTGCAAACAAGATGGGCCAAATAGCTTCCTTCTGCATTGTAGGGATTCTATTCTGAGTCCACTAAAAACAACAATTGGAATATTGGACTCAAAGCGAGTGGACACTCCACGGTTTAAATTAACCACAGAAGCAGGGGATTTTAGTCTGTCAGATGAAGTCAAATAGATGATATTGCAGCCCTCATCTATTAAATTACAGCGTTCTGGTAAGACAACATCAAAAGCAAAAGACCAACCCATGATGAAGTTAAAATATAAAGTTCAAGAATTCCTTGAATCTCTATGTTATTCACAATCAATAAGCAGAAAGGCATGCCTAAAAGTTATAAAATGTTATAAAAAGTTATGAAGTGAATGAAATTGCTGATGAGAATTGCAGCAGTAAATTTTTTAATGAATTTTCAAAAGTGTTTGCAGGGCTAGGATAGTTAAAGATTGAGTACCGTTTAAAATCAGAGAGATTGTTTAAGACACACCAGAGACCGTCCATGTGTCGAACCCCAAATTTGAGACTCTGGGGGGAGATGTCAGAGGATGTAAACCCAACAATTTGATGCTAAACCCATTTGCCTCTTTACACCAAATTAAGTCCCTCACCCACTCTTGGACAAAGTCAAAGGTGAAATTTAAAAGAAACAGCAGCAAGGGGTTATTCCATTTGTCGTCATGCCAAAAAAATAGTGTTCAGGTATGGCTACAGTCCCAAAATGGCTGTGTAAAAATCTACGTGGAGTTAACTAAACAAATCAGCGGAATATGCAATTCACTCGATGGCCTCAGTGGATGAGAGCCTTGCCAAAATAGCCAAGAGTATTTTATTTACTGAATTGAATGCAAACAGCAGATTTTGGCAGATGCCTCTTGATCAAGAAATCCAGATTGCTGACCTCAGTTAAAACACCATTTAGTCAGTATTATTTCAATAGAAACAATATTAGTATGCATTTGGTCCCTGCCAGATATTTTCCAGAGAACAACGTTTCACATTCTGGAAGGCAGGGAAGGAGTAATATGCCATATAAATGGCATACTAATACATAGCGTAATGAGAGTAGAGCATGATTGTAGAGTCAGAGAAGTCCTGTGATTCATATGAGATGCAGACCTAAAATTGAATGAAAAATACGAGTTCACCAAACCTACGACCAAGTTTCTAGGTCACACAATGCAAGCTCCTGAATTCACAGTTCACCCACAAAAAAATCAAAATAATTAGAGAATTTCCACAGCCAGGAACATAACTAAGCTTCAAAGACTCCATGGGATGGTCAATCAAGGAGGCAAGCTCCCATTAAATTTAGCAGTGGGTCAATGAACCTTTGGAACAGCTATTGAGACAGAGTCAACAGTGATGCTGGAGAATGGACCATTAAAACGATTTCAAAATTATTGAACAATTTTTAATCCCTTCTGAAATCTTGGGAGATTATGACCCAGAATTACTGACCATGGTGGACAGCATCGTCTACAGGTCTTGAGTGGTTTTATTTCAGTTGTAGGGAGACAGCAAGTGTAATCCAATCTACTATGCCTCCAAATTACTAACAGAAACAGAGGCTGGAACTTTCCAGCCATTCACGCCGGTGGGCTGTTCTGAATCTTTTCGGAAATCCGCAGTCTGGTAGGTTTCTCAGCGGTGAGGGGTGCATTCACCAGGATCCCTGTTCACAACAATGGTACTAGAAAATCCCACCTCTAGCCAATGGCGGGCTGTCTGTGATCATGGCCGGTTGCATGGATAATTCTGCCCAGAACACAGATACTCCACAGTAGAAAAATAAATTTTGGCTGTAATGTGGGGGGCATACGAAGAATTTTCAGACTGTTATGGGATTGCATTTTAAAATTGGGCCAGTATATCAACTATTAGTCACGCTTCTCAGCATGAAAGAAGATGCTGCACAGAATCCAATGGTTCGCATTAAGATTGACATGGTATGACTCAATTTCAGAGTATGTGCAAGAGAAGTATCAAACAACATTGGACAATATCATGTATACCACCAGAAAGAACCAAACAAAAGGACTTGTACTTCATCAAGGGAGTTGACTAATATGTATCCTTAATCATTCAATATTTACTAACTTCTACAAAAAAGTTGCAGGAAATAAAACAGCCCAAAAATGAGGTGAGGAATGTCTCCATGTCTGAGCATACTTTTGGGAAAAAAGGCCAGAATATAATCCCAGTAATCCAAAACGATGACGGTAGTTTGAACAGTGAAAACACTTCACTATAATTGACAACTTACTAGTCTTCAAGGAGACAATAGTCACACAGAGTACATTGGCTTGATATTTTTCAAATACTTCACCAAGGTCATCTAGGAATACAAAATGTCAAATGCACAGTAATCAGTCTGGCAGCCAGGCATTATTCACCCTATAGAAAAAATCATTTCTAACTGTCTTATCTGTGCCATTACCAGCCGAGAACAAAAAACAGATGAATATATGACTAGGATGGGAATGGAAAATTACAGACTCCATGGGCCCAATTTTACCATTTTCATTCTACGTGCTGAATCTAGGTGTAATGCAGATCTGACTTCGGAATCTGCTTTTAGGAGCCCTCATACACACTCAGCCTGAAGAAAACATCTTCAGTCCTACTCGTGCTCTTGGTGGAGCTTAGCACGGCCAAAATGATCGAAGCCCTGAACTACACATGCGCAGTTGGAAAAATATTTGAAAAAGCGTGCCCGTGTCAGATCGCTCGCCAGCCGCAGAAAGCAGAGAGTGCGGACCAAGAGTGAAAAGCAGGAGCGATGACCCCCATAGACATCACTCTCCCCCTTATCCACCCCCCACTACCCACACACATCACTGTCCCCCTTGTTCACCCCCCCCCGCCACTACCCAGACTTATTACCACCTCTGCCTCCCTCGCCCCGCTGATCACCCGCAGAGTAGATGCGGACCCCCTTCCCCCCCACCAGAGATCCATCTGATCCCACCAGAGATCCATCAGCCCCTCCCACCAGAGATCCATCTGCCCCCCCAACAGAGACCCATCAGCCCCTCCCACCAGAGATCCAACTGCCTCACCCCCCAACACTGAGCGATCGGGCCTCCTCCCCGAAATACATCTTACCTGCCTCCCTCCTCACCCCCCAGACAATGATCTAGCCTCACTCCCCGCCCCCCAGAAAATGATATGGCCTCACTCCCCCCACCCTCCAGAGGACCTGCCTCCTCCTCCCTCCCCACCAGACAGTGATCGACCCTCTCCCCCACAACAAAGATACATCTGACCCGCCTCTTCCTCCTCACCCCCCCAACCAGATAATGACTCTGACTCACTCCCCTCTCCCCCAATCATAGAATGATCTGACCTGCCTCTCCCACCCCCTCCCCCCACACCCCCACACCTGATCTGAGGCAGTGAGCTGTTGGAAGCTCTGAACACGCTCTTCAACAGCCGGAGTGCCCGATTCAGATTTTTATTTAGCAGATCCATTATGGCGCAGTTCCAGATTGGCAAATGGGGTGGTAAAGGGGGAAATGCTGATAAAGTTGGCAGGACAGTTCATTAATTCGATTTAAATGCATGCAAATACATTTAAATCGTCATTGTGCCCATTTTGGACACAAATCAAATCGCCGCCATTCCCAGGTTTCGGTAAAGTGGCAATCTGCACGGATGCAGGCACGGATTGCGTTAATGACCTCACGCCCAACTTTACCATGTTTTCATGCCCAAAAACGGGCACGACGCAATGGTAAAATCAAGCGCCATAAGAGCATATGGTTTTAGTTTAGGCAGGCATCATGATCAGCGGAGGCTTGGAAGGCCTCTTCCTGTGCTGTAATTTTCTTTGTTCTTCGTTCTTTTCCATCAAAACGATGAGGATTCTTGGGAATGGAATATGTGAATTTATGCAGAAAACACTCCTCATTGTCAGTGATTACTCTCAGGGTCGATTGAACTAAACCAACTTCATAGCATCACAACAGAAGCAGCACCACCCAATCCCTTAAGAGAATTTATGCATGGCATAAATATCATAGTACCTGACAATTTGCTAATGACCTATTCCACAATTTAGCAAAAGAATACCGGTTTATTCACATAACCAGTTCACCCAGCTACCCATTAGCAAATGAAAAGCTGAGACAGGGATGCAAACCAGTAAGGATTTATTGAACAAAAATAAACCAAAGATTAATCTAGCTTTTCTAAGTTATCAAACCTCACTACTACAAAATGGTTTCTCATCATCAGAATTACTATTGGGTAGGTGATTGAGAACACAGTTTCAATTTCTGACACAAAAAAACCATATCTGATATTATCACGAATGACCATGTAAGGGCTAAGCAATGTGAGGAAGAGAGCAACCAGACTAAGAACTTTAATCACAGGCATAGAGCATGTAAGGTACCAGGGAGAAAGTATGGGTCTGGGAACAACAAAGAGAAGGTGCAACCATTGGAAAAAAATCCACAACCAAGATTGTACCAAACTGAGGCAGACCAGAGTATCATAAGGAGAAATTGCAGGTACCTTAATATCCTGAAGAAGAAAGACTTACTACAAGTATTATAACCACCCGGGAGAAGAATACTCACACTGACAAAAGGGAGAATACAGATAACCTCAACCTCAAAAGGAAATCAGAATGAGATCAGGGAGATTGGTTAAGGTACCTCAGAGATTAACCCTGAGTCTAACCCAAGTTTGAAGACTCTGGGGGAAATGTAGGAGGATGTAAACATAATAGCGATAAAGACTTGGGAGAACAGACAATCCCCAAAGCCTTGTCTAGACCCTAACCACAAATATGGATAATAAAGGCGACGGTGCAGAGGGACCTTGGGGTCCTTGTGCATGAGTCGCAAAAACCCAGCCTGCAGGTGCAGCAGGTGGTCAGGAAGGCTAATGGGATGCTGGCCTTCATAGCGAGGGGGATTGAATATAAAAGTAGGGAGGTCTTGCTGCGGCTGTATAGGGCATTGGTGAGGCCGCAGCTGGAGTACTGTGTGCAGTTTTGGGCGCCGCACCTGCGCAAAGATATTTTGGCCTTGGAGGGAGTGCAGAGGAGGTTTACTAGGCTCATACCGGAGTTGAGGGGGTTGAGCTATGAGGAGAGGCTGAATAAACTAGGCTTGTACTCGTTAGAGTTTAGAAGAATGAGGGGAGATCTCATTGAGACGTATAAGATGATGAATGGGATGGATAGGATAGAGGTGGAGAGACTCTTCCCGCTCAAAAAAGACAGTAGGACTAGGGGGCACAGCCTCAAGATAAAAGGGGGGCGGTTTAGAACGGAGTTGAGGAGGAACTTCTTCACTCAAAGGGTGGTGAATCTCTGGAATTCTCTGCCCATTGAAGTGGTGGAGGCTGCCTCGCTAAATATTTTTAAGAAGCAGGTTGATGGGTTTTTGATAAGAGAGGGGATTAAGGGTTATGGGGAGAGGGCGGGAAAGTGGAACTGAGCCACGACAGATCAGCCATGATCTTATTGGATGGCGGGGCAGGCTCGAAGGGCCAGATGGCCTACTCCTGCTCCTATTTCTTATGTTCTTATGTTCTTATGTTCTTAAAGGAATTAACAGAGTTTATAGTTCTAATTCTAAATGTCTCTAGCCAAGTGTATGACTCTTGCTGCTCCAAGAACCTCATGACTTCACAGTAGTGAAGATTAACATGAAGTACACAGACACAAGCAGTCATTATGGTGAAAATGCACTAAGATCATGTTAACCACCCATAGTTTCAGTGCCACTGAAGCCAGAAGGTGATATTATCTGGAAAATAATAATTGGCTACTAGAGATGTGAAGTAGATTGAATATTTTGTAGGGTTGCTTGATTGGTTTGGGAGATAATCGAGCATGATGCATAACTTTGCCTCTGCATTTTAATTAGGTGCGTTAGAGGGCATGGTCTACATTCTGTTGAAGTAAATAACGTGCCAACTGGCATTTCCCCAGTCCAAGCTTTTCTTAAACTCCTATAATTTAAACTCATAAAAAAGTACCATCATTGGCAGAGTATCCAGTATAGAACAGCGAATAATAAGCCAAAGTATAAAATTATGTAAATAAACTTCAACAAATGTAATCAATTCATTGTTTACCCTCTGCTGACTGCATTGCAATTTTGGCTGCAATATTTTTTTACAAGTTATTAAACTCAATCTGCTTTGAATTATTGTGTTATTCAGCATAAAGCAAACTTCTGCAATCAAATATCACCATGACAGTAAGTGCAGAAGCAAGGAAATAGTGGATGCCACTAGAGAAAAATCTAGAAATAACCTGTAACCCTAACTGAATACAAATGATTACAAATCTAACTCGAATCATTATGCTAGACACCTCTGAAAGTCAACTTCAGAGATGAGACAGAAAGTAAGAAAAATAAGCAGGGAGAATTAAATTCTGGAATCAAAGAGAATTTATTCGATCAAACAGGTACATAACAAAGACTCAGGTTCCCGCCCTCTCCAGGACCAAGGGCCAAGTATACCCCTCTGTGATAGATAGTGTAAGTTGGGAAATTTCTCAACTTGGCTGACTTGCCTCATTTTAAAGGTCTGGTCACACACAATGTCTGCTTTAGGGTTGGAGGGGAAGGGACGCAGAGGAATGTGACGTTGAATCCGGCCTAGCCTCACACACACAAGTAGATTCTGTAGGCAGTTGCAAGGGTGGGCTACTGCCAAGATGGGCTAGTCAAGAGGCTTCCACAATTTACTGGGACTTTGAGGAAGTTATAATAAAAGCAGTTCAGTCCTCCATACCTCATCCCTTGCACAACCTCGTTCCTTCACCCACTTCCTATGACCCCTCATACCCTGCATGCCAACTCATGGCACCAACAAGTCCCTAGGATCCTTCATACTTTCCAAGCCAACACAATACCAACTCATGCCCTTTCCATGTCCATTCACCCAAAGTATGGACTATTTATTTCACAAATAAGCCAGGTAATAACAAGGATAAGTGTGGAACTGTTGAGAAAAAAGCATCCATTTACAAATGCTACTTTGGGGAAAATAGATGCTGTTCCTAAAAAGTGTTAGTCAAATAGAACATGAAAGTATCAAAAACAGAAGCTTCAATTTCTTCACACCTCTTAATTTTGTCCAAGTAAACTTTGAGAAATTGGCAGGAGACAACCCAGGAGGAACAATTTATTATAACCACATAAAGATATCAATCAGATAAAGTCAATAATTCATTTCACTTGCTAAAACAAATTCCCTACTGAGAATTTTATTGGGCTGGACTTTAAGCCATACATGCAAAATGAGAACATGTGGAACTCATGTGGCCATCTCGTCACACACTTATCCCACACCAGTGAAAATTGCCGATGCCGGGACAGAGGATGGGAATCATAGAATAGTGTCCTTCCAACCATTTTTAAGTGGCTCCATAGTCATCCTCGCTCAGTGAAAGTCCAGCCTCTTTTGTTTTTCTTCATTACACTGAGTTATTTGATTACAAAGATAGGGGTTGCAGTGGTTCAAAAGGGAAGCTCACCACCACTGCCTGAAGGGCAACAGGCTTTGAACGATAAATGCTGGCATAGTCAGACATACCCACTTCCTTTAAAACAATCTTTAAGTAAAAGGATGAAAGTCTATAGGCTGAATTAGTCCGATCCCACAGGGATAAGCAAGAGCAGAACCAGAAGCAAATTCAGAAGAGAAAACATTAAGGAAGACAACCGAACGTGTTCCCACTTGCAAGAATCTTGCTCAAGGTGGGGTGGGAATGGCAGAGGTGATCTGCTTAGGTCAATTATTGGCAGAATGGGGGAGAGGGGTTTTGAGGCTGGGGGCATCACATAACTGAAGGTGGCCTGCCACAGTACCTCCTCTTCATCATCACAGACTGGCTAGGATATAATGGCAGCAGCCATAGCTATAGACTATCCTAAAGACTATCCTCCATGCTGATGATTTGACAGCTGTGGCCTCATGGAAATTTTAATTTTTTACAATGCTGCTGAGATGGCTCTGTTTCAAGGCACACTTTTGATCTCCTGACCGTATCAGCAGTGCTCACCCCTCCCAGAGGGGCTGCCAGCCGAGTGTCTCTGTGAGACCCTCCCAAAGCCCCCATCATTTTCACTCTAGAATTAGACAGGCTTTCCAAACATAGTTTCTTAATTGACTGCCTCTGGGAAAATTGCAAGTGATGTCCCACCATGACAAGTTCCCGCCCAGCATCGAGGCTGACATTGGTATTTGATTCAAGTGGCAAAATTCAGCCGTTTGCTTCTACAGAGGCTGGGGATCACAGGGAAAATATTAATGTAGCATTAAATATGCTAGCAATGTAAGCTAATTTATCATGTGCCTGCCTGTTAGCCTCAGATTTTAGCATGAGTTGTTTTCAAGCAGTACAGTGGTGACACTATTGGGTTTAATGCAATATTGATTGTTTTCTTTCCAGTTCCATTACCAGAGAAGAAATTGCCTTTTAAATTCCTGCATCATCTCCTTCTTATGGTGTATTGTTAGATCTCAACCATGCAAGATGGAAGTACGCTGCGTGCTGGAAATGTAATTAGATTGAAATAAAATTGAGTTATAATGCCATCTCTAATTGAATAATATTAACAACAGTACAAATAAAATGTAGCTCTTTATTTGTATATGATTGCATATTTTATCATCGTAATGTACCAGCTAGTATCCAGGAGTCATGGGTATCATGCAGTTTAGACCATAGACAAGCACCATACTTCAAACATCACACTTTGTTGGAAACACAAAATAATCTCTCAAAAAAGAGAATGTAATCAGGTCTAATAGGTTCCATTGGCCTTGAATCAGAAATTTGCAAACAAGTACAATACATAGATTTACTCATACAGAATATAGGGTTCCCCTTGTTCTCACTTTCCAACCCACTTGTTTCCATGTTCAAAGGATCTTCCTCTGCCATTTCTGCCACCTCCAGCATGATGCCATCACCAAATATATCTTCTCCTCCTCTGCTGCATTTTGAAGGGTCTGTTCACTCTGCGACACCCTGGTTCACTTTTCCATCACCCCCAACACTCATTTCCTTCCAATGGAACCTCCATGTGTTGGAGGGAACACCTGCCTCTTTACCTCTTCTCTTATCGCTGTCCAAGCCCAAACACTCCCTCCAGGTGAAGCAATGATTTCCTTGTACTTCTTTCAATTTAGTCTATTGTATCCACTGTTCACAATGTGGTCTCCTCTACATTGGGCAGACTAAAAGCAGACTGGGTGGCTTCTTTGTTGAACACTACTCTGTCTGTGAGCATGATCAGTTATCTACTGATAACTACTGATCATTGTCGATTGTCGGAAAAATCTATCCGGTTCACTAATGTCCTTTAGGGAAGGAAGTCTGCCGACCTCACCTGTTCTGACCTACATGTGACTCCATGGTTGACTCACAACTGCCCTCCAAGGGCAAATAAGCATGGCCAATAAATGCTGGACAGCCAGTGCTGTCCGTGTCCCATGAATGAATAAGTTCACAAACTTTCCTTCATGCTCACAGCTCCGCACTCAACCTGCTACAATGTTTCAGTAAAGCCAAACGCAAGCTAGAGGAATAGTACCTCATCTTCCGATTTGGCATTTAACAGTCTTGTTACAGACCCCTCTGATGTTAAATGTAAAGGTATCCCAAAACACAGAATTGTAACATGGAATACCAGGTCTTAGTGATGTATATTTTCTATTTAATACAATGTGAGAAAAGATATACAAACCAGGGAGGAACAATCCAGTCATTTTGTGATAAATTAATAAAGAATATTTATTAACTTAAATAAGAAAAACATACAAGGACAATAATACACTGCAGCAAGTACTATTAATTATACTGATGGCCATACACACACAGTTACATGAAGTTACCCCTTTATTCCCAATTACCTACATTTCCTGAACTCTGAGATACCCCTTTTCTCCAAACAACATCCAATATTATATAACGCTAGGAGCTAAATCCAGCAGATATTTACCACACACAGGTTATTTGTCTACATTTGGGAAAACCATCTTCAGTCTCTACCAAGGTGTAACCTTCTCTCTTCAGGTTTTGGGATTTTAACCAGCCAACTTTTAGCAATAATTTGTTTTCAGTGGAGATTATTTTCTACAGCTGGGTGTGGCTATAAAGATAGTTGTTTTTCTGTGTGACATTCTCCAATTATTGTGCTCTGGATATATCATTCTTTTCCTTTGATGTTGCCCACCCTGTGGACCTGGCTTTTTAGCTTATGAGTGCCAATTTCCTCACCTCTCCACTTTGAAGCTCCCTCTTTTACACCCTATTGTTTTCTCCTAGTCACAAAGGTAAACATTTGCTTTTATTACTGGTATGCTAATTCACCTATCAAAACACCCTTTCAGTTAGCTACACTTATCAATTCCTCTTTTTTGATTTATCCCAGTTTCATTTTTTAATCTGAATTTTCCCCAATTCTTAACAGCCTTCTGGACTGAACATTGAGTTCATCAAACCAAGTACTCATTTGGAATTGTTTCAGAGGCAGAGATGGGCAGGTTATGTAGATACAGCACGTGTCTGCCAGTCTTGGCCATTTCCTGGGTGTTACGTACTATATTCGCTTGTGAGCACAAAAAAGAGAAAAGTTAGTTTCTCCATGGAGTCAAGCACAACCCCTAATGTTAAGTGGCAGCCCAACAGTACCAGTGCCCTGCGAGTGGCAACACTTGAGGAATATTGTACAGATCAACAAAGGTAGAAAGGCATCTCTCACCAAAAGGCAGGCAAGCCTCTCAGAGGTTATGTTATTGCGTGATCCCGTCATTACCAACTGTGTGGTCAGTCCTTTGTGTTTCCAAATGCAAACTCTGAATGGAAATGAGGCATGGAGTACTCAGCTTGGCTGACCAAATGTGATCCTCAATATGCCTGCGGTGGCTGGCCCCCTTGGCTGCTGACTTCCTGCAATTTTTTGTAAGCATGTCTGGTCGGGGGAGGGGTGCAGTCTCTGGAAAAGAGGGCTTCCACCTCATTCTCTCAGCCTGGAAGAGAACCTGCCAGCAGGCATCAGTAAACCATAGGGCTACCTGGATATTTCATGTGCCATTGTATTTCCAGGCTCCATTTTTGCTACTTGAAGAGAGGCAGGCAGAGGGTCACTGAAGAGAGGCAGGGAGGTGGGAGTTC
This sequence comes from Carcharhinus amblyrhynchos, assembly GCF_965287045.1. NCBI lineage: Eukaryota > Metazoa > Chordata > Chondrichthyes > Carcharhiniformes > Carcharhinidae > Carcharhinus > Carcharhinus amblyrhynchos. The sequence continues at coordinate 92,405,368 of NC_137325.1, forward strand.
CTTGATATCAATCAGCGGCAGTGACTGCATGGTTGGCAAACTTAAATATAACCACCTCCACTGGCTTGCTTTCTGCCTCTGAAGTACAATCCATCTGTTTCCTCCATGCCCACCTCCCCAGAGTTAATTGGTCAGCCATGTTAAGATCGTGTGTGGCCAATGCTCAATGGAGACGGTACTTGTTTCTGATCCTAATGTTGGGACCTGTAGCCTTGCCACAAAACTCAGCCCATTGTTCCACAGTAATCAAGCGCATGTTTCCAGTCTTCACAGAGCAAGGTTCCCCAAGTAATACCAATACAAATAACCAAATAAAACATTGTTGCAAGTGCTGTTTGAAGAACAGAATACCAGCAGAACTCAGTTGTTCTTTTTCACTTAAGATCATGGGTCATTTTACATCTACCTGAGGGAACTGCCCCTCCCATGGTGTAGCATTTCTTCAGTACTGCACATAAACTTCATCCTGGATTATGGGTTGGTAGGCAAATGGGTTGCCCATGAGCCAAGGCTGATATGATCTCTCAACATAGGTTATGGAAGTGCTGAGTTTGGGAATTTTGGTTTTGGTTAGCATGAAACTTTACTCATTTAACTTGAATACTTTGTGTGCTTGCTGACTTAAACAATGGCTTCCAAGTCTTGAGGAAGTCTAGCTTGTCTCAGGCCTTCCAAACTACACCTGAAACTGAATCAAGCTGAAGTGGCAACCACTATCTTCTATAAAAAAAATCAAGATTTTGGTGCAGCTTGAAGAGAAACACAGTATCAGTTAGGTACTGCAATCTTGAATTTAAAAATTTGTTGGTCATAGAAGGAAAGAAAAATAGAAAGAAAGGGAGAGAAAAATATAATTTTAGGGACACAGGAAACTGAATTTGAGCAATGAGGCATACAATCCAGAAAGGATCCTGGATAAGTCCAATCTGCCTAATTTCATTTCAGTTACAGGACCCTGGAGTAGAGTTAGCATAATTGGCTTGGGCTAGGGAACAGAAAAATTTGTATGCTAACCACTGACTCATATTAGGAATGTCCCCGGTGAACAAATAGCCTGCAGACACGTATCAGTAATAGGCAGTAAATGAAGTACTAGAGAGCAGCCATGTATTTATAATACATTCAAATGAGGAGTGGATCAAGCAAATTGATTCATGTCACAGCTGCGACATTCATTCAACTGTGATGCGCATGATTATTATAACATCACGTTGTGATTTTTTTGTTTATAGTTATTGCTTCCTAAATGAATTTTTGTATAAAGTGCCTATCTCCAATCTCAGCCCCATATAGTTACCACACCAATTTCACTCCAAGGCATCTATTGGTCCACTTCTATTCTAGAGATTGGTCCCATTAACCATCAGCCCCCCTTTCTCATCCCACTGAGGAGTCGTTTATAAGGATATCTGATTCCGAATATAAAATACACATCATCTACATTCTTTAAAGGGAATTTCCAGGGACAACACAGACAGGACAGAATCCTTAATTTCCACCTAAAATAGGTGTAGATGGGGCAGCATGGTGGCACAGTGCCAAGGACCCGGGTTTGATTTCCAGCTTAGGTCACTGTCTGTATGGAATCTGCACATTCTCCCCATGTCTGTGTGTGTTTCCTCCGGGTGCTCCAGTTTCCCCCCACAGTCCGAAGATGTGCTGAGTAGGCACATTGGCCACGCCAATATTCTCCCTCCGTGTACCTGAACAGGCACCGAAGTGTGGTGACTAGCGGATTTTTACAGTAACTTCATTGCTGTGTTAATGTAAGCCTACTTCTGACTCATAAATAAGTTTTAAACTTTAACATTAGTCAATGGAACAACTGCACCAATTTTCTGTAGGCAGTTCTGAGATATTCAAATTATTTTTATATCGTCAGTTGTGGGAGGGGATATAATCATTCAATTTGTATGTTGAGCTGTCTGATTGGACAGGAATGAGGCAGCAGGGATAGATGTGTGAACACATGCTGGCAGTAGACAACAATATTTTTGAAGGACCAGCAGAAACACTCTTACACTTCCCAGCCCCACATGGTAAAAAGAAAGGAAAGTTTGTAACCCTTTTGTGGAACAATCATGGTGATCCCTTTTAGAGCCACTTGGTAGGCTACTCACTGCCTTTGATACCATGTATATGGTGCATCCTCCAGCCAGAGGGTGCAATACCATTCACCCATAAGAAATAGAAATAGGAGTAGGTCATTCCACCCCTCGAGCCTGCTGTGCCATTCAGTAGAATGAAGGCTGATTCCGACATTCCCCACATCCATTTTCTTGCCCTTTCCCTGTAATGCTTGATTCCCTTATCTGTCAAAAATCTATCCATCTCAGTCTTAAATATACACAATGATCTGCCTCCACAGCTCTCTGTGGCAAGGAGTTCCAAATACTCTCAACCCTCAGGGAGAATTCTTCCTCATCTCACTGTTAAATTGGAACCCCTTTATTCTGAGACTATGTCTTCTGGTCCTAGACTCTCCCAGGAGGGGAAACATCCTCTCAGCATATACCCTGTCAAGCCCCTTGATAATCTTAAATGATTCAGTTCCAATGAGTCCCACCTGTCTAATCTTTCCGCATAAGACAATCCCTCCACACTAAAGAACATCCTCTTGAAGCTTCTCTGAACTGCCTCCAATGAAGTAATATATTTCCTTAAATTATAGTTCCAAAACTGCTCACAGGACTCCAGAACAAAAACAGAAAATGTGGGAAAATCTCAGTAGGTCTGACAGCATCTGTGGGGAGAGAATAGAGCCAATGTTTTGAGTCTGGATGACCCTTTGTTGCTCTGGAGGTATTGGACATCCATGGTAAAGAGAAGGCAGTTAGAACTAGGGAACTGGATGTTGTTGATACTGGAAGCTTTTAAAGACCAACAAAGGGTCAGTAAAATGTAATAAAAATAGCAAAAGGGGAATTATGAAGAAAAACTAGTGTAAAATATAAAAAAGGACAGTGGAAGCTTCTACAAGTATATAAAGAGGAAGAGAGTACCGAAAGTGAATGCATATTCATCCCTTGGAAGATGAGGCTGGGCAGTTAACAGTGGTGAACACAGAAATGGCTGAGACACTAAATCGATACTTTGCCCCAGTTTACACAGCAGAGGACATGAGTATTATCCCAATAGTAACAGAAAATTCAAATGTTACAGATAGTGAGGAACTTAGAACTATCATCATCACTAAGGAAAAAGTACTCGCAAAGTATTAGGATTAAAAGCAGGCAAGTCTCTAGGGCTTGGTGTCCTACATCCTATGTTCTGAAAGGAAGTGGCATTGGAGATAGTAGGTCCATTGGCTATAATATTTGAAAATTCCCTGGATGCAGAAAGGTTCCAGTGGATTGGGAAAACGCTAATGTAACACCCTTATTTAAAAAAGAGAGGGAGGTAAAATTGAGGAAACTGTAGGCCAATTAGTTTAACATCTGTTGATGGGAAATTGTTAGAATCCATTATAAAGGAAGTAATAACAGGACATTTAGAAAGTTAAAATGCAATCCAGAGTCAACATGGTTTTATGAAGGGTAAATCATGTGTTACTAATTTGCTTGAGTTCTTCAAAGATGTAACAAGCAAGGTGGATAATAGGAATGTTGTAGATGCAATATATCTAGACTTCCAAAAAGCATTTGATAAAGTGCCACAGAAAAGGTTAGTTTACATGGGATAATGAGTAATATTTTAGCTTGGATAGAGAGTTGGCTAACCAAAAGAAAGCAGAGAGTCGGGATAAATGGGTCTTTCTCGGGTTGTCAATACATAACGAATGGGGTGCCACAGGGCTTGGTTCTCAGGCCTGAACTATTTACAATCTATGTTAATGACTTGGATGCAGGGATATTAGGTACTATAGCCAAATTTGCAGATGACACTAAAATAGGTGGACAATAATTTGGAATAATGGAATAAGTAAATTACAAATGGATATGGATAGATTAAGTGAAAGTGGCAAAATTTGGCAGATGGAGTTTAAGGTGGGTAAGAGTGAGGCTATCCATTTTGGGAGGAAAAATACAAAGGCAAATTATTATCTAAATGGAGAGAAACTCCAGAGTACTTCAGTGCAGAGGGATCTGGGTGTTCCCCTGCATGAATTGCAAAAAACTAATATGCAGGTGCAGCAGGGAATAAGGAAGGCAAATGTAATCTTGGGATTTATTGCTGAAGGAATAGAATATAAAAGTAATGAAGTGTTATTTCTACTGTACAAAGCATTTGTGAGACTGCACTTAAAATATTGTGCACAGTTTGGTCCCCTTATCCTAGGAGGGACATAGTTGCATTGGAGGCAGTTCAGAGGAAATTCACTGGATTGATTCCAAAGATGAGGTGTTTGACTTATGAAAAGATTGGGCAGCTTTGGCCTATACTCTCTAGAGTTTAGAAGACTAAAAGGAAATCTAATTGAGATGTACAAGATGATAAGGGGAAAGCAAAATTCTGTGGATGCTGGGATCTGAATCAAAAACAGAAAATGCTGGAAAATCTCAGCAGATCTGACAGCATCTGTGGAGAACAATGTTTTGAGTCTCAATGATCCTTCATCAGAGCACAATGAAGGGGATAGACAAAATAGACATGGTGGAGTTATGGTCTCGGGGAGGTAGGAAGAAGTGTCTGAGAGGAGGCCAGACAACAACAGTCCCATCTCTGCCAGTGAGTTTGATGACATTGTCAGGATTGAGCCTGAGAGAACAGAATGCAGCAAGTTCAGAAGGAGACAGGTTGGAATTGGTGAGATGAGCGGGAAAATTCAGATGGCCAATGCCATACCAGCTCTGACGATGAGTCAGTCAGACTTGAAACTAGCTCTGCTCTCGCTTCATAGATGCCGTCAGGTCTGCTGAGATTTTCCAGCATTTTCTGTTTTTGTTATAAAATGTTAGGATGGCTGATACAGCAATATTCTCTAATAGTCTTTTTCCCATTGGGCAGGTTAAACTAATGGCGATGATTAGCTTATTCTGTATGCTTAATAATAGAGATGCTGTTTATTTAACAAGGGACCTGGCACATATTCAGATGATTGTTGTGCCTCGGGTGTTTCTAGCAAATAAGTAAATGTAAGCAAAATACTGCAGATGTTGGAAACCTGAAACAAAAACAGAAAATGCTGGAAACACTCTGCAATCTGTGGAGAGAGAAATAGAGTTTAGAGTGCCCATGTCAACCATGGCAAGGTTGACACTCCCAGGTTGGCATTGCACTTGTGTGCTGACCTGTGCCAGGAGTCAGTGCCAGGGCACTGCCCAGGAATGTTCCTCCCCCATGGATGCTATACTTAACTTTGCATCCTAAGAGCATCCCTTCAACTGAATCTCATTTTTCAATACCTGTTTGTAAACCTATCGCGTCAGCGAGGTTTGAACATTCAGGGAAGTGGTCATGTGGTGAAGGGGCTGGCTAATGAGATTAAAATTCATTCAAAGTCATTAAAATGAGGTTCCCACCCTTTGTGGGCATGGACCTCATGTTGTCACCAGTGGAAAATCCGGAAACGAGATCTCTCTGATGGGAATCACGTTTCCCATTTCTCTCCAGATTTTCCCATGGCACCACCATTCTCTCTGACGGTGAATGAGAGCTGAAAACAAGCATTGGAGCATTAAATATAAAGTGGATAGAGACCCCGCAGACTTTAAATTAGACACCAGAGCAGAGACTGTTTTATCAGATGAATTCATAGCAACCCTGATCTATTAAGTTACAAGGTCACGGTGGGACAACTTTAAAAGTCAAAGGCAAACGCATGGCAAAGCTGAAATATAAGGCCTGAGAAATTGTCAAACTCTCTGCCACTGAAAATAAAGTATGGTTTCTAGTAAGCAGAAAGGCATCCCTAAAACTGATCATCTTCTCCCAATAAACAGAATGCACACAGTGGATTTTGGCAGTTGACAGAATCCAGATTGTTGGCCATATTTATTTCACCATTCAGTCATTATTGTTTCAAAACATTGCACTTTGCATACATAGTCTGCTCCAGATGTGTTCAACAGAACAATATCTCACACTCCAGAAGGATGAATAATATGCCATATGGATGACATACTTACACATGGCTGCATGAGAAAAGAGCACGATCACACAGTCAGAGTTGTCCTGAAAGTCTTACAGGATTTAGGCCTAAAATTGAAGGAAAAATGTGAGTTCACAAAACCTATGGTCAAGTTTCTAGGTCACAAAGTACAAGCCAATAGAATCACAGTTGCTTTATAGAAAACCAAAGTAATCAGAGAATTTCCACAACACAAGAACATGACAGAGCCACAAGGATTCTTTAGGATGGTCAACCAAGTAGGCAAGTTCCTACCAAATTTAGCAGAGGGCAATGAGCCCTTGAGACAGAGTCAACAGTGGTTCTGGAATGTGGACCAGCAAAGTGTTTTTGAAAGGATTCAACAACTTTTGATCTCTTCTGAATTTAGGCATATTCTGACTCATGGGACCATGGGAGCAGCAAATACATCATCTTCTGGTCTTGGGACAGTTTTATTTCAAGTGCAGAGACAGCCAGTTTAGTCTCGTCTGCTAAACCGCCAGGTCACTAACAGAAACAGCACAATGTACCCCACAATAGAAGAACCACCATTGATTGAACATAAGAACATAAGAACATAAGAAATAGGAGCAGGAGTAGGCCAACTAGCCCTTCGAGCCTGCCCCGCCATTCAATAAGATCATGGCTGATCTGTCGTGGCTCAGTTCCACATTCCCGCCCTCGCCCCATAACCCTTAATCCCCTCTCTTATCAAAAACCCATCAACCCGCTTCTTAAAAATATTTAGCGAGGCAGCCTCCACCACTTCAACGGGCAGAGAATTCCAGAGATTCACCACCCTTTGAGTGAAGAAGTTCCTCCTCAACTCCGTTCTAAACCGCCCCCCCTTTATCTTGAGGCTATGCCCCCTAATCCTACTATCCTTTCTGAGCAGGAAGAGTCTCTCCACCTCTATCCTATCCATCCCATTCATCATCTTATACATCTCAATGAAATCTCCCCTCATTCTTCTAAACTCTAACAAGTACAAGCCTCATTTATTCAGCCTCTCCTCATAGCTCAACCCCCTCAACTCCGGCATCAGCCTAGTAAACCTCCTCTGCACTCCCTCCAAGGCCAAAATATCCTTGCGTAAGTACGGCGCCCAAAACTGCACACAGTACTCCAGCTGCGGCCTCACCAATGCCCTATACAGCCGCAGCAAGACCTCCCTACTTTTATATTCAATCCCCCTCGCGATGAAGGCCAGCATCCCATTCGCCTTCCTGACCACCTGTTGCACCTGCAAGCTGGGTTTTTGCGACTCATGCACAAGGACCCTGAGGTCCCTCTGCACTGTCGCCTGCTGCAGTTTTTCTCCACGTAAGTAATAATCCTTCCTACCATTATTCCTACCAAAGTGGACCACCTCGCACTTGCCAACATTAAATTCCATTTGCCATTTCCTGGCCCATTCGCCCAGCCTATCTAGATCCTTCTGTAGACTCTCACCACCCTCCGCACAATTTGCCTTTCCACCAATTTTGGTGTCATCAGCAAATTTCGACACCCTACACTTGGTTCCCTCCTCCAGATCATCTATATAAATGGTAAATAGCTGAGGCCCCAGCACCGACCCCTGGGGCACTCCACTAGTCACCATCCGCCGGCAACATGGGAAAGCAAAATATTTTCAGTCTACGTTAGGGGATTGCATTTCAAGATTGAAACAAACCATAAGTTACCAATCACCATTCTGAACATGAATGAAATTCAGAAGATGTCACCCAGAATCCAGTGGTTCAGATTAATATTGATGAGATATGATTCCATCACAGAGTAGGTACAAGGGAATGATCAAACAACAGCAGACACACTGTCATGACAAGGAACCAAACCAGAAGAATTATCAAGCAGGTTGAAGCATTTACATCTTTACTCACTCAGCACTTACTAGCTACTGCAAAAAAATTACAAGAAATCAAATAAGTCCAACAACAAGATGAAGAGTGTCTCCAAAATCTATTGTCTGGAAGGGTGGTCAGGCTATATCACTGCTAATCCAATACTACAGCAGTACTTTGAACAGCAGTAGCACCTCATAGGTATGGGCAACTTTCTAGTCTTGAATGAGAGAATAGTCATACCATGAACTCTTCAGTTTGATATTTTTCAAAGACTTCACCAAGGTCATCTTGGAATAGCAAAATGTCACGCGCAACCTTGTTCTATAAAGATCGAGACAACAATGTAAATGAATAAGTTGAAATCTGTTTCAAGGATATGCATGTCACAGCTGAATAGCTGGTAGTATGCAGAAATTATAAGATGAAATTATTGAGCTCACAACAACTATAAATGTAGGAGGATGAGGTAGAGCAAATGAATATTAGGCATGAGTACTGATAGCTAGAGGTTGATGATGGCCGTAAATTTGATGCGATGCATTCAGCAGTGTGTGCAATTGGTGATGCGGTGGGTAGGAAACGAGATTTGAAGATGTATTCACTGACCTTGATCACTCATGAGAGGACATTGAACTTTTTCCAACATTGTATCCAGCTCCTTGGGGCTAGACTCCTGACATTGACCTTCTTTGCTATCTGCTGCCATTACTGTCACAGTGAACATCTCAAAGACTTCCTGGTCCCCTGCAAAGGATTATTTCTCTCCTTTCCATTTCCTTGAACCCAGGTTTTCAATGCTGAATCTGAGAACATGGGAGTATTCTTATTGGCCGATTGCTTCATTACTTCAATTTCCTCATCTCAGATATCCCTCCACAGCTTCCTCCAGTGCTTGCTGCAGCCAGAATGCACTATTCTTGAAGAGGTGCAGGCTGGCTTTAAGAAATGAAAGCTAGTTTTAATTGGCCTCACCCCTCATGGTCATTCCCGCCTGCTGAGCCTACAGCCTCTCAGCAGCATGTATGGCTCTGAGTTGCACACCCCAATCATGGAGATGAGCAGCTAGCATGAGGTTTGTATCATTTCCATTGAATTCACGGTAATCGTGCACCACAACATCTGCCCCTGCGGACAGGTCTTAACAAATATTTAGCTTGTTCTATGAACAACTTCAGAAATACGATTGGAAAATATGTTATGATTCCACCTGAGGATATGCAGTGCAAAAGTTAAGGTTTATTTATTAGTCACAAGTAAGGCTTACATTAACACTGCAATTAAGTTACTGCGAAATTCCCCTCGTCACCACACTCAGGCACCTGTCCGGGTCAATGCACCTAACCAACACATCTTTCAGACTGTGGGAGGAAACTGGAGCACCCAGAGGAAATCCACACAGACACAGGGGAGAACATGCAAACTCCACACAGACAGTGGCCTAAGCCATAAATTGAACCCGGGTCCCTGGCACTTGAGGCAGCAGTGCTAACCACTGTGCCACCATGCATGATTATGTATAGAGCCTGACTCTCATTTCTAGCATTCCTTGTATATTTTTGCATGGCAGCTTGTTTTGTTACACTATATACATCGATAACCCAACTGTGGTAGTTGAATTATTTCCTTCTCAGGATATGGTATTGATTCATTGCTTGAACACATTCCAACATAAACACAGTTGGAAACAAAATAGAACAGTTGTAAATCGTAATTCGAAATCTATGCTTTCTCTTCCTTTTTTTGACAGATTGTGCACGTCGCTGGCAAAGCTAACTATTATTGACCATCCCTAATTTCCTGTGGGAAGGTAATGGTGAGCCATATTCCTGAACCACTTAAATCCCTGCGATGTAGTTACACCCACAGTGCTGTTTGGGAGGGAATTCCAGGGTTTGACCCACTGGCAATGAACAAGTCAGGGTGATGTGTGACTTGGAGAGGAACTTGGAGATGATAGTGTTTCCATGTGCCTGTTGCCCTGGTTCTTCTAGGTGGTAGAGGTTGTGGGATTAGGAGATGTTCTTGAAAAAGCTTTGGTGGATTTCTGCAAATCAATTTTAACTCCTAAAGAGATGTCCTGCAGCTGAGACAATTGGCCTCAACCATATTTTCCTTTGTGCTAGTTATGAACCTAGTCAGTGGATTATCTTTTCCTGATACTTATTGACATCTATTTCACTAAAGCTCCTTGATGCCACACTTATGCAAAGGCTGATTTGATATCAAGCACAAATGTTCCCACCTAACCTTTGGAGTTCAGCTCTTCCATCCATTTGGACAAAAGATGTAACAAGCCCCAAGTGATCCAAACAAAAAGCAACCTGAGCATTGGTAAGCAGGCTTTAATTAAGTGAATGCCACATGATAGCACTATTGGTAACACCTTCTCATACTTTTTTGACAATTGATGATCGATGGGGTGGAAATTGACTGGATTGGATTTGGCTTTCTCTTTATCTAAGGGACCTAACCTGGGCAATTTTCTACGTTGTGGATAAATGCCTGTGTTGCACTTGTACAGGAAAAGCTTTGCTAGAGGATCAACAAGTTCTGGAATACAGCAATGATGGTATCCAGACCCATAGCCTTTGCCATATCAAGCAAGCACAACCATTTCTTGATGTCTGTATTTGCCATGGAATTCATGTGATCCAGAGTCAATATTGAAAACTCTCAGAGCCACTTGCCCCCAACTAAATACCATTGTGCCAAACCAGCTGATGGATCAGGATTCACTCAGGGATGATGATAGAGATCTCCGGGGCATTTCATGAAAGGTATGATTCTGAGAGAATGACTATCTGAGCCTGTTCCTTGACAAATTTGTGGGACAGCTCTCACAATTATGGCACAAGACCTCACATATTAGGAAGTCTTTGTAAGGTTGACTGAGCTGTTGACTAGGCTAGATGACTCTTTGTCATATCTGAAGCAGGTACTTGGATTGTTGTCATCCTAGATTACAAATGAAGGGCTTACTCGGCCATTTCAATGGGCAGTTCAGAGTTACTGCTGTAGATTTGGAGTCACATATAGATCAGAGCCTATAAATTATGAACCAGTTGAGTATTTATCAATCCAGTAGTTTCATGGTCACCACTACTAATATCAACTTTTTAATTGGGGACTTAGGTAAATCACTGAGTTTAAATTTCTCGACTTTCTGTGATGGAATTTGAGCTCATATCTCCAAATTAGTCATACAACCCTCTGGGAAGATAGCTCCTGTAGCCATTGTGCAGCTGATCACAAACAATGCATGATAGTGCTGCAAATTGCAACACGCAATGTGGAATTTGGACATTGTTTCTGCTTAATATGTCACAACTGGCACAATTGCAGCATTGAATCTGTATTTAAAAAGTTTGAAGGGAAAAATGCACAATTTTCTACAAATTTCACAACAATTCACATTTTATTCCAAAACTCAATTTTTAAATAATACAAAGCTGGACAAAACCAAAATTGGATTTTTCCTGTTAGATTAGACTACATTATTTGGAAACATTGGGAATCAAAGATGCACAGCATCCCCTTTTATACATCTCAGTTTTCTTATTAATTTCAAAATGTTGGGAATTGTCTTTGACCATAAATGCTTAGGAAAGATAATGCATACATATGTAATTTTCAAGCTTCTAAAAATTCTGAAATGTTATGACCTTCAATGTGATGTGCACTGGCGCATAATATACACTTAACCACCCACAGGAGTACTGTGCACTGGAGCATAACAAATATAAATCACCTGCAGGCTGTTTATGTACACTGGGATGCAATAGGCCTCAAGTTTCAAAAGTAATGTGCTGTCAATTAAAAGCAAAAAAAACAAGCATTTTCAAACACTGCAAATTGAAGTATAGCATTTAATATTCCTGTGCTTTTTTGAGGCAACAGAGGTAGATTCAAAAGGAAAAGTAAAGAAAATGTCATCAGATGTTTCTGGTTTACAAACCAGAACTGATACATGACCATATTGTTGAAGACAGAGCAGTCAGTTCCATAACATTGACTGAGGCTGGTAGAACTTCTGCCAGTAATTTGATGGATAACTATATCATACAGTGAAGACCATCAGGTGTCAGGTTTGATTCTGGGTCTGAGCTGATTAAGCTGGCTTCAACAATGACAAGAATAAGAGTGGTTCATCTGGCCTCAAGGCCCAGAGCTTAGAAGTACAAAAAATAGCTACTGTTCCTGATGCTGGTTGCTATTCACTAGTTTCTGCTGGAAAGGACATTTTATTACGTGATCATCAGTTAAGGGGAGATCAACTGATGCTTCTATTGATCAAATTGCCTGCTGTTGTTGTCTTGTCTTGCACGAGATACTGGAGGCTTGATGTCACCTGTGTAAAACACTGCCATCGGATCAAACAAATCAGGAAAATAAAAGATTGGTACTGATAGACTGAGCATGAAATAATAGCGAAAGGGCTAAGTGGTGCACAACAATAGAACGTGTTTGAATGTAAACAGATTGCACCAGCAAATGTATTTTTATTTCAACCATGTCTGATCTCAACTATGACACATTGGAGAGGTGTGGATAGTAATAGCTCAGATGTTTCATCACAATACAAGAGGATAACAGAAATTGACAATTACCCCAACCTGTTGGTTTACACCTTATAATGGGCAGCTTCAGATGGGAACTGGCAAAGTGCTAAATGCTGAATTCTGCATGCATGAAGAGTCAAAAACATGAGAGTCCTAAACTGGTTATTTGAACCAATCTCTGATTATGGTGGTTTTATGAAAATGTTGTTCCAGACTCTTTCCATGGCTTCTGTGTTGTCAGCCAGCGTAACTCCTAATCCATTCCCCACCCACAAGCAGGGCTTCTCTTCATCTTGATTAAGCTTCATGTCGGTTCTACAAAATGCTTAGTATCAAGATTAAAGTGAATTTTATCCAACTACCATCTTTAGGATCATGATAGTGATGTGACAACTTATTACAAATTGCATTTTCTACACAGAGATCAATGCAGCAATGGAAAAATACATCACTGTTAATACAGTCATTGTTAAGTCTTAAGATGTTGCTCATATTTAGGACTCTGTGTGGCAAAATCCCAATCATGGTCAAGCAGACACTGAGCATTTCCCCAGGCCTATCTTCCCTGGAAGCCAGTTCAAAACCAACTTTGGTAGTGGTCTAGAAATTGGTGATTTGACTAATGATGATAGAGATGAGGTGGAAGGATGCCTAAAAAAGGATGGAGAATATAAAGGGATAACAGCCAAACTAAGGCAATTGGGACCAGCTGAGAGGGCACCATGGTCAGCATGGACCAATTGGGCCAAAGGGCCTGTTTCCATGCTGTATTGCCTTATGACTCTATGACAACTAATTCTAAACTTGGAGGACACTTCTCCAGCCACTCTGAAATTTGAGTGACAAGGGTGGTCATTGCCAGAATTCCTCATGCAAAGAACAGAACGGGTAACTTTAACTTTACAATGTGTTGTCTTATCTGAATCAGAAGTAGCACCGAATTACAATGGTAATCCCACTTCAGATAACCATTGTGTTCTTTGAAACTGGGAGAATTAGATATAGAACTCAACACAAAAGATATGTCAGCTCATTTTGTATGGCAATTGAGGGTTTTTCATTGCTGCTTCTATGCAATAGGAAATAAGCTAACAAAAACAGAAAATGCTAGAAAATCTCAGCGGGTCTGACAGCATCTTTGGAGAGGGAATAGAGCCAATGTTTCGAGTCTGGCTTGAAACATTGACTCTATTCTTTCTCCTCATGTTGTCAGATCTCCTGAGATTTACCAGCATTTTCTGTTTTTGTTTCAGATTCCAGCATCCACAGTATTTTGCTTTTAGGAAATATACTAAATTGTTTCAGGTATTTAAGGACTCCAGTTCTAATATGGACTGAAGTAAATTTGAATAAAATTGTTTGATTTTAAAAATATATTAATATGGTTTACTGTTTAATCTGTATATATTATACTTTTGAAGGATGCTTTTTATGGACCTGTACTTAGGAATTCAATCCAAGCAATGGATTTTCTCATGCTCTGAACATATATTCAATATTGTAAAAAGGTAAATTTGCCATACTCCCAGATGACCATAGGCTGCCTTCCCCTTTGAGGAGGCGAGGTGACCGGTGATGATTTCACCTGAGGATCATCACATCTCAGGCAAGGGGCAAGGTTGAAAACGTCATAAATAACCTCAGCAGGAATGGGAATAGAACTCATACTATTGGTATCACTCTGCATCACAAACCAGCTGTCCAGCCAACTGATTCACCAAACTTCAAGCTACCCAAAATCCTCAGTCCTTCTGTGCAATTTCAATGAAACCATGGTTGGAAGTGGAGTACAGCAGAATGGCTGAAAATAAGACCAAGTATTAAGTACTCTTAAGTTCTAATCCTTTTCCATTGTTTCTTGATGTCTTTTTGGGGAGTAGAACCTCCATCTGTCTCAACCAAGATCACTGATGTAGTGGAGGTGTGACCAGAGTTGGAAGTGTTCTTGCTTCCAGGCAAAGCAGGTCCCTTGCCTTGCCTGTCCCATCTGAATCACATCTGAATCCCAATCTGAAAAGTAGCTAATATAACACTGCTGTTTAAGAAGGGAGGGAGGCAGCAGACAAGAAACTATAGACCGGTTAGCCTGACTTTGGTCATTGCTAAGATTTGAGAGTCCATTATTAAAGATGAGATCGCTGAGTACTTGGAAGTGCATAATAGGACTGAGTCAGCATGGCTTCGTCAAGAGGAGGTCATGCCTGACAAATCTGTTAGGGTTCTTTGAGGAGGTAACAAGGAAGTTGGATAAAGAAGAACCAATGGATGTGGTTTATTTAGATTTCCAGAAGGCCTTTGACAAGGTGCCGCATAGGAGACTGTTAAATAAGTTAAGAGCCCATGGTGTTAAGGGTAAGATCCTGGCATGGATAGAGGATTGGCTGACTGGCAGAAGTCAGAGAGTGGGGATAAAGGGGCCTTTCTCAGGATGGCAGCCGGTGACTAGCAGTATGCCTCAGAGATCAGTGCTAGGACCACAACCTTTCATAATATACATTAACGATTTAGAAGGAACCGAAGCCACTGGTGCTAAGTTTGCAGATGATACAAAGCTATGTAGAGGGACAGGTGCTATTGAGGAAGCAGGGGAGCTGTAGAAAGACTTAGACAGGTTAGAAGAGTGGGCAAGGTGGCGGCAAATGGAGTACAATGTGGAAAAGTGTGAGGTTATGCACTTTGGAAGGAAGAATGGAGGCATAGACTATTTTCTAAATGGGAAATGCTTAGGAAATCTGAAACACAAAGGGACTTGGGAATCCTTGTTCAAGTTCTCTTAAGGTTAATGTGCAAGTTCATCGGCAGTTAAGGCAGCAAATGCAATGTTAGCATTCAAGTCGAGAGGGCTAGAATACAAGAGCAGGGATGCATTTCTGAGGCTGTATAAGGCTCTAATCAGACCCCATTTGGAGTATTGGGAGCAGTTTTGGGCCCTGTATCTAAGGAAGGATGTGCTGGCCTAGGAAAGAGTTCAGGGAAGGTCCACAAGAATGATCTCTGGAATGAAGAGCTTGTCGTATGAGGAACGATTGAGGACTCTGGGTCTGTGCTCGGTGGAGTTTAGAAGGATGAGTGGGGATCTTATTGAAACTTACAGGATACTGCAAGGCCTGGATAGAGTGGACGTGGAGAGGATGTTTCCACTAGGAGGAAAAATTAGAACAAGAGGGCACAACCATAGACTTAAGGGATGATCCTTTAGAACAGAGATGAGGAGGAATTTCTTCAGCCAGAGAGTGGTGAATCTGTGGAACTCTTTGCCACAGAAGGCTGCAGAGTTTCACTGAGTGTCTTCAAGACAGATGTAGATAGATTCTTGACTAATAAGGGGATCAGCGGTTATGGGGAAAAGGCAGGAGAATAAGGATAAGAAAAATATCAGCCATGGTTGATATTTAGACTTGACGGGCTTAGTGGACTAATTCTGCTCCTATGTCTTATGGTCTTATTGTCTAATGCCCTCCAAAGTGGTCATTGTATGACCTGGATTATGAGATAGCTCATACCTACTTACAAAGACCATGTTTCAGCTATACGCAATTTCTTATGGAAGGCAGATACTAATAAGAAGCCAATGTGGCTTGGATGTCATCAAGAGCAATGTAATTAGATAACCTCTTCCTGACCAATGCTCCTCCAAAGGCCACACATTATCCCAAAAGCGGCCACATAGGCCATACACAATTAAAGTTAACCCTTTTACATTGACGTGCATGTGCAGGCATGCAAAACATATTAAAGGACCTGTGCACTTGAACAAAACAGCCACACATTTCAAAAATACTTAGAGGCAACATTATCCCTGAACTGATAAGTGTCAGGGTTCAGCAACAGAACTTCACTGGCAGTGTATTCTAACTGTAACTACCAGGATTGTTGCAGATGTTTTTCAGGGCAAAGAAAATAACCTCAAACTGTCGCGAGAGTGAATGAACATGTTAGATGAGATGTTGTGCTTTCATGAGTCACCCGGGTGCACTAACTAACTTACTAAAAGGCATGTTTTAACTACAGTACAACACGCTAATTTCCTACCATTGTTTGAAGAGGTCATCAGCTGAAAATATACAAACAAGTATATGTAATTTCAGACAAAAATAGGGCACAGCACAGCAATCTTCACTTCTACTCACATTACAGCAAACACATACTGGGACAAAACTATTGCATTCTGATCTTTGTTCATTTTGTGGTAACAGTTATCTATTTTGCTTATGTCTGTTTAATACTAAGACCTTAATAGCATAACATTTGTCACATAACAACCTTTGTCATTTTTCCCCTGCCCCAAAACGAGCTGGGAGGAGATGAGCAGCATATTTAATTCTAAGTCACAACAGAGAGCTTAGGAAATGCAGAGCTCTTGTCAGTTCCCGTACCCCTCCTGACGAAAGCACAGTCAGCCATTTCCTTTCATTCTTCTCCTTCTCTGGGAAGCACTCTCAACATCCTTCCTGGAGCTTGCTCCACATGCTCCAACTCCGAGAAATCAATTTAAAGTAGATTGGAAAAGTTTTTTTTTCAGTAAGTGCTGTTAGCTTCTTCATATGATTGTGTCCAAAGATGTCCCTTCTCACCTTTATGTAGCTGGCTTTAGAATTTACTGTAGATTCCGGTAGTTACAAATTTAAATTTGCGATGTTGGCCAGTGAATATAATTGGTATTGCATTGTGTATGGGTTTGATAAAACAGAGTTAAATTGTTGAGCTGCATGAGTTTGTAACACAGTTTAAGTGTGTTCATTTGAATCCAATGGATCGACTTTTTGTTACTGAATAAATCTTCCCCACTAAGGTCCACAGCTTCAACTCATCTCTGTTGCAGGTGCTTGTTCTGAGATCACCATTGGACCATTTGCCCTTCCAACTGAAGGTGATGAACAACAATCTAGACATTGTCAGTGGAATCGACTCAATCACATTAAGGTAGAGTGATTGTAAAATAATAGTTTTATACTGTTGTCCATTAGGCATTCTTAAATTTACACCAGTACATCATTCCTTTTACTACACCACACCACCAAGGCTATCATTACAATGGTTAGTAAAATAGGCACTGTGATGAGGATAATGAGGATCTTGTCAGGGGGGTCCTGGAAGATTATCATCTCCAAAGTACAGTTTGAAAAGAAAAGTTTATGGATATTAATTACATAGTTTTCCACTTGTGGATTCGGCCAGAAGCAGTCAACTTCTTCTATTAAGGACTCCATGCACTCCGAGAAAGCATTGTAATGGCTGCGGAAAAAAAAAGACAACGTTAATTAACATATATATTTTTGAGGATAATGTATAATAAACAAAAAAGCTTATAACTTTATTTCATGGTAACATCTTGGTCCAGAAAAGTATATGTAATTAGGAGAAAAATTGACCATGAGGTAAATTGTTTCTTCACCGAAAAAATAACAAGGCAGTGAATCATACACCCACTAAAATCAGAACCTGTTATGAAATGAAATTCTGGATACATTCTATAACAGGCAGATGACCTGTTCTGCAATGAATAAACACTGAAGATTAAATACACATCCCATGTTGAAACTAATGCTCATTGCACAGCCTGTTTCTCCAGCTCTTATTTTCCACAAACTCACACCTTAAGAACTTCTTTGAAGAGAAAAACAGCGATATTTGTGGTTCCAAAGTCGTCATACTGGACTTCATCTCCCCTAGTCTTTGTTTCTGGCTTTGCCAAAGCGTCATCTGGACTCGAATCATCAGCTCTTTTCTCTCCTTACAGATGCTGCCAAACCTGCTGAGATTTTCCAGCATTTTCTCTTTTGGTTTCAGGTTCCAGCATCCGCAGTAATTTGCTTTTACCCTGGAATTTGAAGTTCTGTTATGGCACCCAAAAGGACAAATGGCTTAGTGTTCCCCGTTATTGAGGCCACAAGATCTGGCCCAATGTCCTAAGCACTAGGACTTCCAATTAAAAGAATAAAGATGCGAAAGGTTTTGATTCAAGAGCTGTGAAAATATCCAGACTGTCATCAGCACAACAAATTCTATTTATCCACTAAGGTAACGAAGGGCTAGAAACAGAGAGATACAGAATACATTTAAAATTAACACTGAAAATAAAGTACTCCCATCGGTTATTGCTTGGGATTTCAGTGTGGGCTCTCCTCTTCATCATAACTTTGGCAGTAGAGTCATTCAAGTTCTACCCTTTTTCCAAGGTTTCAACTAATCGTCTACCAAACTTTGTGGGATTTCAACCCTGAATATGGTTGGTTTGTGCCAGATATATGTTTATCACTCGAAGTGTCCAAGAAACTATGGGGAGGTGTTAGTATGGCATGGGAAAATGTCGTTGTTTAAAAGCCTGAGTGCTGATTGAATAATTTTCAGCTCACTAAAAAAAAGTGAATTTTTTTTTAAATCCATTTCCTCAAAGGCACAAACAGCAACAAAAGAAATCCAGTCAAGGTGCTTTCTTTTTCAAGCCACCAGAAGATAACTGTTCATTCTCTAATGTGTACATGCAAAAATGTCATAATACATGAAAGTTTAATTTTACCAATTAGCTCAACCAATTCCATTGTTGATCATCTAAAACACTGTTCATTCTAACAGGTCACCTCAAGTGACCCATATCTTCAATCCTAATATTTGTATCAAAAGCCTGAATCTTCTCTGCTGACATTGGTGAAGCGCTACCTCAGTTCCCTTGCATTATTTCACTCATTTGATGCACAGCAGGTCAGTCTTTCCATCCACCCTCGGTGCTAATAATGCTCAAACTTTAAACTAAGTAATGATGTGATTTGATTTATTATTGTCGCATGTAATAGTATACAGTGAAAAGTATTGTTTCTTGCACTATGTAGACAAAGCATACCGTACATAGAGTACCTAGGGGAGAAGGAAAGGAAAGGGTTCAGAATTTATTGTTACAGTCATTGCTAGCATATGGAGAAAAATCAACTTGATGCAAGGTAGGTCCATTCAGAAGTCTGTTGGCAGCAGAGAAAAAACTGTTCTCGAGTCAGTTGATATGTGATCTCAGATGTTTGTATCTTTTTCCCAACGGATGAAGGTGGAAGGGAGAACATTTGGGGTGCGTGGGGTCCTTGATTATGCTGGCTGCTTTTCCAAAGGAAGTGTAGACAGAATCATTGGATGGGAGGCTGGTTTGCGTGATGGATTGAGCTACGTTCACAACCCTTTGTAGTTTCTTGTGATCTTGGTTACAGCATGAGCCATACCAAGCTATGATGCAACCATAAAGAATGCTTTTCATGGTGCATCCACAAAAAGTGCTGAGCGTCATAATGGACATGCCAAATTTCCTTAGGCTCCTGAGAAACTAGAGTGTTAGTGGGCTTTCTTAACTAAAGCATCAGCGTGGAGGGTACGAGGACAGTTTGTTGGTGATCTTGCCACCTAGAAACTGAAGCTCTCAACCACTTGATCCCTGTTAAGAACATAAGAGCATAAGAAATAGGAGGAGTAGGCCATCTAGCCCTTCGAGCCTGCCCCGCCATTCAATAAGATCATGGCTGATCTGAAGTGGCTCAGTTCCACTTTCCCGCTTTCTCCCCATAACCCTTAATTCCCTTGCCTACCAAAAACCTATCTACCTGTGTCTTAAATATATTTAGCGAGGTAGCCTCCACCACTTCAAGGGGCAGAGAATTCCAGAGATTCACCACCCTTTGAGTGAAGAAGTTCCTCCTCAACTCCGATCTAAGCTGCAGCCGCCCCCCCCACCTTATCTTGAGGCTGTACCCTCTAGTCCTGCTATCCTTTCTAAGGATCTTATACGTCTCTATAAGATCCCCCCTCATCCTTCTAAACTCCAACGAGTACAGACCCATCTATTCAGCCTCTCTTCATTGTCCAACCCCCTCATAAGAACATAAGAAATAGGAGCAGGAGTAGGCCAACTAGCCCTTCGAGCCTGCCCCGCCATTCAATAAGATCATGGCTGATCTGTCGTGGCTCAGTTCCACTTTTCCGCCCTCTCCCCATAACCCTTAATCCCCTCTCTTATCAAAAACCCATCAACCCGCGTCTTAAAAATACTTAGCGAGGCAGCCTCCACCACTTCAACGGGCAAAGAATTCCAGAGATTCACCACCCTTTGAGTGAAGAAGTTCCTCCTCAACTCCGTTCTAAACCGCCCCCTCTTTATCTTGAGGCTATGCCCCCTAGTCCTACTGTCTTTTTTGAGCGGGAAGAGTCTCTCCACCTCTATCCTATCCATCCCATTCATCATCTTATACGTCTCAATGAGATCTCCCCTCATTCTTCTAAACTCTAACGAGTACAAGCCTAGTTTATTCAGCCTCTCCTCATAGCTCAACCCCCTCAACTCCGGCATCAGCCTAGTAAACCTCCTCTGCACTCCCTCCAAGGCCAAAATATCCTTGCGTAAGTACGGCGGCCAAAACTGCACACAGTACTCCAGCTGCGGCCTCACCAATGCCCTATACAGCTGCAGCAAGACCTCCCTACTTTTATATTCAATCCCCCTCGCGATGAAGGCCAGCATCCCATTCGCCTTCCTGACCACCTGCTGCACCTGCAAGCTGGGTTTTTGTGACTCATGCACAAGGACCCCGAGGTCCCTCTGCACCGTCGCCTGCTGCAGTTTTTCGCCACGTAAGTAATAGTCCTTCCTACCATTCTTCCTACCAAAGTGGACCACCTCACACTTGCCAACATTAAATTCCATTTGCCATTTCCTGGCCCATTCGCCCAGCCTATCTAGATCCTTCTGCAGACTCTCCACACCCTCCGCACAATTTGCCGTTCCCCCAATCTTGGTGTCATCAGCAAATTTCGACACCCTACACTCGGTTCCCTCCTCCAGATCATCTATATAAATGGTAAATAGCTGAGGCCCCAGCACCGACCCCTGGGGCACTCCACTAGTCACCATCCGCCAATCCGAATAGCACCCGTTGACCTCCACTCTCTGTCTCCTATTTGACAACCAATCCTCTATCCACACTAACACCCTACCCCAACTCCATGTCCCTCGACCTTCTGCAATAACCTCTTGTGAGGTGCTTTGTCAAACGCCTTCTGAAAATCTAGAAAGACCACATCCACCGGCTCTCCTCTATCCACTGCCCTAGACACATCCTCATAGAACTCCAGTAAATTTGTCAGACACGACTTCCCTTTAATGAAACCGTGCTGCGTCTGCTCTATCAAGCAATTCCCTTCAAGATGCCTCGCAATTTCCTCCTTAATGACAGATTCTAACATTTTACCTACCACAGACGTTAAACTAACCGGCCTATAATTCCCCGCCTTTTGCCTGGCACCCTGGCGTAACATTAGCCGTTTTCCAATCATCCGGCACTTCCCCGGAATCCAACGACGTTTGGAAAATAACCACCAAGGCATCCACTATCACCTCCGCCATTTCTTTCAGAACCCTCGGATGCATTCCATCCTGGGGACTTGTCCACAATCAGCCCCTCCAGTCTGTCGAGCACCGCCTCTCTAGTAACAGTAATGTCATTAAGACCCTCCAGTCCTACCACCTTTCCATCGCTAACACCCGGCAAATTATTCACGTCCTCCTCCGTGAAGACAGAAACAAAAAAGTTATTCAATACCTTAGCCATATCCCCATCCCCTACCACTGTTGATATGCACAGGGGTATGTCTTCACTATGCTTCCTGAAGTCGATGACTATCTCCTTTGTGTTGCTGACATTGACGGAAAGATTATTGTCATCACACCATTTTACCAGATTCTCTATCTCTTTCCTATACTCGTCATTGTTTGAGGTTCGACCCACTATATTAGCAAACTTGAAAATGGAGTTGGAACAGAATTTGGCCACATAATCATCAGTGTATAAGGACTATAGTAAGGGAAGATGCGATAAATTAAACAGAAAGGATAAGGCATGAGAACAGTGATAGGGCTAATGATGCAGGGTGTACCAGGAAAGGACAGTGTATAAATTTAAGGGTGAACCAGCAGATAAGGCCAAAATTTGTAGGATTGATAAGAAGACAAATCTAAATGCCCTGTATCTGAATGCATACAGCAAACTTAACAAAGCAGATGAATTGACAACACTGAGAAGTAAATTTATTTTATTAGCTGATAGTCATTTCAGAAATGTGATTGCAAGGTAATGAGGGCAGGACCCAAATATTCAAGGTATTTGATATTTCAGAAAGCAGCAAGAAGAAAGTAGTGGGGTAGGTCTGTTAACTAAGCATGACATTGTACTGTTGTTGGAGGTTATCTTAATTTCAGAAAGGGGCTGAGCTAAATCTTCTGAGAACCGGCTACCACATTTTCTTAATCTCGACATGAAAGCTGAGCATATCAATCCTGTTTTTGAGGCCTGAATTCTGACCTGTTATCATGCAATTTTATAGCTTTGGTCACAAAGGTTTCAATGAGGCTAGAAAGCATCTGAAAGCTATCTGAATGCCTTTTGTCCTGTTTTATCCTGCTACATTGAGGGTGATATCTGATGGACCATTAAGGCTGTTTGACAATCTGACTAAGGCTGTGGCCTCTCTAAACTCTTAGATGGCAATAATTTGGAGTTATAATCTGCAATTCATCGCTAATCTGGCAATTTACCCCTTGTTGTTACACTACTTTTTTGATTTTGTGATGTGATTTATCACACTGACAGGGTGATCTAGTACATGAGCACTGCGGTATTGTTTGCCTGTTATCCTTTGAAAACTAGGGATGTCCATTTGTTTATAATGGTGTGTTCAATTAACTACAACAAGATTAAGATACAGATTTGGTCCTACGATATTCTTGTTGCGCCAGGAGTGCAGAGTGGCACAGGATCTACTTATGTTGTTTCTGGTCCTGTGTCAAAATTGAATCCTAGTGGTTTAATATCCTTAAAGAGTTTGAGAGTGTTAGGGAGCATGCTGGATAGGTTGTATGGCACTAGGACTGTGTTTATCTGTTTTTTATTCTTGTAATCCTTGCATTTATAATAGTGATATATACTATTAGTATCCTTTACCCGTCATGATTAATATGAGTAGCACCATTGTAGGGAGGTGGGTGGATGGTTTGTTGTGGAGGTTGCATGTATGGTCCAGTAAGTCCTCAAAGCTGTTGAGAAAAATCCCTTTAGAACTATTGCATATTTTATTCCTATATTTTTGTTATTTTGGGGTCAAAGAGTTTCTGACAGACTCCTGTAAAGGTATGGACAGAGCACGTAGCTTGAAAAAAATGTTTTGTATTAATGGTGCCCCTGATATAACTGGAGATGGGAAGTATGCTTCAGTGTGTACCTTACCATAGTGCAAGAATCTTTGATTGTTTTTTACTTCTGTCAATATCCTACATTCTTCTTGGCTGAATACACATGGCTTGTCTTGTTATCTTGTTTTCCCCCCCATCACTGAAACATCCTTTCATAGTTTGTATCTTTGGAGGCACCATCTGTAATGAATAATAAACCAACTGTGTAATTACTGTGTCTTTCTGTGTGTATGTTGGAAAATGATTATACCAATCCTTGAGGGTTTGTTACATTGTTTGTAAGAAAGGGGAGAAACTTCAATAAAAATGTATTTTTAAAGAAGAAACACAATATCAGCAAACAGAGTAAGCATGCCTTCATGAAAGAGAAATCATGCCTGACCAATGTTTTTAGGACTTGTTGAGATGGTAATAAGCAGAGTAGTTAAAAGGAGACCAATAGATGTAATATACTTGGATTTCCAAAATGGGTTTGATCAAGTATCACACAAGAGGCTACTTAATAACAGCCTTTGATATTGGAGATAGTATTTCAGCATGGATAGAGGATTGGCTAACTAATAGAAGAGAGAGGGGATAAGAGGAGCATTTTCAGAATAGAAACATGTAATAAGTGGAGTGGCACAGGGATCAATGCTGGGTCAACAATTATTTACAATATTTATCATTAACTTGGATGATGGAAGTGAATGTCCTGTTGTGGATGACACAAAAGTAGTGGGAAGGCAAGTGGTGAAGAAGACACAAGGAGTCCATATCGGGATATAGACAGATTAAGTCAGTGGACAAAAACTTGATAGATGAAATATAGGACAATGTCAAGTTATGCATTTTGGTAGGAAGAGTAAAGGAGCTGAATATTATTTAAATGGTAATAGACTCCAGAAATCTGCAGCACAGAGAGATTTGGGGGTCCTCGTGCATAAATTACAAAAAGCTAACATGCTAACATGATGGTGCGATGGCACAGTGCTTAGCACTGCTGCCTCACAGAGCCAGGGAACCAGGTACGATTCCCGGCTTGGGTCACTGTGTGGAGTTTGTACATTCTCCCTGCATCTGCATGGGTTTGCTCCAGGTGCTCTGGTTTCCTCCCACAGTCCAAAAGATGTGCAAGTTAAGTGGATTGGCCATGTTAAATTGCCCCTTAATGTCAGGGGGGCTGGCTAGGGTAAATATGTGGGGCTATGATGATAGGGCCTGGGGATGGGATTGTGGTCAGTGCAGATTCGATGGACCAAATGGCCTCCTTCTGTACTGTAGAATTCTTTGATAAGTTCGGCAGGTCATAGAGAAGGCAAACGGAATGCTGGTCTTTATTTCGACGGGAATGGAGGATAAAAATAGAGAAGTTTTGCTCAAATTACACAAGGCATTAGTTAGACCACACCTAGAATACTGTGAACAATTTTGGTCCCCTTATCTAAGGAAAGACATACTGGCATTGGAGGCTGTCCAGAGAAGATTCACTAGGTTGATCCCAAATGTGGAGGGATTCCCTTATGAGGAAAGACGGAGTAGGTTGGCCTGTACTCAGTGACGTTTGAAAGAGTGAGAGGTGACCTTATTGAGACATATAGGATTCCCAGGGGGCATGACAGGGTAAATGCTGAGAAGGTATTTCCTGTTGTGGGAGACCAGAGGGCATAATCTCAGAGTAAGGAGTCGCCCATTTAAGACAGAGATGAGGAGAAATTTCTTCTCTCAGACGGTAGTGAATATGTGGAATTCATTATCACAGAGAGCTGTGAAAGCTAAATTGTTAAGTATATTCAAGGCTGAGGTAGACAGATTTTTAATCAGTAAGGGAATCGAGGGTTAGAGGAATAATGTGGAAATATGGAGTTAAGGACTGTCATATCAGATCAGTCCACTGAATGGCAGAGCAGACTCAATAGACTGAACAGCCTACTTTTGCTCCTATGACTCATGGTCTCATAGTCTATCCTAATTTTAACACACATTGATGTCCATTCTTTGTTATTGGTAAGGTTCCTAGACTCCCTATTTAATATCATTGCAGAAGAATAATTAGCAAAACTGTTGCAGCAGCTCAAGAAGAAAGTCCACCAGCACCTACTCAGGATAACTAGGGACTGGCAATAAATGCAACTTTGATTAAATCGCCCAAATTCCAAGCAGAAATTTTCAATAAGTCCCCAGCAATTGAGTGATCATTGTCATCTCTTTTTTAAATACGTTTTTTTCAGTAGCATTTCAACATTGACAGCATAAAAATTCTTGCTATTAAATTTTCTCTGGCATTTCTTGACAATGTAAGTAATGGTCCAGAAAAGTCAATTCCCTAGCTATCACTGAAATCTTGCTAGCATTTACACCAGTAGGATCTTACAGTCCCGCTGACCGCACAACCACACTCTGGGTTTCCCATTGGTGAGGGATGTGTTCGAGGGAAATTCTGTTGACAATGACAGATCCATAAGATCCTGTGGGCAGTAAGTGGTGCATCATCTCCTGCCACCATAAAGCACCACAGAGGGGGAGGAAAGTCACACCCCATGAGTTAAAATTCTGATTGGCCAAGGTTTAGGAATTCCTAACACGCTCCACCAAAACTCCTGTTTGCTATTTAGCACAGATATTAAAACCACTTATTCACATTGCTCATTTTGTCTATCAGAATTTCATATTGAGCTATTTAAAGATTTTCAATACATTTTTAATTAAGGAAAATACATGCAGCTTGTACAGAACATAAAAATCATAGTTGGTGGAAACATTGCAGCTGCAGCAACTGGTCAAGTGCAGATCCCTGCTCATTTGTAACTATTCAATATTCCAAACCTGGTTTACCATAGGGAATATTTGCTCTTGTATACTTGACAGAATTTCATTGTGCTTTGAGAAAGTATGTAAATGTACATATTAAGGACGCAGCCGTTGATCCTACAATAACTGCCGGTTAAAATTACCCATTTAAAGTGAGCATCGAAGGCTAGTGAGGTTATCACATGTAATGAACACAGGTCTGAAAGGTGTAACGTGATCCTTTATTTAAAAATGGGCATTTTTTGAAAGAAACTGTGGCTAATTTCAAAGTTCTGTTTCCACAGAATTCCACGCAAGGCAACGAAGTGGATAAAAACAGCATGTCGAAAAGATCAGGTGGCAGAGAGTCAGACTGCCTGTCATTATGCATCAACTATGTCTGCACATCTGTGTACACAATAACTACTGCAGGCTCTAGGTCAGTGGCTGCACAGCTGTACCATCTTCAACGAGCAAATTCCACTCTAAGGTTGAAACTGTCAGTGACAGACCAGATTGCATCCAGCCTGGGCCTTTTCCATAGGATCTTTCTTCTGGCATGGGATCACCTGCATCATCATCCAGGTTTTTAGGTGTCAACTGTGGCTTAGTTGGTTGCACCCTTGCCTCGCAGTTAGAAGATTGTCGAGTTTCAGCTCCACTCTTAAAACTTCAGCTCAAAAATCAATGAGTTCAAACATTCCCCATTTTTGCTGTAGACCTTAACTCATAGCGTGGGAGCTATGACTTTTTACGAATAGGCATAACTGCTCCAGAAGGCTGGGGAAGGTTTGTGAATCCATCAAGTTATGGGGCTATTTAAATCCCCAGCTCTTAAAAAGTGAAAAAACAACAGCCTGCTGTGTCAGTGAGAGGTAAAAACATTCAAGATTTGAAGTTATTTAAGTGTCTGTCCACCACTCATTGAGGGCATTTAAAAGCTATAAATGGGCTTTCATGAATGGGACTTTTCTTTTCTTAACATAGCATTTAGAATATTATTTTATATCATCTCAACATGGCTCATGAGGTCTCTCCATGGCAGATTCTGGTGAGTTGGCAATGGAGGATATAACTGCCAAGGGTGGTATGTGGGTTGGCTTGAGTTGTCAAGAGTTGGAAATAAGTTAGCATTGCAGCTATCAGGGACCATGGGGATTGGAACATAGATTGGCATGGAGGGTTTTAAGACCCCTGGAGGTAATGAGTTGGTATGGAAGGGTATGAGGGGATGTTTGGGGTGGGTGGGGGAGTGGGAGTAAGTTGACATTGATGAGTATGGAAACAGGTGTGGGACATGAGGGGCAAAGGCAAGAAGATTTGAATTATGAGCAACTGGGAGAGGGTCCAGAGAACCAAGGGAGGCCTTTTATACAGCCCACTTAGGCAGTCAGCAGGCTCAAGACCACCTCTGATCTGCATCCAGGGGTGGTGGGCCTGTCTCCAATCTGCACCTGCCTGCCCACCACTTGACTGAAGATCCCGCCATTTGCGGGGGTTTCTCCTGAAGCAGATTCGGCAAGCAGAAAAATTTTCCAAATTGCACTACCTGCCACAGGAGCAAAAATCTGGGCCTAATCATCATTTACAAAACAGGCAGGTCATTCAGCCCATCAAGTCAAGTCACAGAGCAATCCAGTCAGTCCTGTTCCCCCACACAATTCCTGGAGCCCTGTAGTCTTATTTTGTTCAAATGTTCATTCAATTTCAAATCATTGAGTATTTTCATTTCCACCATTCTTGTGGGCAGCAAGTTCTAGTGCATTACAACTCAGTGTGAGAAAAAAGTTCCTCCTCACAATCCTTCTATATCCCTGGCCCAAAATCCTAAACCGGTGTCCCCTAATCCTGGTACTATTAATTAATGGGAACAGTTTTTCCTAATCTGGGTTTGTCTAATTCAAAATTGTCGTAATTTTGTACACTTCTATAAAAATATTTCACCCATTTCCTTTGTTTCAAGGAGAACCAACTTTTCCAACCTAGCCTTGTAAAATCTGCCAGCACTGGAACCATTCTGGTAAATCTCTTTTGCAAGCTCTCAAGGATCTTCACTTCCATAATGAAGAATGGTAGCCCGAACTGGATGCAGTAGACTACTTAGGGCCTAACCGGAGCTTTATTGACATAACTAAAATCACATATGGTTTGCTAACTATTTTCTCAATACACCTTGTCACCTTCAAATATCCTCTTCTGAATGATGGGAAGGCAATAGCCTAATGGTGCTATCATTAAACTATTAACTCAGAAACTCAGCTAATGTTCATAAGACCTGGGTTCAAATCCCAGGTAGGTGGTGGAATTTGAATTCAGTAAAAAATATCTGGAATTAAGAATATACTGATGACCATGAAGCCATTGTTGACTGTCAGAAAAACCCATCTGGTTCACTAATGTCCTTTAGGGAATGAAATGTGCCATCCTTACCTCATCTGGCCGACACGTGACTCCACAGCCACAGCAATGTAGTTGACTCTCAACTGCCCTCCAAGGGTAACTAGGGATGGGCAATAAATGCTGGCCAGCCAGCTTTGCCCCTGACCCATGAATGACTAAAGAAGATATTAAACTGAGGACATTTCTTCCTTCTGCGGTAGACAGGATAGGTCCCATGCAGTAATCAGAGGAACAGCAGTGAAGTTATCACTGGTGCTGAGCCAATACATAATCCCTCAATCAATACTGATTATTAAATTATTTGGGAGCTTGGAATGCACAAATTGGCCACCAAATTTCCTAGATTATAACAGTGACTACACTTCACGTATTTTATTGGCTTCAAGGAGCATCGGGATGTCCTGTGGTCATTAGAGACGCTACATAAATACAAGCCTCTTTTTTTCTACTGCACAGCCAAATCAAACAACTGGCTGGGGCATTGTTCAGACAGTTCAGTACTTGTGTCTCACTGAATAACAGTAGTATGAAATGGCTGCCAATTATCACCATCCTGCTGCATTACAACTATTTCAAAAAATACTTCATTGTCTGTAAAACCTTTGAGAGATCTTATGTTCATGAAAGGCATGATATAAATGCAAGTTCTTTCTTTTACATCAAGCACACAGCAATTTGGAGGCAACCTATCTGACTATCCAGAAAGTTGATTTTGGACCTTTTCTGACATTACATATTGCTCACCATTAGTGTTACCTCCACAAGCTCACTGTCTGCAGTGTTTTGGAGCTATGCTGATGCTTGTAAATATGGTGCGAGGAATATATTTTCCCGAAAGGCTATTTTGCTCTGGATCACTGGTAAGGGAGTAAACTGTCCTCCAACACCAACAAAAACAATAGAGAAACATATGTTAGAATGCTAGCATTCAAAAGAGCCACATTCAAAAACACTGCAAGATATTTCCCTCCGAGATGTTCTATAGTTAGGTAGATCCATGAATGACAAAGGGAAAATCAAAACCTGAATATAATGTGATGGGGGCGATTCTCCCAGCCCGCTGTGCTGCTCTAATATCTCCAGGCCCCAGATTTCCGACGGCCTTAAATATTTAAAATCGTCATTTTAACATTATTAACAGGCCTGGGACTGATGTCTCCAGAGCCGCTAGCCTCTGCACACCGCACCAGAAGTGGTTCACTCATGCGAGGTTTACAACATCTCCGCACTAATGGGGAGCTGACTGTCTTTCTGGTTGTGTCACAGCTTGGTATGGCTCCTGCTCTGTCCAAGACTGCAAGGAACTACAAAAGTCGTGAATGTAGCCCAATCCATCACACAAACCAGCTTCCCATCCATTGACTCTGTCTACACTTCCCGCTGCCTCGGCAAAGCAGCCACACACCCCGGACATTCTCTCTCCACATCTTCCGTCGGGAAAAAGGTACAAAAATCTGTGGTTACGTACTAACCAACTCAAGAACAGCTTCTTCCCTGCTGCTGTCAGACTTTTGAATGGACTTACCTTGCATTAAGTTGATCTTTCTCTACACCCTAGCGATGACTGTAACACTACATTCTGCACTCTCTCGTTTCCTTCTCTGTGAATGGTATGTTTTGGCTGTATAGTGCGCAAGAAACTATACTTTTCACTGTATGTTAATACATATGATAATAATGAATCAAATCAAAGTCTGACTCCGCTGGAGTGAAGGGAAGCCGTGGGAGCTCCCATCAAGAGGTCAGGGTCACTGCCCAAGAGGCAAAGTGGCAATGCCCAGGGACATTATAACCAGGGGGTTATAGAGGATGGGGGGGTCCCACTGCCAATCTGCACTTGGGATCAATGGCAGAGGGAGGGAGGCCAGTGATCTGTGTGGGGAAGGTGGGGGGGTGGCGTCAGTGTTATGTGGTTGTGCGGCTGGCCAGTGATCAAGCTAGCAAGCAACTAGGAGGCCAGCAGTGCAGGGCTACTGCGCACGTGCCAATCTCTGCTCAGACAGACTGGCGCATGCGCAGTGGCCCAGTCAGTGCTATGCTGCCAGCCGCTGCAGTTGGAATAGGCCCTGCCCTCAGATTTTTATCGTGATTCACAGTAGGGCACTTTGCAGAGCTTGGGGTTTGGGTTCATTTTGAAAACCCGCTGAAAAAACCAGCAGGATTTACTCCAGTTTTTACGCAGATTAGGCACTGAGATTTTTCGCTGAGTGAGGCTTCCAATTTCATCTGCCTCTTACATGTTCCTAAAGGCATGTGCAGGTAGCCTCTTTAAAGAGATCAACATTCACCTCCAGCACAAGTATATTTCCTTTCAATGTTTATCATCTATTGCTATATGCTGGGAACTGGTCTTTAGCTGAAAGATATTTTATAGTGAGGCGAGGGACAAAAAACATGCTACAAAACTGATACTAAGCCACGGCAGATAGTTGGGAGAGGTAACCAAATGTTTGGCTGTAATAGTTGGCTTTGAGCGAAGAGGTAGAGAGGTTTAAAGGAACATAAAAACAGAAATGCAGGAAATTGGTCTGGTAGCGTCTATGGGGAGAGAAATAGAGTTAATGTTTCGAGTCCATATGATTCCTCTTGGGAGCTCTAAAATAGAGTCATATGGATTCTAAATGTTAACTCTATTTTCTCTCTCTACAGATGCTGCCAGATAGGCTGGGATTTTCCAACATCTGCAATATTTGGCTTTTATTTTAGATTTAGAGGAAGAATGTTTTGAGGTGGATTCAGTTTCAAAATAACTGTATATTTGTTATGCATCTGCACTGTCATGAATTCCTAGCATTTAAAATGTTGTACAGTTGCATTGAAGCTTTGAAGAAATATGCAACGCAATAGCTTCTGAAAACAAACCTCGAAACATGCAGAGCCCTTGGTATTTTTTCTCAATTCAGCTACTTTTTTTGAAATTTGCAGCCAGGTCCACAGTATACAAATGATCTGTCAGGCATCCAAATTATTTGTCTCTGGGGATATACTCACTAATGCAACCTTCTTGAGCTTCATTGTCTGCATAAGGATCTCAAGCGAATATAGATGTGCACATTTAGGAAGCTTCCATTGGTGGGGAAATGGGGTAAATCTTTAAACCTGTTCCTTTCCATTACATGCAAAATGACAGTGTAAAGTTATAAATGTTTATCTATTGTCACAAGTACGCTTACGTTAACACTGCAATGAAGTTACTGTGAAAATTCGCTAATCACCACACACTGGTGCTGGTCGGGTACACTTGGGTGGCACAGTGGTAAGCACTACTTCCTCACAGTGCCACAGACCTGGATTCAATTCCTGGTTTGGGTCACTGTCTGCGCGGAGTCTGCACGTTCTCCCAGTGTTTGCATTGGTTTCCTCCAGGTGCCCTTGCTAAGAGACGAGCTGGTTAGGAGCATTGTCCATGCTAAATTCTCCCTCACTGTGCCCGAACAGGCGCATGATTGTGTTGACTAGGGGGCTTTCACCGTAACTTCACTGCAGTGTTAATGTAAGCCTACTTGTGACACTAATAGATAAACTGATGGAGAATTTAGTACAGCCAATCCACCTAATCTGCACATCTTTCAGAACTATGGGAGGAAAACAGAGCACCCGGAGAAAACCCACGCAGGCACGGAAGAATGTGCAGACTCCGCACAGTCACCTAAGCCAGGAATCAAACCTGGGTTTCTGGCCCTGTGAGGAAGCAGTGCTAACCACTGTGCCACTGCAATGCAAAGTGGAGGCTAAACTTGCATTTCCATAACAACCATGGATGTATTTGCAACCAAATTGCTCGTCAAAAGGATTTCAGCACCTTACAAATTTCAGACAAAAAAGGATTCTGTTTCTTAATACAAAATGCTAAAATGTCCAAGACTTTGCAAGATTCTGAACGATGTAGAAGTACTTAATTCACTATTTCATGATTTTGTATTGTTTAATAAAGGTAACAATTGGCTATCAGTTTCCTTGTTTATAAGGTCCTCACTTTAGTCTATGCTTTGCCAGTTATATATATTAATAACATGAATGCAATCGTCCATCAAACGAAATTTTAACACCTGCAGCAGTCCTTCAAAATTTCACCCTGTCTACCTGAGCATAGTAACAGTTCCCAGTTCCAGTGAAAATGTTGTCATATAGAACATAGAACATAGAACACTACAGCACAAACAGGCCCTTCGGCCCACGAGTTGCGCCGATCACATCAACACCTACCAGCCTACAGACCTATCTATAACCCTCAATCTCATTAAACCCCATATACTCATCCAGAAGTCTTTTAAAAGACCCCAGCGAGTTCGCCTCCACCACCACTGACGGCAGCCGATTCCATTCACTCACCACCCTCTGAGTGAAAAACTTACCCCTAACTTCTGAACTTCCCTCCCTGCACCTTAAATCTGTGTCCTCTCGTAGTAACCATTTCAACCCGGGGAAATAGCCTCTGAGAGTCCACCCTATCTATTCCTCTCAACATTTTGTAAACCTCTATCAGGTCGCCTCTCAACCTTCATCTCTCCAGGGAAAAGAGTCCCAGCTCCCTCAACCTAACTTCATAAGGCATGCCTCCCAGTCCAGGCAACATGCTACAAACTGACCAAATATCTCACTGTACACTAATTCTATACACTAATATTACCCTAATACTTTAAAATTTGGTCCCTGTGTTTGAATCCAAAACAATGTTTCCTCACAAAATACAGCAGATGCTGAAATCTGAAACAAAAGCAAAAAATGCTGGAAAATCTCAGCAGGTCTGACAGCATCTGTGGAACTGGAGTTCCAGCTCCACGGGGGTTCCTCCTTCATCAGTCCAGCTCTGATCCAAACTCAAAACGTTGGCTCAGTTCTCTTTCTGCAGATGCTGACAGACCCGAAGTTTTCCAGCATCTTATGTTTTTGTAAAGCTTCCTCACTGTTGGATTTCATCCTCTTATTGTCAAACCTTGGACAAACAAACAGGTAGATAAGGGCAGTACAGTTCATATTGTCTACATGGATTTAGCAAAGCCTTTGACAAGGTACCGCACAGTAGGTTGTTGCATAAGGTTAAATCTCACTGGATCCAGGGTAGGGTAGCCAATTGGATACAGGATTAGCTTGATGACAGAAGACAGAAGATGGTTGTAGAGGGTTGTTTTTCAAACTGGAAGTCTGTGACCAGCTTTATGCCTCAGGGATCACTGCTGGGTCCACTGTTATTTGTCATTTAAATTAATCATTTGGATGGGAATTTAGGAGGCATGATTAGTAACTTTGCAGATAATATCAAAATTGGTGGCATAATGCACAGTGAAGAAGGTTATATAGGATTGCACTGGAATCTTGATCAATTGGGTCAGTGGGCTAAAGAATGGCAGATGGAGTTTAATTTAGAATGAGGGCAAGATTTATTCAGTATTGAACAGAGTTATAGAACAAAGAGATCTAGGGGTATTGGTTCATAGCTCCTTGGAAGTGGAGTCACAGGTGGACAAGGTGGTGAAGAAGGAATTCAGCATGCTTGGCTTCATTGGTCAGAGAGACTAGGACTTTTTTCCCTGGAGCATAGGAGACTTAGGGGTGATCTTACAGAGGTCTATAAAATAATGAGGGGCAGAGATGGCCAATATCTTTTCCCAGTGGTAAGGGAGTCTAAAACTACAGGGCATAGGTTTAATGAGAGAAAGAAAGATACAAAAGAGTCCAAAGGGGCAGTTTTTTCACACAGTTGAGAGTTTCTGGAACAAGCTGCCAGAGGTAGCAGTAGAGGCGGGTACAATTTTGTCTTTTAAAAAGCATTTAGACAAGTACATGGTTAAGATTCGTATAGAGGGATATGGGCTAAACGCGGGCGATTGAAACTAGCTTAATGATAAAAAATAAGTGGCATGGACAAGTTGGGTCGAAGAGCCAGGTTCCATGTTGTAAACCTCTACTACTCTATAACCATTCATCACATTTACATGAATCAAATCATGACTGTGTTAAAAACAAAGGGTAGGGATTGGGTAAGGCAAGTGTGTTAACCAATATATTGAAAATAGTTTATTTGAAAAGTTCCAATTTATTAGATCCATGGTTTCTAAGTAAATAAATTTGGACAACTTTTATGTGGATATGGTTAAGGATATATCTATGTCACAATAAAAGTACACAATGCAACCAAAATTGGTTTGGTAATGAAATTAGCATCAGCACCCAGTGGGCATGAGGAGAGGAAAAATGTGACACTGATGCAACGCAGTGTGATATTCTCATTAATGCTTACTGAGTCAAAAACTGTGAAGTATGCAGTCACATGTAACTGCCAAACTACACCTTCCCAGGACTTCAGAAGCTTACGCCATGGTTTACAAGGTCTTACCTCAGGCAGATATCCATGCCACTAGGCACTCTTTGAGTGACCCAAAATGTGTCCAGTGCAAGTGTGCCATTTGGAAACTTGTGGGGCCATCTCCAAAAGGACTCAGCCACCGCAAAAGGTCCCTTTGGCAAAATAGTTTCAAGGCATTTACCTTTTTATCTTCAGCAATTCAGGCAACAATCTGGACCCCACTAGCACAATTTAATGAGTCAAAACACCTTGGGCAAAAATTGGATAAAACACAAAAATGGACACAGGAATCACAATGTATGGTTAGCCTGATTGTTGGCCTGATTGATGTATGGTTAGCCTGATTGTTAGCCTGTTTGATGTATGGTTATCCTTGTTGTTGTTCTTCCATCGTCATCGATGAGGACCTCGACACCATTAGTCATTTTGAGGCTGGTTGCGGTACGTCCAAAGATGACTGATCAGGTCAATTCGGGCACGGAATGTCCTGGCACATATTGGGCAGACTTGTGTAGACACTGTAGTTATTGAGCTGGTGGGTCTGGACTTGCGCAGCTTGCGCTTAAGTTGTGCTTCAACAATACCCATTCCTACTGATGTAAACAGCACATAAACTTTAGGCTGCCATGCTCATTTATATGATTGCAGCATGCAACCAGATTAAGCCTGCTGTTGAGTGACTACACATGTGAGTAGAAGATTTTGCAAAATCTTCAAACGATTAGCATGGGTTTAAGGTAGCCTATGCAAAGCAAGCACACACCTACTTAAGGTTGGTGCATTTGGGCTGGAGTAGTTGCTGAAATTTTATGTACAAATGACTTTGATCTCAGAAAAAAGGTAGGAATAGCAGAACGCAGCAGAGAGTGGCCTCCAAGGTTCTCTGACAGGGCACTGGAGGACTTCGTGCAAGAAGTTGACAGAAGGGGCAGTTTTTTCACACAGTTGAGAGTTTCTGGAACGAGCTGCCAGAGGTAGCAGTAGAGGCGGGTACAATTTTGTCTTTTAAGAAGCATTTAGACGGGTACATGGTTAAGATTTTGGGGTAATCATGACTGAGTGTGTTGCCAGTGGAAGGGCTGAAAGTATCAAAGATGACGATATGTTCCTATCTAATCCTCCTTCTCCCAACACACATCCCCATCATTTCACAATCTCTTCAGATTTCTAAACTTCAGATGTAAACATGCATCCATTGCTCAATCCCCATCCCAACACTACAACCCTGCCCTTTCTTATTTTAGATACACAAGTACTGTGACATGGCCAGGCTGTGATGCAGGAGCATAAAATGACGTTGTTCATGAAGAAGTTCAACCTGCCTTACAAGTCCCGAAAACAGAATTTCTAAATTTCATCCCACTGTCAGGAAATTGATTTTTGATCTCCCACCAAATTAAGTTCCCTTTTCCATGACTGGAAAATTCCATTCACTGTTCCTCGCAGAGAGCATAATTGTCCAATTTTGAGAATGCTGGGAATTTCTGCTCCCAATTTGGTCCGGCAGGCTTAGCAACAGGAGTGGAAAATCCCACGCAATGTCCAAATCGCATTTCACGCTGACATAAAAGCATGATGCGATTGTCCCCTCCCCAGTCAATGATGTAACAGGGAACATCATTTCCATATATTAGCATCTCATTATCAGGCCTCTGCACCTACATCATTCAACTCTAAGAAAAGTTATCCACGTTGGTGTGAGGGCAGACGGGCCTGTAGCCAGACTGGTTTCCCAAGGTAAACACCTGGCAAGGAAACCTCCGAGATATCAAGCAAGTTCATCACTCAGGAAAGAGAGGGTCATGCCCAGACAGTGCCAGGGGTTTCTGATGATCTTCAAAATGTCACCCCAATCTTCAAAAAACTAAGTTTCTGGTCAAGCAGGCTTAATCATCCCGACGTCACGGGAACCACACTTGTCTTTTTTTGGGATGTGCTGGAGAAAGCAGTGATTGGTGTTTGCAGCTTCATTGCCACTTTTCCCACTTGCTAACAATCTTTGCCAATATTCAGGAAAATTCCATCCCAAATGCAGTGGCAGGTGGCTCCGATAGCCTTTCCTTCTGGCTAGAATGACATTATCCCACGTCAGTTTCTACGCTTGAAACCCAATTCATTACACACAGGTGAGTTCCCCTCTGAGTCACCTGTTGGGCTGGCCGCTGTCAGCTGGCAAGTTCAAAGGTCCCAGCATCATATTTATGCAGCAGTCCAGCGCATTTGTATCACTCTTTTGAGCCTAATTGTCTTTGTCACACCATGCAGAATGTCAACAACCCAAAGGGAAAAGGCTAAGAGCGTCAAGGTGAAGTCTGGTTCTTGATGCAACCACCCTCCCCACAGCAAGGCATCCATGCCCCATGTGGAGTTCTGGCTACTGCGCCTGGAGTCTTCACGCATTTGCCTCAAGTAAACAACGTGCTATCCTTTTGACCAACTCCCCCTCCCCCGTCTGTGTACTTCTCATGCAGCTTTGTCAGGGTCCAGC
Source organism: Carcharhinus amblyrhynchos (assembly GCF_965287045.1). Classification (NCBI taxonomy): domain Eukaryota; kingdom Metazoa; phylum Chordata; class Chondrichthyes; order Carcharhiniformes; family Carcharhinidae; genus Carcharhinus; species Carcharhinus amblyrhynchos. Next base: position 92,443,011 of record NC_137325.1, read on the forward strand.
TTTCCTCCCCTCAGTCTTCACTCTGCCTTCCATTGTTCACCTTCATTCACATCTTTGCCTCTCTTCTGCCATTGTGAATCCCCGCGCACACCCCCCACCCCCTGTTGTCTTTGCCGACTGTGTCCTGGCTTCACTTCACACTCCTCGCCAGTCAAACCACTCTTTTGGTGGTGACACAGCGGGTTCATGGGTCCACAGCATGGTAAAGTACATGAAGATCAGCTCAGCATGGAGATGGAGGGCAGGAATCGGTCTGCCCTAGCAGAGTGGTGTACAGCACATCAGGAGCAGTGCAGCACTATGACAGCAAGGCTTTGCTGCACTCAACTCCAAGTTTCTTGTGAACCTGAGAGCCACTTTGTGCATGCCACTCTTTATCAATTAGGTTTAAGGACAGTGTAATTCCATGTTGGCATGATGCAAGATTGAAAGTCCTGACAGGATGTCAGTGAGCAGTTGTTTTAATGAGTGTTCATAGGATGCAAATGAATGCAAATGGCGTTCATACTACCGACAAGCAGGAAGACAGACCCGTCATTAACCCACCAGTGGAAGAATTGCAATAGGATTTTATGCCACCGGTTTCCAACATTTTAGCTCTAATTAGATTCTCTGTTCCTCCTGCTAGCAAGTGCATAATCAGTGAGATGGAAGAATTCCACCCCGAGATTGGGGTAAAATAATTGCTCCGTGAAAACCCTGGGTGGATACGGCCTCTTGACGATAACACTTGGCCGCTTGCCCTCCTCCATCTTTGAGCTGTTTATCTTCCTTTGTGCTGCCTGTTCTCAATCTCGCTGTCACGCTGGTGAACAACGGGTATGCTCATTTAATTATTGCAGCTGTGATTAGGAGCCAATTATCTGACCAGAATGGTCAAAGTGAGAACCAGACCTTTGCCATGTGCCACCCACTTCCTGCAGACTTCACCAACTTTATGTGGCTGTTGAAAACTACTTCTACAAAGTTGGCAGTAGCTAGCAGAAATCAATCATCAACTAACTTGAAAGTGGTTTGTGATTCCTCAAAACGGCCCTGGAGAAGTTCTTCTAAATGGCCCTGTTGTTGAACACACATTCAGGTGCTAAGTTAAGAGAAAGTGTTAACTGAATCATTGGATGTATGGCAAAATAGGCAGACCATGGTATCGATTACCATACACTCTCGATTTGACTTGGTGCCATTTTGACCTGAAATTCCCCCAAATTTAATCACACACCCCCCACCCACCCACACACAAACAACAGTGCCTGCCTGACTGGCCCTGAAGCCCTGGACCTCACTTACCTGGTTGGAAGGGCAGCCTGTTTCCACACCATCCTCTCTTCCAGGCGCAGTGCCTACAGGAGCCACTGCTCCTGGTGGCGCTGCTGTGACAGCCAAACTGCAGATCCTGTGAATGGCTGGCAGGTCCTGAGAACAGCCGGGAGGACCGGGAGCCCCAGCAGAAATTAATTAGTTGCCAGATGGCTGAAAAATGCCACTGGGATCCCACAAATAGCCGAAGCAGGGTTGTCATTGGCTTTCAATCCCATTGTTGTGACAATCATTGTGCCAATAAAATTCCAATTAGTGTGTTAAAGCATCAGTCTGGCTGAGTTAATTACACTCACATCTCTGAGTTAGAAAGTGGCAGGGACTTGACAGTGTAAACTCAGGTGACATGCCAGTGAAAGTTTGAGGGACATTTACATTGTCAATGTAATATCCTCTGCATGTCAACAGCTGGGGCTAGATTTCTTCAACCCACTCAGGAAATAGCCTGGACTGGGATATACTTTAGTTATAAAATCCGGACCAGCCCTGTAAGACCAGACATGTCAGAAGTGCTGGGTCAGGGTGGAAACTTCCTCTGCTGGGAGTTCCCGTTTCCCAGCCCATGAGGGGAATGAGACTGGAGGCCAGGACACCAAAGATGTTATGCCTGTGAAGAGGCTGGAAGAGAGGAAATCTGGGAGGAGATGCCAGAGCTAGTTGGCTGCCAGTCCTGGAGAATTTGGCAATATAAATCATAGTTCTATGGGTGCTTAAAGGATTTATGCAAATTAGATGCATTGGTTCTGAAAACTCCAGTGAAGTCAGCACTGGTGGGCACAATACTTTTGAAACTCTTGGGTTCATACATGCATTATTGGGGCTGAATGTTTCCTCAATGATATGTTTGCTGAACTAATACCATGCCGTGCACAAAATGATTGCCACATTCTAACAACGGGGGCGGTACGCTGGCAAGAACTGCTGTCTCAGCGCCAGGGACTTGGATTCAATTCCAACCTTGGGTCACTGAGAGTGTGGAGTTTGCACATTCTCTCCATGTCTGTGTGGGTTTCATCCGAGTGCTCCAGTTTCCTCCCAAAGATGCGCAGGTTACGTTGATTGGCCATGATAAATCCCCCTAATATCAGGGGTATTAGCTAGGGTAAATATGTGGGGTTACAGGAATAGGGCCTGGATGGGATTGTTGTCATGTAGACTCAATGGGCTGATGGCTTCCTTCGGCTCTGCAGGGACTCTATGAACACCACTGCACTTCACAGTAATTCACTGCAACCAAAGCAATTTTGGGTATTTATGAGAGATGGGAAATATTTACATATAACCACAGCTTTCTCTGTTACTAACAATCCAATGGCATCTAAACAACAGGCAGAATTTTAATAGGAATGTCTGGTGGTTATTCTTGGAAAAAAATCAGCACAATCAGGACGGTGCTGGTGAGCTCCTCACAGCAGCAAACACCCTTCCAATGCCAACATAAAATTATAAAAATAATTCCTTTTGATTACTTGTGTCGCCAAATATTTATTTTGTTTTCATATTGAGCAAGTCCTCACTGTCATGTGACCTTCAGTTTTCAGTGGTGCAAGAAGGGCAGACCTAAATGCTTCTCCTTAACTGACTAGCTGATACAAGGTGCATATATATATCAACAAGTGTACAACAAATAGTAGAGCATAGATGGCAGCTTTGCTTTCCCAAGTGGAGATGCTGTATCACAGTAATTCAGCTCCTTTAATAGCTCGGGTGATAATTAATAAAACTTCATCCTAACTGCAGTCAGAAAGTCTGTGTGAATAGCAAGATGTTCCAAAAGCTGTGTGAGAAATTGATATGTGTTGACTGTTTTTCTGGCGTGAAATGGGTGCCAAACACACCGGTTTAGAAATAGGAAAGTATGCACCCAATCTACACAGGAGATGTTCCCAAGTTTGTTATTTTAGTTAACTTGGTAATTACTTAAAATACGCATTACTGCATCTGATGCAATTTTGGTTATTTATGACAAATGGGAAATGTTTCCATATAAATGTAGCTTTCTTTGCCACTGGAGCAAACCAACAGCATCTAAACAACAGGCAGAATTTTAATAGGAATATCTGGTGGTTATTCTTGGAAAAAAATCAGCACAATCACAATTGTGCTGGTGAGCTCCTCACATACGAGACAGTGTTCAGCACTGCTGCCTCACAGGGACCCAGGTTCGATTCCCGGCTTGGGTCACTGTCTATGTGGAGTTTGCATGTTCTCCCCATGTCTGCATGAGTCTCCTCCAGGTGCTCCGGTTTCCTCCCACAGTCTGAAAGACGTGCTGGTTAGGTCATGCTAAATTCTCCCTCAGTGTGCCTGAATAGGTGCCGGAGTGCGGTGACTAGAGGATTTTCACAGTAACTTCATTGCAATGTTAATATAAGCCTACTTATAGCTAATAAATAAACTTTAACATTTTATTTTACATCAGCAAACACCCTTCAATGTGTGAATGTGGAATTTAACACCTCTTGAAAAACTCTTCTGCAGAATTAGTAACTGATGAAGTGTTGTCTGCATTGCTCCACCCAGGGTTTTTCAGCAACCTTCTACTAAAGGTAAATGTGTGATGAGATCCCTGTGATGCCCTCTCCAACACCGCTTTCAGAACTTGTGTGACAGACACCACCATGAGGTAAGTAGGTGGCCCAAAATTGATTTTCCTCAGAGGATAATATAGCTCTGGAGGTTCAAACAACAGCGGCAATATTTTTCCAGCACATAAACTGAAGTCTGAAGCTTCAGGCCTGACCTCAGGCCACTTGGTCCGGGTTGCATTGGTCAACTTGTAAGAATAGTCAAAAACAGTGGTAGAAGAGGTAGCTGAACAGCCGATCATGAGGAGAGTTCTTGATTCTTGTCCAAAATAATTCTAAAGTGAAATCAAACACAGCTGAGATCTCTTTTCATTGAAAGTGAGCTTTAGATCCACTCCAAAAGGTGAAGCTCGAGCAACTCCAAGGACTTTTTCAATAGGTGAGGGAGGATGCCAGTCTCTCTCAGACCTACCACTCCTGGGAATGTCCAGGTTCGATCAGACCAGGAAAGGCAGTATAAGTAAAAATAGAACTGCAAAAGCACACGGCCAAAAGTGCTTACTTGTGTTGAGTTCAGTGCAGAAGGAAGTAGCAGTTCTATTAATAGAAGAAACATCCTGGTGCAGGATAAACGAGTGGAACATGTGAGAAATTCTCGAGCTTTCTCATATTTGTTAACCATTAACAACATTTAAAAGTAAATTTTTGAAAGTAGAAATGTTTTGCTGATTGCCTGTCTTTCATTGCTGAGGGCATTAATTTTTTACGGACGCACAGCTCAACAGCCACTGTTAGGATAGTGAGAGTCTAACCAAGAGGCTAACCTTCATTTGTGCAGCCATAGCTCGTGTGTCAGCAGGCTTTTCGATTAACAAAGGAATCTCAGCCAAGCCCGTTCCTGCCCTTGCCTAAAGTTCACATACGCACATTTTCCAGCGGGAGCTACCAGTAAACAATCAGGCACAAGACTTTTGTTCCCAGCTCCTTAGCCCAAGGCACTGATGCCTAATGTAATGCCCCAACTCACCACCGCCCATAAGGCTTTGAATCAAATCCCATAAGACCATTAAAAAATTCCATTAATATAATTATTCATTTTACATTTTTCCTCTTTTTATTCTCTCATTGAAGGTTATGCCTAACCCTAAAAACCCTTACATACTTCATAATACTGGAAGGTGGTGCCGTAATGGTATTGTTACTGGACTAGTAACCCAGAGATGCAGGGTTGTGCAGAAATGTTCTGGCAATCCGGTTCAAATCCCACTATAGAAGACAGTAAGATTTGAATTCAATAAAAGTGTGGAACTAGAAGTCTATTAATGACTATGAAACCACTGTTGTTTTTTTTAAATCCATGTGATTCACTAATGTCCTTTAACTTGACTGGTCTACATGTGACTCTAAATCCACAGCAAAATGGTTGACTTTTAAATGACCCAGCAAGCCACTGAATTCAAGGTCAATTAGGGATGGGCAATAATTGCTGGTCCAGCCTGTAATGCCCGTACCCCATAAATGAATAAAACACACTTCAAAATATGGTTGTGCTGGAAGCAGTTCAGAGAATGTTCACTAGATTCATATCTGGGATAATTAGGTTTTCTTACGAGCAAAGTTTGAGCATGTTGGGCCTATTTTCATTAGTTTACAAGGATTAAAGGTAATCTTCCTGAAAAAAAAATCAGATTCTGAGGGGGTTTGACAAGGAAAGACACAAAGCATATTTCCTCTCATAAAGGAACAAAGAAATGGGCACACAATTTCAGAATAAGTAGCCTTCCATTTAACACAGAGATAAGGTGGAATTTCCTCTCTTAAAGGATCATTAATCTTTGAAATTCTGTGCTCCAGAGAAAATGGAGGCTGGGGCATTAAATATATCCAAGACTGCCTAAGACAGATTTTTGTTCCAAAAGGAAGTCAAAGGTTGTAGGGGGTAGGCAAGAAAGTGGAGTTGAAACTATGATCAGACCTATGTGCTTCTTAAATGGCAGAGCAAGCTCAAGCAGTCAAATAGCCTCCTGCTCCCCTTATGGTCTTACCCTAGCGTGTAGTTTCATCTCAGTCACTAACTCTCCTGTAACCTCATTCTACAGCACCAAATCACAGAATTATGGTGCAGAAGGAAGCAATTTGGCCTGTTGTACCTGCATTGGCTCTCCAAATGAGCATCATCTTTGGTGCAGAGGGATCTGGGTGTCCTCATGCACAAATCGAAGAAAGTTAGCATGCAGGTGCAGAAGGTAATAAGGAAGGTAAATGGGATTTTGGCATTCACTGCTAATGGAATAGAGCATAAAAGTAAGAAAGTGCTATTGCAACTGTGTAGGGCATTTCTGAGACCACATCAGGAGTACTGTCCACTGTTTTGGTCCCTTATTTGAGGAAAGATGTAAATACACTATCAGCAATTCAAAGGAGGTTCACTAGCTTGAATCTAGGGATGAAGTACTTGTCTTATGAAGAGAGATTGAGCAGTTTAAGCGCTTACTGGAGTTTAGAAGAATGAGAGGAGATCTAATTGAGGTATACAAGATGTTAAAAAGGATTGACCGGGAGTCAGAGAGTGGATGTTTCCCCTTGTTGGACATTCTAGGCCATAGCTTTAGGTTAAGGGATGGCTGATTTAAAAACAGGAATGAGGAGGAATCACTTCGCTGAAAGGGTCGTGAATCTGTGGAAGCCACTACTCCAGAGTGCAGTAGATGCCGGAACACTAAACAAATTTACAGAGTAGATAGATTTTTAATTAGTAGTGGGATGAAGGGTTATGGGGAGCAGGCAAGAAGGTGGAGATGAGATCAGCCATGATCGTATTGAATGACGAAGCAGGCTCAAGGGCTGAGTTGCCTATTCCAAGTTCTTATGTTCATGATTTAGTGATCATAAGCATCTAGAGATTGGCACAGGCTGATTTTTTTTTTAGGGTTACCACAGTCAAGCCCATTTTGTCTTCTTGCATCCCAAGTGTGGAGAGAGAATAGAGCCAACCTTTCAAAAGAGTCATCCCAACTCGAAACATTAGTTCCACTCTCTCTCCACATGTGCTGTCAGATCAGCTAAGATTTTCTAGCATTTTCTGTTGGGTTTCAATGGGAAGTTGATTGCACAAGGCCTGCCTGTCTATTCCAGCTCTACAGTTTGAAAATTGCAGAGTCCGGCGAGATTTAACCTCAGCTTCCACATTTCGAGTTTTGTGCCATTCTCATGGAAAAAAAGTACCAATACATTTGTAACAATCCTGGAGATCATGGGTCACCATGGATCAAGTTAGTGAATGAAGCAGCATTGTTGCTTCACCACTGACTACAAAATCTGGGCCCAGATATCATTAGTTTGTTAAGTATACTTAATCAGTTAACATGAGCAGCTATGACCTTAATAGTGTGCAGAAGTGAGCTGTAGCACCATTCAGTGTTGGTTTCCTTGATAAAGCAAAGTCTCCATAGATACTGCTCTTCAGTAAAATATAATGCAGGTAGGTGCATTTTTGCCTATGAATTTTGATGTCAGGTTACTGGCAAGTAGCTGCTGAGCACCTATTGAACCTCCTTCTCTCTTCCAAAAGCAAAATTGAAAGGGAATTCCATAAGATATAGGACTAGAATAGACCATTCAGCCCATCGAGTCAGTTCCACCATTCGATTATAACTGATATGTTTCACAATCCATTCTCCCACCTTTTCGCCATAACGTTTGATCCCCTTACCAACCTAGAACCCATCCACCTCTGCCTTAAATACAGTCAATGACTTGGCCTCCACAGTCTTCTGTGGCAACGAATTCCACAGTTGCAACACCCGCTGGCTGAAGAAATTCTTTCTCATCTCATTTCAAAACAGTTTGTCTCTTTACTCTGTGGTTGTGTCCTCAGATCATACCAATGGAAACACCTTCTCCACGTCTGCTCTATCCAGGTCTTTCAGTATTCAGTAAGTTGGGGCTGAATCTAGCAGTGCCATGGCAAATGGTACAAAGTTATCAGTGGCATTTTATGGCCTCACCCTGAAATTGTAAAATCCTGCCCGAGGTTAAAGGACCTTTCCATGGTTCGCCCATCGCCTGCTCAGATTCCTGTGGCAAGTGGAATGGTAAAATTCCAGCCATCAACATTGTTAATGGCAGCAGATAATTTAAAAAAGCATAAAAGCTGAATCTGAATAATCCTAACACTTGCAGGAAATGGGCCGCCAGACTCATTTTGAAATCTCTATTAAAAAATGAAATGTAAGGAAAACTGATGATGAATCTAATCAGCCGTAAATGTTAAGTTTCCTCTTAAGCACAACTGATATAGAATCCCTACAGTGCAAAAGGAGGCCATTCGACCCATTGAGTCTATACCGACAACAATCCCACCCAGGCCCTATCCCCATAACCCAGGGAGTTAGCAGGGTAAATAAGTGGGGTTATGGAGGTGGAGCCTGGGTGGTATTGTGACCGGTGCAGACTCCATGGGCCCAATGACCTCCTTCCGTAGGGTAGGGATTCTATGATGCTATGAATCAATATAGCTCTGTCTTAAAAAACAGTCAAAGATTCTGGTTCCACCACCTTTTGAGGAAGAGAATTCCAGGGACTCATGACCCTCAGAGAAAACAAATTCTCCTCTTCTCTGTCTTAAATGAGCAACCCTTTATTTTTAAACAATGACCCTTAGTTCTATATTCTCCCACAAGAGGAAACATCCGTTCTGCGTTTACTCTGTCAATACCCCTCAGGATCTTAAAGGTTTTGATCAAGTTGCCTTGTACTCTTCTAAATGCTAGTGGATACAAACCTAACCTTGCCAACCTTTCCTCACTAGACAACCCACCCCTTCCTGGTATTTAGTCTAGTAAACCTTCCCTGAACTGTTTCTAACTTCTATATCTTTCCTTAAATAAGGAGACCAATACTATACATATTACTCCTGGTGTAGTCTCACCAATGCCCTGTACAACTGAAATATAACTTCCTTACTATCAAGAAACATTGTTGATGCGATGTTCCTCTGAATATAATTCAGTCTGAAAAACTAAAATTTAGCAACTCTGTTTCTATTTTAGGTTATATGGAGACGACTGTTCAGTTCCCAGTATACCCTTACTAGCTGATACACTGGCAAGATAAATAAATAAATCAATCTCCCTTAACAACTTGTGGCTATTTAACTTGGGAGTGAAATTACATCTCTCTCGCTCAAACAATCAGAGAATTTTTGCACCCAGGACCAAAAACCTCAATCAAAAACATTACAGCCATGCAGTCAAAATAATGACAAAACTTTCAAATGGATACATAAAAAAAGCAGGAAAAGTTGATCCAGTCCAACTTTCAGAATGGTATACCTTCCACAAACTATCACCCCTTCAGACAGCCATGCAAACACCCGTCAAAAAACTCATTTTGAAAGAAAAACCTCTGGGAAACACATCTCCAGCCGTGGTTGTTGGAGGAATAAATAATGAAGCAAAAACTAATGATAAACCATTGTCCCATAAAGACTTTAAAATGGGAAGACTTGCCCTACACGATACTAAAAACACACTTTCCACTCACTGGAGGCATTGTACAAATGGGACAAGTTCTAGTCTGTATGGAACAGCAAAATCCCAGAAATCATTTTGTCCTGTTTTGCAAGCAGAGTGGCACAAATGATCCTGCAGTATGTGACAATTTGGAACTCCTGGCATATCTCTTGTTTGCACTTCTTTCAAGGTCCCCACATGAATGTTCACACTCACTCTCCTAGTACCCTTGTATACCATTACCTCACATTCACCCACCACAAATAGTGTCCTTTCCTCAGCCATTATGCCACTTACAATTTTCTGCTGAGACAAGTTCACACAACTTGGTGAGAGGCTGAGACCCTAAAGAGGAGGGGAGGGCAGGGTAGCTGTCTGTCAACAGACACGTTACTGGCAATTATCATAAACTTTGCCATTGCTCATTTGGCAATTTAGGGGTCTGTTTGAATTGGAAAACACAATTCTTTCGTGATATCAGAGCATGTGATTACTGAAAACAGTTACAACAGATTCAATATTAAAATGTTGAAGCAAATCAGAGAATACTGTATTTTTACCACAGAAATAATGCAACTGTCACTGATCTTAAAATAAATGACACAAAGTAGGAAGTGTTGAAAATGACCAGATCAACTCTGTCTAGACAGAGAAGACTAAGCCAGCACAATTTTCTCATATCTTTTTTAAAACAAAAGAGTTGAATTTTGAAAGCAAACAGAAAGTCCCTAGCAGTCACTAGTTTTTTGCTGATGGTAGGTCAAATTAGTGACAACTCCCATACACGAAAGAGAGAGATCAGAAAGAGAAAGAGAGAGAGACATACACACAATAGGTGGGATTTCAATTCCTGGGCCAGAACCCTGACATTGTGATGACTCCCAGATCCTGACCCTGCACTGACATGAAAGGTATACATGTTATAATTTTAACAAAGTACTTAGTTGGCCTGGAGTCACATTGTCACCCAATTAGCAATGGCAGGACATGGGAAGGAGGAGGAACCAAACCATAAGCAGACCCCACTTAAGGGAAAAGTGATAGTCTCCACGGAGGCTGTTGCATGTAAATAAAATGGAAGCAGAGCCTAAGATGGCAGTGCAGGAAAGGGCAATTTGGCAGCAAGTCCATAAACTTTCCCAAAGGGCAAAGACACATTAACATCTCGGGTACAGATGCAGTCAGTCCCAGCAGCAACAAAAACTTCTATTTATAAAATACCTTAAACGTAAAGAAACCTCCTAAACAGAGCTGTGTGAGAAAAAGAACATAACCAAGCAAAGAGAAATAAGGAAGGGTGGTCATAAAAAGTTTGCACTTTAAATGCTCGCCTGCCCTTTCTTCATATGGATGTTAATAGACTTGCCAATGTGTTACCAGAATTTTGTTTTTTTTATCTGTATTAAATCCTATCTCTCCAGAGCACCTTGGAAATTTACTGTTGCTATGAACAATGCATAATTTCTGCTGCCAACACTGTGAGGCCGATCTCAGTCTTCTCTCTCCAATGCTGTCTTTTGCCTTTATCTTGCCGTTACAGATTACCCACCGCTCTCCTCCATGTCATGATTCTGACAACCTGTTCCAATAAATGTAAACTCACATTTGTCCACTGCACGGGCTGATAACAAACTCTATGTGGACACTCAGAGGTTCAGGATGCATTATCTTTTCTCCCATCAGCACATCCCAAATTCTGAACATGCTGGGTTCGCACTGGAAACTGGCACACAAACCCCAGACTGGGTTTCAGTGACCACCTGCCCCAAACTTGCCCTCCCAAACTATCCAAAATCAACCCTCTATATTTATTCATCTTAAATTGGGTATTTAAAAAAAGTTGAAATTTAACAACAAACAAAATGCTCAATTTTAATTCTATGCTAGTGAAATGGGTTTTAAGTTTATGTGTTATCCTGAAGTGTCCGATTATTGCCAATGTTACAGCTAATTCAAATATGTAAACATTTTAAATGTTGATATCTGTAAGATGGAAAGAAAAGAAAAACAGAAACTTAAAGGAACCAATTGCGGAATTTAACTTAATGTCATCTAGATTCACAAACAAAACCAGATTATGGGTTAAAAATCTAATATGATCCGTTAAATTAACTTTTGACTGAGTTATTCAGCAACAATCAAAATTTAGGGGTCAGTTCTAACTGTTTCCACTGGGCAGCTGAACCAATGCCTTCTATTTCCGATCCAGCTGAAACAATTAAAATAGACCCTTTAACAAGTTAATCTTTCAGAGGACACTCTTTCAGAGGACACTCTTTCAGAATCCTTGGAAATATTAGGCTTCATTTAAAATGCAACCCTCAGTGATTCTGTTCACACTTCTTTCCAATATTTATGAATACAAGATAAGATTGTTCCTACAAAAAATGGTAAAGCTTTTGATTTTCTTTCCTGAATATTGCTGATAGATTTATAGGATCCTATTCAACTGAAGTCTCTTTAAAATAATCAACGCTTATTTGGAAGGGAAAATCAGATGAGGTAAATGTCATTGTTCTGAAATGTGGCAAAGATATTTAAAACTCAATTCCCAATGTGCCTCGAGCACAATGCATTGTGTTGAATGTTAAAGAAAAATAATCTTGTAGTAATGTTTTGTTACCAACATGATAATTAAGTCCCTCAGTGTCTATGCCCTAAGAGGGCACTTGCTTTTTTCTGCTGCGTGTTACTTAATAATCTTAGCAAATCCAGTTGGCTGAATGTAAAACATCTCATGCCATTTTCGGAGGGAGACTGAAGTATTCAGCTAGCATCTTGACCAGCATTAATCCTTTGATAACATTACAAAAAAACAAATTATCAGGCCATTTAATTCATTGCTGTTTGAAAGAGCTGGTGAGCACAAAAAATGATTAAAGGAACAAGTGGGGCCGATGAGGGCACGACTGAGGTACTGAACGAATACCTCGCATCTGTTTTTATAAAAGGGATTAACTTAATGCCATAATCCATTTATGTTACAGTAGAGGAAAAATGAATAGAAATATAGGCTATTAAAGAAGAAAAGGAAAGATGATGATCCATAGCTTAGCATCACTCAATTTTAACATGTTACCCAGTCCAGATTGGGTGAATCAAGGATTGTTAGGCATGAACCCTAAGGTATGTTATGAAGCCAAACTGGACCCCAACAATATTTCTATTTTGGCATTAATGTGAGGAAAGGATATGTCACACCAGGAATAATTTCACTGACAAATCAGGGGTCTTTTATTAAAACAAGCTTTATTCATAGCATAGGTTAAGTACATCTCTAACAGAATAAAGCAGCTTAACTCTTAGCAGTTTTTAAACATGAAAGGAAATAACTCTTTTCTTGTGTATTACTATTTCAGTTCCAAATATGCAACATTTTTCTTAGGCTTAAAACACACTGTAAATATAGTTAGCAATCACCAATATATTTGCTAAGCTGAGACTGCTTTGGAGTTTTCAGAGAGATATAGAGCCTTCAGAAGTCTGCAAAACTCTCCTGACTTCAACCAAAATAGCTAAACTCCAACTCCTTCCTTTGCAAAGCCTGTTTTGCTTCTGCATGTAAATTCAGGACAGCACATAAACCACAAGATCACATGACCCTGTCAATCAACCTAGTCTGAACCCCTACGAGTACTTAAATAAACGAAGGTCCACTAACTTCACCTAACATAACCACTTGCAAGATTGAAGTGAGTAGTTTTTTTCCCCCTCTCACAGCATCTGAGCTGTATTCCTGCAGAAAAAAAAGGTGAACCTTAAAATATTCCCCTGAAACATTAAAAAAAACACTACGTGGCTGGAATTTTCCAGCCATTCACGCCCAACTGCCTCTGCGAGAGGGGATGGAGAATTTAGCTCTCAGCCAATTCACCATCATAAAATTCTGACCGTATATGGGTTGCTGAAGTAGGCAAGGATCAAGATAGCAGAATCCCTGGTATTAATTTTTCAATCCTCCTTGAAAATTGTAGTGCTGCCAATCAACTGGGGGACTGTAAATGTTACACCCCTGTTCCAAAAGGGGGAGAGATAAACCTGATAACTACAGACTAATCCGTCTAATAAGCAATGTTGGGATAATGACTACAAATAACACCTGTTTAAAGCAGATTCAAAAATGTGTTTCTGTTTCTCTGCAAATTATAAATGTTGAACTTATTCAAACAGAATTGCCTTCCATTTTGATTTGGCACAGTTTCTGTGCATGCAAACGCTGTTTTGGGTGTTAATTCTACATGTGCCAGGAACCACCCTTATGAAGAAGCATCATGCAAGCACACACAGAAACAGCTGATTGCAAGTACTGTGCATGTGTCAAAAACTGCACCTGAACTGTTTTCAGTGACAACATTACAAAAATTTGTTCTGTTGAAGGTTGTGCATGACTGTAAGGGTGTCTTATTTTCACTTACAGTATTTAAAATTTTACTTAACATTAATTTCAACTTGTGAATTTAGCTGAACTCCTTTAAGCACAGTTGCCATGCGCTAAGAAGCTAAGCATCTCATCAAGAATTTGAAATTAAAGGACAAAGTATATTCAAATGTTTCGCTTAAAGCAAACTCAGTGTTCAAGAAGAGGACAAAGCTGAGGGGGCAAGTACTGATATAATTGCAGCAGATGCATATTCTTCAACTATGAAGAGTTTCATTGAGGAGGGAAATTATTTACCCAGTCAAGTCTTCAATGTTGACGAGAAGGTCTCTTTTGGAAAAAAAAGAACCGAACTTATATTTCTGTAGAAGAAAAGCATGCTCTGGATTTAAGGCTGTGAGAGATAGGTTAACAGTTTTTCATCTGGTCCAGTGGTAAAGGAAATTTTAGCTTGAAACCTATGAAGACTTTTGAACAGAACTTCCATATATTAAGCTGATCTTTCTCCACACTCTATCTGTGACTGAAACATTGTATTCAGGAGCACCCTCTCCTTTCCTTCTCCCCAAGGCACTCAATGAACAGTATGTTTTGTCTGAATAGCGCGCAAGAAACAATATTTTTCACTGTATCCCAATATGACAATAATAAATCAACTCACAGTAAAATCCAAGAACTCTATAAAGAGGTATGTTACGGCTACACGTTCTGTTTTATGATGGATAAGAAGGAAGAATGGGGAACCAGGAAGAGTTTTGAATACTGGTTTATTTCTTACTTCTGTACTGATGTTGAAAATTGTTGCAAAGCTAAGAACATTGCCTGGAACAAGTCAACCTAAACTGAGGCCGCCCAGCAGTGAACATACATTAGGGGAAGCCACAACAAGCTGTGAATCAGACTTCTGTCCCTCAGTGGAAGTCCCATCCTCAAGAGCTGCTGATCAGCAGCCTTAGCGATCCTAGCTGCACTACAAATCAATCGTGGCTGCTAGAAGAGCAGGGAGGATGCAGGATGAAATCAACATGGATCCTAACGGTGGGCAGTTTTTGGTGGTCAGGCGGAAGTGACAAAGGGCATACGGAGTTACCCCAATGCGCATACATTCCTGTCCATCCTGCATTTTAACCAGTTTTGATTAGAAAATGGCCTGTCCACTCCCACTGTCCTGTTCACGCCAACCACACTATGGCATGGACAGAATAATACTGAGGTGACCTGGTTTGTTTATAAGCTCAATTTCCCATTAATTTTTTTTTAAATGGTGACCGATTTCAGTGCTTGCCAGCTTAATATTTGATATGGTGAGGTACTGGGCTAGCCACTCATCATATTTAACATGCACAAAATTTTGTCTGGATATGAGGCCGCAAAATCAAGCCCAATGTTCTATAAAATTAGTTGGTGCGCTTTCCACTATTATAAGTGTGACTGAACTTCAAAACTATTTCATTGACTGTGAAATGTTCTCGAACATCCTGAAGTCATTAAAGGCATTACGTTGATGCAATGTTTTGCTTTATTTCTGTGTATAGTATTGGCAGTTCACATCACATTCCTTTTATTCATTCATAGGACTGAATGGCTTGCTGGACCAACATTTATTGCCAAAGGACTAATCACCCTGAACTTGGCTTGCTAGGCCATTCTAGACGGTATTTATGAATCAACCACGTTTCTGTTGATCAGGAGTTTGGAGTCACAGAGAGGCCAGACCAAGGTATGAGTGGCAGATGTCCTTCCCTAAAGGGTATTAGTGAACCAGATCCATTTTTAACAACAGTCAATTCACGTTCATTATCATGAATTCAAATTTCACCAACTGCCATGTATCAGAGTCCCCACAGCATTACCCTCGGTCTCTGGATTACCAGTCCTGTCACAATACTACATCACCACCTCCCCGTTGTAAGATGCCATAAGTAGGAATGTAGGAACACAGCAATAAGCCAGTCAGTCCCTTAAGCATGTTCTGCCATTTAATTAGATCATCACTAATCTGTGCATTAACTCCATTTGTCTGCTTTGGTTTCATATCAGTTAATACTATTACTTATCAAATACTTTTCAATCCTAGTTTTAAAATTTTCAACTGGCCTAACCTCATCAACCTTTAGAGGTGGAAATCCCAGATTTCCTCTCCTCTATTTCCTAACAGCATTCCTGAGGCGCCTTTCATTATTACTAAGGTTCTGCCCCTTCATGCTAAACTAAACCACCAGAAGAAATAATTTCACTTATATACCTTTGAGGCATGTCAAACACAATCCCTTAATCTTCTATATTTGAGTATTTACAAGCCCTGCCTGTGTAGGATTTTATCCCTGGTATCAATCTGATGAATCGTGCTGCACCCAACCCAACACCAACGTATGCTTCCTGAGAATAACAATAATTCAATAATTAACATTCATAAAATGCCTTGAATGTCGTAATACTAGAGTTTGGCACTGAGCCACATAAACAGATAAGAAGACATTGGAGCTATTTGGTATTAGATGCGAAACAGGAACTTACCAAAGCTCCTCAGGCAGCACCTTCTGAATCCCGCAACCATCTAGAAGGACAAGGGCAGCGGACATTTGGAGGCACCGCCACCTGGAACTGCCTAGCCCCCCACTTCCCCCCCAAGCTACTAGTTGAAAATACATTGCCATTCCTTTACTGTTGCTGGATCAAACTAAATCCTGGAAAACCCTCCCTAACAGCACTCTGGAAGTACCTACAACACGTGCCCTGAAGTGGTTAAAGAGGCAGCTCACCACACCTTCTCAGGGCAATTAGGATTAATTAATTACTAGCCAGAGACACCCACATCCCATGAACAAATGTAAAAAAAAGGACATGTGATCAAAACTTGGTCAAGAGATATGTTTTAAGGAGTGTCTTAAAATGGGAGGGTGAGGCAAAGAGATCTTTGCAGGAATTCCAGAACTTGGGGCCCACAATGGTGAACACATACAAAATCAGGGCTGCACAACAGACCAGAAATAGTGGAGTACAGGGACCCAAGAGAGTTGTCAGGCTGCAGGAAACTCCTTAGAAAAGGATGGGGGAGGCAGTGGAGGGATTTGATAGCAAAGATAAAAATTGTAACTGAAGAACTACCAACCTAGGTCAGCAGGCACAGGTATCATGGGTGAATAGGAGTTGGTAAGAGTTTTAATGTAGGCATTAGAGTTTTGGCTGAACTCAGAGTGCAATGCACACTGCAGACTAGCCAGGAAAGCATTGAATGGGCACTCATAGATGTAACAAAGATATGCATCAGGGTTTCAGCAACAGACGAGCTGAGGCAGGGAGGGAAACAGGTTCTGTTACAAAGGTGGTCTTGGTGATGGAAATGACATGGTCAGGTTTAAACTGGATTCCAAGTTTGTCAAGGACAGGGGCGGGGTGGGGGGAGCACATTTTTCAGAAGTGGCACTTTTTATACTCACTAACTCTTACCCACACCTAACCTCCTGACTAACAGCTCAATGAACCAATCCGCAGCATAACTCTTCACCCACTAACTGACAAGTTTATGGAGAGGCTGGAACCTGTATTGGGAATGTACATAACCTAGGAACTGAATGCAGAAACACTCATGTAAAATGCAGTGAGGTGAGTGGATAAACACACCAGTGCTCGTTTGTTAATTACACTGTATCTTTTAATTCTGTCACAAAGTTGAGCCAGAAGTTATGAAATTGAAATCTCCCATTTCTCTGTTGAAATTAACTATCTCACAGCACTCCTGAGATTATAGTGTCAGAGAAAAATATTCATTGTCCTTCCAACTGTCTGTACATGAGGGGATTTTGAATGCCTTTCGAACTTTGTGCACGGAATTCATTAATTACAGCCTACCTGTGATTATTGATTTTTTTAAAAAATGTATATTTTGAGGTTATATATTGTGGTTTATGGGGAAGACCCACAAGCAACCCCCTGACTGACAGCCCAATAAACCAATCCTACGGCAATATGTCACCCCCTGCTCTGCCAATCCGGTACACGGACCGACAGCTGAGTTCATCAATCAAAGCACAGCGTTTCCACAAGCTGCGCCAATCCAGACACAGCTCCTCAGCCCCGCTCCGTCAGTGGGATGGCCCAGTCTACAGATGAACATCAGGATTCAGCAGAGAAGAAAGTTGCACTTTTGGCAGTTTCTCCTGTATGGTGCTGTTACTGCACACCATCTCAATTAGATTTTATTAACTGCCGCTAGTGTGATGCAATACCTGTCAACTCACACAACCCAACTTGATCTCAATTAAAATATAATTGGAAAAAATTATACTACATGAGAGAAGCATTACAAGGAGCAAATGAATCATGGCTACCTTGAGTTTTCAATAATGCTTCAACATTTTGTATTTCAGACCTTTCTCTTCCAGTAGGCATCTGATATCTGTTAATATCTTGCAGATTAAAATAGCTAAGCTAGCAATTTGAGAAATCACAGGTGCAAGCCCTTTTCTCTATTCATATTTTCTGAACAGCTTATAAATCAAAAATGTTGCCTCACCATGCTGTTATGTTGACAAAGACATTTATTTTAAAGTGATCTAAGAAAACAAGAAAAACAGCTACTACCTTGCAATAATTATAATCTTGCATTATAATTAACTGTATACATAAATTCCAATCCACAAGAATTCAAAAATTTCATTTGTTTAAATGTTTTGAATATAGTCTTTCTTACCATCTTTGAAAAAAGGACTGGCAATGCAATTGTATTTGATTTGATTTATTATTGTCACATGTATTAGTATACAGTGAAAAGTATTGTTTCTTGCATGCTATACAGCTAAAGCATACCACTCATAGAGAAGGAAAGGAGAGAGTGCAGAAAGTAGTGTTACAGTCATAGCTAGGGTGTAGAGAAAAATCAACTTAATGCAAGGTAGGTCCATTCAAAAGTCTGATAGCAACAGGGAAGAGGCTGTTCTTGAGTTGGTTGCTACATGACCTCAGACTTTTGTATATTTTTCCCGACGGAAGAAGATGGAAAAGAGAATGTCCAGGGTGCAGGGCATCCTTAATTATACTAGCTGCTTTGTCGAGGCACGGGAAGTATAGGCAGAGCCAATGGATGGGAGGCTGGTTTGGGCTACATTCACGACCTTCTGTAGTTCTTTGTAGTCTTGGGCAGAGCAGGACTCATATAAACCTGTGGTACAACCAGAAAGAATGCTTTCTGTGGTGCATCTGTAAAAGTTGGTGAGAGTCGCAGCTGACATGCCAAATTTCCTTAGTCTGAGAAAGTAAAAGCACTGGTGGACTTTCTTAACTATAGTGTCAGCATGGTGGGGGGGGGAATCAGGACAAGTTGTTGGTGATCTGGACACCTAAAAACATGAAGCTTTTGACCCTTTCTACTTTGTCCCCTAACTTGTACGCTAACTTCCTAGTTTTATAATAATATCTGAACACTTAATTGGCATAGGATATGCTGTATCTGATTGGAATGGATTACTCAAAAATCTATGTCCCCAAAGAACTAGTTTTTTTTCCCAGATTTTTAATAGGTCAAACTAAAGTCAGCAGAATCAAAATGTAGGGTTGGCAACCTTACTTAACCGAAAACTGGCTCAAGTGAATGAAGAGTCCATTTACAAATCATAATTGTTTAGAAGAATCCAGATATTGAATATTTGATATTTAAGATGAATTAATGAATAATTGGATACGCAATACATTCAGTCATACACCATTATACTTACAAGAGGTCAACACAAATTATTATACTAGACTGGATTTTAATATGGAGCCAGTCTGAGGCTGGAGGGGTGGTTAATGATCCCACCGTTACTTAGGAAACAAAATGCCAAAACTGCAATTTTCCTCTCTTCACTGACAACACAAATGGTACAACTAAGCTCAGCTGAAGGGGCATAACTGAAAACCTGGTAGTGAATGGGTGGAATTTGATTATAATACTAATTTTCAATTCTTCACAGAAGACTGATACAGATGGAGACTGGACAAAACTCTACCTCACAGATACCCATAAAAATATTTAGACACAACAGAGAAACAAAACAGTATTTTTTTCTCAGTGAAATAAAACTCATGAAATTTCCTACTGAATTAAAGTCAGATGATTGCAACTAAATGAAAAGCTATTGGAGAAGAAATTGACCCTCACAACAATCATTTCCCAGATAGAAAATGGGGGCAGCAAGGACCAATTTCAGGATGCTGTATTCTAAGCCACAAGGGTGCCTGAAACACATCAGACCCCATAATCTATCAAGCAATAGTCAAGTGTTCATGGCAACCATCCAAAACATAATTGTCACAAGCCATCCTCCAATCATTTGTGCCCCTCTGAGTCTTCATTTCAAAGTCTCCCACTGTCCCTAACCCCTCCAACCCCAAATTCCCAATACCTGCCAAATGCTGTAAAGCTACAAGGCTCAACCTGTACATAGAAAAAAAAACAAGCTAATCTTACAGCTGCTGTAAAGCAAATATGTGGTAGCTGTGTGAAGCCACTGTATTATTTCACTTTTTAAAAAAATAACATTTTATAACAGTGTATTTGTATTAACATTTGCACATGGGATAAATCCTACTGAAGCTTCAAGTTTCACGTGTGCTGGGGTCA
Organism: Carcharhinus amblyrhynchos; assembly: GCF_965287045.1. NCBI lineage: Eukaryota > Metazoa > Chordata > Chondrichthyes > Carcharhiniformes > Carcharhinidae > Carcharhinus > Carcharhinus amblyrhynchos. Next base: position 92,463,348 of record NC_137325.1, read on the forward strand.
TGTTACATGTTGAGATGTGCTGCTCATACTCTGTGATTTTGCTAACCTCAGCAGAAACTACTAACTCATAAATAATACATGACCAGAGGCCAGACAAATCATGTTGGTCACTTTATGTGAACGTGTTCAACTGACCAATGAATGTGAAGTGGATGTTCTCTGAAATAATATATAATAATGACTGTAAGACAGAAAGCAAGAGCAAGGAAGGCTGGTGACATCATGCAAGAGAAAAAGAGAAAGGGTGAGTGAGACTGAGAAGCTAGTGAACATCTTGTAATGAGGCAACTGAAAAAACTCCTAATAAACTCACGTTTGTACCAGAGACCATGCGGTGTCAGTGAATTCTTGTCGCAGAATTCCCAGTTTTTGACTTAATATAGCAGGCATTATATTTATTAGTTTCTGGTTAAAAGTGACCCCCTGCCCTCTCCTCACAACTGCAGCCCCCCCCCTCCCACCAAAAAATGATGTTGATGGTGGGGATTCAGCAAAGGTAACACCAATTAATGTAAAAAGAGGATTGGTTGGATTCTCTCTTGGTAGAGATGCTCATCGCCTGGGGCTGTGTGTTTCTTGCCACTTATCAACCCAAGCTAAAATTTTGTCCAAGTTTGGCTGCATGTGGACATGGACTACTTCAGTAACAGAGTTAAGAATGGTACTAAACAATGAAATCATCAGCAAACATCTTCACTTCTGGCCTTTTGCTGGAGAGAAAGTCACTGATGAAGCAGTTGAAGATGTTTGCGCCAAGGACTACCTTGAGGAACTCCTACAGAGATAGCCTGGAATTAGAATGTTTGGCCTCCAAAAACTAGCACCATCTCCCTTTGTGCTAGGTATGCCTCCAACCTGTAGAGAATTTACCCCCAATTCCTACTGAGCACAATGTTGCTCGAGCTCCATAATGCCACACACTAAATGTGGCCTTGATGCAAAGGAATAGTCACTTTTACCTCATTTCTGGAATTATAATTATACAGTATTAGGTTCAGAACCCAGCAGTTGAGCATTCATAGTCTCACCATGACAGATTCTGAAACGCATTCAATAAATTTGGCAATTTTTGGGCAGCATAAAAAAAATGACTGCTGAGGCAATACTGAGGATGAACCACAATCCATAAGGAATGCTTCCCACAGAACAATACAAGAGTCTGCTTATGAATCTGTCAGCACACTATAATACAAATTCGGAAATATACCAGGAAATGAAGAAACACTGAACTTTTTTTTTATTTTAACAACCCAATAAAATGAAATACTGTTTGGGCCTATGCATATGTCTGCTCCACAACAGAACACAGTGTATCTTTCACTAACACTATCATAACTGGTTATTTTTATTTCAAGAACTGTAACTGTATTTCAATTAAATTGTTTCATAGGAATAAGAGCAATGGGTTGCAATATAGACAGAAAATGCAGGGCACCCAATAATTAGTGCAAAGAGAAAAAAATACTAAACGCTGGATTAACTGTTATTGTGTCAACAGGGCACATAGAAGACTGGCTGACTGGCAGAAGGCAGAGAGTGGGGATAAAGGGGTCTTTTTCAGGATGGCAGCCGGTGACTAGTGCTGTGCCTCAGGGGACAGTGCCGGGACCACAACTTTTCACAATACACATTAACAATTTGGAGGAAGGAACTGAAGACACTGTTGCTAAGTTTGCAGATGATACAAAGATATGTGGAGGGACAGGTAGTATCGAGGAAGTGGTGGGGGGGGAGCTGCAGAGGACTTGGACAGGTTAGGAGTGTGGGCAAAGAAGTGGCAGGTGGAATACAATGTGGAAAATTGTGAGGTTATGCACTATGGAAGGAGGAATGACGCATAGACAATTTTCTAAATGGGAAAATGCTTAGAAAATCAGAAACACAAAGGGATTTGGGAGTCATTGTTCAAGATTCTCTTAAGGTAAACATGCAAGTTCAGTCGGCAGTTAGGAAGGCAAATGCAATGTTAGTATTCATGTTGAGAGGGCTAGAATACAAGAGCAAGGATGTACTTCTGAGGCTGTATAAGGCTCTGGTCAGATTCCATTTAGAGTATTGTGAGCAGTTTTGGGCCCCATATCTAAGGAAGGATGTGCTGGCCATGGAAAGGGTACAGAGGAGCTTCACAAGAATGATCCCTGGAATGAAGAGCTTGTTGTATGAGGAACGGTTGAGGACTCTGGCTCTGTACTTGTTGAAGTTTAGAAGGATGAGGGGGGATCTTATTGAAACTTACAGGATACTGCAAGGCCTGGATAGAGTGGACGTGGACAGGATGTTTCCACTAGTAGGAAAAACTAGAACCAGAGGGCACAACCTCAGGCTAAAGGGACAATTCTTTAGAACAGAGATGAGGAGGAATTTCTTCAGCCAGAGAGTGGTGAATCTGTGGAATACTTTGCCACAGAAGGCTGTGGAGGCCAGGTCATTGAGTGTCTTTAAGACAGAGATAGATAGATTCTCGATTAATAAGGGGATCAGGGGTTATGGGGAAAAGGTAGGAGAATGGGGATGAGAAAAACAACCAGCCATGATTGAATGGCGAAGCACACTCGATGGGCCAAGTGGCCTAACTCTGCTCCTATGTCTTATGTCTTATACCTTATGCTCTAACAGTGGTGTAATGAAGAAATCATTAGGGTTAAAAACAACAACACTACTTTGAGGTATGAATGAAAGGATGATTTCAATAACATTGTTGGTATAATATTTTCTGCACTATTTACAGTACTTTTAATATATGATACCTCATGTTGCTTCATTGGAACACTTTAAACAGAATATAAATGCTGGTACAGAGTAGTAGGGTGAATAGCCTGTTTCTAACCTGTTGATTCTATGTAAAACCAATTCTATTTAACCAATTAAATTCCAGATCCATTAGCCAATAAGCCCCCTTAAATCAGCAACCAGATTACAGAACCATCCCTGGGGTATAATTTATACTTGAGCAAATTTTGAACACATTATTTTGTGTCTAATATATTTTTTGTAGACTATGGCTGCTGTGACGTATGTCCCACATATTCTAAAACTAATACCATCTAACAAAATAAACTTTTAAAACATTCAGAGCAGCGATAGGCAACCTAGGCTACTGAGTGAGCTGCATGAGTGATGCTCTAGATTGAAATCAGGCTTGTTAACAAACCATGACCCCATGAATCAGATTAAATACATTTCATACAGATTGAATATTTCAAAATGCGTTATAGAAAATACTTTTATCTTTTATATATTAATAGACCTAGATCAACTTCAGAATGAATATTTGCACTTTGGACACAGAGCTCTCAATGTTGCATGCTGCCCTTGCTGTACATGTAAACCACTTTCAGTCATACTGGCAGGAAAAAAATCTATGCAGACCGAAATCAGCATAATGTGGCAATCCTGCATGTGGCAATGGCCAACAAAATGTCTTGTGAGCCATATTCAGGACCCAGATGGCCACCATTGGTACAGAGCGTCAGAAAAAAATCAAAGCCCTTTGCTCCTAAACAAATATCATGATGCATTCTGTGAGGTCTCTAGAAATTCTGGACTCCAGATACATTCTCCCTCCTACTTCATGATTCCCACTTGGCCAGGTAAATCCTTATATTCTAAGTTCAATACAAAGATTCCAGGTACATATTAATTGTTTTAAAAACTGCTGTTGCCAAGATCACAATTTCTGAATGGGCACATCCTGCCAGCGAGACATTTCTACTCTGAGTGGTTGTACTTATACATCAACAGTTTCCCAAAATCTCTGGTGTCCTGACAGAATCAGTGTTTCGTTACCAAGAATATCATGATATGAGTGTATCACTGCACTGTGTGCTTTTTCATGCAGCATATATTCTGTAGATGTCTGAATTTGCTCAAGTGTGTCATTAAATAAAGATAATCTCATTTATCTAAATTTAATTTATCTAAGTAGCCAGAGTGATGAGAAGAGGAGATAAGTGTTTGCCTCTCAATGGTCAGGGAACGCACACAGAGAGGATAGTGGTTATTGGTGCACATAGTGAATGTATGCTGTGAATACAGGATATATGGGTCTGTATGGTATATATCTTTAACTGCAAACTATAACACATTCTGTAGAGTCGTTGCAAATGTTAGCAGCAATGGAGTGTAACATTTTAATTGTTAATGAACTTCAGATGCATTCAGAAGTGTTACACAGTACTGGAAAAGTATATGCTTGCATCCTTTATAGACAACACAGTAAATTAATCATTGCTTGGCCAAAATCAAACACTGTAATAGATGCAGATTTACAGCTAATTTGTAATAAGACCAGAAATAATACTAGAAAGATCAAGGCAGGATAAAAATCAATGAACTGCCAGAAGAGGAAATGAGAACTGGCTCCATGGCTGCATACCATGTTTCTGGAAACTACCCTCACTTAAATAGGTAAATATTGATTTCGCTGCTGGAATTTAATACATTCAGAATATTGACGGAACATTTAATTACATCTTGAAAACTGCAGATTAATTCACAAGCTTAGGATGACTACAAATGTTATAGCCAAGATCAAGAAATACTGAGTGTGCAACAATTTTTCTTCATTGTTAACTTTTGCATCTGACCTTGTAGATTTGACTTCTGGCAAATTTGACATGTATATAAAAAAAACACATACCCAGCAATGAGTGTGAAGTTGCACCAGTCACTGGAATTCATTCTGTTAAGTTGGCTTTTAAAACGATATCCACACAAATGCACCACTTCCAACATGAGAGTCTCGTTACAAATCCGTTTTGCTTTCCTGTCTGACTGGTTTAATTGTGGCTGATTATGCAGGCTTGTATTGTCCTTGGCTGGAAAAATGAACAAGATTATTAATTTAATACATATACATCAATGTTTTAATCTCACATTTTTCAAAAGAGAAATTCTTTTGTTTGAGAGTGACACCTTACTTTCCAGTTTTCAAATGTATAATTATTACAAATTATTTTTCTGGCAATGTTGAAACTTACAAATACAGCACTGTAAAACTAAGCCAATAACACTCATCTTTCCCTTAAATTAGATACACCATGGACATTTTAATTATTTTTTTCACAAGTTAGACTTTGCTTTCCATTGTTTTGAAATTGATGCTTTAAAAAATATCTATTTAGTGGGACTAAAATTTCAAATAAATCTTAGGAGTTTTCTAGATACTTGGTATTTTTTAACACAGTAGCATTAAGGTAATTACTTCAGATCTGCAACAACTAATTGTCTGAACAAAGCATAATCTGTGTAGTTAACTTTACACACAGAGGAACATAAATCTTTGGATATAAGAGTTTGAACATACTATGTAATAGGTGTTGGAATTTTGGTCTAGATCTCAAAGTGTAAATTTCTACTTTCCAACTTTTAGGTCTTAACCTTGAACTGGTTAAGATGATTTTTGGGAGCAAACTTGGGCTGGTCTGCCGCATATGAGTCAGACTTGCCAAGTGCTACATGTTAATGTTTGTGACGCGGCTTATCAATGTTACATAAAGAAATAGCACTGTTTAAAACCAAGTTACAAACAAGAACCAGACACCAGAACTGAACCAAACAAGAAGAGCAGAGCGCGAAGATTAAAAAGAATGCTTGTCAGATGAAAACTAGGTCAAAGCCAACCGCTGTAACGTATTCTTACCTGAAAGGCTTGATGTCAATAAACTATTACCTACAAAACACAGAAAATAGAAAACATAAGAGGCCACGAAGATGTTCATGCATTGGACGACTTTGATTTTGTTCCAGTTTGAAATCATTCTCAGCTATACCAATATATATTGTAATATATATATTGTGGTGGGCTGTCCTTTGGAAAGGCGGCTGTGCCTTTATCTCTGACCCCGTCTCTTTCCCGTTCCCAGCCGATAGCGTTTACCGGGTTGAGCGCCACGGTCCCCAGGCAATGTCAGTAAAGAGAAAATGCAATTTACAGGCAACATGCAGAAAACGAAGCAGCAAAAGTTGCAAAAGAAATTGAACGAAGGGGATCTGACAAAGCAAAGCGCGGTGGGCGAAGAAAGACTGAATGAAAGGGAAGCATGTTTTAACAAAGAGCTGTGCAGAGACATTTCAAAAGTTAGAAACGTGAAAAAGAGGGTTAAAGCTAATTTATTGAAAGAAAGGAGGATAACTCGCAGCTTCGATATGACAGACACGACCTTACACTAAGTGTTAGTCCCATGGATCAGGATGAGGAGTTTAGTACAGGTGACCCAGTGAACAGTGTGGGCTGATCTCTGCCCTGCTGACATGCGGTGCTGCCCGTTGGAAGCATCAGGTGAGTCAGTGGCCACTTACCCCAAACAGCGAGAGCTAAAAGCTGAACAAGAAGAAAGACATCCTTCTCCATCACGATGCCTGGGCTCCGGGAGAGCGCTGCATTGAAAGGTGCGAAAGGGTGGGCTGCCTTCCTCCTCCTCCCCGGGCACTGAATGGTCCCCACTGCAGACGGGACGGGACAGGACGGGACGGGCAGTCTCACCAAGTTGGTGCCTTCACGGATCTATTAGTTGTCCGGGTTTTGGGGACGGAAGGAGCGGACTCCGCGATACCCCTGAGCCTTTCTGTGGATTTGTGTATGTGTGTGAAACAAGACGAGGTTTTGGTCTTGGTTGCGACTCCCTGATGTCTGAGCTTCCTTCCCCTGCGCGCTTCCCTCTTCTCCAATCGATCTGGCTGTCGCTGGATCACATGGCCGTCAAAATAAGGAGCCACTTCCCGCACTGTGTGTGTGTGTGTGTGTGTGTTCATCACCATCATCCTGCTCACAGGCTACATTAGATTATGTTCTCTTTATAATTTATTCTTGTGAGATGGCATTTTGAAAGTGTAATGTATTTTTGTATTTGTAAATTGTTTGATAAATAAGAGGTGGCTACATTATTATTCCACCACGCACTGCTACCACCAACTATAACATTTTAAAATCATTTCTGCATTCAGAAGCAGTTGCAGAAAGGGGAGATAGAGGATAGAACTCTCATTTCGGTCTCGTTAAAACCCAGCCTGTGTGTGTGTGTTTGGTGTGTGTTTAAACTGTTGCTAGTTGGCAGTGATGCCGATTGGAAGATACAAAACAAAGCAGCAATTATGTTCCCAGGTTTTGGCCAGATGACTTGTTAATATCCGGCCCACACCGTTCCCAACTGGAACACTCGCGAAGGGTTTTATTAAACACAGTTCAGCTGTCCCGCTTTCTCTGGGAATTTGGGGCAGAACATCAACGCAAAGCCAGATGACCCAAACATAAACCTGTCACCAACTTGTAACCCCCCACCCCCGCTCCCCACCCCGACCCGTGACAACTTCGAAGCAAAAACACGATATTAACTGATTTCACGCGCAGCGATTAGAAAATTGGACACATTTCCCTCCAAATTGGATTGCGCACAGATCTTGGGCGGAGTAAATACAGTGGCTATATAATTCCATCTCCGGGCTGCTGGTTAGCTCCGATGACCGACGTATGAATCAGATTAAAGCCAACATCACGGGGTTCAATCGGGGGTTCCCTCCTTACCCTGCTTACAATAGAAAATCATGATATTTTTTGTCATGGTTTGCCAAATTCTTGATAGACAACTTATGAAGAATTGCAACTCAGTGTAAAATTAACTAAAGCTTATTTTGTTGGACTTCTGTTCCTCAGTGAATTCAGCCTTTAAGACTTATTGTTTATTTTACTTACTAGTGTCACAAGTAGGCTTACATTAACACTGCAATGAAGTTACTGTGAAAATCCCCGAGTTGCCACACTCCTACACCTGTGCGGGTACACTGAGGGAGAATTTAGCATAGCCAATGCACCTAACCAGCACGTCTTTCAGGCTATGGGAGGAAACCAGAGCACCCACACACGGGGACAATGTGCAGATTCTGCACAGACAGCATCCCAAGTCAGGAATCGAACCAGGGTCCCTGGCACTATGGGGCAGTAGTGATAAGCACTGTGCCACTGTGCTGCCCAGAAAACTCCTTGCATCTAGGCAGATATGAGACAGACTAAACATATGTTTTGTAGCGTGCTTTTCCTGGAACAGGACACTAACTTTAAGTCAGAGGTTAGAGCATGGCAAGCACCACTCCACACTAAGCGTGGCTGACCAGGCATCTCTCTCACTTTAAGCTGCTTGCCTATAGACATGTTGGAAGAATTTGTAGGCTCATAATCAACTTGTTTTGCCACACTTTATGCACACATTTTCCATGGCCATCAAGCATGGGAATGTAATTTGATTCCAGAGATTCTGGCTGAAAGATAGGGGCCTGAATTCTCTGGCTGTCTGCACCCCATCAGCGCTGACAGCGAGGACAGAGAATTTGGCACTTGGCCAAATCTCCCTCCTTTCACTGCAGTGGGATGGGAAAATCCCAGCTACAAGTGACGTCAGAGAATCCAGCCTGGGGATACTACCCTCTGCACCGCAAGAACTCCTTTCAAACTTTAACCTGGCCCAGAATTCTGAGTTGTTTTTTGACCCTATTATTACACCAACTATGAACATTAGTATTTAACTCATTATTTTATCAATGCAGTTTTCATTATTGAGTTCCTAAATAGATCCAACTAAGCATAAATGCCACCTCAGATTGGAAAGAGAAAATTATTTACCTGCTGGGGTATACTGCACAGAATTGCAATGTCCATCGGCCATTTCTGCCTTATCGCCAGCTCATTACAAATTAATGCATCGTGTGCTAAAATAATAAAGTTATTTATTTAGTTTTGATTTATTAGTCACAAGTAGGCTTACATTAACACTGCAATGAAATTACTGTAAAAACATAATATAAATGTAAAATAACAAAATAACTGTAAGATAACAAGGTCATTAACATCTTGTACTTTACATAAAGCTATTTAATTGATTTACCAATAGTCCACTCATCAGTTTTAAGATCACACACTGGGATTAACTATTTCATTCATAATTGGAACAAGCACATTGTTTCAATTAAAACTGCTAACTATTTTGAACTATTTAAATAACTTAAAACACACTCCCCAGGAATTTTTGCATGGCTGGCATTTATTTCTCATCCCTAATTGCCTTTTGAAGATGATGGTGCATGCACAGAGTGCTATCCTTTAACAGTTTGATTAAACTGAGTGGCTTCCTGGGCTAGTTCAGAGAACAGTTAAAGAGTCTACCAGATTATGGAGCGGCTGGAGTCACATATAGCCCCAGACCAGATAAGGACAGCTGATTTCCCCTCCTGAAGGACATGAATGATCCAGATGGATTTTTTACACTAATTTAATTAGTTTCCTGAACATTATGGACTAGCATTTTATTCCATATGTTTTAATTAAATTCCTGCAGCCAATGGAAGAATTTGCACTCACTCTGGAGCATTGGTGAATAGTTAGCCCAGTAACATTACAGCTATGCCACTCTTCCCTTTATGCTAACATGGAAATTGGAAAAGTCCTACATCTCTTCCCAAGTTAAGACTGAATCAATATGTGAGGGTGAAGTGCAGGAAGCTTTGTTCCACAACTAACATACTGTACAGACCTGGGAGCGCATAAACCAGTACAAGATCCCCTGGCATAAAAATCATCCCCTAACTCCATCACTTTGAAAGGTTCACTTAAAAAAAACTCTATAAATAAAATATAAAGCAAACTACAGCAGGTGGATGCTGGAAATTTCAAATAAAAACAGAAAGTGATGAAAATACTCTATATCTTCATTCAGTTCTGAAGAAGAATCATATTCAATTTGAAACATTCACACTGTTTCTCTCGCCACAGATGATGGCAGATCTGCTGAGTATTTCTAACATTTTCTGTTTCCACTTCTATAAATAGAAGTTTCAATATAAGAAGATATTGTCCAACATTTTCCACTCTGAAGGAAGGGAAATATATACTCGGCGACTTCCATCACAAATTAAGGTATAAAAGAAATGTAATTTTTTTGTATATAATGTAATGTATACTAGCTTTTCCTTCTATCATTTCATGTAATTTAACTTATTCTTAACAGTTTCAAAGGAATTTTTAAGAAAAGCAAAAGATGTTGGAAATTCAAAATAAAATCAGAAGATCGTGGAAAATAAATGAGCATGCCTGGCAATAATTGTAGAGAAGGAGCCAGAGTTAATGAGGGTGTTTTAACGCCCAGGTTGATGGCTTTGGGTCAGGTGGGAAGTTAAAATGTTTAAAAAAATGAATCCAACACAACCTGCCTTAAACTTATGGTTTTAACAGAGTTGAGTTTTTAAATCAAGATCAGATTTTCCTGATGATGTGATTTTTCTTTTTCTAATTATTCATTATGTGTGATTTTTGATGAACAATCAATGTAACACAATAAATTTCCGAATGGACAATAACAATTGAATTGAATTAAGAGACAAACTGGTCAGTAAATTCTTTTAAGGACACTATGTGATAACATTTTAAGATGATTTCTATTTTAACTATTGTCAACCTGAATTCCCTGGTCCCAGGAAACAGTCACGTAAAAGGAAGCGGGAACGACTAGGTTCTTATGCTAAATGCCTTTGCAGTACTTAACCTACCATTTAACACACCACCACCGTGTACTCACATCTGTCCAATTCCAATTCCTCTCAATCACCAATCTTGCACTGTAATCTCCCCACACCTTAACCATCTTTCCACTTCACAGACATTCTTCCCACTCTCCCTAATAATTTCTCTGTTCCCCCACCATCTGCCCACTCTCTTTATGTTCTCTTTGCTCTCCAAAAATCACTCTGCTTCCTCCTTTGGACCTCTCCATTCATGCTCATTCTGCTACATCATGATTATAGAATCATAGTATCCCTACAGTATAGAAGAAGACCACTTGGCCTATCGAGCCTGAACTAACAATTCCACCCTGCCCCTACCCCCATAAGTCCACATATTTACCCTGCAGATGCCCCTAAGGGGCAATTTAGCATGGCCAATCAACCTAACCCCCACAACCTGGGACACCAAGGAGCAATTTGGCATGGCGAATCCATCTAACCCACACATCTTTGGACTGTGGGAAAAAAAAAACAGACGCAGGGAGAATGTGCAAACTCCACACAGATAGTCATCCGAGGTCAGAATTGAACCCAGGTCCCTGGTGCTGTGAGGCAACAGTGCTAACCTTTGTATCACCTTTGTCTGCCTTCTCACTACCACTAGATCTACCTGCTCCACAACTGTAAATCAGACTAACTGTCAGATAAAAAACACCTGGAAAATCAAATAGATACATGCACTGCAATTAAACTTCCTTGCCATTCAAGGAAACCCATACTTCCAGATTTAACTATTAATTATTTTCCTTCTCAGGGTTAGAATACATTGGATTTTGCCAGGACTGTTGTAGTGATAGGCAGAATCCTAAGATATAAAGGGGCAATGTGAGAATGCTTGTCATATTCTTCGTGATATATAGCTCAGATGTTTGTATATTGTTAGCTATGTGACTAAAACGTCCACATCAGCTCTTAGGTCCAAGTTACTATGGCAGCTGAGAGTAACTGTAATCAGCACAAAAGGCTGTTTGACCTTTATCTTTTGCTTTTGGCTTATAGTTCCATTATAGATTCTGATTCCAGGTTACATAAAAGTGGTATAACTACTTGTCACATAATGTTTTTGTCCACATATGTTGCACTCTTAATAGGGAAAATGGTTATTAAGCTAGTTAAGTCCTGAGTGCTTGCTAAAAATTAAAAACTATAAATAACTAAATTTTTCTATTGCTTTGGCAATAAAGTGATATGAATAATTTTGATGATTTGGGCCAATTCTCTGATGCCAGCAGCAGCAAATATTGAATCTGTGCACATTGGGACTCATCAGAAATCCTGAGCCACACAAATAATACAGTAATTACCCGGGAAGTTTAAACTTCCAATGGGCTCCCCCAGACAATCCAAGCATGCCTCTAACAATTGGGCCTGTTGTGTGATATTTACCTAGATACTTACCCCAGTATTCTTATTTTGAATAAATCAAATAACCAATTAAACTAAATCAAATAAACTGATGGACAAATTAAAAGGAGAAGCCACTTAAGGGATATTGCCTGAATCAAAAAGCAAATCACCAATGAAACTTAAAGCATTAAACCAAAAATGTGATTAAGAGATTAATTCACTCCAGTCCCCACGGTACCCACCTGACAAGGCCTCAACAGTGCCGGTAGATACTGCATGCTCCCTCTTTAGGGACACCCCTTAGCCCAGTATTTCCTTACTGTATAATATCTGGTGCAGGTGAGTGGTTAATAGTGTAGCCCAACCCACTACTTCCCATACAAATGAGAGAAGGTATATGGTAAGTGGGCGAAATTGGGGTGAAGGGGGTGGGGTGATATAGTCAGAGTATTGTAGTTCGGGAGGTATATTCAGCAGAAGGGGAGGGGTGTGGTTCTAGTTGAGGGGATTGTAATAAGGAACATGTTGGTGGAAGGGCTGCGGGGAGGTGGGGGTTACGAGGCTAATTGTCAGGTGTCCTCTGGGGATCAGAGAGGATAGGTTTGGAAGAGGGAAATCATGGAGTGGTTGTCAGGTGTCCCATGGAGGTTCAAAAGAGTGAGGGAATGTGCCCTGTGCAGAGTCAGGTCTGTGTAGTGCATCCTGTGGGAGCATTGTGAGGATTCTTGGAGGGGGGGAAGTAGTCAGATGTCTCGTGATGAGTCAGGGGTGGTCAGTATAATAGTTACCCAGAAACTAGAAACGGTTTTCGTTTTTTCTAGATAACTATTGCCGTAAGACACTTGGAACCAGTCAAAGTTTGCAATTCATACTGCATTAAGATGGGACTCAGTGCGGGTCACTGCCCATCGGAAATCAAACTTCCCAGGAAATTGCCATTTTTAGGAAACTATGAGGAGGGCTGTTCCCCAACACATTTTTGGGGTAGTGCATTTCTGCAACGGAAATATCTGGGTCTTTATGCTGCATTAAAATGTAGGGCACAATAATTTTTACCATCTTATTTATATTGAAGGAAATATCTGCTAGTTAATCAATTCAAAATGAGAGGAAGTGTGTTTGTCATGTAGTACGTACAGAGTAATGAGTTGTGTCAGATAGTTCACCCAGAGGATGATTGGGTCTATTTTTATCTGCTCTTTTCAGTGCACTGGTTAACATGTTTGTGATAATTGCTGGTGGCTATTTTAACTTAGTAATTAGCCCATTTATTTTAAACAATGTAATGATTGAACTGGAGTATTGCAGACAGGAATTTATCAGCACTAAAAATAGCATACAAAGAAAAATATTCACATATGTACATGAAGCATAAAATCGTCTCTAGTTTTTTTCTAATGGACACTGTTTCTCAATTATCAGGTTATTTTCTAAGTATGTGTACATTTTTGGGGGAATGACATATCTTTCTCTATTTCAGCTATGAGAACTGAATTTGCCATTAAACAGCTAAGTGAGTTGATTGTAAGTCATTATGGGTTTTGTTTCTGGGTAATACTGGAAAAGATATGATGCCAGAAATAAACCACTTGTGCTAGCTTTTATCACCAAATAATTTACATTGGCCTGGTTTTGGCCTGGCATTGGTCAGCAGCAAAGCATGGGCACTAGCCTCAAAGAAATGTTAACTCTTTTGATATGTAATTGCTGAATTGTTTAAGAGAGATTTCCAGCAGGGAGCTGTAGTGATATCATCAAGCTATCCAAATTGCCAGTCAAATTAAATAATCCTCACAGCATCTAACTCATAATCAAATCACTTCTTCAAAAAAAATAATATAGAGCAAAATAATGATTGGGACGTACAAATGGGATGGAGGTTGAAGCTGAAATATGAAAAGCTTATCTTAAAACTTGATTATTTTAAAATACCTAGGTTAAAACAATCACAATGGAGACCATAAACAATGTTAAAATTATTATTCAAATCACCATTAAAAACAGCTATACCTCTTTGAACAAGGTTTTTAGTGATATTTCTAACAGAAATAGGAGAAAGTTTTGCCAGCTTAATTAATTTTGCTGACTGTTGGGTCTGTGGTGGATGTAGAGGGTCTCCAGTAAACCCTGTGGCAGAGCAGTGAATTAGAGCACACAGGATTTCCATATTCATCTGTGCTCTACATTATGTCAAGAGATTGCGGTCAGATTCAGAGTGACAATGGAGGTGAACATTGACTGTTCACCATTAAAATCCAGGCCATTAAGATTTGTTATCCTCTTTAATTTCTATATTGAAATCTAACACTTTACTTTAAGTAAACTTCAAATTTAACTTTGTAGAGATCTCCATGGTCCGGCCAATGCAGTAAATTAGCCAGAAATTGTATTCACCACAAAAAAAATTGAGACAAGTGTGTTGCCCACCCTTTGTTAGCACAGGAGCCAGTTGTCTAACATACAAGCATACAAATTAGGAGTAGGCCATTCAGCCCCTTGAGTCTGCTATATCTTTCCATCGAATCATGGCTGATCTGATTGTGACCTCAAATCCACATTCCACCTACCCCTGATAAGTTTTGACTCCCTTGTTAGCAAAGGAACTATTTTCCTTTGCCTTAAAAATATTCATTGACCCTGCTCCCATTGTTCTCTGAGGAGAATCCAAATATTCAGAACCCTTAGAAAAGAAATTCTTCTCAACTCCATTTTAAGTGAGAGCCACCTTATTTTTAAACCATGCCCCTTGGTTCCAGGCCAGGATTTTCCAGCCCACCCATTGTGGGAATACTCACAGGCAGGACTAAAAAACCCACCCCTAGTCTCCCCCATAAGAGGAAAGATCCTTTCAGCATGACACTGACTAGGCATCAGTTCCTGAAATTAATCGATGAGCGACCACACACTTGGTCAAAAATAAGTGCAATAGGTTCCACTTTCTGCGTGTTTAAGGATGTACTAAAGCTATCTGAATGGGGAAAAGGATAATGGATTAAATGGCACCAGTTTAGGAAGTTTACACTCTGCTTCTGGTAAGTTACAGGGACATTATCTAGACTCTAAAATGTTCTGTATTGTTTACAGAAAACCCATTTTCTGAGAATTGGATTGGCTTCAAAAGCACAAGTAATTACGTGAACAGAAACAACCAAGTAAAGGGAACCGATACAGCAAATTGTTTGAATAAAACAAAATGTGCAATCAATGAGAAACAAGTTGTTTTGTGTCAAACACAGGGCCGTGGTTGTTACCAAAACACCACATTAGATCACACTTCCACATGCTCTGAATACTCAGACAAAAAAACAACCTAAGTAAGTCACAACAGTCAGCACTAGATTGACAAGGATCAATAATTCTGATTCTTTTACGGATTTATGCTCAGAATGTTTCTTAATGTTGGAGTGCCATCTAGTGAAACTTCTTCAAAAACCATTTAAGTCTAATTTTCTGACCTCAGCACAGACCAGCATTGACCAATTCACAGCTGTACTTGCATCTGTAGTTCAAGAGATGGGATGTGCTAAATTATTTGGCATAATGTCAAACTTCTCAATTGAGTAGCACACAAAAAACCCGTTCAGAGAGTTTGTCTGTGGCAATAGATTTTGGAGAACAGAAAATCTGGCAAGAGAGCATCTGCAACTCACCATACAAGAGGAAGTTACTGTAAGAGCAGATAATTGTTCCCAGTTGTACAATGTAAGCAACATAGCTACTTTTGATGCTGAAGATTTGAAGGTGTAAAACACTGGCTCTGTATGGGCTGAGAGCTAAATCCAATCCAGGCTACCTAAAATAAATGTAATTTATTCTTGTCCTAAAATGGATCTATAGTAAACACAGCTCATTAATGGAAATTTGCCCATGATCTGTTAACCTAAGGTCTCAAGGCCAGTAACAAGCTGTCCAGAAATATGCACAGAAAGCCATTGATTAATGCCAGTTTTATTTAGTGTGCTATGTATAAGCAAAACACTGAAATCCAACAATCACAACTCATGTCTACATTTAAAACAAAATTGACATGTAAAAGATTTGATGGACATTTTATCATTCAATATGGAATCTGTCCCAAGTTATTTGTAGGCAGATAGATGATTGACAAGCACAGAAACCCATCGCAATATTTAAGAGCCTCTGAATTGAGCTACTGAGAAATGTACATACATCAAGTTTTTGTTCAGCCAACATGAAATATGGGGTGCACCCCATTTACCCAAGTTCAAAAAGTGCCAAGTTGGTGTACTTAAGGTTCAGGGAGCTCATGCTATGCCCAGGAGTATTCCAGTCATTAACCACAAAGGTTCCTACTTTGAACACCACTTGGAGGAAGTATTGAGGGTGCAAAGGTGCAGAACGTACTCTGGATGGGAGGACTTCAATGTCCATCACCAAGAGTGATATCCTATCAGTACTATAGACTGGAGCTGGCTGAGTCCTAAAGGACATACCTGCTAGGCCTGGTGTTACGATCCCAGTTGGTGTTACCACTGAATGGGAAGATTCCAGAATGGAACCCTGGCTCAAAAGAAAATATAGAGAAACTGAGTCATGGGACGATTAATTAGTTTTAACAACAAGAAAAAACATTTATTGAACATGAAAACAGATTATGATACAATATTCCTCTACTCCCACCTTTGCTTTACAAATGTATTCATTTTCCTTGTGGATCCACCTATTGTGTTCTGCCTAAAAGTGCTCGCTGCCCGGGTTGACCATGTTTGGGAGCAGGTGTCAAGGTGACATTAGTGCATCCTTCTAAGTTTAGATTTGATATTGCTTGCAATTTGCCAAGCGCACAAACTTTTTGAGGACATGAATGAAATCACAATTTGACTCAAGTGCCTGAGGTCATGGGATAACAGAATGCTGCTTAGGTTCTAAGATGCACATTTAGCAGCATGGCTCTGTATAATATAGTTTGGTGCATGCAGAAGGTCAAACTAACAGCAGGCATACATTAACCAGTCATCATAAATCAAGGTACACTGGAGAAAAATAACTTCTGTAACCAAAACAGTGCAGGGACCTTCCAGCAATATCCAGAGGATAGAAAACCAAAATGTTCAACAAGTGAGTTGGCAACTTACTCTGCCTAGAATCTGGTAACTTTCAGATTGGCACGGGCACATCTGCCACTTTGTTCCTCTGTTGCCTTTACACGTGAATTCATCAGCTTCATCCCCTTCACTGTCATATTCATCAAAGGAGACATCTCAATCCTCCATATCTCTTTTTGCCAAGATATTCCCACATTAGTAGTGCGAGGTTGTGCAGGCAATGATGATCTGGGATGTGATGCTTATTGGAGAGCCTGGCTGAACGGTCCTCACTCTGAACCTCATCTTTGGAGGCCCAGCATTTGACAGTCACGGATCTGTTGAATGCATGTGCATCACTGTAACTTTCCTCAGCGGTACTCTGCAGATAGTAAATTGATATCATCAGCAAGATCTTCTGGGAGTATCTCCTGTCCCCGAGGAACCAACCCTATAATCAGTGAGATCCTTCAAAAAGCTTGGCACCTGGGAATGTGTCAAAATATGTGCATTGTGAGATGTCCCTAGAAACTGTGATGATACTGTGTCTTTAAGGAATGTATTTTAGTCATGGTTCTGTGCTGAATGATTTACTAGTAACTTCCATTTTATCAGAGCCATTTTATCTGGATCCAGAAACATTGTATTGTTACTACAGCAATAGAATTGATCTTAATTGATGCAGCATTTGTTTGGATCTGAATTCAACTCTGATCAAGGTTGTATTGTTTTGTGTTTTACCTGGGATATTGCAGAGTGGGGCTTGACTAGGTTGATTGATAGATAATGTCAAATGACCAGGTGGGACTAGGTTTTCACAGAAAACTCAAGGCAGTCTGCTTTTTGAGAGAAGTAGTGCCTTTCTTTTCACCTCTGAAGTCTGGAGACTGGAATCTGCTTGGAAATAAATCTTTCTCTGAGATTCTACTATTTGGGGTGGAGCTTCCTCTGGAAGTTTCTGCAAGAGAATTAGTAGACCGGTGTCTGTCTGGATCACTCTCCAGAAGTGTCAAAATGCTGGAAATCTAGTACCGTTATAAGCCTCTTTGGTTTCTGTGTTAACTGGTTCTAAAGAAGGGATTCATGACTATGTGCTAAATTTGAACAAAAATAGCTGCCAGCTGTTGAAAATTATACCTTGTCATGTTTAAGTACTTTAATTGTTAAGTTATGCTAATTATTTTTGTTGTATTCTAACTGTGATTTTAAGTAAAGTTTGTTTTGATAAAAACTTCCTAGTCAGTTACTTGAATCATGCTTAGAATGAAACACCTTATAACAAAATAAACTATAAAAGTTAGGGTCTAGGCTAACTTCGTAAAATACCTCAGATTTTCTGATCTGGTCCTTAACAATCCAATCTCCTTGACCACTCCTGCAGGTTACTGAACTTCTTTGAAACACTGTAGCTGGAATTCTACCACTGTTCATGCCAGTGCAATTTTCCCATCCCACCACAGTGAACGGAGATTTGGCTGGCTGCGAAATTCTCAGACCTTGCTGTAATGTGAGTGTGGTGTGAACGGGTGGTAAGATTGTGCCCTGTGTCTACATCGTCAGAGCTTAACTACTGACATTGGCAGATAAGGTTACTACTCCCATTGCCTTTGCAGTGCCTGGAAGGACTTCTGGGATGACAGCAGACCTCTGTCCTCTGTTCACCTCTTGCACCAAGGCATTCAAGGCCTACAGAAATTTGGAGCAAGCTCTCTGCTGAGTTATACGTTTTTTTCAGTGTTCTTCTGGCTTAGAGACTCTTTCCCCAGCCACTTCCAGTGCCTCCTCCAATCAAAATACATTACCCCTTAAAAAGTTCAGGCTGGCTTTACATTGCAAAAGTCTAATTTAATCCAGTGCTAGTCCCTCACAATTTTGCATCCTGTAGTCAGGCATGCAGCCACTCCAATCATACTAATGAATGGGTAGTGCAATGTTTGTGCATTTCCAGCATCAAAAGGAAAAGACGGGCGTTAATCATGCATTACAAACACTGCAACTATTTCTGGGCCTTATTTAAATTTGTGTCAGTTATACAGTCAAGCTCAAAAATTATTCCACAATTTTTACTTCCGATCTTTCATAGAAGATCTCTAAATATAAACAGTGGTGGATGTCCTTATGTAATATTTGCTGTTTACTGCTCAAAATAGCAATTTTGAAGGTCATGAACAATTTCCACTGTATTTACCAACTTGATTACATTTTGTCGTGACTTAAATTCATTTTCTTGTTCATATGCTGAGTTACACACTTAACTTTCACATACACTTAAATAAAAAAAATTCTGTAACAAATTACGTATAAAATAAGCTTTTATCTCATTTTCAATTTACCTTTAAAGATATGGAATAGTACAATCTAAAATAAATAATCTTAATTTAGCATCAATCCAGGACCTACAAGGTTATGTACCATCACGTTCAATGGCAAGAACAGTAGGCAATGTAGAATATTGGTGGGCAACCTGCGTTCCAGAGGCCACATGCAGCCCATGT
Source organism: Carcharhinus amblyrhynchos (assembly GCF_965287045.1). NCBI lineage: Eukaryota > Metazoa > Chordata > Chondrichthyes > Carcharhiniformes > Carcharhinidae > Carcharhinus > Carcharhinus amblyrhynchos. Next base: position 92,482,783 of record NC_137325.1, read on the forward strand.
GAGTTCTGAGTATGGCCCACGAGGCATTTTGTTGGCTGTTGTCCACATGTAGGGTTACCACATTTCGCTGATTTCCGTCCATGTATTTCTTTTTCTTATCGGTATGACTGAAGTGGCACACACACAATGCAAGGGCAAGTGAAGTGAGGGTGCTTGCTGATTGCACACATTAACTCTAAGTTCCTCTGCGTCCAAAGTGTGAATATTTATTTTGCTTTTACCATTTGAGGCTGATGTTAGTTCTGTTAATATACAAAGGATTAAGCATTTTCTATAACACATTATGAAATATTTGGTGTGTATTAATATGTTCAATCTTTTTCATGGGGTTACGGTTAGTGAACCAATTTGGCCCAATGAGATGAAGGATTACGCTGGCCTGTGGTAAGTTCATTTTTGTAATACGTTTGCATGTCATGAATGCTGATAAACAATGGAACAGTTTTCAATAAAGTCTTACCATCGGAATAAGGTTAATGACACACGACAACATTGTGGCACCCAGTTCACGATTGTATAAAGGTTTTAACTTTAAAGTTTATTTATTAGTGTCACAAGTAGGCTTACATTAACACTGCGATGAAGTTACTATGAAAGTCCCCTATTCGCCACATTCCAGCACCTTTTCGTGAGGGAAAATTTATCATGGCCAATGCACCTAACTAGCACCTCTTTCAGGCTGTGAAATCAGAACACCCAAAGGAAACCCACGCAGACACAGGGAGAACGTGGAAACTCCGCACCGACAGTGACCCAAGCCAGGAATTGAACCCGGGTTCCTGGCGCTCTGAGGCAGCAGTGCTAATCACTGTGCCGCAGCTGCTGTGCACCAATCAGCTTCTATAGTTGTGAATAAGGTAAGCGGCACAAGACAATGCATGTTAAAAGGTTAGTGTTGAGATGTATTGGCAGGAAGGCCCTAGTGTCCTAAGGGTGCTGGTCCTGTAAGTGGTGTGGGTGAGTCAAGACAGGGACCAGAAGATGGATGAATGGTCTAAAGACAGGGTCAGTGCTATCAATGCAACGGTTCTGAGGGTCAAATTAAGGGGGCTAGGTAAAGGAGGGAGCAGCCATATTCAAAGTAGGGAGTTGTATTCAGTATGAAGGCAGATCCAGATCCAGTATCAGATATGAAGGTCCCATGGAAGATGTCAAATGCACAAAGAAAGATAATGGTCAGAATGGGTATTGGGATAGTCATGGGTGAAGTCACACTGAGGGTAAATGGTATGTGCAGGGAAATGATAATAAAGTCCAGGGTAAGAGGGGGAGATTTAAGGGTAACAGAGGAGAGAGGAATGTTGGGTGTGTCTAAGGTGATGGGTAAAAGTGTGATGGTGACAAAAGGAGGGTAGAAGGTACAGGATCAAGTTTCAAAACTCCATACACACCGTAATGTTTAATGTCTCTTTACTAGCACAGCTTTTCTGAATATAGGATCAACTGAAGTGGAAGAAGGGTCATTTTGGGTGGGTGGAGTAAAGGTCATTGAGACAGATGTTGGATTGTTCATCAAGATGTGCAACCACATAGATTTGATGAGAACCCCTACCAGTGACTCTCAATTTCCATGCCAACTGTGGCCTCCAAGCACATATATGGCATCTCAAAGGTTGGTAAGAAGTCTCACAACACCAGGTTAAAGTTCAAACTGTTGGACTTTAACCTGGTACTGTGAGATTTCTTACTGTGCTTACCCCAGTCCAACACCGGCATCTCCATATCATCGCAAAGGTTACCATATATAGTTGGGTAAGAAAGGTGACTGATGCCCTATCTGGTTAAACCAATGAATTTATCCAGTTCACCACTGATGAAGACAGCTAAGCATCAAAGTCAGCATGTTTGGTGTCATTGCTGGACTCCAAGTGCAACGTATCTTTCGCTACATGCAGGGGACAACAAAGTCCCCCCTGACCCTCCCACCCCGGAATAGCCAGTTTACCTGTAACTTTTCAAGGGTTACACTCCTCGATCATACAATGAATGTGTGACCACAACAGAAGAATAAAGCATGTCTGTGGTCATTTCCCAGTGAGCTATCACAATAAACAAATATTGAGCAACTCATGGCTCCCAGAACTTGCTGAAATCCCAGCACAGATTGATGGATGGATCCTCAGTGAGAACGGCTAAACCCAGAGTAACTTATGATGTCAGTGAGGCAACCCCAAAATGAGTATTACAAACAAGCTCATGCATCCATAATGGCAACCAGAGCCACCATTGGGCTTCTTAAAATATTCTTCCGCTGCTTTGACTAATCTGGAAGGGTTCTACAATACGTGTCCCAGAGGGCATCGTCTGGAGGAATGAGGCCTCGAGGGCTCCAGTGGCGACCTCTTACATTTGGTGCATTGGTGTCCTTCAGCCTTTCCTGGTGGAGCTGAGCACAGTTCATGACATCTCCACCACTTTTTCCCTTAGTTTCTTTTGTATGTCTAGCAAGCTTCTCATGGCCACGACTAGAGGTCCATCATCAATGCGGAGATTAGCAGGGTCTGATCCCCACCATTTCTCTAATCATCTGGGGACATGGCTGTCACATCCTCCCTCAGCTGCTGGAACATGTTTGTGCTTTGCTCAACAAATTGTGTTCATGCATCCACATGCTACACCTCTGGAATGTGTGGGTGTAAATGTGCTGGTGGAGATGGATAATGAGGCAGATGATAAAGATGGTAAGACGATGGTAAGGAAGGAATGTAGGAGAAGGGATAACCAGCTGTGGTTATCAAAGGAAATAAAGGAGAGTATTAAATTAAAAGCTGATGTGTTTAGAGTGGCTAAAAGTAGTAGGCGATTAGAAGATTGGGAACAATTTAAGAATCAACAAAGAATGACTAAGAAGTTGATAAAGATAGGAAAGATAGACAATGAAGCTAAACTAGCACTAAATATAAAAAAGGACAGTAAAAGTTTTTACAAATATATAAAGAAGAGGAGCCGGGCTAGAGTGGAAGTAGGACCCTTAGAGGATGAGAGGGGGCATTTAGTGGTGGGAGATGAGGAAATGGCTGAGGCCTTAAATAAGTTTCTTGCCTCGGTCTTCACGGAGGAGGACACGAATAGTTTGCCGGATATTAAAGATAGAAGGATGGTAGGAGTTGAGGGCCTGAATGCGATTACTGTCACTAGAGACGTCGTGCTTGATAGACTAATGGGACTGAAGGTGTACAAGTCCCCAGGACCAGATGGAATGCATTCCAGGGTTCTGAAGGAAATGGCAGAGGTGATAGTGGATGCCTTAGTAATTATTTACCAAAATTCGCTAGATTCCGGGGAAGTGCCGGAAGATTGGAAAATGGCTAATGTTACGCCACGGTTTAAAAAAGGTAGCAGACAAAAGGCAGGGAATTATAGGCCGGTTAGTTTAACATCTGTAGTTGGAAAAATGCTTGAATCCGTCATCAAAAAAGAAATAGCGAGGCACCTAGAAAAGAATGGTTTGGTAGAGCAGAAGCAGCACGGATTCGTTAAGGGCAAGTCGTGTTTGACGAATTTATTGGATTTCTATAGGATGTGACTAGTGCAGTAGACAGAGGGGAACCGGTGGATGTGGTGTTTCTAGATTTTCAAAAGGCGTTTGATAAGGTGCCTTATAAAAGGCTGCTAAAGAAGGTTAGGGTGCACGGAGTTGCGGGTAAGGTGTTCACGTGGATAGAGGATTCGTTGTCTAACAGGAAGCAGAGAGTTGGTATCAATGGGTGCTAGTCTGCATGCATCCTCATAACAGTCTGTAACTTACACGTTGCTTCCAAATGTACACACAAGTCAAACTTCTATATGCTTTGGACTCAATTGGCACGTGGCGCTCAGGTTAATCATGTTTGAGCCTCTCGGTTGCAGTTAATAAAGGAGTCATGAGTTCTGCTTCTTCATAAACTAGCTTTGTTTCTTTGATTTAACTCCACATACAATTCTCCCCAACACCCAGTGCCACCTCTATATATCCCAGTGACTTCTATTAAATGATTAGTATCCAATTTAGAACTTAAGTGGAAGGTGACTGTTAACATATTCCTTACAAATCACACTCTACTGGCTTTGCAGTCCCCTTCCACATAGGGAGACTTCTGTGGAAGATGTGATACTGGCACTTACCTTTGCAGATCGAAGCAGGTCATTGACCCATTTTCTTTTATAAAGCATATATATATAAAATAAGCATTATCCAAGAATGAGCTGATGGCAGCAAACTGTGGTTTACTTAGCACATGACGAAGTTAGTGTGCAACATTTGCCACTGTCACATTAAGATGCTATCATTTCCACAAAACATGCCACTTACAAAGCATTTTGCTGTGCTGGCATTTGCTGGAGTGTTTTTCATCCATTATACTTCTTTGCAAATTGCATCATGTTGCAGAAAAATAATGTTTTTCCAATGATGGGGAAATCCTGAATGCCAGTAATCTGAAATACATTTACTGAAAAGCATTACTGAGTCAGTCAGCACCAGAAAGGTTAAAATGCAGGTTAATGATTTTGGAATCAAACCTTTTATTTGAGCAGGTAAATAAGAGCAAAGAAATAACAAAAAAGAGAAAAAATAGTCAGAAAATCAGCAACAATTCATACTAAGTTTCCAAATTGCACTCCTTGGAGGCAAGTCTTCCCACTTGAAATTTGAAGTATAAAACCCATTTTGGACTGAATTTTTAGGTGCCAGTGGAGGACCGAGGCAGGTGAGCATGAAATACTATCATCGCTGACCGGGCATGTTGGTCTGATGCCAACATCCAATTTAGAATTCTGGTGGGAGGGGGTTGTGGTTACTCATTCAATTAAAAACAGTCCTGGTGCAAGGAGGCAGCAACACAGCAGGGAGTCAGTTATGGCCACAACATCAAATTAGGTGGGCCCATAAAAAGGAGCATGACTGAAAGTGGTCTGAGCTGTTGGCCCATAGCTGCCATCAGGTGTTGAGGTCGTGGGGAGAGTTGGTTAACCTCCTATCACCATGGGGCCATAAAAAAGAGGAAGTTAGAGTTCCAGATTTTATTGTGAGTGCAACTGAGCACTAATAAAGCAATTATTTTTATTCATTCATGGGACACAGGCATCGCTGGCTGGTCAGCATTTATTGCCCATCCCAAGTTGCCCTTGAAGGAAAGTTGAGAGTCAACTCCATTGTGTGGCTCTGGAGTCACATGCAGGCCAGACCTCAGATTTCCTTCCCTAAAAGACATTAGTGAACTCAGATGGGTTTTGCCAACAATCTACAATTGTTTCACAATCAATGGATTCTTAATTTCAGATATATTTTATTGAATTCAAATTCTACCATCTGCCATGATGGAATTTGAACTCTGATCCCTCAGAACGTTAGCTGGGTTTCTGGATTAATAGCCTACCAACAATACCAGTAGGCCATCACCTCCCCTTGGCGATGAATTTATGGTTCTCAGATATTGGGTTGTGTGGCTATGAGGATCAGCATACTCAGCAACAGAGGTTGAGCTCCAGGTGTGAAGAGGGCAGAAGAAAGGGATTCAGGGGCAAGAAAATAATAGAAGCCATACCTTCAGCATAGAATGTACCTCTGAAGATGAAGCTATCTGAACATGTCAGAGAACCAGTGCCACAGGAGTTTGTGCCTATCCATGCAAATTTATGCCCACCTGGTGAAGACCTCACACTTTGCAACATTGCTCCCATTGCCCCGCCAGTAATCATCAAAATCACTGGAGCCTTGGACTTCTTCATCTTTGGCTTTTTCTAAGGATCAGCAGGGAAATTTGTTGGTGTCTTGCAAGGTGCAGCATATCATTGCAAGTTGAGCTGAACAGATGGGGCCTCACAGGCATGAAAAATAATGGGATTAATTTCCATCTCTGGATTTCTGTAGGTGCAAAGAATCATTAATTGACAAATATACAATAACGGCACCAAATAATGGGTCGGTGGGAAGTTATCAACAGGAGGGGCTTCCACTCCTTCAATATTGAACTGGTCTGCAATCACAAGAGCTTCCTGTACATGTGAGCTCATTATGCTGGCAGCTGCAATGGTTCCTTCATCCTCCAAAGCCCAGAAGTGACACAGTCTTCATTCCACGCCTAAGCTTTGTGGATTCTTGGGGACAGGGCAGAGTCGCAGAGGCAACACAATCAAAGCCATTTGTACACCACGAACACTCGAACAGGTCATCAGGCTTTTGAAGATGCAGTTCAAAGTCGGGTGGCAGCCTGCATTCACTGCTGCACTGGTGCTGCGCATTCTTTATTCATAGAAATCATCATAGAAACTCTACAGTCCAGTAGGAGGCCATATGGCCCATCGAGTCTACACTGACAACAGTCCCACCCAGGTCCTATCCATGTAACCCTACATACTTACCCCACTAATCCCTCCAACCTACTCATCCCAGGACACTAAGGGGCAATTTAGCATGGCTAAAGCTCTTAACCCGCACATCTTTGGACATATTGCACTCATATTCTTTCATGGAATATGGGCATCGCTGACAAGGACAGTATATAATACGCTTTCTTAATTGCCCTTGAACTGAATGGCTTACTGTGCAATTTCAGAGGGCAGTTAAGAGTCGATCATATTGCTGTGGGTCTGGAGTCCAGACTGGAAAAGGATGGCAGATTTCCTTCCCTAAAGTGCATTAATGATTTCCAAGGCCAGCACATCCTTCCTTAGATATGGGGCCCAAAACTGCTCACTATACATCAAATGGAGTCTGACCAGAGCTTATATAACCTCAGAAGTACATCCCTGCTCTAGTATTCTAGCCCTCTCAACAGGGATGCAAACATTGCATTTGCCTTACTAACTGCCGACTAAACCTGCATGTTAACCTTAAGAGAATCTTGAACAATGACTCCCAAGTCCCTTTCTGGAAAAAGCAGGAGAGGAAAATGAGGAGGAAAAGAGGAAGAGAATGTAGCACATAAGAGATGATGCGGCTGCACAGATAGGTAGCTAGGTCAGAACAGGAATCAAGGGTCTCGTCAAGTTGCCATCACCATCAAGATCATCTGATTCAGGTAGATTTCAGCTGAGCCCCTCTAACCAAGAGAGAGGTATGGTATGGAACTCATTTTGAGTACATTTATGTGAACACTTTCATTGAAGATGCAGCCTTGATTCTTACTGCCAATGAATGATGCACGTCTGTCCAGTGATCTCACTGAATCCCTTACAAGACCCTCTTTTCCAGTTTTGCCATTAAAGGAAGAAGGCCCATCTGAAGGATTTTCTGGCCATGCTCGCCCCAATATCAGAAAATCCCACCCGAGGTCAACAGACCTTTGCACGGTCCTGTCCCGCCCGCTACGATTCCCGTGGTGAGCGGGGTGGGAAAATTCCACCCCTTATGTCAGGAGTCACATATGAATATTTACAGTGTGTTCTAGAAGTTACCAATTGTATATTTTTTACAAGTGAAGCTAAACCCTTGAACCACTCAGAGTTCTGCCTGATGCTGTGTCCTCACTCCTGGCCACTTCCACATGGTGCATCCAGTGTGGCACCTCCAGAAGCGGCTGTGGCAGCATCAATACTGGAGTAGCCTCTGCGACAGGGCCCTGCTGCACAGATGATTCCCTCTGTCAGATGGGCTAAGGAGACCGATGATGAAAATAGTGCCCATGAGGACAGGCACTCTTATCCTCCTTAGTGATTGCCCCAGTCCTTGGATGGTGCTCCAGATGGATGGAGGGGTCTGAGCATTCACTTCACAAAACCACTGACCAGTTCATGTGGCACAAAGATGCATAGTGATATTGTTACTGGACTAGTAATCCAGAGATCCAGGGAAATGCTCTGGGCACTGGGTTCAAATCCCACCATGGTGAAATTTGAATTCAATATAAAATAAATCTGGAATGAATAGTCCAATGATGGCCATGGAACCGTTGTCAGTTGTTGTAAAAACCCTCTGATTCACTAATATTCTTTAGAGAAGGAAATCTGCCATCCTTACCTGGTCTGGCCTACATGTGACTCCAGACCCACAGCAATGTGGTTGACTCATAACTGCCCTCTGAAATTGCTTAGCAACTATGCAGCTCAAGGGCAATTAGGGACAGGCAACAAATACTGCCTCAGCCACGATGCCTACACCCCACGAATGAATTTAAAAACCATTACAAAATGTGGCATGCATCCTGTTCATAGCAGTGCTTTGTTCCTGCATCACTCTGCTGCCAGACATGATTCTATTTGAGGTTTTCTCAATGATGGAGCACATGAGTTTACAAACCTGAGCCATGGTGGGAAATATGAGCTGAATGGATCTTCCATTCTCAGCCCATGACCCGGCACTGTCTAAGAGAGCTTAAAGTTTTGTTTTAAAGTTCATTTATTTGTGTCGCAAGTAGGCTTACATTAACACTGCAATGAAGTTATTGTGAAAATCCTCCCCGACATGTGGGGGCACGTCTGTTTCTGCAGGTCTAGGTAGCAACTCCTTTCCTGTGTCTCTTGAGAGCCTGCATCTGTGTCCAGCTAAGCAGGGTTGTAACTATCCTCCATTCTCCAAGGGGAACCATCTAAAGATGCCTCTGCCTCTCTCACCACCCACTGTTCACTAGGTTCCATGTTCTTCACCCACATGTCACCATGTCAATATGTGCATGAGGGCCAATTGATTTGCGTGAATCTGCACAAGTGAAGGGTGTGTACGTAAGATGGTGATGGTGCTGGCTCTGTTGTCTCAGTTTCTACTGACAGTGCTTTGACGGTTCTCCTTCCATTGTTGGACCTGTGGGAGGAACAAGAAAGGATCATGAGAACTTGCTTCCCAATGTAGAACATAGAACATAGAACATTACAGCGCAGAACAGGCCCTTCGGCCCACGATGTTGCGCCGACCAGTTAAAAAACAATGACCCTCTAACCTAAACCAAACCCTTTCCATCCATAAACCTATCCACAGATCTCTTAAACGCCCCCAAACTAGGCGCATCCACAACTGCAGCAGGCAAGGCATTCCAATCCCTCACCACCCTCTGGGTAAAGAACCAACCCCTGACATCCGTCCTATAACTACCATCCCTTAACTTAAAGCTATGCCCCCTCATGCTAGCTTTCTCCATCCGAGGAAAAAGGCGATCACTGTCCACCCTATCCAAACCTCTGATCATCTTATATGTTTCAATAAGGTCCCCTCGCAGCCGCCTTCTTTCTAATGAAAACAACCTCAAATCCCTCAGTCTCTCCTCATAGGACCTCCCCTCCATACCAGGCAACATCCTGGTAAACCTCCTCTGCACCCTCTCCAAAGCCTCCACATCCTTCCTATAATGTGGGGACCAGAACTGCACACAATACTCCAAGTGCAGACGCACCAGAGTTTTGTACAGTTGCAACATGACGCTGCAGCTCTTAAATTCAATCCCCCTACCAATAAACGCCAAGACACCGTATGCCTTCCTAACAACCCTATCTACTTGATTCCCAACTTTCAGGGATCTATGTACACATACACCTCGATCCCTCTGTTCATCCACACTATTCAGAGTCCTACCGTTAGCCCTATACTCTACACATCCATTAGGAGGTTTCCCAAAGCAGTTTTATCTTTGGCATGTTGTTAGATGGGGAGGAGTACACTCCACCACCTTCACATAAAGACTGCAACATCATTTCACCCTCACTTCCAAGTTCACCCCCCCTTCTTTGTCCTGGTCCTGGTACTTTCCATGGTTTCTTTCTCCATGGCAGTGACAATGGTGAGCTAAACCATTCCTCTTCCAGTGACAGTCCTCTGGTAATATTTGCCCATTTCTCATGCAAGAGCAAAAGAGACAAAGAGAGAGAGGGGGGTAAGGTGGTGCTGGCCTCTCTTACCAACACCAGCAGTTTATTTACATAGGACGTTGCATGTATCATTGCTGGCAAGCCCTCACCAATGCATAGGCTCTGAGGATTGTTGAGTAAAAGTTCTGGACATATGGTCCTCACATGTTCAGGAGTAGCATGTGCTTTCTGGCTTCTAAGCTGATGTGTCTGCTGGAGGTTGAACACACTGAAGTCTCTCCTGAAGGTCTCAAATGGCACTCACCTTGTCCAAACAAAGTAAGTCACTGAACCTTTCATGGTAGTGGATCCAATTCTGCCTCATTGCACTTCTGTTGCTGACTGCTTCAGCCATCTTCAGATGTGCCTGCACCATTTGTCTGGGTGACTATCTCCTTCCATCCTCCAGAATGGGGACATTCTGCATCTCTTACATACTCCAAAGAGCCTAATGGTCAGCATCAGTAAAGTGTGAAGCAATGCTGCCTTGCGTACTAGGTCTCTGCCACTTATGCGGTCTCCCTAGATCTTGCAATTCACCTTTCAAATAGCTGCCTCAGAAATGGCTGTCCTGATGCTTTTAAATCAGGCCCACACTTCAGTGGTCCTGCCAATTCCAAATCCATGGCTGTTAATTGGCCACCCAACCTGCCATCCAATCAGCCATCCACCTCTGCAAAAATCTTAAAATCATAGGCTGTCACTCCCTTCCTTATAAATTAGCAGTCTCACTCAAAGAAATTAGATGATTCTGAGATCATACTAAGGTCTGGCAAGCTGATGCATCCAAGGAGCAGAATTGCAGGTTTTGCAATGAATATACTTTGCATTTCCCTGCAAAAAAGCAGAAGATTTCCCAAATTTAGAAAAATTCCAGTCTCCTGTGGAACAACGGTGCACCAATACCCCCACTGCGGCCTGGCCCCTCGCCATTAAAATCAGCAAAGGAAATAGTAACCTAAAGAAGTAGAGGATGACTTGCTAACGGCTGACGAAGCATTTGTTGCAATCTGACAAAGGAATTAATCGATTTGAAATTGTAGGAGGTGGGGAAGGGTGGGTTCAGCAGGTCTTTGCTATTTCCTTAAGTTTTCTCAGTGCCGAGCAAGGGGTAGAATTTCACCTTGGCGCCATAAAAATGTTTCACAATTTACTGAAAGAGTCCCTTTCATCAGAAACTGATCAGATGGTGGCACCAAAGGGAGGAGCTGGGCGTATCTCCCCAAACCCTATCCAACCAAGAGTGAGTGGAATCTGAAGTCATGACATGGCCACCATGGTCAGAACCTGAGCAGTTTCAGAGTGACTCATTGGACTACCCAGATATGGATATTGCAGATACAATTTACCCCCATCCCTCCACAAATATTCCATCAGAGAGTCTTCTGTGTGCACACCAACTCACACAGTTTCCATACACTTCAAAATCTTGCCAAGAATAATAAATCTTCACAACCTTAGTGCCCACATTATTTTCTTTGCATGTGTGCACTTGACTTTTGAAACACTGTGCTTAACCTTGGTGCTAGTGTTGAAGTTTGAGTTTTGAAGAGTACCTGAGTTAGTTCCCATTGTGTGTCAGGAAGAGCTTCAAAGGATTGAGATGGCCTTAATGTCATGGCAGCTAAGTGTCTGATGGGCATCTAAGAGGTGGCATCTAGTCCTGCTTCTTTCTGCTACGTGTGCAAGCGACAGAAGGTACTGCTATCCAGAAAGAGTATCGTCATTTGTGTAGACTCCTGACATATGGCACAGTGGCACAGTGGTTAGCACTGCTGCCTCACAGCACCAGGGACCCAGGTTCAATTCCAGGCCTCGGGTCACTGTCTGTGTGGAGTTTGCACAGCATGGATTTTTCTGGGTGCTCCAGTTTCTTCCCATATCCAAAGATATGTGGGTTAGGTTAGTTGACCAGTTTAAATTGACTCTTCGGTCACTTTCTTTGAGAAAGTGACCAAAGAAGTGGATAGGGGTAAGGCAGTTGACGTGGTATATATGGATTTTAGTAAGGCGTTTGATAAGGTTCACCATGGTAGGCTTCTGCAGAAAATGCAGATGTATGGGATTGGGGGTAATCTAGGTACTTGGATCAGGAATTGGCTAGCAGATAGGAGACAGAGGGTGGTGGTTGATGGTAAATATTCGTCATGGAGTTCGGTTACGAGTGGTGTGCCTCAGGGATCTGTTTTGGGGCCACTGCTGTTTGTAATTTTTATTAATGATCTGGATGAGGGTATAGTTGGGTGGATTAGTAAGTTTGCTGATGACACCAAAGTCGGAGGTGTGGTAGATTGTGAGGAAGGGTGTCATAGTTTGCAGGGTGACTTAGACAGGTTGCAGAGCTGGGCCGCGAGGTGGCGGATGGAGTTTAATGCAGAGAAGTGTGAGGTAATTCATTTCGGTAGGAGTAACAGATGTGTTGAGTATAGGGCTAACGGGAGGACTTTGAATAGTGTGGAGGAGCAGAGGGATCTAGGTGTATGTGTACATAGATCCCTGAAAGTTGGGAATCAAGTAGATAAGGTTGTTAAGAAGGCATACGGTGTCTTGGCGTTTATTGGTAGGGGGATTGAATTTAGGAGTCGCAGCGTCATGTTGCAACTGTACACAACTCTGGTGCGGCCGCACTTGGAGTACTGTGTGCAGTTCTGGTCCCCACATTACAGGAAGGACGTGGAGGCTTTGGAGAGGGTGCAGAGGAGGTTTACCAGGATGTTGCCTGGCATGGAGGGGAGGTCCTATGAGGAGAGACTGAGGGATTTGGGGTTGTTTTCGCTGGAAAGAAGGAGGCTAAGAGGGGATCTTATTGGAACATATAAGATGATTAGAGGTTTAGATAGGGTGGATAGTGATAGCCTTTTTCCTCGGATGGAGAAAGCTAGCACGAGGGGGCATGGCTTTAAATTAAGGGGGGGTAGTTATAGGACGGATGTCAGGGGTTGGTTCTTTACCCAGAGGGTGGTGAGGGACTGGAATGCCCTGCCTGCTGCAGTTGTAAATGCGCCTAGTTTGGGGGTGTTTAAGAGATCTGTGGATAGGTTTATGGACGAAAAGGGATTGGTTTAGATTAGTGGGCCAGTGGTTTTTTTTAAAAAGCTGGTCGGCGCAACATCGTGGGCCGAAGGGCCTGTTCTGCGCTGTAATGTTCTATGTTCTATGTTCTATGTTCAAGTGTCAGGAGGACTAGAAGGATGAATGAGAGTTATGGGAATAGGGCCTAGATGAAATTGTGGTCAGTACATACTCAATGGGCCGAACGGCCTCCGTACTGCAGGGATTCTATGAAACAACTATTGTGCAACATACCACTACTACTGGTCTCTAGCTCCACATGGCTAATGGTTTGAAGCAACATTAAGCTACTGGTGATGCTTGACTGCAACCAGTGGCCAAGACTACACAAACAAGTGAAAACAGCCCTCAAAATCTGGCACCTTAGGCTTCCACAGGGGCAATTTGAACACCAATAGAGACCCTAGGTGTGCATACATTCCATATTTAGTTATGCTTTCATAATTTAGGTCACTCTTATCGTTGAGTCCCAACTCTCTAAATCTCAAATATATCCAACCTTTCTTAATATCTGGGGAAGGACATGGTGACATACTCAAAGACATAAAGGAAGTATAATTAATGTTTGCATTAGACCATCTTTATACCGTATATTTAAAATGCAATGTAATTTATCTAATCCAACTAACCAAATAAAATGATTGCAACTTTAAGAAATAGTCTAACTTACTTTAAGATAGAAACAGTGGGATTGTGTTTCCACGATTCCAGTGCAGATTGTACTTGTTTTGAAAAATGTTCTTTCCCCTAGATTTCACTCAAACACAACTGAATATTGCCCAATGCAAAATCTGCCATGAATCAATGCAATCAGGCAGTGTTACAAAACACTTCTTTTTAATATTCCTTGACATCTATAAAAGTGGTAACTTGGTAAAGTTTGAGTAATAAAGATGATAATGGGTTTATCACAAAATTAAACATCTTAATTCACAGCATCAATCCACTGCCTGTGACTAACCTGATTTTAACTATTTTCTATTTCGACTGAGGTTCAGTAGTCAAAGAAACCAGCCACTGGTGCAGGCAAGCCAATGTGTACCGGTGCCGATCCCCAGCCTGGATAAGTGGGAAGGATTGGTGTCAGGATGGGCTGATATGAAGCTGAGGACCCCATGGAACATGTGAAAAGTTGAAAGAGAAAGGAAAAATTGGGGTTTGAGTATTTATTTCCTTTGCAATTAAGAAAAAATTGAAAAACTTTGGAAATCTACCCATTAATGTTCTTACACCCAAAAGATCCATTCATTTTGCAGTTCTGGAAATGACCGCAGTTAATGAAAACTCACAATGGTGATTAATTCAACCTGTAGGGTGGCTAGTTTTGTGGGTGGAACTTCTTTTAGTACAATGGTTTTTAAACTAGTGCAAAAAGTCACAGAAGCTCAATTTGTGCTCATTTGTACAAACAAATGAGTTTGTACTTGAAATTCCACATTCTTTTGCATGAGGTGTGCCAATATGGGGAACTGCACCAATTAAAACTCCTGGTCAGTATTTTCCTTTTAGAAACATCAAACTTTTGACTTTTGGCAAATTGTATCTTGGTTATTTTGACATTTTTCAATGGCTTACAGACTTCTTTCGGAGAACATCCAAATGAAGTCAATTCAGATGAAATGTCTCTTTTACATCCTGTTATTGTGCTACCGGACAGCCTGCATGCCTCTTCGATAACAGAAGGAACAGTCAGTTAAATACAAACTGTATACTATGCACTTGTGCAATGCATAAATGTTCCATTAGACTCTCCAAAGTTACGAAAGAGAATATAAGAAAAGACTTTGCAACATTGTATTAGGATTGAAGACTATAGGTTTGTCTCTTGAGCCTGATGATTGATCCGGACCTTCAGAGCATTCTTTGTGTTCTCATCCCACATACTCCCCGTGTTGGAGATCTCTACTGCCTCCCAAAGATACACAAGACAAACACACCCAGCCGTCGCATCATATCAGGCAATGGGACCCTGTGCAAGAACCTCTCTGGCTACATCGAGGGCACCCTGAAACCCAAAGAACTTTACGGACTTTCTATAGAAACACAGCACACATGGAGCAGTTGAACCAGGAGCACTCCTCATCACAATGGATGTCTCGGCGCTCTACACCAGCACCCCCCTTGACAATGACATTGCTGCAACTGCCTCAGTACTCAAAGCTGACAACTGCTAATGTCTTCATACCAGTGAACCAGTGTCTGTATGAAGAACAACCAGTTCTTCATGCAGACACACGGAACAGCCATGGGGACCAAATTCACACCTCAATATGCCAACGTTTTCACGCACAGGTTCGAACAAGACCTCTTCACCGCACAGGACCTTCAACCGATGCTATATACTAGATATATCAATGACATTTTCTTCCTTTGGATTCATGGTGCACAAACAATTATATGACGACATCAACAAGTTCCATCCCACCATCAGACTCACCAAGGACTACTCTCCAGAATTGGTTGCATTCTTGGACACACGCATCTCCATCAAGGACGGTCACCTCAGCACTTCACTGTTTCATACACCCATGAATAACTTCACAATGCTCCACTTCTCCAGCTTCTACCCTAAATACGTTAAAGAAGCCATCCCCTACAGACAAGCCCTCCGTATACACAGGATCTGTTCAGATGAGGAGGATCGCAACAGACACCTCCAGATGCTGAAAGATGCCCTCATGAGAACAGGATATGGTGCTCGACTCATCGATCAACAGTTCTGACGTGCCACAGAGAAAAACTGCAACAACCTCCTCAGAAGACAAACACGGGACACAGCGGACAGAGTACCCTTCGTCATCCAGTACTTCCCTGAAGCAGAGAAACTACAACATCTCCTCCAGAGCCTTCAACATGTCACTGATGAAGACGAATATCTCACCAAGGCCATCCCCACACCCCCACTTCTTGCTTTCAAACAACCGCACAACCTCAAACAGACCATTGTCTGCAGCAAACTACCCAGCCTTCAGGAGAACAGTGACCATGACACCTCACAACCCTACCACAGCAACCTCTGCAAGATGTGCCGGATGATCAACACGGATGCCTTCATCTCACGTGAGAGCACTATTCACCAGGTACACGATACATACTCTTGTAACTCGGCCAATGTTGTCTACCTGATATGCTGCAGGAAAGGATGTCCTGAGGCATGGTACATTGGGGAGATCATACAGACGCTACAACAATGGATGAATGAACACTGCTCGACAATCACCAGGCAAGACTGTTCTCTTCCTGTTGGTGAACACTTCAGCAGTCACGGGTATTCGGCCTCTGATCTTCGGGTAAGCTGGTTGTTGAAGGTGAAGACATTCTGCTCCACGATGAAGCGGATGAGTTGTAAAATTGCATCTGGAAACTGGCAGTTGTCGGCATTGAGTACTGAGGCAGTTGTAGCAATGCCATCGTTCTGGGGGATGCTGATGTAGAGACATCCATTGTGACGAGGAGTGCTCCTGGTTCAACTGCTCCATGTGTACTGAGTTTCTGTAGGAAGTCCATAGTGTCGCATCAAAAGCTGGGGGTTCTTTGTACAATGGGTTTCAGGACATCCTCAACGTAGTCGGAGAGGTTCCCGCACAGGGTCCCATTGCCCAATACGATGGGACGGATGGGTGTGTTTGCCTTGTGTATCTTCAGGAAGCAGTAGAGATCTCCAACGCAGGGAGTACATGGGATGAGAGCACGGAGGGCGCTCTGAAAGTCCTGATCAAAGGTCTTGATCAGAGTGTTGAGTTGACAGGTGTGTTCTTTGGTCGGATCTGCAGGTAACTGTCTGTAGTGTTCCCTGTTGTTCAGTTGTCAGTACACTTCTTTGCAGTAATCCGTTCTGTTCAGTATGATGATGGCTCCTCCTTTGTCTGCTGGTTTAATGACAATATTGTGGTTGGTCTTGAGAGCACTGATGGTGTTGCATTGTGCTTGGGTGATGTTCTGGGCAGTCTTGTGAGTGCGGCTGATGAATCTGGTGTTGACGCACCTCCTGATGGCTTGGGCATTCATGTCAAGTGGAGGGCAGCGGCCTTCTGGAGGAGTCCAATTCGACTCTTTCCTCTTCGCTTGCTGCACTGTGGATCTCTCTGTCAGCTGTTCTGGTTCATTGGCTATCTTATTGTATTCGCTGTTGGTCTCTTGGGGTTTGTGGAAGAACTCCCACAGCCTCATTCGCCTGATGAATTCCTCTGTGTCTACTGTGAGACTGATGGGGTCCATTTTGGTGGTGGGGCAGAAATTGAGCCCTTGGCTGAGAACTTCGATTTCATCTGGTTGAAGGGTATAGTCCGACAAGTTGACAATGGACTTCCATGCAATGGTACTGTTTTCTACTGTGGTACCAGGGGAGGCTTGTTTGCTGCTGGTGGTGAAGCCGAGATTCTCAAGTTTCCTGTTCTTGGTGTGCATGTAGATGGTATAATTCCTTTGTCTTGTGTGCTTGGCAGAGTTTCACAGCTGGTTTGCGTCCTGAGCACAAGTTGAGAATATGGACCCTATCTTGGTTTCCAGGATGCAGCATTTGCTGTAGAGCTGGTGCATGAGGTGGTTGAGGAGTGAGAGAGGTGCAATGGCAAAGTCTCTCAGCGTAGTCCGTGTCATAGGTTGACCTGAGTGGGTTCGTGATCTGTAGTCCTTTCGGTATCTTGTCTGCTTTCTTGCATCTTTGTAGAAACTTGGTGTCTGTGTCGATACGTGCGATCTTCTTGGAGATCCTCTCCACTTGGAACCAGCAATTTGCAGTGTCAATAGTAGTCATGATGTGGCAGGGTTGTGTGGTGTCGTGGTCACTGGTCTCCTGAATGCTATATAGCTTGCTGCGGACAATGGTCTGTTTGATGCTCTGCGGTTGTTTGAAGGCAAGAAGTGGGGATGTGGGGATGGCCTTGGCGAGACGTTCATCTTCATCAATGACATGTTGAAGGCTCCGGAGAAGATGTCGTGGCTTCTGCACTCCAGGGAAGTACTGGATGACAAATGGTACTCTGTCCACCGTGTCCTGTGTTTGTCTTCTGAGGAGGTCGGTGTGGTTCTTCACTGTGGCGCATCGGAACTGTCAATCGATGAGTCGAGCGCCATACCTTGTTCTTTTGAGGGCATCTTTCAGCGTCTGGAGGTGTCTGTTGTGATCCTCATCTGAGCATTGGGTAAGCGTTCTCCAAGGCGGCCTTCACGACACACGACAGTTCCGAGTCACTGAGCAGAGACTGATAGCCAAGTTCTGCATACATGAGGATGGCCTCAACCAGGATCCTGGGTTCATGTCACACTATCTGTAACCCGCATGACCTCCCTGACTTGCAAAATCTCACTAACCATCCTGTCTGGGGACAATACACATCTCCTTAACGCTCTCCCCACTCACATTGTCAGTGCTTCTAAGACTTGATAAGCTGTAAAGATTCACATTCCAATCATTATTCTGTAAATTGAGTTTATGTCTTTATATGCCCTATTTGTGAACAGAACTCCCACTAGTGGCGACCAAATAAACCTGTTGGACTTTAACCTGGTGTTGTGAGACTTCTTACTGTGTTTACTCCAGTCCAACGCCGTCATCTCCACATCCACATGAGCTTCTTTCAGCCATTTCTATTTTGTCCCAGCAGAGGGCAGGAGTTCCCAATTCATCACAAGACCAGAAATTCTGACTTGCAGTCAATGCCTTTGAAAGCACATCTATTATTGCAACACAGATCTATCGTTAGCACGCTGATCTGCACCAGAGGATTAAAAGATGCATGCTTGCATTCCAAGCTGGTATGTTCATAAAGTATGTTAACTGCAAAAATTCATATTATCCCTATAGTTCAGAAAGAAGCCATTTGACCCATCAATCCTGCACTGACTCTTTGACAGAGCATCTTCCCCAGGACCACCCCTTGCCTTATCCCCGTAATTCCACACACTTACCCCACTAATCTCCCTAACATTCAGACACTAAGGGGCAATTTGCCATTGCTAATTGACCTAATCAGCACATCTTTGGACTGTGAAGGGAAACTAGAGCACCTGGAGGAAACCCACGCAGACATGCAGAGAATGTGCAAACTCCACACAGTCAGTCAGTCACCCAAGGCCAGATTCAAATCCAAGTCCCTGGTGCTGTGAGGCAGCAGGGCTAACACAGTACCACCATGCTACCCCCAAGAAGAGTTGGATTTTCCTCACCTAACGAGCAAAATGTAGTATAATATTCTCAGCCTGATTTTATTCCAATAATCTAAATCTTCAATCTGCATTCTTCAACATTCTTGGTTTGATTTAACATTGTCAAATGTATTACTATACAGTGAAAAGTATTGTTTCTTGCACACTATACAGACAAAGCAAACCGTTCACAGAGAAGGAAACGAGAAAGTGCAGAAAGTAGTGTCACAGTCATAGCTTTCAAAAGTTTGATGGCAGCAGGGAAGAAGCTGTTCTCGAGTCGGTTGATACTTCACCTCAAACTTTTGTATCTTTTTCCTGACGGAAGAAGGTGAAAGAGAGAATATCCAAGGTATGTGAGGTTCTTAATAATGCTGGCTGCTTTGTCAAGGCAGCGGGAAGTGTAGACAGAGTCAATGGATGGAAGGCTGGTTTGCGTTATGGGTTGGGCTACATTCATGACCTTTTATAGTCTTTTACGATCTTGGGCAAAGCAGGAGCCATACCAAGCTGTGATACAACCAGAAAGATTGCTTTCTATGGTGTATCAGTAAAAGTTGGTGAGAATCGTAGCTGACATGCCAAATTTCCTTAGTCTTCTGAGAAAGCAGGTAGAGGCTTTCTTAAATATAGTATCAGCATAAGGGGGCGGGGACAGGTTGTTGGTGATCCGGACACCTAAAATCTTGAAGTTTTCGACCACTCCTACTTCATCTTCATTGATGTAGAACAGGAGCGTGGTCTCCACTACGCTTCCTGAAGTCGATGACAACCTCCTTCGTTTTGTTGACATTGAGGAAGAGTTGCTTCCAGATACTCTAACCAGTTCACCAGATTCTCTGTCTCATTCCTGTACACTGTCTCATCATTGTTTGAGATCCCACCTATTGTTAACAAACTTGAAAATTGAATTGGAGGGGAATGTGGCCACAGTCATAGGTGTATAAGGAGTATAATAGAGGGCTGAGAACACAGCAGTGTTGAGGATGATCTTGGAGGAGGTCTTGTTGCCTATCCTTATGGATTGTGGTCTCTGGGTTAAGTTCAGGATTCAGTCACAGCCAAAGCCCAGGCCATGGAGCTTGGAGATGAGTTTCGGAGTAATAATAGTGCTGAAGGGTGAGCTGTCGTCAATAAATGGGAGTCTGACATATGTGTCTTTGTTATCTTGAGTGCAGGGCCAGGGAGGTGCTGTCTGCTGTGGAACTGTTGCGGCGGTAGGCAAACTGTAGTGGATCCAAGTAGTCCGGGAGGCTGGAAGTGATTTGTGCCATGACGAACCTTTTGAATCACTCCATAATGATGGATGTCAGAAAAACTGGACGATAATCATTAAGGCACGCTGCTTGACTTTTCTTTGGTACCAGGATGACGGTCATCTTCTTGAAGCAGATCGGGACCTCAGATTGTTGTAAAAAGAGGCTGAAGATGTCTGCGAGTACCCCCGCCAGCTGATCTATGCAGGATCTGAGTGCTCATCCAGGTACCCCATCCAGGCCAGTCACTTTCTGTGGGTTGACCTTCGAGAAGGCTACACTGACATCTGCACTGGTGACCCCAAACATAGGTTCATCCAAGGCTTCCAGGGTGAGGGGCATGCTCTCGCTGACCTCTTGCTCAAAACGGGCATCAGGGAGGGGTGCGTTGCAGCCGGTGATTTTACGTGCCTTCATCCTGTAGTTATGTCTTGCAGACCTTGCCACAGTTGGTGGGGGTCATGTGGCTAGCCTAGGACTCTAGCTTAGTCCAGTGCCGAGTTTTGGCATTTTTGATGGATCTCTTTTAAATCATATCTGACACTCACAGGTGACTGTCGCCTGACTTGAATGCCTCAGACCTGGACTTCAGCAAGCAGTGATTATCCCTGTTCATCCATGTTTTTTGATTGGGAAACAGGGGGATTTGCTTCTTTGGCACACAGTCTTCTACATACTTCCTGACGAAGTCAGTTACTGTAGTGGCGTACTTGTTCAGGCTGGTCACAGAGTTTGTAAAAATTGACCAGTTCACTGACTCTAAGCACTCCCATAGGAGATCATCCAATTCCTCAGACCAACATTGCACGACTTTCTTTGACAGATTCTCCTATTTCAGTTTTTGCTTATAAGTCAGGTGCAAGAGCACAGCCTTGTAGTTTGTTTTGCCAAATTGTAGGTCGGTGATAGAGTGGTAGGAATGTTTGATATTTGTGTAGCAGTGGTCTAGGATGTTTGGGCTTCTGGTGGAACATGAGACGTGTTGGTGGACAGCTAGTACAGATGATCACCTACTTTGCAAATTTGTGGCTTTGTGCCAGTCACTTCTGATGGAAAGAAATAGATACTTTCTGTCAGAAAGATTTCAATTGCTGGAAATCTGAACTGGAAATAAAAATTGTTGGAAATACAAGGGCATGTCTCAACTTATGAAAAGAAAACAAAAGGACAGGTCAACAGTGCAAGGTAGACCATGGTGAAGTTTCTTTTAACAAAAGCTGTAATTATGAGACATGTCTGTTCTTGCTAATGAACAGTTAGCAGTCCTGGGCACTCCTCAGAATAATTTGTTTAACTGGCACCTTGTTCTCTCCGTGATATAATGGGGTTTTAATCTACCTAATGGCTGTTTCTGTCATACCTTCAGTAATAAAATTTTCACATGGCAGTCACCCTCTACCTGAAAATAAGTGTTATTCTCAATTTTAGAACATAGAAGACTACAGCACAAACAGGCCCTTCAGCCCACAAGTTAGGCTGATCATATCCATACCTACCAGGCCTATCTATAACTCTCAATCCCATTAAATTTCATGTACTCACCCAGAGATCTCTTAAAAGACCCCAACGAGTTCGCCTCTACCACCACCGACGGCAGCTGATTCCACTCAGTTAATTTTATCTACAGTTAATTTAACATAGAATCATAGAACCCCTGCAGTGCAGAAGAGGCCATTTGACCCATCAAGTCAGCACCGACTCTCTGACAGAGTATCTTACCCAGGCCCTCTCCCCCATCCTATCCCCATAACCCAGGCATTTCCCATGGCCAACCCATCTAACCTACACATCTTGGGATACTAAGAAGCAATTTATCATGGCCAATCCGTCTAACCTTCAAGTCTTTGGAATAGATTTAGAATGGATAACTAATTGACTGTTAGTATGAAAGCAGAGACTGAAAGCAGATAAAGGGTAGCTTTATCTTCAGAATGGCAGGAGGTGGAAAGTGAGGTGTTGCAAGAATCAATGTTGATCTATTCATGACCAAATTTATAATAACGATTTAGACTCAGAAATCGTAAGCACAGTTTCTAAACTTGGCAGTGACCCCAAATTGGGGGGAGGGGTGGAAATAGTCAATAGTGAAGAAGACAGTAATGAAAGTTTGGTTAGATTACATTTGGAGCACTGTGTAGTTTTGGTCATCGTTATGAAATGAATAAAGAAGCATATGGAGACGGTACAAAAACGATTTACGAGATTTATGCAAGAAATGCATTATACCTATTAGCAAAGAGTGAACAGGCTGAATTCCTTGAAAACTGAAGGCTGAGGGGTGATCTACTAGAGGTCTTTAAAATTCTGAAAGGTTTTGTTAAAGTGGACACACGATAGAGTATTTCCACTAATGGGAAGAGTAAAACTAGATTACATCAATATAAGGTGGTCGCCATAATATCAAGTAACAAATTCAGAATTTTTTTTTACCAGAGAACTACAAAAATATGGAAGTCACTACCATGGAGAAGTTGAAGAAAAGGGGAAGCCAGACAAGCTTGGGAGGAAAGGTAGTATAGCAGTTAGATTACTGGACTAAAAAACCAGTGGCTTGAACAAACAATGAGAGAGACATGAGGGCAAACCCCTACACAGCAACGAAGGAAATTAAATTCAATTAGTTAATAAATCTGAAATTAAAAAGCCAATAACAGTAACAATAATCACTTAACTACCAGTTTGTCATAAAAACCAATCTGGTTTACTAGTGGTCTTTAGGGAAGGAAATCAGCTAATCCGTATGTGACCACAGAAATATGGTTGACTCTTAACTTCCCTCTAAAGTGGGCTTGTGAACCACCCATTTGTATGAAACTATTATGACAAAGCATAATAAGAATAAAACCAGATGGACAACATGGTAATGGCTGAGGCATTGGATCTGGATATAACAAAGACACACCTGCACACTACTCATTGAATCAGGGTTGGAAAGGGATGTGCCAGACCATGAGGCAACAGATAGTGGTGGCAAAGTAGTCTGCTTGATTGAAACCCCTTCTACAAACATTCAGTCCCTCCACTACCCATGAATGGTGGCAGCAGTGTGTACCATTTTCAAGATGCACTGCAGGAACTCACCAAGGCTCCTCAGACCATAAGATTAAGCCATAAGAAATAGGAGTAAAAGTAGGCCATTCAGTCCATTCAGCCTGCTCACCATCCAATGAGATCATGACTGATCTGATATGGTAATCATCAACCCCACTTTCCTGCCATCCCCATAACCTTTGATTCTTTTACTGATTAAAAATTGGTCTATCTCAGCCATGAACATACTTAATGATCGAGCCTCTAAGCCATCTGTAGTAAAGAATTCCACAGATTTACTATCCTCTGAGAGAAGAAATCCTTCCTTATCTATGTTTTAAATACCTTAAAAGTTCCTTGCTCTGGGATTATGCTCTCTAGTCTTAGACTCTCCAAAAAAAGGGAAACACTCTCTTATTATCTACTATGTCAAGCCCCCTGAGAATCCTTCACATCTCAATAAGTTCACCTCTCACTTTTATAAACTATAACCTACACAACCTCTCCTCATAAGAAAGTCCCTCCATACCTGGGATCAATGCAGCAAAGCTTTTCTGGACTGCCTTCAATGCCATTACATCTTTTTTTTTTACTCCATTCCCTTTGAATTAAAGACCAAAATTCCATTCACCTTCGCTATTACCTGCTGAACTTTTTGTGATTTCTCTACATGGACACCTAAATCCCACTGTGCTGCAGCTTTCTCCATTTAAATAATATCCAGTTCCTTTACTCTTCTTACAAAGTACATCTGCCAAGTTTTTGCCCACTCATTTAACCTGGCTATATCCATCTGTAGTCATCCTCACCACTTGCCATCCCACCTGTTCTTGTATCACCTGCAAACTTGGCAGTAGTGCATTCACTTCCTGCTTTATCAAGTTATTGATAGATATAGTAAATATTTGTTGACCCAACACCAATCTCTGTCGTACTCCACTAGTTACAGGTTACCATCCTGAAAATGCACCTCTTATCCCAACTCTATGTCTACTATTAGTTAGTCAATCCTCTATCTATGCTAATTAACTACCCCCAACACCATGGGCTCTTATCTTATTAAATGGCCTTTTGTGCAGTACCTTATCAAATGCTTTTTGGAAATCCAAGTATCTATCCGTTCCCTTTTATTTATCCTGCTCATTACGACCAAAAAAAATCTGTTAAATTACCAGATCTAAATTTATCAGGCTTGATTTCCTCTTCATGAAGCCATTCTGACTCTGCTTGATTATAAATACATTCTTTATAATGGACTCTTAATGTTTTTCCAACGACAAATGTTGAGCTAACTGGCCTATAGTTACCCTATTTTATTTCTCCCTCCCAATTTGAATAAGGGCCTTACACTGGCAGTTTTCCAACCCTCTGGGACTTGCCCGGAATTTAAGAATTCTTGAAAGATTAAGATTAGGGCATCTATTAGCTCCATAGCAACTTACTTTGATATCATCAGATGCATAAATCAAGCCCAGGGGATCTATCAGCTTTCAGCCCAATCAGTTTCCCTATTATTTTTCTGTACTGATAGTTACCATATTCATTTCCTCCCATACTTTTGCTCCTTGATTGTTTAATATTTTTGGAATGTTATCAGTGTCTTGATTTGCTATATATATTAATGTCTTGGATGAGGGAAGTGAATGTATTATTGCCAAGTTTGCAGATAGTGAAGACTGACACAAAGTTTTTATTTAACTATTCTGCCATTTCCTTGTTCCCCATTATTATTTCCCCGGTCTCATTCTCTGAGAGGCCCATATTCACTTTTGGCCTCTACTTTCCTTTTTATATACTTAAAAGAAAATCTTGCTGCCTGTTTTTATATTACTTGTTAGTTTACCCTCATAGATTCTCTTTGCCTTCTTTTCTAATTGGTCATCTTTTGTTGGTTTTTAAACCTTTTCCAACCCTCTGGTTTACCATTGATCTTTGCCATATTGTATGATTTTTTTCTTTCCATTAAACACTGTCCTTAACTTCCTTAGCTAACAATGGTTGATTTATCCCCTGCCAAGAATCCTGCTTCCTCGTTGGGAGATATCTTTGTTGTGAGTCATGAACTATTTTCAGAAACATCTGCCATTGCTGATCAACCATCTTTCCTGCTAAACTCCTTTCCCAATCCACTCCAGCCTACTCTGCCCTCATCCCTTATTTAAGTTTTGCACTGTTGTTTTTGAATCAGGTTTGTCTCTCAAACTAAATGCTAAATTCTACCATGCTATGGTTACTGTTTCTTCGGAGATCTTTTCCACAGATTGTTTACCAAACCTGCCTCATCATACACTACCAGATCTAAAATAGCCTGATCCATGGTTGGATCCATAACATTTTGTTCTAAGAAATGTCCCAAACATACTCTATGAATTCTTCCTCATGGTTACGTCTGCCAATTTGATTTTCCCAATCTATGTGAACATTAAAATCACCCAAGATTAATGTACTGCATTTTTACATGCCCACATTATCTCCTGATTTATTCTCCATTCTACAGTATAGCTGTTGTTCAGGGGCCCATAGACTACTACAACCAATGCGTTTTTCCCCTTGTTATTTGTTACCTCCACCCATATGTATTCTGCATCTTCTGATCCAAGATAATTTCTTGCTATTGTTTTTATTCCCTCTCACACGAGAAAACTTATCCGACCATCCATTTCTTCCTGCCTGTCCTTACCCCTGAATAGTTAGTTCCCAGTTTTGATCCCCTTGTAACCATGGGCCTGATTCTCCCAACACAATACACAACTTTTCTAGTGGGTCCAGTTGGGAGAATCGCGTCAGCCTTTTTCCGAGATTTGTGCATGTGCCAGGAATGCATGTACATCTCCTAGAGCTGGAGAAAAGTCGCAATTGAGACCGCTTTGGAAATTGGCAGGAAGAGGGTAAGTAATTTGAATCTTTTTTTCATGTATTTTAAATATAGTTTGCATGTCATTATAGGGTCCAGCAAGTTCTGTGCTGGGCCCGATGTCATCTCCCACCCTGCCCTGAGTACTTCGTTCCAGCGGGGTTTAGAGTAGCTCTCCATGTTTGTGGAAGGACATCTCACCAAAATGAATGGGGGGCAATCGGGGCCTCCCCAGGAGGTCGGGCAGCTGGGGGGTGGTGTCCCCTGGGCATGGTCACCCTGGCAGTGCTAGCCTGTGCCCCTGGCAGTGCCAAAGGGGCAAAGTGTCCAAGGGGCCTCCTTGGCACTGCCCATCAGGCATCGAGCAGTGCCAAGGGGGCGGGGTTTAGGGGCGATTGATGGGGGTGGTTGGTCCCACTGCCACTCTGCATGGGAATCACTCTAAGCTGGAGGAAGGGAGGTGAGTTGTGGGTGATCTGCTGGGGGGGCAGCGGGGGCTGGACATCAGGGCCCTCCAGGACCGAGGGGGTCAAGGCTGGCCTGGGAATTGTTGTGGGAGGCCACGATTGGGCTGTGGGAAGGCTAGAGGAGCAGCACTGCGCGGGTCCTGGGCTGGCCAGTGATTTGCTGGACACAATGGAGAGACTGACAGATAGGGGCCACTGCGCATGCGCAGAATTCTGGAGCTGTCAGGCTCTGGCACGAATAGGCCCCGCTCTCCCCCCAGGGTTTTTAATGAGATTCCACAGAGCGGGGAGATCAGGTCTGAAGCTGCACTGAGAAAACAGTCGTGATCTAGAACAGTTTTCCCAGTAATTCAGCACTTCGGGGAACCATTTTTCCCTGTCCCTTGAGGAAAGGTTACACAAAGTAGGGCAGAGCAATCAGCTAGGGCTGCCACGCCTACATCTCCTGAGCTGTTTAGTGGAACTGTCCTCTGCATTATTGGACCAGCAGCATCCAGGGACACCAAGAAGTTTCAGAATAACGGTACTGCCTTATGTATCTCTTGGAATCCCACCTCACCATCGTCCCGATATCAGACCTACAAGCTTCAGATGGTCTGACGATGGGTGTTTTGATTCCACACCACCCCACACTCACCTTCCCTTAGCCCATTCCACCCATTCAGTATTTTTGGTTTCAATTACCCATGACCCGCCATCTAGGCAGTCAGCGCAGTCTCACAATAAAGTGCACAAGCAAAAGTCTGATGAAGGTGCATGATTACTTACTCTGAAATTCACAGCCATGAGTTGACTCTCCATATGTTCTATTTCCTTACCTTTTTTAAAAAGTTTATTTATTAGTTACAAGTAAGGCATGCTTTGAAGGGCAGTATGGAGACAGGATCCTAGAACCAGTTAGTTCAAGATGGTTAAAATGCAGCTCATAATGATGCCAACAATGCAGCTTCAGTCCCTGTACTGACTGAGGTGGATCTAGGGGCTTCCCTCTTCTACCTGCCCCATTGTGATATAATGGCATCATGGAAAGATCATGGGCTGGCATGGTGACACAGTGGTTAGCACTGCTACCTCACAGAGCCAGGAACGTGGGTTTGATTCCCGGCTTGAATCATTGTCTGTGTGGAGTTTGCATGTTCTCCCCGAATTTGCGTGTGTTTCCTCCCATAGTCTGAAAGATCTGTTGGTTAAGTACATTGACCCGAACAGGCGGCAGAGTGTGGCGATTAGGGGAATTTCACAATAACTTCATTGCAGTGTTAATGTAAGCCTTACTTGTGACTAATAAATAAACTTTTTAAAAAAGGTAAGGAAATAGAACTTATGGAGAGTCATGATTACTAATGCTCCAACAACCAAGAACACAACATGAGAGAAAGAGTTAACACCAACATGTGGTGCATCACAAGCACAAGTGGATTTCAGCCAGGACAGAGTAATAACAATAGCATTTGAACCAGCTCATTGAATAGTGAAGTTGCAGATGGAGATGGGCTCTGCTCCACACAATTCAGGTGAGGACATTGATGCTGCAACATGTAGGAGAAAACTGGTGAACACAGAGATGTAGCATCATTATCAGAGAGCCAGTTGAAACTGTCAAGGGGTACGGAATTAGGCTCTAACCTGGCACATGGCTTCATGCAAACCTTGGAGAACATCCTTTTCATGTGCAAGTGGTGGCCAATTCCATGACAGCATGCACAGGCACAGATGTGATGCAGCGTCTGGTGATCAATGTCTCAGTTTCCATTGCAGCACAGGTAGAAGCCATATTTCAGTGCAGCAGAGGAAGCTCAGAATGAGTTTGTCAGATCCATACTTGCTATGCAATGCAGATTCAGACTGTTGTCATCATGGCTGCAGATACCAATAATCAAAAGGGCACGCAGAATGCTACAGTTGTTCAGAAGCCTGTGTTCCAGCTGATTACTGGGACTGCTGAAGTGCCACCCCAGGGAATCGACAGTGCTAGCATGGAGCAGGAATCTGCTGCCCTCTCTCGGGATGACAACATTCTCTCTCTCATTGCTGCTGCTCTGCCAGTACTCTGTTGCCTTTGAGCGAGCCAGCCCAGACTGCTGGCATCCATGTCAACGTAGTTCAAACTAAAAACAGATCCTCAGGGCCTACATCTATTCAAGGGCATCCTTCAAGATCATATGCAGCCTCTGCCATCATCCATCAACTATGCACCAGTCACTTGAATAGCACTGTGCAGAAACACAAGGAGAAGCAAAGGCGCCTACAATTAGATATTAAGAAAAAGATTGGTGAAGACAAATGTAAAGGTCGCTTACAGTCAGAAACAGGGAAATATATATTGGGAAACAAATGGCTCACCAACCAAATACATACTTTGGTTCTGTTTTCACAAGGGAGGACACAAATAATGCACCAGAAATATTGGGGAACACAGGGTTTAGCAAGAAGAAAGAACTGAAGGAAGTCAGTATTATTACAGAAATGGTATTGGGGAAATTGATGGGATCAAAGGCTGATAAAACCTCAGGGCCCAAAACACACCACCACCATCTCAAGGGCAACTAGGGATAGGCAATAAATGTTGGCCAGCCAGTGACGCCCATGTCCCACAAATAAAAGAAGAAAAATCTACATCCTAGAGTCCTTAAAGAAGAGGCCCCGGAAATACTGGATGCATTGTTAACCACCTTCCAAGATTCTATAGCTTCTGGAACAGTTCCTACAGATTGTAAGGTGGCTAATGTAACACCACTATTTAACAAGGGAGTTAGAGAGAAAACACAAAATTATAGACCAGTCAGCTTGATGTCAATAGTGGGGAAAATTCATAATCAAAGATCTCATAGCAGAGCATTTGGAAAACATTGGTAGAATCAGACAGGGACAGCCTGGGTTTACAATAGGGAAATAATGCTTGACAAATCTGCTGGAATCTTTGAGGATGTAACTAATAGAGTTGATAAGGGAAACCAATGGATGTGATTTATTTGTATTTTCAGAAGGCTTTCAATAATGCCTCACATAATATATTAGTATGTAAAATTAAAGCACATGGAACTGGGGGCAATGTATTGAAATGGATAGAAAACTGGTTGGCAGATAGGAAACAAAGAGTAGGAATAAAGGGTCTTTTGAAATGGCTGGCAGTGATTAGTGGGATACTGCGGGGATCAATGGAAGCAATCTTTATCTCCGTTTTAAGATGTTCTGTAACTTACCAACTCTGTTGTCTTTGACAGTTCCAGTGCTTTGGTCAGCTCCTGCATGATGATAGCTTCCATAAATGTTCTCACTTTGGATGAGCTGAGAAAACTGCTCTGAATTCCAACACCGCCCCCCCCCCAACCCTCCTTACCCCTAGTAGCTTTGTTCCATCCAGGTGGCATCACTTGCACTGTTGGAGTCGTCTCTCCCCTCCATCCTCGTTCAGGACCGTTGCCGTTACTGACTTCCCAGAGCTGGGATGTGTTGAACATGTCACTGATCACCAGTTCCTGGAGCTGAGATGTGCTGGTGTCCTTACTTTGAGGTTGGAGCTGAAGTGTGCTGGTCTCCTCATTGTTTCCAATGTATTGGAGCTCAGGTGTCTCCTCCTCCAACTCCTAAGAGCTTTGCCACTTCTTCGGTAGATGCCTTTTTTCCTTTCTTGTTCAAAGCAGAGCAGCATCCATCATCTGTGTTGAATGAGCCTGTTCTCTTGCTGATCACTTGGGAGAAGTGATAAGACCCTACCTTCAACAGTAACATTCTCATCAACACTTTATCTGATGAAGACAAATCCAATAACGGTGGGCGCTAGCTTACCTTTGGTTCACGCCATGCACCTGCTGCAGTGAAGTAAGTGAATTTGGCAGCCAGCCAAATCTCTGCTCACTGCAGCAGCATGGGAAAATCCCACTAGTGTGAACAATTGTAAGATGCCGGCTTATGTGTTCAAACCGGATAACTTTCTGGTTTGTGTAGCTCCCTACAGCATAATTTGTTTACTCACTTAGCTATTATAAAAGTGCCAATAATCAATTTTTATTCATTTTTAATGAAGGAAATGTATTATATTCCAAAATTAATGATTCAATGCTGAAGCATGAATTCTGAAAAGTGCATTGTTGACCAATCTTTGAACAACTGAAATAACAAATGACTAATTTAATAATACATTTTAATTTATTTCCCCATTCTTAAAAATAGAAGCTATATTGTTTTTCTTCAAATGTAGTCAATAACCATTAAATAATTTCTGTGAAGTGCTAGGAGATTTTTAAAAAATAATTGTTGCATCACTTCCCAAGCAATGTTTAATTTAGAACAATTGATGCACTTTATACAAGAGGAATGTACTTATATTAACATTGGAATATTTTTCATTTATGAAGCAACAGGAAACTCCATTGAGTTACTCAGAATTATTTCTTAAATTTAAATTGCAGGTTACCTCACAACAACTGTTCAATTAAAAACAGAGAAAACAGAAGTAGGAGTAGACCATTGAGCCCTTCGAGCCTGCTCCACCATTCATTTTGATCATGGCTGATCATCGATTTCAATATCCCAATCCTCCCTTCTCCCCATCTCCCTTGATCCCTTGAGCCCCAAGAGCTATATCTAATTTCTCCTTGAAATTACACAATGTTTAACCTTAACAACTTTCTGTGTAGTGAATTCCACACATGCACCCCTCTCTGGGTGAACAAATTTCTCCTCACCTCAGTTCTAAAAGGTTTATTCCTTATCCTCAAACTATGACCCCTAGTTCTGGACTTCCCCACCATTGGGAACATTCTTTCTGAATCTACCCTGTCCAACCCTGTTAGAATTTTATAAATTTTTATGAGATTCCCCTCTCACTCCTCTAAACGCCACTGTATATAATCCTACCAATTTAGACTCTTCTCATAAGACAGACCTGCTATCCCAGGAATCAGCCTGGTAAAGCTTTGCTGCACTCCTTGTTGTTGTTGACACCATTCTGCTTTCATTAGAATTTCAAACACAATAAATTGTTGTGAATCCTTCGAATCTTCTATGGATATTCGACTTTATATGCCCTTATCTTAACTGCCGAGATTGTGTTTCACAAAGGAACAAGAGATGAATTGTGCATTAGATCCAATGACACATGCAAATAAGTTTTAATGTTCAGTAACTTTGGAAATAAATTGGATAGTTCCTAAAAACAAATTCCAGGATTACAATGCATGCTCAACTGCCAACTGTTGATTGCAAAGCAAACAGCCCACCATCATAATGTTGCTCCCTTATTTGAATGATCTCTGTGTTAGCCAGCATTAATTGCATTGTTTAATGGTTGGATATCATGAGTGACTGGCACCACTTAAAGTTGGCCTGCATTTCTTGAAGGAGTAGTACACTGTGGCTGAAAGAGGTGTAAGTCATTATCGTACAGAATCTGATTTACAAAGGATTAGGAGTGGCACAACTTTGGCAAACTCTAAAGTCTTCTGGTGCTTCACAGGAGGTCTTGATGGATGAGAGGGAAAAGAGGAGAGACAGCTGCCTGCTGAAGTTTCTGCCTACAGCTGCTGAGTGCCAAGACAGGCCATTTAAAGGGCTCTGGGACTTTGTCACAATTGTGTGGTCGAATATTAGCTGCTCAAACCTTCACCCCTCTGACCATTCCCCATGCCTATTCCATGTTATTATGGTCCCTGTTAGTTTTACTACAGGACAGGAAGAGTTCAGAATGGAACCTTAGCTCAAAGGTTGTAACATTTACTTTTTTAGAAAACTTGGAGGAACAGAGTCACAGGACCACTAATTGATTCTAACAAATAGAAAAAAAAATGAAAAATTTGATTATGCTATTAGTCCAGCTCAGCTTCTAGTCAATGGTAAATGAGAGGATATTGAAAATGGGGAAGTCAGCAATGATAATACCATTGAATGTCAAGAGGCAATGGTTAGATTCTCTCTTGTGGAGGTGATCATTGCCTGGCACTTGTGTGACATGAATATTGTCAATTGTCAGCCCAAGTTGACAAGTGATCCT
The DNA here is from genome assembly GCF_965287045.1 of Carcharhinus amblyrhynchos. Lineage (NCBI taxonomy): Eukaryota > Metazoa > Chordata > Chondrichthyes > Carcharhiniformes > Carcharhinidae > Carcharhinus > Carcharhinus amblyrhynchos. Next base: position 92,515,357 of record NC_137325.1, read on the forward strand.
GTATACCTTAAAATGGAACACCAGTGAAAACTGGCCTGTGACAGCCTCCAAGTATTCAGGCTGTATTTAACAATAATCACCCTCATTGCCGAACTTGGTACAAGTCAAATGTTTTCTTCCAGATGGCCCTGCATGCTGCCATGTTCATAAAGATACTCCCCACACTTGCTTGATCGTCTGGTTAGAAGTGATTTGCTTCACTATTCAATACAGAGCAATTCTAGTTCCCCTCACAATGAAGATCAAAGAGACATCAATAAATAGTAGCATCTACTGTGCATGTTGTCTCAGTATTACTTGTAGATATGCTGGCCTAAACAGAAACTACTGGAAAACGTCAGCAGGTCTGACAGCGTCTGTGGGGAGAGAATAGAACCATTGTTTTGAGTCTAGATGATCCTTCATCAGAGCTGACCTACTGCTGACCTTCTAAGCACTATTTGCACTGGTTATAGTATTCTGTTTGAATACTTAAGCAGCATTTTTAATGGTGCTTTAGCTTAATGACTCAATTGTATCTTACTTCCAGCTTTCAAAAAGCACATTGAGTAATGTTGTGAATTCCCATGAGGGCACTAAAATGGGAAAAAATAACTTCTAGTTCAAACGCTATTGGTGTATTTAGTGATTACTATCAAGACAGCAGTTGCAGGGATTTCTATTCATGCTCAAGATGTTTCAAACATTAAACAGCAGAGGTCTCAGTATTTCCAACTTCAGACATTTATACTTAGATCAAGTCCAGGGCTCGATGTCTTGATGTCCCAGTATGGAACAGAAATATTCCCTGTAACGCTGGGTCCATAGACCTCTTAAAATCATCACAGGCCTAAAAATATGTCATAGTCCAACACCAGCATCTCCATATCATAATACAAATGATCCAGGCATGAAGAGATGCATTGATTTTTAATTTTAATGGCTTGATCTGTATATATGAACCCTATCACTAAAGCAAAATATTGTGGATGTTGGAAATCTGAAACAAAATAAGAAAATGTTGGAAATATTCAGCAGATCAGGCAGCACCTATGAAGAGAGAAACACAGATAATGTTTCAGGTCAGTTAAATGTTTTGGGCCCTCTGATTGAGGTGGCAGTTCTCAGGGGCAGATGGCCATCCTATACAGGGCTGTTGCCCCAACTGCAATAATTTAATTAGCTGCTGGATACAAAATTGAGTGGGACGTTCCACCAGCTGACTGTGTTTGTTGCCGACACATTTCTGCCAAATGTCAGTACCTCGACAGTTTTGGTAAAATCTTGGCCATTAACTCTGTTTTTCTCTCTCCACGGATGTTACCTGACCTGCTGACTCAGCATTATTCACTTTTATATTAGCTCCATCCTCACTTTGGTACAATAAGGAATACCCACCTTCAGCCAAAAATAAGAGTGGATTTACATGGAACATAAAGGACTGAATTTTCACTCCTGGGCTGGGAGCACAAAGTCAGGACAGTTCATGTCTCTGTGGAAACACAACCCAGGAAAAAGTGTTGCAGAAGTTTGGATTTTTGGTCCAGGCTGGGGCCATGTAAAAATGGATGGGTAATCCTGGAAGCAGATTAGAGGCTGCCAGATGTGGGGAGATGCTCAGCAAAATGCTTGCCTTGGTCCTCCAGCACTTTGTCAAACATATAAAAATTAATGAAACAAAAAACATCACTCCAGTCCTCACCTTCGCATTCCCTCACCCTGCGACAGACTGCCTATGCTCCATCTACACTAACCCATGCCATGTCATGCCCCACGCATTCCCTCTGACTCCTCATCCCCTCCATGCCAACCCATGCTCCTCCCATTTAGCACATGGACTTTTATAGCTCCTATGCTAACTTGGTGCAAGATCATGCCGACTTGTGCCCCACCCATCACCTTACACCGACTATCCAACTCACCCAGTATCCACCATGGGCATACCTTAAGAGCCGTGCTGACGTTAAATAAAGTTCTTAAGTGTTTATTGTTGAATTCACGATTTCAAAAAAAATCATTCTCATTGATAAAAAACTCATTCGCTACATTTAACTTCTTTTAATCACATATGAAAACAAGCATTTATATTAAAACTCTCACTTCAAAGTTTTTTTAACTATTTGGAGATGCCAATCAAACTGAACTGATAAGAAATCTACTGTGATAATAATAGGTTGCAAAATCAGTCATCCAGCATTAATCCTATAATGATAAACCTAAGCTTACGTCAACGAATTGAGTGAAATAACAAGGAGTGATTTTTTGACACAGCAGACAACCTTTTTTTTCAAATACTTAAAGGGCAGGAAATATAATTTCTTGACAGCCTGACTGTTTCTGGACATTTTTCTTGGCAGCTCAAAAAATTTGACATTTCCAATGAGTTTGTGTACCTTTTACATACATCCTGAAGGGTAGCTTACATCTCCCAAAGAGCACCTGGCCTCTCCCAAAACTGTCCAGGGACCAGATCCAAAAGTGGATAAAGCCCTCGTGAGAGACATACTAGTCTAAATGTCTAACACATTACAGTCCTCCCTCCCTCCCATATGTACACCGTGAATGTTTGACTGCTTCCATGGAAAAAGGTGACCAAAAACATCAGAGCAGCAAAAGGGAACAGCATCTGCTCTAAGCCTTGGCAGGGGTGGAACAAAGGGAAAAGGAACTCAAGAACAGCTTCTTCCCTGCTGCCATCAGATTTTTGAATGGACATACCTCGTACTAAATTGTTCTTTCTCGACATCCTAAATATGACTGTAACATTGCATTCTGCACTCTCTCCTTATCTTCTCTATGAACAATATGCTTTGTCTGTATAGCATGCAAGAGACAATATTTTTCACTGTAACCTAATACATGGGACAATAATAAATCAAATAAAATCAATATGGAGTGAGGTGCTGAAGAGATTTGTAAACAAGGTTGAAGATTTTGAAAGCAATGCGTTCAGGGTTAAATGTAGAATCGAGTTTGAAAATCCAATCAATGGAGATGATGAAGATGTGAATGAAGGCTTCAGTGGCATTAAAGTGAAGGAGAGATGGAAGTGAACAATATTGCAGAGCAGGAATTTAGAACATAGAAAATTACAGCGCTGTACAGGCCCTTCAACCCTTGATGTTGCACTGACCTGTGAAACCAATCTAAAGCCCATCTAACCTACACTATTCCAATATCATCCATATGTTTATCCAATGACCATTTAAATGCCCTTAATGTTGGCGAATCCACTACTGTTGCAGACAAAGCATTCCACACTCTTACTACTCTCTAAGTAAAGGACCCCTACCTCTGACATCTGTCCTATATCTATCAGCCCTCAATTTAAAGCTATGTCCCCTCATTCTAGCCACCTCCATCTGAGGAAAAAGATTTACACTGTCCACCCTATCTAATCCTCTGATCATCACTTAACCTTCTTCACTCTAATGAAAACAGCCTCAAGTCCCTCAGCCTTTCCTCATCAGACTTCCCAACATACCAGGCAACATTCTGGTAAATCTCCTCTGCACCCTTTCCAATGCTTCCACATCCTTCCTATAATGCGGTGACCAGAACTGTACACAATACTCCGTGCAGCCACACCAAAGTCTTGACAATGACAACTTAAAGATCAAAGTGAAGGCTCTGCAATCCCCTCTCTAGCCTCCCAGAGAATCCCACCGGGCCAGGGGACTTATCTATTTTCATACTTTTCAAAATTGCTAACACCTCCTCCTTATAAACCTCAATCCCCATCTAGTCTAATAGCCTGTATCTCAGTATTCTCCTCCACAACATTGTCTTTTTCCTGTGTGAATACTAATGAAAAATATTCATTTAGCGCTTCTCCTATCTGTTCGGACTCCATGCACAACTTCCCGCTACTGTCCCTGACTGGCCCTAATCTTACCCTAGTCAGCTGCAACATGACCTCATGGCTCCTAAACTCAATCCCTCTACCAATAAAAGCTAACACACCATATGCCTTCTTAACAATCCTATCAACCTGGGTGCCAACTTTCAGGAATCTATGCACATGGACACCGAGATCTCTCTGCTCATCCACACTACCAAGTAACTTGCCATTAACCCAGTACTCTGTATTCCTGTTACTCCTTCCAAAGTGAATCACTTCATGCTTTTCCGCATTAAACTCCATTTAAACTCCTCTCAGCCCAGCTCTGCAGCTTATCTAAGTCCCTCCGTAACCTGCAACATCCTTCTGCACTGTCCACAACTCCACTGATTTTAGTGTCATCCACCAATTTACTAACCCATCCTTCTACAACCTCAACCAGGTCATTTATAAAAATGACAAACAGCAGTGGCCCCAAAACAGATCCTTGCAGTACATCACTAGTAACTAAACTCCAGGATGAACATTTCCCATTAACCACCATCCTCTTCTTTTTGCAGCTAGCTAATTTCTGATCCAAACCGCTAAATCACCCTCGATCCCATGCCTCCATATCTTCTGCAATAACTTATCGTGGGGAACCTTATCAAACACTTTACTGAAATCCATGTACACCACATCAACTGCTTTACCCTCATCCACCTCTTTGTCACCTTCACAAAGAACTCAGTAAGGTTTGTGAGGCAAGACCTATCCTTCACAGAACCATGCTGACTGTCCCTAATCAAATTATTCCTTTCTAGATGATTATAAATCCTATTTCATGTAATCCTTTCCAAAGCTTTGCCCACAACAGAAGTAAGGCTCACTGGTCTATAATTACCAGGGTTATCTCTACTCCCCTTCTTGAACAAGGGACAATATTTGCTATCCTCCAGTCCTCTGGCACTATTCCTGTAGACAATGACAACTTAAAGATCAAAGTGAAGGCTCTGCAATCCCCTCTCTAGCCTCCCAGAGAATCCCACCGGGCCAGGGGACTTATCTATTTTCATACTTTTCAAAATTGCTAACACCTCCTCCTTATGAACCTCAATCCCCATCTAGTCTAATAGCCTGTATCTCAGTATTCTCCTCCACAACATTGTCTTTTTCCTGTGTGAATACTAATGAAAAATATTCATTTAGCGCTTCTCCTATCTGTTCGGACTCCATGCACAACTTCCCGCTACTGTCCCTGACTGGCCCTAATCTTACCCTAGTCATTCTTTTATCCCTGACATACCATAGAAAGCTTTAGGGTTTTCCTTGATCCTACCTGCCAAAGACTTCTCATGTCCCCTCCTGGCTCTTCTTAGCTCTCACTTGAGGTCCTTCCTGGCTAATTTGTAACTCTCAAGCACCCTAACTGAGCCTTCATGTCTCATCTTGACATAAGTCTCCTTCTTCCTCTTCACAAACGATTCAACTTCTTTAGTAAACCAGATTTCCCTAGTTTGACCACTTCCTCCCTGCCTGACAGGTACATACTTAACAAGGACACGCAGTAGCTGTTCCTTGTGCAAGCTCCACATTTCAATTGTGCCCATTCCCTGCAGTTTCCTTCCACATCCTATGCATCCTAAATGTCGCCTAATCGCATCATAATTTCCTTTTAATATATAACTTTTGCCCTGAGGTATATTCCTATCCCTTTCCATTGCTAATGTAAATGTAACCAAATTGCGGTCACTATCACCAAAGTGATCACCTATCTCCAAATCAAACACCTGGACTGGTTCTTTACCCAGTACCAAATCCAATGTGGCCTCGCCTCTTGTTGGCCTATAAAAATACTGTGTCAGGAAACCCTCCTGCACACATTGGACAAAACTGACCTATCTAAAGTACTGGACCTATAGCTTTTCCGGTCAATATCTGTAAAGTTAAAATTTCCCAAAATAACTACCCTGTTACTTTCGCTCCTATCCAGAATCATCTTTGCAATCCTTTCCTCTACATCTCTGGAACTTTTTGGAGGCCAATAGAAAACTCCCAACAGGGTGACCTCTCCTTTCCTGTTTTTAGCCTCAGCCCATGCTATCTCAGTAGATGAGTCCTCATCAAACGTCCTTTCTGCCACCATAATACTGTCCCTGACTAACAATGTCACACGCCACACCTCCCCCTCTTTTACCATCTTCTGAAACATATAAACCCCGGATCCTGCAACAACCATTCCTGTCCCTGCTCTATCCATGTCTCCGAAATGGCCACAACATTGAAGTCCCAGGTACCAACCCATGCTGCAAGTTCACCCACCTTATTCTGGATGCTCCTGGCGTTGAAGTAGACACACTTCAAACCACCTTCCGGCCTGCCAGTACACTCCTGCAACCTTGTAATCTTATTCATGACCTCACCACTCTCAACCTCCTGTACACTGGAGCTACAATTCAGGTTCCCATCCCTCTGCTGAATTAGTTTAAACCCTCCCAAAGAGCATGAGCAAATTTCCCCACCAGGATATTGGTACTCCTCAGGTTCAGGTGTAGACCATCCCATTTGTAGAGGTCCCACCTACCCCAGAATGACCCCAATTATCCAAATATCTGAATCCCTCCCTTCTGCACTATCCCTGTAGCCACATGTTCAACTGTTCTCTTTCCCTATTCCTCTCCTCACTGCCACATGGCACAGGTAACAAACCAGAGATAATAACTCTGTCTGTTCCAGCTCTAAGCTTCCACCCTAACTCCCTGAATTTCTGCCTTACATCCCCATCCCTTTTCCTACCTATGTCTTTGGTGCCTAAGTGGACCATGACATGGGGCTGGTCCACCTCCCCCTTAAGGATCCCGAAAAAACAATCTGAGACATCACGGACCTCGGCACCTGGGAGGCAATACACCAACCGTGATTCTCTCTCGTTCCCACAGAATCTCCTATCTGTCCCCCTAGCTGTGCAGTCCTCAATGACTAATGCTTTACTCCTTTCCCCCCTTCCCTTCTGAGCAACAGGGGCAGACTCTGTGCCAGAGACCTGTACCCCATGGCTTACCCCTGGTGAGTTGTCCCCCCCAACAGTATCTAAAACGGTATACTTGTTAGACAAAGAAAAGGCCACAGGGGATCACTGCACTGACTGCTTCTTACCCCTTCTAACAGTCACCTAAGTATCCTCATATCTAGGAGTAACAACCTCCCTGTAGCTTCTTTCTATAACTGTCTCTTCCTCTTGAATGATCCTGAGTTCATCCAGTTCCAGCTCCAGTTCCCCAACATGGACTTCAAGGAACTGGAATAGGGTTCTTTTCCTCCTGCAGGTGTACTCAGCTGGGTCACTAATGGTGTCCCTCACCTCAAATATCCCACAGGAGGAACACTGCACTGCCTGCACTGCCATCCCTGCTAACTTCCCTTACTAAGAAGGGAAAGAGAAAGTCTTTTTTTCAGGTTAGAGGAGGGGGAGGGCGGGAGAGGTATAATTTGGATGTGAGAGGAAGGTTCTTTACGCAGAGAGTTGTGGGGGTAGGGAACGCGCTACCGAGTAGGCAGGAACATTGGACTCGTTTAAGGTTCAGTTAGATAGACACATGAGTGAAACGAGGATGGAGGGTTATAGTAGGTTAACGTTTTTGTCTTTTTATTCCGCAGGTGGAGGTCCACCTCGTGTCAAACGAGGGGCATGCACACGGTGGGTCATGCGTGGGCTGCTCTTGGAGGTTCCGGGAGTGGCCTAGTACTTCGTGTCAGTGTGTGTGCTTGATCCTGGACCGGTAGACGGGCGCCGCAACAGCTCGGTGACTAGCACTGCTAGCTGTGCAGATACATGGATTTGGGCCTGTGTCTGTGGGAGTTTGTGCATTCTCCCTGTGGTTGCGTGGGTTTCCCCCGGGCGCTCCGGTTTCCTCCCACACCCCAAAGATGTGCTCTTAGGCTGATTGGTTTTACCAAATTGACACTATTCTCCCCTGAATCTGGCTAAGTTAGGGGTTCCATTCGTAGACACGCAGGGTAGAATAGGTGTAGGGTGATGCGGCGGCACGGGCTCGTTGGGCCGAAGGGCCTGTTTCCCATGCTGGGTTGTTCTTTGTTCTTTGTGCTTTGACACTCTACACGTTCAGTGTCTCGGGTTTCCTCCCCATTCAAATTTATTGAGCAATAACAAATAAAATTCCCAGGTTTCCATAGGGCCTACTTTGGGTTCTCTAGAAAAACTCCAAAAAAAGTAAGTTAAGAATCAACATTCTTATCAGCTCTCCTCACAAGAATCACCTCTCTGCCTGCTCCTCTGGAACAATGAGGTCTAAACCTCAAAGGTAAGTACCTTTTAAAGAAAAACCTTCCCAGGTCTTCGAGGGCCTAGAAATAGAACATAGAACATAGAAAATAGAACAGTACGGCACAGTACAGGCCCTTCGGCCCTCAATGTTGTGCTGAGCTATGTCCAAACCCAAGATCAAGCTATCCCACTCCTTATCATTCTGGTGCGTCCACGTGCCTATCCAATAACCGCTTGAAAGTTCCTAAAGTGTCTGACTCCACTATCACAGCAGGCTGTGCATTCCACACCCCAACCACTCTCTGAGTAAAGAATCTACCTCACACATCCCTCCTATATCTCTATGAACCTTATAGTTTTGCCTCCTAGTGACAGCTACATCCACCCGAGGAAATAGTCTCTGCACATTCACTCTACCTTTCCGCCTCATCATCTTATAAACTTCTATTAAGTCGTCTCTCATCCTCCTCCGCTCTAAAGAGAAAAGCCCCAGGTCCCTCAACCTTTCCTCATAAGACCTACCCTCCAAACCAGGCAGCATCCTGGTAAATCTCCTCTGTACTTTCTCCAATGCTTCCACATCCTCCTTATAGTGAGGTGACCAGAACTGCACACAATATTCCAAATGTGGTCTCACCAAGGTCCAGTATAGTTGCAGCATAACCCCACAGCTCTTAAACTCAAACCCCTGTTAATAAACACTAACACACTATAAGCCTTCTTCATGGCTCTATCCACTTGAATGGCAACCTTCAGAGATCTTTGGATATGAACCCCAAGCCAAGATCTCTCTGTTCCTTCACATTCCTCAGAACCCTATTGTTGACCCTGTAATCCGCATTCAAGTTTATCCTACCAAAATGAATCACCTCCCACTTACCCGGGTTAAACTCCATCTGCCACTTTTCTGCTCAGCTGTGCATCCTATCAATGTCTCTTTGCAGCCTACAACAGCCCTTCACCTCATCCACTATTCCACCAAACTTGGTGTCATCAGCAAATTTACTAACCCACCCTTCAGCCCCTCTTCCAAGTCATTGATAAACAATGACTACTTCCGATTCTCTAGAAAAGCTCCGAAAAATAAAGTAAGTTAAGAATCAATACTCTTACCTATCAGCTCTCCTTGCAAGAATCATGTCTTTGTCTGCTCTGCTGGAACAATGAGCAACAATGAATTTGGCAGTCTTAATGACACAAGATGTAAAGAATGAAACTCAGCACAATATCAAGTTGCTTTTATCTTGAGTTTAATGTATATTGGGAGGGAATGTGATACAATGTGCTAGAAATTCAATTTCCTGATAATACATTACAGATTAGTTCTAAATTGAAATGCAATAACTACATCAAAATTATTAATATTTTTTATGAACGTTCTGTTTAGGGGACATTTTAACCATTTTGGAAATTGATATCTATTCCCAACTTCCCACGTATGGGTCTCACAAAGCCATAGAGTAAACATTCTGGACTTACTAAGACCGACTACTGGAAGATCCCGTAAAAGATGGAAGTCAGTCTTGGGGGATCAGCAGGTTTATTGCACAAGTCGCTTGAATCAGACTAGAGTCATAAAACACCCAACTGAATCCAAAATAAAAGCACATTACAGGATAAAAACAGAAAGTGGTGGAAATGCTCAACAGGTCAGGCTGCATTGACAGTATTTTGTTTGTGCACTTCTTAACATCTAATTTAAATGAGTAGCCAAGGATAGTTCAGATCAGAAAGAATAATTTTCTGTGTGCCGAGTTAGTTATTTCAACAGAGGCAACAACTAGCCAAGCACAGGGGAAGCAGGATGACAGCAATTCAGGAAGATGTTGTCGTGTTGCAAAGCGTGGATGTCCAGCAGAGAGCACAGGACAGGATCTACTGATTAGAGATGAGAAGCAAAAAGGGTTTGACCATGTGATATGGTATTATATAAATTTCCAAACAGTAAAGGTGAGGCTGAATTTAGAGTATTGTGTGCAGTTTTGGTCATCAAATTACAGGAAGACATTAATAAGGTTGAAAGAGTGCAGAGAAGGTTTACAAGGATGATGCCGGGATTTGAGAAACTGAGTTACAGAGAAAGGTTGAATAGGTTAGTACTTTATTCCCTGGAGCATAGAAGAATTAGGAGAGATTTGATAGAAGTGTGCAAAATTATGATGGGTATAGATACAGTGAATGCAAGCAGACTTTTTCCACTGAGGCTAGGAGAGAAAAAAAAACTAGAGGATGTGGGTTAAGGGTGAAGGGAGAAAAGATTAAAGGGAATATTGGGGGGGCTTCTTCACACAGAGAGTGGTGGGACTGTGGAATGAGCTGCCAGATAAAGTGGTAAATGCGGACTCAGTTTTAACATTTACACTTGGATAGGTACATGGATGAGAGGGGTATGGGAGGATATGGTACAGGTGCAGATCAGTGGGACTAGGCAGAAAAATGATTCGGCACAGCCAAGAATGGCCAAAAGGTCTGTTTCTGTGCTATAGTGTTCTGTGGTTCTATGGTTCATGCCTGGGTTGAGGGCAAAATTGTTCAGTATAGAGCTCCCAGATGGAATCCAACAGCTGTTGCTGGAATTGTATCAGATATCAATACAAAATCAGGCTCAGACGTGCTGTTCTAACAGCTGAATAGCCTGCCAGTACTCAGATGGGGAACAATCATTTGGATAGGCTACTGGAGTGTGACAAGCATCCTTAGAAGCACACTCCATTAAGGAATCAACATCCTTGCAAAAGGAGAAGAAAAATTGTCACAAAATATAGAAGAAAATTGAATTTTAAGGCTTTTAGCACCATATTAATGCAGCTTCTGCAGAAATTGTTTTCTATATCAAAACAATGTTTTTCACTTTCATACTTACCATAAATTGTGAGTTACTATGCTCTCTGGTGGTGTTTTGTTGCACTGTACCGTTAATTCCCTTCACGTCTTATTCACTCAGTGGGAGCAATTCTAAAGCAGCACAGTGGGCCAGGAGACTCGCAGAGGCCATGTAGCAGGCTTGTCGCTGGGCACCACGGCCTCTGCCAGTACCTGGCCACCGGATTTTCAGTGCCATCAGTTCAATACCAGAAATCAGCACAGAGTTGCATAAATTATTAAAAAGAAGATTTGCCTATCATTAGTGGGCCTGGGACTGAAGTCTCTCGGTCCACTAGCCTCTCTCTTTCCCTCCCCCCATCCCACCCCTCCACCACCACTGCCACCACTGCCTTCTGCCAGGAGTGTTTCACTCTAGCGGGGTTTACAATAGCTCCTGCTTGCAGGGTGCTGGCAGCCCAATCCTGCTGGAGTGAAGGGGGGGGGGGCCATAGAGGTCCCCCAGGAAGTCAATGGTAAGGGCTGGGTGCCCCCTGGGTATTGCCAGTTGTGCAATGCTAGCCTGGTCCCCAGGCACTGCCCAAGGGTCAAAATGACATCACCCAAAGGGGATCAGTGGGGCAGCGATGGGGATGGTTTGCTGTGCTGGCCACCAATCAGGAGCCCGGCAGTACATGGCTACTGTGCATGTGCTGACCTCAGCACTGATAGATAGACGCTTGCACAGTGGCCTGCCCAGCGCTATGTTGCTGGCCTCTCTAGCACGAATGGGCCCTGACCCCAGATTTTTAATGAGATTCACAATAGGCTACTCTGTGATGCACGGAATATGGGAGATTCATTTTGAAAGTCCCATTGAAAGAACGAGCAGGATTTACTCCAATTTTTATGTGAATTCGACATTTAGAATTTTTTTGGAAGAATCCAACTCAGTAGAGTCATAGAGGTTTACAGCATGGAAACAGGCCCTTTGGCCAACTTGTCCACGCTGCCCTTTTTCTCATAACTGTTAGTTTGGGGGCGTTTAAGAGATCCGTGGATAGGTTTATGGATGAAAAGGGATTGGTTTAGGTTAGAGGGTCATTGTTTTTTAACTGGTCGGCGCAACATCGTGGGCCGAAGGGCCTGTTCTGCGCTGTAATGTTCTATGTTCTATGTTCTATATAACATAAGAAAAAGGAGCAGGAGTAGGCCATCTAGCCCTTCGAGCCTGCCCCGCCATTCAAATAAGATCATGGCTGATCTGTCATGGCTCAGTTCCACATTCCCGCCCTCTCCCCATAACCCTTAATCCCCTCTCTTATCAAAAACCCATCAACCCGCGTCTTAAAAATATTTAGCGAGGCAGCCTCCACCACCTCAACGGGCAGAGAATTCCAGAGATTCACCACCCTTTGAGTGAAGAAGTTCCTCCTCAACTCCGTTCTAAACTGCCCCCCCTTTATCTTGAGGCTGTGCCCCCTAGTCCTACTGTACTTTCTGAGCGGGAAGAGCCTCTCCACCTCTATCCTATCCATCCCATTCATCATCTTATACGTCTCAATGAGATCTCCCCTCATTCTTCTAAACTCTAATGAGTACAAGACTAGTTTATTCAGCCTCTCCTCATAGCTCAACCCCCTCAACTCCGGTATCAGCCCAGTAAACCTCCTCTGCACTCCCTCCAAGGCCAAAATATCCTTGCGTAAGTGCGGCGACCAAAACTGCACACAGTACTCCAGCTGCGGCCTCACCAATGCCCTATACAGCCGCAGCAAGGCCTCTCTACTTTTATATTCAATCCCCCTCGCGATGAAGGCCAGCATCCCATTAGCCTTCCTGACCACCTGCTGCACCTGCAGGCTGGGTTTTTGCGACTCATGCACAAGGACCCCGAGGTCCCTCTGCACGGTCGCATGCTGCAGTTTCTCGCCACGTAAGTAATAGTCCTTCCTACCATTATTCCTACCAAAGTGGACCACCTCGCACTTGCCAACATTAAATTCCATTTGCCAGTTCCTGGCCCATTCGCCCAGCCTATCTAGATCCTTCTGCAGACTCTCCACACCCTCCGCGCAATTTGCCGTTCCACCAATCTTGGTGTCATCAGCAAATTTCGACACCATACTCTTGGTTCCCTCCTCCAGATCATCTATATAAATGGTAAATAGCTGAGGCCCCAGCACCAACCCCTGGGGCACTCCACTAGTCACCAACCACCAATCCGAATAGCACCCATTAACCCCCACTCTCTGCCTCCTATTTGACAACCAATCCTCTATCCAAGCTAACACCCGACCCCCAACTCCATGCCCCCTTACCTTCTGCAATAACCTCTTGTGAGGTACCTTGTCAAACGTCTTCTGAAAATCAAGAAGGACCACATCCACCTGCTCTCCTCTATCCACCGCCCTAGACACATCCTCATAGAACTCCAATAAATTTGTCAGACACAACTTCCCCTTAACGAAACCGTGCTGCGTCTGCTCTATCAAGCAATTCCCCTCAAGATGCCTCACTATTTCCTCCTTGATGACAGATTCTAACATTTTTCCTACAACAGACGTTAAACTAACCGGCCTATAATTCCCTGCCTTTTGCCTGGCACCCTTCTTGAACAACGGCGTAACATTAGCCGTTTTCCAATCTTCCGGCACTTTCCCGGAATCCAGCGACGTTTGGAAAATAACCACCAAGGCATCCACTATCAGCTCCGCCATTTCTTTCAGAACCCTCGGATGCATTCCATCCGGTCCTGGGGACTTGTCCACAATCAGTCCCTCCAGTCTGTCGAGCACCGCCTCTCTAGTAACAATAATGTCATTGAGACCCTCCAGTCCTACCACCTTTCCATCGCTAACACCCGGCAAATTATTCACGTCTTCCTCCGTGAAGACTGAAACAAAAAAGTTATTCAAGACCTCAGCCATTTCCCCATCCCCTATCACTAAGTCCCCCCTCTCATCCTCTAAGGGTCCAACGTTCACCCTAGCCAGCCTCTTCCTTTTTATATATTTATAAAAACTCTTGCTATCCTTTTTTATATTAAGCGCTAGCCCAGCTTCATAGTTTATCCTAGCCTTCTTTATCAACTTCTTTGTCAATCTTTGTTGACATTTAAACCTCTCCCAATCCTCTTCTCGCCCACTACTCTTAGCTACTCTAAACACCTCCGCTTTTAATTTAACACTTTCCTTCACCTCCTTTGTTTATTATGGCTTATTACCTCTCCTCCTACGGTCCTTTTTAACCATCGGAATAAATTTCTGCTGAGCACCAAGAAAGATCTCCTTAAAGATCCTCCACTGCTCCTCAGCAGACCTACCTTCCAACGCGCTCCCCCAGTCAACATTCGCCAATTCTTCTCCCCTAAGCTAGTCCCAATTGCTTGCATTTGCCCATATCCCTCTATATCCATCTTACCCACACAACTGTCTAAATGCTTTTTAAAAGACAGCATTGTACCCGTCTCTACAACTACATCTGGCAGGTTGTTCCAAACACTCACTGCCCTCTGTGTGAAGAAATTGGCTCTCTGGATACTTTCGTATCTCTTCCCTCTCACTTTAAACTTATACCCTCTAGTTTAAGATTCCCTTACCTTTGGGAAAAGATATTGACTTTCTCGCTGATCTATGCCCCTCATTATTTTATAGGCCTCTATAAGACCACCCCTCAGCCTTCTACGCTTCAGAGAAAAACGTCCCAGTCTATCCAACCTCTCCTTATAACTCAAACCATCAATCCCGGTAGCATCCTAGTAAATCTTTTCTGCGCTGTTTCTATTTAAAAATATCCTTTCTATAATAGGGTGACCAGAACTGTACACAGTATTCCAAGTGTGGCCTTACCAATGTCTTGTACAATTTCAACAAGATGTCCCAATTCATGTATTCAATGTTCTGACCAATGAAACTAAGCATGCTGAATGCCTTCTTCACCATTCTGTCCACCTGTGACTCCATGTTCAAGGAGCTATGAACCTGTACCCTAGATCTCTTTGTTCTGTAACTGTCAGCAGTGACCTACCAATAACTGAGTAAGTCCTGCCCTGGTTCGAACTACCAAAATGCATCACCTCACATTTATCGAAATTAAACTCCATCTACCATTTGTCAGCCCACTAGCCCAATTGATCAAAATCCTTTTGCAATCCAAGATAACTTTCTTCGCTGTCCACTATGCCACCAATCTTGGTGTCATCTGCAAACTTACTAAGCATGCCTCCCATATTCTCATCCAAATCATTAATATAAAAAGCAAATAACAGTGGATCCAGCACTGATCTCTGAGGCACACCGCCCAATCATAGGCCTCCAATTTGAAAAACATCCCTCTACATCCACCTGTCATCTAGCCAATTTTGTATCCATTTAGCTATGTTACCCTGGATCCTGTGAGATTTAATCTTATGCAACAACCTACCAGGTGCTACCTTGTCAAAGGCCTTGCTAATGTCCATATAGACAACATCAACTGCACTGCCCTCATCTAATTTCTTGGTTACCCCTTCAAAAAACCCAATCAAATTTGTGAGACATGATTGTCTACTCACAAAGCTATGCTGTCCCTAATCAGATCTTGTGTCTCTAAATGCCTGTAGATCCTTTCTCTCAAAATACCTTCCAACAACTTACCCACCACAGATGTGAGGCTCACTGGCTTGCAGTTACTAGGCTTTTCCTTGCAGCCCTTTTTAAACAAAGGCACAACATTTGCCATCCCCAATCTTCAGGCACCTCACCTGTGACTATCGATGATTCAAATATCTCTGCTAGGGGACCCGCAATTTCCTCCTAGCCTCCCACAATGTCCTGGGATTCACTTCATTAGATCCTGGGTATTTATCTACCTTGATGTGCTTTAAGACTCCTAGCACCTCCTTCTCTGTAATATGTACACTCCTTTACACTAGCTTTAGTAGTATTCAGAATCAAAATCATACCGCAGCATAGCTGTCCCATTATAAATTATTGAGTGATAATGTGCTGCAAATTCAATTTCTTGATACTACATTACAGATTATTTCTATAACAAACTGCAAAAAATTCCAACATGAGTCATTAGTACATTTTTGTGAACTTTTTCTGAGAAGACAGCATGTTCAGCAATTAAACAGTGCAATTAAATCATTATGTGCAATGATATTTTTGCAAATAGTTCATGACATTCCATTAGGTATAGGAAAGGAAAATGCGCAAGTTGCTTGGAAGACTTAAGGTACTTTGGAGAAACCATACATGTGCAATGCATGAAGCAGGCTATGAATGAAATGGATACATTTCAAAACTGTCCTATTCTCGGCAAGAGGTTAACAAATGAATCCCATGACCAGAATTGGATTCTATTCTGCACTGTTTACAATGTTCCTCTGCTTTTACAGGTGATCTCCTTTCTTCACATAAGTATCTTCCTCATTTTGGATTCCTTGATCACAACATCATTGAATTGTTACAGCGCAGGAGATTACAGTGAATAAGCAATTCATTTACTGTCATTCTTCGGCTTTCTTCCCGTAACACTGCAAAGTCATCCTTTTCAGATAACAGCCTAATTCTCTTTTGAATGCTTCAGTTGAACCTGCCTCCTTCCATACTCTCAGGCAGTGCATTGCAGACTGTGCCAACCATTTCACTGTGCCAACACATTTTTTTCCCATTTCATTATTGCTTCTTAATCACTTTGAACCTCTGTCCTCTCGCTCTCAATCCTTTCAGGAGTGGAATTAATTTCTCCCTATCTAATCTGCCTGGACCTCTCATCATTTTGAATACCAATACCAAATCTCATTTTAGCCTTCTTTTCCCTAAGGAAAACAATCCCAACTTCTCCAATTTATGATGAGATTTTCTTGCAGAGAAAAAGTATTCAAGTTTTTACACACATATTAAGGGAAAATTAGTGGCTACGATTAACGTAAGCCAATGCAGCTGTTACTGTAATTGAAAAATCAGGAAATGGCATAATTGTGAAATACTCACTTTGTCTTAGCCTTCAGGTTAGAAGGCTACCAGAGATAGGAGGAAAATAAAAATAAATCAAAGTGATGAACAATGGGAGACGGTGGTGTTGTAATAGTAATGTCACTGGACTAGTAACCCAGAGGTTCAGACTAATGCCCTGGAGACACAAGTTCAAATCCCACCACGGCAAATGGAATTTAAATTGCTTTAATAAATCTGGAATTAAAAGTCTAACAGTGACCACGAAACCATTGCTGATTATCATAAAAATGGAGTTTACTCTTAAATGCCCTCTCTGAAATCACCTAGTAAGCCATTCAGTTTAATTAAACTGCTACAAAGTCTAAAAAGGAATGAAACCAGACAGACCTACCGGCATCAATCAAGACACCAGAACCGACAATGGCACACTCAATCCTGTCTACTCTGAAAAATTACCTTATTAACATCTGGGGGCTTGTGCCGAAATTTGAAGAGCTGTCTTACAGATTAGTCAAGCAACAACCTGACATAGTCGAAATTATTTATAGGCAATATTTCACACACCATCATCCCCAAAAATGGTGGCACAATGGGGAAGGGGGTGCCCTGCTGTATTCAACAATGACTCTAAAACCCATAAAGGCATGAATTTGATTCTTCTAGAGTTAGTTTTACAATAAAATACTGGGTGTGTATAGCAAAACAAAATAATAATTAAAAACAGGAAGATCTTTTGATTTCCCGCAGAACTATACTAACTACCCCTTCAGCCTGCCTCCCACCTCCCCTTACCCCCCTCCAGCAGGCAAAGCCACATCAATCCAAGCAAATACAACCACTGTGTGTTTGTCTAAGATACTATGTATCCTCTGTTATGTGAACATGACGTAAACTAATTGTGATTTGTAAATATGCTTCAAAACTTTTAAAATATAGTACTTTACACTCTGGCAGGCACTAACTGTACTGTTAATGTTGGATACACTTTACATATTTAGCTTTGATAATCTAACTGGATGTCACCAATGTGTTTTGTTTTAAAAATGCAAAACTCTCATGGAATTATGCAAATTAAGTCTGCTCTCACTTTTCATGTTCTATGACAATAACTTCTTTTGTCTTCCTTCTGTTCACAAACGTAGACCGGACCTACATCACCCAAAACCTCTACCACTTGCAGAGTAAGGATGCAGGGCCTGAATCTATCCCAGTCAAAACAGGGATCCAACTCCATACAGCTATTGGTAATCCAAACCACACTGGTCATCCAGCCAACCAGCCCCTAAAGGAGTTGGTGTTGTTATGGCAGCGTACACTTTTACTTGCAAATTGTAGCTTGCAAATTGTAATGATGGTAGAGGATCTTTCAATCACACGTTGACGAGGAAGCTCTCCCACTCTTACAGCCTACCATTGGCATAGGCTGGAAGGGTTTATAAGCTGACTGGTTGAATCTGGTTTCTCTAGCTTCTGATGACTCCAAATTCAGAGTTCTTTAGGGTAGCTAAGGCTTTGGAACTGAGTGCATTCCCAGGAGTTTAAAATGTTAACCCTGTTCTTGAAAAATGTAATCTGGTCTGCAATTAGCAGTGCCTGAAAAGTGCTATGTAAGTAATTAAGTTTCTTCCAGCCTTAGACAGGGTAAGTACTTCAGATGAAAGAGCAGAATAGTTGATTGGTTAACTGGTTGAATCTGCTTTCTCCAGTCCCAGTTCAGCTGACTATAAATTCTGTTTTTTTTTAAATATGGTTTTGGAACTAAGCTTGTATCTGAGATTTTGGTGGGTGTAGAAGTTTGGTGAACAATGAGAAGGAAGTTTTCCTTTCCTTTTTCATCCTGCATGAATTGGTTCTTACTCTATTACAGGGAAGGGGCTTGCTGTTTGGTGTGTCCCAGACCTAAGATCTCACACTATATCTTTATGAAATCTGTAACAGGTGAGGTGAGACGGACTGCCCTTAACATCAGGGCAGTATTTGACTGAGTATGACATTAAGGAGCCCTAGAATAATTGGAGTAAATGGGAGCTTGGACTCAGAGTCTTTGAGCTGGAGACAGCAGAGAGGGGGAAAGTCACCTGAATGCTTTGTACTAGGAGGCAGTCACATCACATCACTTAGGATAGGATTTTCTGATTTGGTCAGGGACAGGAGAGTGTGACTGTGAGTGAGGCAGGTAAGAGTGCAGGAGACCTGACCTCTGCAATTGTCCAACAAGTATGAGGCTCTCTCGGCTTGTTTGGATAAGAGTGAGGATGCTGGGTGGATAAGCTAACTGATTGTTGAAACATGGTAAAGGAAGTTATTCTAGTGGGGAAAGCAAAAAGGAATGTAGTGGTAGTAGGGGGGCTGTGTAGTGAAGGAGATGAACACTATTCTCTACAGAAAAGAACAAGAGTCCAGAAGGCTGTGCTGTCTGTCTAGTGCCAGGGTTCAGGGCAACTGCTGTGGGCTGGAGAAGAACTTCTCCAGCCCACAGCAGTGGTAGGAGCTAGGTCCAGTTGTCATGGTCTATGTATGTACCAATGACATAGGTAGAACTATGAAAGAGGCTCTACATTGTATGAAAAGCTAGGCACTAAATTGAAAAACAGAATTAGTTCAGAGGAGGTTCAGTAGATTGATTACACGGATGAGGGGTTTGACTTGGAAGAGAGATTGGGCAGTTTAGGCCTATATTTCCTGGAATTTAGAAGAAGGAGAGGTGATCTAATAGAGGTGTACATGATGGTAAGGAGGACTGACAAAGTAGACTGGGAGAGGTTGTTTCATCATGTAGGCAATCTAGTACAAGAGATCATAGTTTTAGGATAAGGAGTAGCACATTTAAAACAGAGATGAGGAGAAATTACTCCTCTGAAAGGGGTGTGAGTCTGTGGAATTCACATCACAGCATGATGGAATGATGGATGCCTGGTAAATTTTTGAGTAAATTTAAGGAAAAGGTCGCTGGCTACGCTAGCATTTATTACCCATCCTTGACGGCATTTAAGATTCAACTGTAATGCTGTGGATCTGGAGCTGCATGTAGGCCAGACCAGGTAATAATGGCAGACTTCCTTCCCTAAAGAACATTAGTGAACCAGATGGGTTTTTACAACATTGACAATGGCTTCATGATCATTAGACTTTCACTTCCAGATTTTTATTGAATTTAAATTTCACCATCTGCCATGGTGGGGTTCGAATCTGGGTTCCCAGAGCATTACCCTAGGTCTCAGGATTATGAGTCCAGCAACAATACCACTACACCACAATCTCCCCGTGAAGGTAATCTCTCCGGGTTATTACATGAGCCACATCAGATTGGAGAGATGAATGCATGGCTCAGAAACTGGTGTGGGAGAAGTGAGTTCCAATTTGTGGGGCACTAGCATCTGCACTGGGGAACATGAACTGTGCCATTGGGATGCTCTTTGCCTGAACCTTGCTGGGACCAGTGATCTCGCGAGGTGCATAACTAGAGAAGTAGACCAAGTTGTAAATATAGGGGTTAAGGGATCAAATTTGGGAAGATGTGGTAATCAGAGTAGAGAAAAGGTAAGAGAGGAAAGCATCAGTGGAAAATTATAAACAAAGTGTGACAAGAAAGGAACAATGAGTACAAGGAGTACAAAAGAGTAAATCAGTAGATAAGGCTAGAGGTTACAAAAATAATAAAATGACAAACAGGTTCTGTGTCTGAATGAACAGATGAACTGATAACATAACTGCAGTGAGGAAAAGGTGGAGGGATGTCTCTGGTAATTAATGATGGACAAGAATGGACATTAGACAAGAATGACCTATGTTCAGGAAACAAGGATGTAGAAATGGATTGGGTAGAACGATCAAGGCAAGAATCACTTGTGGAATGGTGTACAGGCCCCCAATCAGTAACTATGGCTGGAGTTTTCCAACCATTCATACCAACAGGATTTTCCCATCCTGCTGCAGTGAATAAATACTTGGCTTGTCACCAAAATCTTTGCTGCAGTAGGAGTGTGACATGAACAGGCAGTAAGATCGCGCCCCATCTGATAGGATAGGGTGCTTGTCATAAAGATACAGCAATAATCATGGGGGATTTTAATCTGCATATAGACTGGGAAAATCAGAGGGCAAACGTAGCCTAGATGAGGAAGTGATAAAATGGTTTTGAGATAGTTTATTTGAACAGCACGTTCTTACACCAACCAGAAAGCATGGTATGCCAAGTCGGGATGGTTTGTGACTTGATTTGTTGTTATTGTCACGTGAAAAGTATTGTTTCTTATGCAGTATAAAGACAAAACATACCGTACATATAGAAGGAGAGGGTGCAGAATGTAGTGTTACAGTCAAAGCTAGGGTGTAGTAAAAGATCAACTTAATGAGGTAGATCCATTCAAAGTCTGATGGCGTCGGGAAGAAGCTGTTCTTGTGTCCGTTGGACTTTTTATCTTTTTCCTGATGGAAGATGTTGGAAGAGAATATGTCTGGCGTGCATGGGGTTTTTGATTATGCTGGCTGTTTTTCTGAGCCAGTGGGAAATGTAGACAGAGTCAATATATGGGAGGCTGGTTTGAGTGATGTATTGGGCATCGTTCATGACCCTTTGTTGTTTATTGCAGTCTTGGCCAGAGTAGGAGCCATACCAAGATGCGATACAACCAGAAAGAACGCAGGCTAGCTCGCTTTATTCTTGTTGACTGCTGCCGAGACAGATTGGCAGTAACAAGAGCAGCAGTGCCAAACCAGGCTTGATCCAAAACTACATGAGCCAGCGTCTGAATATCAGGGGGCTGCTGCAGAGGTTTAATTGCCAGCCATGAGGAGGGCAGCAGAAGATTCAACTTAGGCCAGGTGTCTACAGGAGGCCCTAGACCTTTCACTTGCTGTCAGACAACATGTGCCATTGAAGATTGCACCTTCAAAGGGAGACAGTGTGGCACCTGTGCCAGGTTCTCGCATACCTGACACCAAGAGGAGGAACAGGATACTTGCTCCTGGTGGCCATGAAAGTCACAGCTGCCCTAAACTTTGTGGCCACTAGGTCTTTCCAGGGTTCGAGCAGAAACCTGTGCAGGTACTTCTATGCACAGGTGCATCTGTGAAATGACAGAAACGCTGTATGCCTGGGCATCAAACTACATCAGCTTTCACCTGCACCAAACCCAGAAGGATGTCCAGGCAGCAGGATTCTTTCCATTGTTGGGAATGCCCCAAGTCCAGGGCACTATAGATGGCACTTGCCACCCTTTCTCCCTCTGCCTTCTCCCCAACCCTGCTTTTCACACCCACCACCACCACCACAACCACCATTCAAGACTGAGGCCAGGGAAAAGCCTCCAGCCTCTGAGTATCTATCCTGACAAACCTTTCCAAAGTTTCATGTGGAGATGAAATCATTGCTCATCCTTCTAAACTAGTATAGATCCGTTGTAATCGATTTCTTCAGATCTTCTACAGCAATTATTTCCTTCCTTAAAGAGACCAAAGCTTGACACAATGACCTGTAAACCACACCAAAAAAACTTTGGCTCTAATTTCTCCCTACAAATGCTGTTAGACCTGCTGAGATTTTCCAGCACTTTTACACTTTTACTTTCACAGCTTTTAACCAAAACATTTATTCTAATACTTTAAAGTCTTTGCAATAAATGTTTTCCAAATGCTATCTGCATGTTAACTTTGTTTCTTGGACAAGGTCATTTTCTTTAGCAAAAATATATTTTATTCATAAAAGAACAAAATATTTCAAATAGTCGTTACAGAAAGTGTAATGATATCCAAATCTCTCACATAGAGCATGTTGCGCTCTGAGGTGCTTCAATACGATTTTGATACACCAATACCTAACAGTTTTTCAGCGTCTCGAAATACTCAATTTCTATTCCTCCTATCAAAGTGGATAACCTCACATTTACCCACAATATACTCCATCTGACTTGTTGCTCTTTCACTTAACCCGATTTCCCTTTGCATCCGGCAATCTACTTTTCCACCAAACTTCGTACTTTCAACAAATTTAAACACCTGCACTATGCCAGCATGTTAAATTGAAAGCACCCAAGTCCGTATTACAACAATGTAGAGGTGACCTATCCAGTAATACTGCATTGAGAAACCTCTAGTTACTTATTGCTATAACTGACAACTGAACAATGAAATCGTTCATTGGAATTTTGCAGGTCAGCTACAAACCCCAGTTGATTTTAATATAGTCACTCATACACATACCCCTGCAAAACTCGCCCACTGAAATCAATGCATCCCTGAACCCACCCCTCTCGCCTCCACCATTCACTAACACCCACGTGGCGCTCCCCGATCCGGCGGCGCCGCCTCCCTGACGCACAGAGTGGCACCGTCCCATTGGACCCCGCCATCCACCAATAGGAAGAGGGCAACTCAGAGCAGCTGTCCAATGAGAGGATAGGAAGGAGCCGTCTATAAAAGAGTGGGCGGCTGTTAACGCGGGAGAGCGAGACGCAGAGCGGGAGGGTAGGAAAGTGGGGAGGGAGTTAGCGAGACGCAGAACTGGAGGGCGGCGGCGGCGGTGGTGGCGGTAGTTAGAGAGACAGAGTTGCGAGAGGTGGCGTGGGTGGGCAGCGGTTAAAGAGGCCCAGCCGCGAGACCCACAGCGGCGGTTAAAGAGACAGACGCAGAGCGCGAGAGAAGGCGCTTGAGGTGCTGAGTCGTGCGAGCTCTGGGCCTGGGACCACACTGAGCTCGAATGGAGCCGAAGAAAGCGTGGCGGCTGCTGCTGCTTCTCCTTGTTGCACAGTTGGCCCTAATCGCGCTGGCCCAGGACACTCCGGGTAAGTATCATAGGGGCCTCCCTCCCTGGGGGAGCCGCTCGCGTTGGCGGGCGCTTTGAGACTTTGGGGTTTTCAGCCCCAGCATTGAAGTATTGCCACGCCTGCGACTCTAGGGGATCGACTTTGAAGTTTCTCCGTACAATAAATAAATCTGGCTCCCTTCGGGCAAGCACCGAGAGAAATCTTGTGCTCGTTGGAGCGGGTCTGCTATTCAGTGCTCATCAAGCTCAGTGCTACTTTCTCGCACTATTTCCATATCCCTCGATGTCTTTAGTCTCCAGAAATCTATGTCTGTTGTGAATATGTTATAGAGCTTTTACAGCTGTCTGGGATAGAGACGCTTAAAGAATCACCAGCTTCAGAGTGAAGACAATTCTTCTTAAATGGTTTATTGCGTCCCCAGGTTTTAGACTCCTACGCTAGGGGAGCATCTTACCGACATCCACTCTTCCAGCCCTTTACGAATTTTGTGATCTTCAATGATTTGATTTATTATTGCCACATTTATTAGGATAAAGTGAAAAGCATTGTTTCTTGTGTGTTATGTAGACAATGCATACCATATGTAGTCACCTAGGGGAGAAGAGGAGGGTGCAGACCAGTATTTCAATCATCTCTAGGGGATGGAGAAAGACCAACTTAAGTTAGGTCCTTTCAAAAGTGATGGCAGCAGAGAAGAAGCTGTTCTTGTGTTAGTTGGCATATGTTCCCAGTCTTTTGTATTTGCCTGACGGGTGTCTGGGATGTGTGGAATTCTTGTGTTGGCTGTTTTTCCAAACTGGTGAGAAGTGTGGATGAGAGACTGATTTGTGTGATGGACTGGTCTACATTCACAACCCTTTGTAGTTTCCTGTGGCCTTGATCAGGGTAGGAGCCAAACCAAGCTGTGATACATTTGGAAAGGATAATTTCTGTGCTGCATTTGTAAAAGTTGGTGAGAGTTGTAGTGAACATACTAAATTTCTTTAGCCTTTTGAGAAAATAGCGTATTGGTGGGATCTCTTAACTAACATTGATGTTGAGAGACCGAGGTCACCCTCCTTTGAAACCTTAGGGAGTAGACACCTAATCTCGTTCTTTCATATATGGCAATCGGGCCATCCCAGGGAATGATTTGGTGAATCTCTATGTTCCCTCTATAGCAAATACATCCTTACTTGGATAAGTAGATCTGAATTGTATAGGTGAGGTGTCGCCAAAGCCCTATATAAGAGCATAAGAAATAGGAGCAGGAGTAGGCCATCTAGCCCTTCGAGCCTTCCCCGCCATTCAATAAGATCATGGCTGATCTGTCGTGGCTCAGTTCCACATTCCCGCCCTCTCCCCATAACCCTTAATCCTCTCGCTTATCAAAAACCCATCAACCCGCGTCTTAAAAATATTTAGCGAGGCAGTCTCCACCACTTCAACGGGCAGAGAATTCCACAGATTCACCACCCTTTGAAGAAGTTCCTCCTCAACTCCGTTCTAAACCGCCACCCCCTTTATCTTGAGGCTGTGCCCCCTAGTCCTACTGTCCTTTCTGAGCGGGAAGAGTCTCTCCACCTCTATCCTATCCATCCCATTCATCATCTTATATGTCTCAATGAGATCTCCCCTCGTTCTTCTAAACTCTAACGAGTACACGCCTAGTTTATTCAGCCTCTCCTCATAGCTCAACCCCCTCAACTCTGGCATCAGCCTAGTAAACCTCCTCTGCACTCCCTCCAAGGCCAAAATATCCTTGCATAAGTGCGGCGACCAAAACTGCACACAGTACTCCAGCTGCGGCCTCACCAATGCCCTATACAGCTGCAGCAAGACCTCCCTACTTTTTCAATCCCCCTCGCTATGAAGGCCAGCATCCCATTAGCTTTCCTGGCCACCTGCTGCACTTGCAGGCTGGGTTTTTGGGACTCATGCACAAGGACCCCGAGGTCCCTCTGCACCATCGCCTGCTGCAGTTTTTCGCCACGTAAGTAATAGTCCTTCCTACTATTATTCCTACCAAAGTGGACAACCTCGCACTTGCCAACATTAAATTCCATTTGCCAGTTCCTGGCCCATTCGCCCAGCCTATCTAGATCCTTCTGCAGACTCTCCGCACCCTCCGCGCAATTTGTCGTTCCCCCAATCTTGGTGTCATCAGCAAATTTCGACACCATAAACTCGGTTCCCTCCTCCAGATCATCTATATAAATGGTAAATAGCTGAGGCCCCAGCACCGACCCCTGGGGCACTCCACTAGTCACCAACTGCCAATCCGAATAGCACCCATTAACCCCCACTCTCTGCCTCCTATTTGACAACCAATCCTCTATCCACGCTAACACCCTACCCTTAACTTCTGCAATAACCTCTTGTGAGGTACCTTGTCAAACGCCTTGTGAAAATCAAGAAAGACCACATCCACCGGCTCTCCTCTATCCACTGCCCTAGACACATCCTCATAGAACTCCAATAAATCTGTCAGACGTGACTTCCCCTTAACGAAACCGTGCTGCGTCTGCTCTATCAAGCAATTCCCCTCAAGTTGCCTCGCTATTTCCTCTTTGATGACAGATTCTAACATTTTACTTACAACAGACGTTAAACTAACCGGCCTATAATTCCCTGCCTTTTGCCTGCCACCCTTCTTAAACAAATATAATTAAAGCAAGACATCTTTACTGCTGTACTCAAATCTTTTTGATGAAAGCTAACACGCTACTTGTGTGAGAAGATTGGTTTTTCGATTTCATTTAGTTGCATGTTTATGAATTAACTGAAGTGTTGGGGGGAACTTGTTCTAATGTTACCAAATACAGTAGTTGTAATTTGTTTACTGTGTAAACAGTAATGAAAATAACACACATGAGACTTGACAAAACACAGCATACAGGAAGAGAATAAATTTTTTGTATTATGCTTGAAATGTTGCACAAGTAGGTTGTAACTTCAGGAGTTGAAGATGTTTCATTTTAATTTGGACACAGTTGGCTTGAGTGAAATTCACCTCTAGCTGTTTTATGAAATTAGCTTTGAGACCCTTGGAGTGATGCCAAAGAATCAAGAAGATTGCACTCTGCATTTGAGTTGATGGCAGTGCTTGTTGGTCTATAAATTTGCTTTTAAGGTAATTTTTTGTACTTTTTTTAAAAGCACCTTTTTCAAACGGTTATTGGATAGGCACATGGGGCACACCAGAATTATAGGGAGAGGATAGCTTGATTTTGGGATTGGACGTAGCCTGGCATGACATTGAGGGCCGAACTGTGCTGTAATGTTCTATGTTGTTCACGTTCACATAAGCGCACTGCAAGATATAGCTGATTATTTAAGATCATCTGAAAAAATTGTAACCTAAAAAGTAGCTTAAACAATTTGGATGATGGGCAGCATCGATTATTTGTAAAAAAAAACGTGGTATTAGCATATGACTTGTGAATTGTAGGTTGTGCACTCATTCCTGAAGACTTGCCAAATATTCTCAGTGCTTCAAATAGCCTCTTGGCTATCTGAGAAGTTCCAGGTCATCCAATAAATTAGTCTGAATATTTTAAACCATCTCTTATAATTTTAATGTTTTTAAATTGAAGAAACCAAACTTTTGTGTTATCACTCAAGATTGGACAACATTTTTCCTCTTAAGTTACACATTACAAATAGCTTTTTTCTCAGTTGCCTTTGAACATGATGCAGCTGTACCTAGTGACCTGTTGACCAAAACTCCAGCATCATTTTCTCACTTTGCTTGAATATGATACACCAGTGTGCTGAGATTTCTATAGATGCTTCTATAATTTAAACACCTAGTTTTTCTAAGTCCTTTTCCATTGATCATTTCCCAATGCTTCTAATTGTGTGTGCTCCACAGACACTATGACATAAGTCAAAGTCAAATCTCCAGCACTGCATAGACAAATGGTTGATTCTTAAATTTCTCCAGGCATTAAAGCTAACTGCATAATGAGCAAGCTGTTTCTAATTCAGTTCATGTTGTACTTTATATGAACAATAGCAGATGTTTTGCTGGTGTCCAGTTATAAAACATCCACCATCTTCCCTGTATTATAGAGTCATAACTACTTTTGAAGAAATTTAATGAGTTGGCTATACATAGCCTGCTGTTTCTATATGATGTGAATATCTCCAACATGAGGATATTCTTGTATCTTTCATCAGAATCAAATGATGGGGTGGGATTATAGGTCTAACTTGTCAGTTCATGCTCACTTCTTAAAAGGCTGTTTGTTGCTTTTTGAATGTCCAGGTTTCAGCCAAGCCAGTGATGTCTGGAAAGTACTGGTGACTGGACTCTCAAGCATTATGGTGTTATTCTCATAATTTTACAGGTTTCTGGTTGATATTTGCTATTAGCTGTTTCCTCAAGTTTGCCTTTTCTCCTTACTTCATTGGTAAACACTACTGTAAAATAGTGGTTCATTATTTTAGTAACAACCTTGTTCTCATTTATCATGGTCATCTATTAGTGGTCCAACACTATAGGAAATCCTGGATATACTCAGCAGATCAGGCTGCAACTATGGAGAGAAACATAGTTAACATTTCAAGTCTAGATGACACTCTTGTAATGTAGTTTTGTCCTGTTTTGGATGTTTTGATCTGATTTTTTTAGTTCTCAATGCATTTCATTTATTTCAATCATCCTAGCTTGTTACAGATCTCCCCCTGAACATTAGTACACTCTTCTTGCCAATGCAATCCATTCTATATTATCCATGAATCATTTACTTTTGTTTTGCCAGGATGTACTTTAAAGATAAACTGCTGTTTTATTTTTGTTTACTTATGAAAGGAAATGGGAACACTCTTTTTCTCTAGTCATTTCCTTGTATTTTAATTCATCCTGCTTACCCTTTTAATTTGTCTAAAGCTAAGCTTCCTAGTGGCGTTCCTTCTTTGTTCTGCTGTCATTGCTGTCCTGAAAAAGACATGGTCGTTACAGTCCAATAATTTTCTTAACACTTAATACATGTACATTACTGCATTCAAATTTAGAAATGAGGTCGTTATGATTTTAATAAGATTTCCTGCTCATGTGAAAACTATCCCCTATTGCATAACTGATATTCAAACTTGGAAAGTATAACCTCCTATAATCACCATTGAGGACCTGCATTCATACATTTAACAATACATGTAAGCATATTTATTTTCTTTAGATTGTTAGAAAAGCCTGTATGCCAAGCAGTTATCCTAAATTCACTATTGCCCAGCATTATTTTTGGGCATGCTTTTTTCTGTTAACAGATGACTTCCAGCTTTCCCCTAAAGCAGTCTGACCTTGCAAGTTCATTTACCACTCTTTCAAAGTTTATAATTCTCAAGATGATCATTTAATGTCACAAACGTATATTTGATACTCTAGAAAAAAGGTTTCAATTCTGTATAGCAAGAACAATCTGGAGTGTAGTGAGCTGATAATATGCACTACACTGAGGTCAACAGATGCATTGTCATAGTACTTTTAGTGGATGTTTCTTTTATAAGAAGCAACATTTGACAACAATGGATCACAAGCACCGCAATCAGTTGGCAAACTCTGCCAGACAAGATCAGTGAATGTTGACCAAGATATAAGGGGAGCTCCCTGCTCCTTTTTTTTAAAAAAATGCCATGGAATCTTTATCAGTCTGGGTAGGTAGATGACGCCTAGGTTCATCTCACCCAAAGACAACACAACATCTTCTCTATAAAGCCCAGATTATGTGCCTGAACATAGGGTGCAGTTTGAGCAAGTAACACTCATTCAGAAGTAGCAAGTGTTGCCAGTGGTGACTGTGTGAACTATTTGAGGTGGGTGTCGTCTATAGGCCCCCGAATAATGATCTGCAGGTGGGGTGGGCTGTTAACGTGCAAATAAGTGCGGCGTGCAGGAATGGGACAGCCATAGTTATGGGGGATTTCAATCTGCACATTGGTCGACCCATGTTGGACGCGAGGGGGATTGAATATAAAAGTAGGGAGGTCTTGCTGCGGCTATATAGGGCATTGGTGAGGCCGCAGCTGGAGTACTGTGTGCAGTTTTGGGCGCTGTACTTACGCAAGGATACTTTGGCCTTGGAGGGAGTGCAGAGGAGGTTTACTAGGCTGATGCCGGGGTTGAGCTATGAGGAGAGGCTGAATAAACTAGGCTTGTACTCGTTAGAGTTTAGAAGAATGAGGGGAGATCTCATTGAGACGTATAAGATGATGAATGGGATGGATAGGATAGAGGTGGAGAGACTCTTCCTGCTCAAAGGACAGTAGGACTAGGGGGCACAGCCTCAAGATAAAGGGGGAGTGGTTTAGAACAGAATTGAGGAGGAACTGCTTCACTCAAAGGGTGGTGAATCTCTGGAATTCTCTGTCCGTTGAAGTGGTGGAGGCTACCTCGCTAAATATTTTTAAGAAGCGGGTTGATGGGTTTTTGATAAGAGAGGGGATTAAGGGTTATGGGGAGAGGGCGGGAATGTGGAACTGAGCCCCGACAGATCAGCCATGATCTTATTGAATGGCGGGGCAGGCTCAAAGGGCCAGATGGCCTACTCGTGCTCCTATTTCTTGTGTTCTTATGAAGTTATTTGAATGCAGAAAATTGATATAATTTCTAAACGCTTTGACAGTTACATAGCACTGACAAGCTCCACTTTAGTAACAAGAGAACATAAATACACGTGCTGAAGGCTGAAGCATCTTTTGAGTACAGGACAATATATTGCCACATAGCTGCAGTATGCCTGTTTGGCATACGTGGTTTTTTTACAGGATGTTTATGTTGTGATTTAAAAACAGTATTTCTTGCCCATTATCAGCAATTACTGACTTGTGAATTGTTGATGATAGGCATTAGGGAGATGAGTTATTTGCTGGGAATTGATGCAGGTCAATTCCCAGCATCTGACCTGCTCTGTAGCCTCAGTATTTATACGAGTGGTCCAGCTCAGTTCCTGGTCAATGGTGCTACCCAGATTGCCACTGTTGAATTCCTCCCACTATCAACAATGTCAAGAGCAGGTAGTTAGATGCTGTATAGCAAGAGATGGTCATTGCTCACTACTTGTGTGGTCTGAATGTTACTTGCCACTTGTAAGCCCAATCCTGCGCATAGGCACTTCAGTATTGGAGGAATTATAGATGGTGCTGAACATTTTCCAATTGTGATGGAGGAAAGCTTTAATAAATGAACTGGTCAGAATTCCAGCAATAAGGGTAGCTTGGAATACTTAGTGGTTTACATAGCTTTTTTTCACAAATATACAAGAAACTGTCCAGCCTTATCAATTAGTAAAGAATATTTATTATCTTAAATGTATACAACAGTACACTTAACTACAGTTTTCTTGTTCCCAGTTACTTAGGTTTTCTGAACTGAAAAATGCTTCTTTTCCCAAACAACATCCAATAATAATCTTAGATGGATAGGATGCAAAGAGTTGGTATAAATAGCTTTTCCAATTGGCAGGCAGTGACTAATGGGGTTCCACAGGGATCTGTTATCTCCAAATTTGCAGTTGATATGAAGTTTGTGGAAGAGTGAGCTGTTAGGAGGATGCAGAGATGCTTCTGCGTGACTTAGACAAGCTGAATGTATGGGCCAATGTTTTCTTAATTCATTTATGGGACATGGGCATGGCCAACATTTATAGCCCATCTCTAGTTGCCCTTGAGAACGTGGTTGTAAGGTGTGACTGGGAAGGCCATTTGAGAGCAGTTGAGTCAACCAAATTGCTGTGGCTCTAGAGTCACATGTAGGCCAGACCAGGAAAGGACAGCAGTTTTCTTTCAGTTTTTCTGATAATCAACAATGGTTTTATGGTCATCTTGATTCCAGATTTCTTTATTGAATTCAGATTCCACCATCTGCCATGGTGGTATTCAAACCTGGGTCCTCAGATTGAGTTCCTGGATTAATAGCCTAATGATAATGCCACTAGGCCATTGCCTCCACTTCATGTGGATAAATGTGAGGCTGTCTACTTTGGCAATAATATGAAGGCAGATTATGATTTGAATGGGTGTAAACAGAGGTGGATACTCTGAGACCGTGGGTGTCCTCATGCTTCATTTGCTGAAAATAAGCATGCAGGTACAGCAAACAGTAAAGGCGGCAAGTGTACGTTGGCCTTTATAGCAACAGAATTTGAGTATTCAATTTACATAGGATGTTGGTGCGGCCACACCTTGAGTATTGTGCAGTTTTGGTCTCCATCTGAGAAGGGATGCTCCCGCTACAGAGGGAGCGCAGCGAAGGCTTACCTGGAATGGCAAGCCTCTCATGAGAAGAGAACAAGTCAGTTAGGATTTTACTCATTGGAACTTAGAACAGTGAGGGGATCTCGTTGAATGTTGTTAAATTCTAACACGTCGAAACAATAGATTTAAAACTGAAGTGAGGAGAAATGTCTTCACCTAAGGGTGGTGAATGTATGGAATTCACTACCACAAAGTAGTTGAGGCCAAAACATTACCTGATTTTGAAGTTGTTAGATATAGTTCCTGAAGCTGAAGGGAATTAGTGGAAGGTGAGATCAGGATATTGAATTTAATTAGCCATGATCAAAATGAATGGCAGCGCAGGCTTGAAGAGCTAAATGACCTACTAGTATTTTTTTGTTTAAGTGGGCCAGACTTTTAGCAACTTATATTCTCTCTCCACTTTGAACTAGCCTCTTTAGTTCTAACACCTATTTCTACATATCATTGCATTCCCCTAGTCACTTAGTATAGTAGTTGGAAAACAAGTGTTTAATCTAATTCACACCTTCAGATAGTTGCAGCCATCACTTCCCCTTTTATCTAATTTCTTTATTTTGTCCCAATTTCATTTTAAAACTTGACTTAATTCATGAGTCATCTTTTACTCCAGTATTTGCCACCATTACTGCCTGCTGTACCTGTGAGCTTGCTTTCGGTGAATGAAGCACGAGGCCACCCATGGTCCCACTGAGTAACCACCCCTCAGTTTACACCCATTCAAATCATAATCTAGTATCTTAAGCCTACGACCCTATGCTAAGGAACTCCTGCAATGTTGGCCCAGGGCTGAGATAATTGACCTTCCACAACCGCAACTATCTCCAGCTAGTGGAAAGTTACCCCCTGAATGCCCACTGGCTTCAGTTTTGCTGGTGCATCTTGATGCCCAGGGCAGTCAATCTCACCACACCCCACTAGTAGCTGTGATGTTGGTGATCTCGAGCTGAGGCTGAGATTGGTTCGTCATTGAATCTGCCTGGCTGAAGATGATTGCACATGCTTCAGCCTGTCATTTGCAGCAATGTGCTGAACTGTTAATTGTCTGGCATTTAGTGGACCAGATAGATGTTTATGATCATCCTTGACAGAAATGTTAATTTGAATGTACATACTCCAGTCACTGGTGCATTTTAAGTCTTCAGAGCATTAGCCAAGGTCTCTGGATCACTTGTCCAGTTATGTTATCAATATCTTCTCTTCATTACTGTATACTGCCAGGCTTACAACCTGCTCCTGTAACCACCATATCTATATGGCTGGATCATTAAATTTCTGTTCCTGGTGCTCTCTATGGGGAGGTGTCTTTATTTGTGGGACATGGGTGCTATTGAGTGGGTGCAGTTACAGTCCAGTGTAACTACTGGAAGAGATTGACTAGGGGAAGGGCATGTTCTGGAGCACAAGTGTTCAGTATGATTGCTGGCATGTTATCAGGGCCCAGTACCTCTGACCATTTCTTAATATTGTGTGGATTGAATTGGCTGGAGACTGGCATCTGAGATGCTGGGGACCACTAGAGGAGGCTGAGGTGGATCATCCACTCAACACTTCAGTCTTTTGCACTGATATGCTGGGCTCCACCATTGAGGATGAGGATATTTGTAGAGCCTTTGCCTCCAGTGAGTTGTTCAATTGCCACCACCATTCATGACTGGATGTGGCAGGCTTGCAGAGCTTAAATCTGATCTGTTGGTTGTGGGATCACTTCGCTCTATCACTGGCTGTTTTTGCTTTTGGCATGCAAGTAACCCTGTTAGCTTTACCAGATTGACATCTCATTTTTGGGTATGCTTGGTGCTGCTCCTGGCATATCTTCCTGCATTTCCCATTGAACCAGGATAGATCCCCTGGCTTGATGGTAATGGTCGAGTCAGAGGATACGCTGGATCATGAGGTCTCAGCATCTACCTTATCAGGTCACCTCTGGATCTTGTTTTTGAATTAGATCACTTTTTTAACACCAATGAGCATAGACCCAAACTGTTCATTATTTCCAGACAAGATAATCCTTCACCCCAGAATCAGCTATGTGATGCAACTATAACTTTCAGAAAGTAAGGACTCAAAAGTGTACACCATACTGTGGGTGTGGACTCCCCAATTATAACACAACTTTAGTGCTCCAAAGACAGCAAAGATATAGAAGCAGGAGTAAGCCAATTCAATCCATCTAAGCTGCTCTGCCATTCAATATGATCATGACTGATCATCCATATCAATGCTTTTCCCCATATGTTTGTCATTGGTATTTAGAAATTTTGTCCTACTCTGCTTTAATTGAGCATCCATAGCACTCTGAACTGGAAAATTCCAAAGATTCACAACACTCTGAATAAAAAAAAATTCTTGGTCCTAAGTGGCTTCTTGTTTGTTTTTGAAATTGTCCTCTGGTTCTGGACTTCTCAAGAAGTCCAGGGACCAAGGGAAATGTCTTGTTTGCATCTACCCTCTATTCATTCAAGTATGTTGTTGGCTTCAGTTAGATCGCCTGTCATTTTTCAAAACTAGAGAACACAGGCCTAGTCTCCCTTCACAGCACTGTCCTGTCCGGCTATCTAGGACCTTCCATTCATTTTCCTGATCACTTGTGATGTGATTAAGAACATAAGAAATAGGAGCAGGAGTAGGCCTTCAAGCCTGCCCCGCCATTCAAATAAGATCATGGCTGATCTGTCGTGGCTCAGTTCCACATTCCCGCCCTCTCCCCATAACCCTTAATCCCCTCGCTTATCAAAAACCCATCAACCCGCGTCTTAAAAATAGTTAGCGAGGCAGAGAATTCCAGAGATTCACCACCCTTTGAGTGAAGAAGTTCCTCCTCAACTCCGTTCTAAACTGCCCCCCCCCTTTATCTTGAGGCTGTGCCCCCTAGTCCTACTGTCCTTTGAGCGGGAAGAGTCTCTCCACCTCTATCCTATCCATCCCATTCATCATCATATATGTCTCAATGAGATCTCCCCTCATTCTTCTAAATTCTAACGAGTACAAGCCTAGTTTATTCAGCCTCTCCTCATAGCTCAACTCCAGTATCAGCCTAGTAAACCTCCTCTGCACTCCCTCCAAGGCCAAAATATCCTTGCGTAAGTATGGTGCCCAAAACTGCACACAGTACTCCAGCTGCGACCTCACCAATGCCCTATACAGCTGCAGCAAGACCTCCTACTTTTATATTCAATCCCCCTCGCTATGAACAGATACACGCAGATCCTACTATATTGCAAGATTCTATGGTATCTCCATTTAAATCTGCTTTTCTGTTATTCCTCCAAGTAACCTCATTTTCCTACATTCTCCAACCAAATTTTTGTCCACTCGTATCCTACTGTTTGGCTACATTACAGGCAGTTTTTTCATCCAGATTGTTAATATATAAATAGTTGAGGCCCCAGCACCAATCCTTCTGGCACTTCATTTGTGGTTTGGCAACTTGAAAATAATCCATTTATCCTAACTTAGTCAGTCCTGTAATCATGCTAATATATCAGACCAACAACAGTGCGCTCTTGGCAGTAACCTTTTCATGTGGCACCTGTATCAAATGTCTTCTGGAAATCCAAATATGCTGTATCTCTTGGTGCCCTTTTATGTACCATGTTTATTACGTAAACTTGCCAAAAATTATTTCCTATACCTAGAGCAATTTTGTTTTAAATGCCCTATTACTAATTCCTTAATGGATTCTAGCATTTTCTCAGACAGATGTTAGGCTAACCCCTATTGTTTCCTTTGTCTGTCTCGATCCATTCTGAACAGACATGTTCAATGTGTGGTTTTACAGTCTGTTGGAACCTTCCAGAATCTAGGAAATTTGGGTGATTACATCCAGTGTACTTGAACTTTGCAGTTATCCCTTTAAGATACTGTCATACAGGTCATCCATCCTGGAGATCTGTTGGCCTTTCATTCTAATAGTTTTTCTCAGTATCTTTTCCTTTTGGATTTTGTTTTAACTTCCTTTTGCTTCTTGATATTCTCCTATTAAGATGCTTTTTTGTTTTCAAGGTCAATGTCATTTCTTTGTTACCCAAAATTAATACCTCATCCTCAACCTCTATTGGACCAAAGCTTGCTTTGGTTGCTGTTCCATATTTCGTACTTGTAGATGCTCACTTTGTATTTCTTGCTAGTCTTCTCTCATGCTACAATGTCTCCCTTTCTATTAACATTTTAATCATCCTTTTACAGCTTTCTAAAAGTTTCCAATTTTCTGGCTATCACTAATCTTGAAGCCTTTCTTGTGTCTTGTTTTTTTCACCTTGATACCATCCTTAACTTTGAGTTAGCGCCACTCATTCACATAGCATATTTCTTTCTCAATGGGATAGGTTGTTATTGAGAATTAAGAAATATCTGCGGAAAGTCTGTCCTTCACTGTCTTGTCCTCCATTCTATTTCCAATTGAGCCAACTATCTTCATACATTTGTATAAGTTAAGACATTTCATGCTTAATTGGATTTTTGTATTCTGATCGGTTTTACCTAGAGGATCATTTACTAATAAAACATTAATCCTTTCTCATTACATATTACCAGGCCTAAAGCCTGTTCTAGAACATGTTCTAAGAAATTCTCCCATGTATACTGTATGAACTCCTGCCAGGCTGTTTTTTGCCAATTTGGTTAATCCAATCTGTTTGAAGATTAAAATCACCCACATTTATTGCAGTACATTTCCTGCCGGACTCCATTATTTCTTGATTTATGCTCAATCCTGCAGCGCAGCTACAGTGCGGATGGGGGTGGCTGCTTTAAACTCCACTCGTGTGCTCCACCCAGACTGATTCTATATCTTGAGTTTCCAAACTAAGAATTTCTCATCAGTGAACTCTAGCTTTGAGCTGGAGTTCCTTGAGCTGCAGAACTTGCTACAGAAATGATTGTGAATCACACCGATGTCTTCCACTGCCAATGCTACAGCTGAAATACATCAATGTTGCCATCTTTATTGTTTTTATTTAACTAATCAGTTTTCAGGTTTGGAGATGTCTCCATTATCCATAATTATGTTTTGTAGTTTTATTAAGTTTTACATTTAGCATAAGATTTGTATCTCCCCACTACTAGTTTACTACTGTTTAGAAAGAAGGAAAAAGCTTAAACCTAACCTCACCAATCATGTAGCTGCTTATCTAATTACTGCCTCTGGGCTTTAGCTTTTGGTCTCCTGCTCTATCCAGTGTGCTGTCTTCAAGAGTTTTTGCAAAAAAGACAAGCTGCAATTCTGTTATGTACCAAATTCAGAGTTAAATCCTTTGTCGAGTCTTGAAGCAGACTTGGTGCTACTTAGTGTACATCTGTTAAACCTCCTGTATTTATACTAGTTAACAACTCAGTGACCTGAGTCAGCCACTGTGTAAAAGCTGTTGTTGAATCTGCTCAAGTTCTAAGATCCTTTTTACTTTAATGATCTATTGACTTGTATTGCGTACAGCTAAGAACTGCCCTGTCTCAAACTTGTTTTGTAAATCGCTTTCTGAAATGTAGTTGAGAAATGACTCCAGTGTAGGAAATTATCAATCAATCCTTACCCTCAAAGCACTGAATATTAAACTGATCTTTACAGTATGGATATTAATGGTTTGCCATGGTCTAATCTTATTATGGTGGGTCCATGGCTTTATTTTAAAAAAAACTTGCCATGTACAGTGCTAGCCCTGTCCAATTATGAAGTACTGTAACATGGAATAAAGGATAGCAGTATTCAACACAATCACAAGAGAAATTGTAAGGGTGTTATACTTCAGCAATACAAAGCATTGGTGAGACCAATCTCTCTCTGCACATTGTCTCATTTAACAAAGGATATAAATATTTTAGTGGCAGTTTGTCAGAGGGTCACTAGATTGACACCTGGAATGAACAGGTTGTTATGAGGATAGGTTGGACAGTTTTGCTTCCACAAACTTAGAGTGAGAGGCGACTTGATTAAAGTTCATAAGATCCTGGACAGTCTGCATATGATGGAAATGGAAAGGATGTTCCCTCTTAGCAGAGTCCACACAGTTAAAATTAGGGATTGCTGTTTGAGGATTTTTTTTCAGTTGTATGACTGTCTCAAAGCGGTGGAGGCTGGGTTATTCCATATTTTTAAAATGGAGGTAGATTATTGTTGGGTAAAATAATCCCAAGATTATCTGGGTCAATGGAAATGTAAAATTAGAAAA
The DNA here is from genome assembly GCF_965287045.1 of Carcharhinus amblyrhynchos. Taxonomy (NCBI): domain Eukaryota; kingdom Metazoa; phylum Chordata; class Chondrichthyes; order Carcharhiniformes; family Carcharhinidae; genus Carcharhinus; species Carcharhinus amblyrhynchos. Next base: position 92,553,354 of record NC_137325.1, read on the forward strand.
GCAATCAGATCAGCCATCACAATGAATGGCATGGCAGAGCAGGCTCAAGGGGCGAGGTGGCCCTCTTCTCACTTTGTATGTGGGAATTTTAATATTTTGGGGAAAATATTGTATTCTGTAAAGTGCATATCTGAGATTTTAATGAAGCTTGGAGAATATTAATGGAGACTTTACCCAGAAAAGTTGCAATGAAGACATTAGATTTGTGTATTTGTAATTCAATATGGTGGGTTTGACCTATAAGTGAAAGGGTTGGATCTGACACTTGCATTTTATTAAATAAGCTGAAGTTTTGTTGGCATATTGAAGGAAGTCAGATGACCAGAAAGATTTTGCATCTTACAAGAGTTCCCTGGGTAAACAGCAAAGTGCATATTACATTTTATTGGCCCAAAAGCAGAAATAACATGGAAAATTTTTATCTTGGCAAACTTGAGTTCAAAGAAAAATTTAGAACAATTGAATCTGAACTGAAAGAAGGGAAAGGGAATTGTAGATTTGCTTGATGTGTTAGCTGTGAAAGAAAGCGCTGCTGGAAGAGTTGCAGTTTGAATCGGCATCCAGTTAAGCCAGAAAGGTCTTGAGGCTGCAAGTTTAAATGTTTATCCCCAGCAAAGTTGAACATAAGTGAGTGGTATGTTCTACTAAGTAACAGTTTTGCCTTGGATTTTTATAGTTTAACATAAGGAATTATTGTCTGGAGGGTATTGATTTGTGGGCCTTACCAAGTATGGAATCTTTTGATAGATTGGAGAATGACCAATTATTAACTATAATTTTGTGTTTAAGATTTTTTCCAATTAAACTTGCAACTTTAAAATCGTAAGTGTTACTGAATGTTGTGTTACTAAGTTCAGTGTGCTTTCGTATCAGAATACAAAGAATATGGCTCAGGCCAAGTTGCCCTCTGGGATTTGGTTTGCTCAACAATTAACATTGGTTGTGGTCGTAAAATATGCTTCATATTTTGGTATCCTTGCACAGTGGTGAAACTTGTTTTCCATTCTAGAATCGGATGGAGAAGAGGAAGAAGGTGGTGATGATGATGATGATAATGATGACGGAGAGGAGGATGATGAATCTGTCAAGGAAGAAAATGGAGTTTGGATTTTGACGGACGCAAACTATGATTCCTTCATTGCAGACAAAGAAATAGTGCTGATTGAATTTCATGCTCCTTGGTAGGTTTATACTTTAAGGAAACCAAATCTATATTTATTGATGCAAAGAAGCCAGATATGCGTATGCTTTTTTTGAAAAAAGCAAACAATATGATCATAGAATTATACTACAGAGGATGTTATATGACCTTTTTGTCTGTTCCATCTCTGGTGCAGCTGTCTATTTGCACTCCACGGCTCTTCACCATAGTGTTACAAATGGTACCTATTGAATCTGTGTTTCAAGTATTTTATTCCAAAACATCACTCAGTTTTTAGGAAAAAACTAATCCTCTCCATGCCAATTATCTTAAATCCTTAATATCTGATCACACTTCCCATGTGCTTGCTACCCCTCAATTTTGAATATCTTTGTTAAATCTCTTTAACATTAGCTCTAAGAAGAACAATCCAAGCTCTCTGGTCTCTCCAAATAGGTAAATTTCCTCAAACCCTAATAACATTTTGGTAAATCTCCTCACTTTATTCAAGGCTTTTGACATTTTTTCTGAAGTGATGTCTAGAATGTTTCTTTGAAGTCTAATCAATGAATTATAAGGTTTATTGTAAATTTTACAGTGTGCTTTTTAACAGCTGGATAAACTTGATCTACACATCTCAAGATTTGTGTATTTCAGCAAGGGTCTCTTGTTCTATATCCCATATAAAATTAACTTTAGTTTATACTGCCTGCTTTAATTTTCTCTTCTAATGCACCTCACACTTGTCTATATAAACTTTATCTGCCATCAACTGATGGGTTTTTTAAGAAGCATTATTAATGGAATGAAATTTACATAATTTAATGTTTAGACTAGATTATTCTTGAACTGTATTTTGAGGCCCCAGATGTCAGGCACAGCTTGGTAGGTAGCATTCTTGACACACAGATCAAGACATGGATTCAAGTGTCACTCCAGAGACTTGAAGAAATGTATCTCAGAATTGGAACAGTGACTGCACATAGGGCCTTGGGATGCCCTGAGGTTCTTAAATATGCTGCACAAGTTTTTATATTTTTGACTTAAATATTACCAGCACTTTGGAATGTGTATATTAGATTTTGCAATTCTGCTTTGTGTTTAGCGTGGATTGATTTTTTTTCTTCTATAGGTGTGAACAGTGTAAGGACTTTGCACAAGCATATGAAAAGATTGCCAGTGAATTGAAAGAACATGATCCTCCCATCTCTGTTGCTAAAGTTGATGGTCCATCACAATCTGGCCTGGGTTCTCAGTTTGATATTGCAATGTATCCCACATTCATAATTGTGAAAAATGGGCAACCTATTCACTACAAAGGAGCATTGGCAAAGAATGGTAAGAACATTTTATAGTTACTTGTTAAATAAAAATCTCAAGTGCGTTAATTTTTTAAAGCAATAAATTGAAGCCCTTATATGTTGGTTAACATTTATCAGTCCAAATTGAGCTGTTGCCTGTAGATTAGTAATTAACAAGCCTTTGTTACTTTGTGCACCATGACAAAGCAGTAGTTATTCTACTGCAGTATATCATAGGATGCCTTGTGGTCTTAAAGTTTTATTCTGTAATAAAGCACTGCCATTTCCAAGCAGAATTTGCTCAAATCACAGCAGATTGGATGAGGGATGGCAACCCTGCAGGCTTTATCACAATATTCTGGGCACATGCCCAATCTGGCAAATGTTATTGTAGTATTGCCAGGCTCCATTACCGCATCAGCATATCTGCTGAAACATTTGACATTCCTTTGGCCCTTAACATGTTAAAATATTACAATTTGCAATAATGGTTTGTCATGAAGACATTTTTTTCAATCTGGCATCTGTGACCTGAGTACTTGCTGCTCTCGGCACAAATGTGTTTGGGCCTTTAAGAGCTAATGTCTGCTACATTAGTTTTAATTCGGAACCTAAAAAAAGAGTTCAAAGCAATTAGAAAATCTGTTTTAAAGTACAACAGCCATGCAGTGTCAACTTGTTGAAATTCATTTTTGTGAGCAATGTACATTTGTCCACATCTTAAATCTTTAACACAGTTGTAGAATCAGGCACAGTATTTTACAAATGAACCCCTTGGCCTTGTTCATATCCTTAAATATTAGTATTTTCAAACTACATAATTTCATTTTAAGCAAAATCTTTAGTTCTAATGTTTTAAACCTTTCAACAGAACTTTTATCTAAAGTGAAAGAAATAGCTTCCCCTGACTGGATTCCACCACCTGAAGCAACCATCGTCTTGACAGAAGATAATTTTGATGATGTTGTGAATGATGCCGATATCATTCTAGTGGAGTTTTATGCTCCATGGTCAGTACACAAATTTATTCTTTTTTTAAAAAAAAATCATTTGTTTGATAACCTGATGGCCACCAATGGTGGAAACTGGTGTGATAAGAAGCAGTGAAAACAGAAATAATGCTTTATCTCTGTCTACTATATATGAACATAGAGAGACCCTACAATGCAGAAAGAGGCCATTCGGACCATTGAGTCTGCACCGACCACAATCCCACCCAGGCCCTAGCCCACATATTTACCTGGCAATCCCTTAACCTACTCATTTCAGGACACTAAGGGGCAATTTTTAAACATGGCCAGTTAACCTAACTTGCACATCTTTTGGACTGTGGGAGAAACCAGAGGAAACCCACGCAGACACAAAGATGTGCAAACTCCACACAGTGACCCAAGCCAGGAATTGAACCCAGGTCCCTGGAGCTGTAAAGCAGCAGTGCTAACCACTGTGCTACCATGCCACCCATGAGTACTTATGCATTGTTGAAGGAAAGGATCTTGCATTAGCTTGTAACGTTGGTTTTATGTACATTTTGGTGCATTGCTAGTATGATCTTAATATCAAATGCCAGTTGCATTAACTCCACTTTGTTACAGGTGTGGACACTGTAAAAAGCTTGCTCCACAATATGAGGAGGCTGCCCAGGAACTAGGCAAGCGTTCTGTGCCAATTTTACTTGCTAAAGTAGATGCTACTACTGAGACAAAGCTTGCTAACAAGTACCAGGTCACTGGTTATCCTACCCTGAAAATTTTCCGCAAGGGTAAACCTTTTGAATATAATGGACCAAGGGATACAGCAGGTAATGTACTAGATTATACAGTATTACTATTAATAGATATAAATGGACAAAGTACATTTTCTACAATCTACTTTTTAAAAAATGTGCTGGAATGGAGCAGTGACTGTAAATGCTCACTGAAAAGCAGTGTCAGCACTCGTCAAATATACATGCCAGCTCCCACTTTATGCTGAGCCCACTACGTGGGGATTAAGAAATGGTATGAGTCACCCTTAAGAACAGTTCATTAGCGTAGTTAATTAGATGGGTTCCAGGATTGAGGGAATTGTCCTTTAAGTGCTTGATAATTCTGAGGTCAATTAGATTTTTGGGAATACAAAGAACAAAGAACAAAGAACAACACAGCACGGGAAACTGTGGATCATGCAGGAGAAAAGTTGAAGATCATGGCTGATCTTATTAAATGATAGAGCAGACTTGAGGTATCAAATGGTATGCTTCAGCTCCTGTTCTGAAGAAAGGAGTTTGTGAATTGGAGATGCATGAGGTTGGTATTTGGTGACCTGGAGGTTAAAGTTGAGGATGATCTTATTGGCTCGTCACACCTGTTGTCATTCCCCCACTGATCAACCTCCCAGGCAGGTGCAAACGCAATAGTGTCCTCTAGCAGTTATCAATCAGCTTCTCCGCATCCACTCTCTATCGACTTTGCCTCATTTTTCGAAGTGTGATAAGTTTTGAATTTTCTCAAATCTAAAACTCCCGTTTTCACGCTTGTTCAGCACTTAGGATTTTTTGGTGAGATCGCCTCCATTGACTTTTTGAGAAATGCCATGCCTTCTATAAAAGTTAGCTACAGTTTTCTTTACAGCCAGTTTCCCAAATCATTGCCAAATATAAATGTAGTGTGATGCTTTAAAACTTAAGCCCCTTGATTAACTGGATGCCGCAAGGTTTTCATTGGTTATCTTGAGTGGCCTGGAATTGATACCAGAGAGCCTTTTGTGCATTACAATCTGTATTGTCACACAGTGCGTTTACGTTGAAGCTCCACTGGTGGATTGATTAGTATATTCTGTGGAACAGCACTAAATGCAGGCCAGGGGTTTGCTCTCCAGTCTGCAATGTATTAACTAATCACACCATGGGCAGTACTAAAATTGGCTTTCAATCTCCCAAAATTGGAACATGAACATCAATTGTTTACCCGTGATTACTATCAAGTGACCCCCTGCTTTAAGGATAGAAACACTGTAAATTTACAGTAGAGTCCCATTCAGCTCATGTCTGACAGCCCAAAAAAAAATCTAGACCAATTCCATTTTGCAGCCTTTGGTCTGTGCTCTCTAGGTTATGATTTCTCTTCCAACTGCACATCCAAGGTTTTTAAATGCATTGAGGGTTTCTGCCTACATCACCCTTTCAGCTGGTGCATTTCAATTCGGATTGCCCTCTGAAGGAATTCTTGAGTACCATCATATTTCTGCCACTTATTTTAAATGCATGTTCCCAGGCTATCAACCGCTCCCTGCCAAGGAAAGTGGATCCTTTGCATACACTGTCTAGGCCCCTCAATTTTATGTAATTCAGTTCAGAGCTGGGCTGTAAAATGGCAGATGGCATTTACCCCCAATAAGTGCGAGGTGATTCATTTTGGTAGGATGAACTTGAATGCAGATTACAGGGTCAACGGCATAGTTCTGCGGAATGCAGATGAACAGAGATATCTTGGGGTTCATATCCATGTATCTCTGAAGGTTGCCACTCGAGTGGATAGAGCTGTGAAGAAGGCTTAGTGTGTTAGCATTTATTAACAGGGGGTTTGAGTTTAAGAGCCGTGGGGTTATGCTGTAACTGTACAGGACCTTGGTGAGACCACATTTGGAATATTGTGTGCAGTTCTGGTCACCTCACTAAGAAGGATGTGGAAGGATTGGAGAGAGTGCAGAGGAGATTTACCAGGATGCTACCTCGTTTGGAGAGTAGGTCTTGTGAGAAAAAGTTGAGGGAGCTAGGGCTTCTCTCTTTAGAGCAGAGGAGGGTGAGAGGTGACTTAATAGAGGTTTATAAGATGATGAAGGGGGTAGAGTGGATGTTCAGAGACTACTTCCTTGGGTGGATGTAGCTGTTTCTAGGGGGCATAACTATAAAGTTCATGGTGGGAAATACAGGAGGGATGTCTGAGGTAGACTCTGTACTCAGTGGTTGGGGTGTGAAATTGGCTGCACTGATAGTGGAGTCAGACACTTTAGGAACTTTCAAACAGTTGTTGGATAGGCACATGGAGCACACCACAATGGTAGGAAGTGGGATAGCTTGATCTTGGTTTTGGAAAAAACTCAGCACAACATCGAGGGCCAAAGGGCCTATACTGTGTTTCTGTTATCAATTAAACCTTCATGTTTCAACAAAAATAATCCCAGTGGATCTAATATTTCCTTATAGCTAAAATTCTCCATTCATGGCACCATCCTCAATCTTTACTGTCCCCACTCCAATGTGATCACATCCTTGTGATGCAGTGACCAGAAAGGTACACTATATACTAAATGTGTTGTAACTAATGTTTTCTACAGATCTAACATAATCTTTTTTTACTCTATACCTTCTTCAGTAAAAGATTGCATCACTTTTGCCCCGCTATCTTTCAGGACCAGTAAACATTCATGCCAAGATCCATCTATCTTCTAGTTCTAACACTTAATATATTTCCTTACTTGTTCACCATCCCAAAATGCCTCATCTCCAGACTGAATTTAATTTTTTATAAATTTGTCCACCTGACCAGATTATTTTTTGGTCAATCATACCAATTTTTTTTGTATCATCCACACTACTTAAATCATTTCAGCCTAAGTTATTGCATACCATTGGAAACAGCCACCTTCTCATTGACTATTATTCTTTCTTTCCTGCCACCAAGCTCATTTTGGATCCAATTTGCCACTTTCCTTCATATTCAAGAGCTTTTAATTTTCTTGTCAATCTGCCAGTGGGACCTTGTCAAAAGTCTTGCTAAAATTCAGATCACTTATCTCCCAATATACCCATTCATCCTCATTGCATCTCAAAATTCAGTCAAGTTAGATGCAGACTTCTCAATACATTCAGGTTGATTGCCCTTCATTAATCCATACTTCAATATTTTCCAATAATTAGCCCATCATGAGGTTTGGGCTATAATTACTATAAGGAAGAACTCCTCTTTTTAAACAGTTGTATAACATTAGCAGTTCTTCATCTTGCTGAGGATTGGACAGTAATGTTCAGAGCCTGGGTATCTTTGCATCTAGGGTTTAGTGGTTTTTACGTTTTCAAGGATGCTAAACACCTCCATTTCCTCCTTCTGTATCCCATTCACTATCTCAATTCCACTACAACATTTCCTCCTGTGAACTGTGAAAAAGGATAAAAACTATTTTAAGAACCATGTCTGTTAATTGTGTGCAGCTGGTGTACACTAACTCAGGATTCAGGTGTACCCCTAGAAATAAAACATGCATTCTGGGTTAGGAGGTGCATGTTTGTGATACTCCCTAAAGACAAATGCTTATAAAAATGACTTCATTTCTATCCACCAATACTTAGCATTCTAGAATATAATGTCCATGTTTTCAACCATCATGTGCAAGTTACCCTTTCTGCTCTTTACCTGGTTATCTTGCACTTTATGTATTTTTAAAGCAACTTCTGGCCGCCTTCGATCTGGCAAGGCCTGGTTTAGATTTGAAAGTCCACCATGCTTCTTGGTGAGAATATATTCATTCTAAAAGCCCTCTGTCTTCCGACATTTACTTTCAAGGGGCTTTTTCCAGTTCGCTTAAAATCACATTTTGACTTAATACAATTTATCTTTCCCCAGTTTCAAATTTCTACTTTTGTCTTTTCTGTTTTCCTTGATTGATCAATAAATCTGTCCCGCTGATGCACTTTCCACTTTCCCCAAGTAATTCCCTAAAAAATAAACCTAAAGTTGTCTCGTCTCTTCCATTAACTGGTTAAAAAAATTTGCATATCCTAAGAATTTAGTTTTGGATTCTACTCTCCTTTAACTCAAATTCTCATCAGTGGCAATTATAGCGAGAGGTAAAGTACTGTGTAACACGTGAACATTGTACATTGCAATATTGTTATGATAAAACCAAACCTTATGTTCATCTTTTTAAAACTTAGGTATTATAGACCACATGATTGAACAGGCTGGCCCACCTTCCAAACAAATTCAAGCTCTTAAGCAAGTTCAAGAATTCCTTAAGGATGGTGATGATGTCATAATTATAGGAATTTTTAATGGAGAACAAGATCCAGCTTATCACACTTATCAAGATGCCTGTGAGTATTTTATACTGTAGAACTGGGTTATTGTACATGCTGTGAGCTATAGCCTCTGACTTAACTAAGTGTTTATCTACAACTGCACAAATTAGGAACAAAGATAGGCCATTTGAGCCTGCTCTGCCATTTGATAAAATTTTTGCTGATGTTGGACTTTAACTGGACTTCAGCCTGGTGTTGTGAGACTTCTTACTGTGTTTAAATCTCATCCACAAGGGGGAAACATTCTCTGCATCCAGTGTGTCAATTCCCCCTAGGATCTTGTACGTTTCAATAAGATTGTCTCCCGTTCTTCTAATCACCAGTAGATGCAGACCTAATGTGCCCAGTCTTTCCTTTTGAAGATAACATCCCTCAACCCAGGGATCAATTAAGTGAAACTTATCTGAACTGCTTTTAATACTAGTTTTCAAGAAAGGAAATCAAAATTGTGCACAATATTCCAAGTGTGATCTCTATACAATTGTAGCAAAATTATCCCCTTGCAATCTTATTGTACTTCCTATAATTTTATAACTGCAGCTTTCTTTGATTAATGAGTTAGCTTTTATTTTTCAGAAGTGGAGAGAATTTTTCCACGTTATGATCCTAGTTGTGCTGTGTAAGTTTAGTTGATAAAGCCCTTCTGTGTAATGATGGATGGAGAAATATGGGTTATGAAATGACTGTCAGAAAAGATATAACTTCCTTTCAAATTCAAAATTGCCCTCCTTTCAAATTATTCAAAACTGCAACTTCAATCCATATATCCTAATGCTAAAAGTAATGTATAATGTTTTAAATAATTTTTAAACATGTATAGAGGTTACAGCAAATGGATCATTCAAGCCATTCTCAGTTTGCTTCCAGGAATAATGGGTATAGAATGGCCCTATATCCTTTCAACCTTTCCAATCCACCAAGCAGTTTCAGCCCCAACTACTAACTCCATAAATTCCACATTCTCTCAACTGTTTAATTTTTAAACAGTTCCTTTTCTGAAATCTCATGTTCTTATAAAGGTGCAGGCCATTCAGCCTGTCAAGTCTGCTCCATCATTCAATAGTCATTGCTGATTCTTCATATCCACTTCCCTGCACTAGTTCATGCATTTTGACTCATGAGGTTTAGTGTCTGTTCTTGCCTTTTAAAAACGATTTACAAATATGTTCCTGTAGTGGAATTTAGATTGAGTAACTAAATACTCCATAAATGGCTATAAAGTAACTTCTAACACCATTTTTGTATGACTAGACCAGGGCAACTCTTGCATATTTGTAAGAAACTAAACTGTTTTGTTTTCACAGCAAATGATCTCAAAGCACCTGACAACTAAGTAAATACTAAGCAGTCCAATGACTGGTCACCTGATTTGGCAGAAATGCATTTACAGAAACCAATGCAGTTAGATCTTATCTACCTAGTGTATGCTTCAGCAACTCTTGTGCCAAAAATAAACCTTAAACCAACAAATCAACATGTATAAAGTGCTTCACTTTTTCCTGTTTAAAAACATGGAACCAAATCATGCATTTTAATTGTTTGACTTTTTTCAAAACATTTTAAAAATTTTCTTTCTACTGTGAAGACCTCCAGTGTTAGTTCTCAATAAATAGCAGTGGGCTGCAATTTCAAAGTGGCTTCCAAGTTGCCCAAAACCAAAGAACCCTAATGCAGGCTAGTGGATTAAAAATTGCTATTGGCCCTCCCACTGACAATTTGTAATAGTTATTGAAGGCTGTACAGAATAAGTTTGTGAATTGAACTTTGAGCCACCTAATGTGGTTTTTAAACAAAATTTGCAGTGGTTATTTCTTCCTATTAAAAAGGAGTCATTTTGAACCAGATGACTTCCCATCCTGTAGTGATGGCTGTCAATAATTAACCTGTCTGATCAAGTGGCGATTGCATATTTTAGTCCTTTAGGAAATACGTACTACTAACTTTATTTTCTAGGTAACTCCATCCGAGAAGACTACAGGTTACATCACACCTTCAGCAGTGAAATACGAAACTTTTTAAAAGCATCACCAGGACAGCTAGTTATGATGCACCCTGAAAAATTCCATTCTCCGTATGAGCCAAAAATGCGCACTTTGACTATCAAGGTATGTTTTCCACTGATTCTCTGACCCTCTAACACCTACTTGCTTTGTGTCATCCACATTTGCTTCTAATCCTAGGTAGTTTCACAATGCTCCAAGCTACTCCATCCTCCCCTATGTAAACTTCATCCTACCACAGCAATTTTGACTTGATTTGAGGCTTCTATTGTCCTATGACTAGAAAAATTTTGTCTTTTTAAATTGAATTCTGAAGATTAAATACAGCCTTCATCTTTTTCACCTTTGCCCCACTCAACTCAACTGTATTCCACTTTGAGAATTTTAATTACATATTAATATTGTACTGTTGCCTTATGAATTGACATGCATTTATGGAACTTGATCCTCAGTTTATTGTTGCAGGACACATTACCTCATTCTGAAGTGACTGATTTTATTACAAATAATGCTGTGCCTTTAGTTGGACATCGTAAGCAAAGCAATGATGCAAAACGCTACAGCAAACGCCCATTAGTGGTGGTATACTATGGTGTAGACTTCAGTTTTGATTATCGTGTGGGTGAGTATAGTACAGTGTAAACGTGAGTGAGTTTTTGGTTTCATTCAATATTGGGCATTGTTCCCAATAGAATCAAAACACTTACAACCACAATAGAATCAAAATGCTTGCAACTGCAATCTATTAAGTAGCTTCTATTTACTTCCTTTCTAAGTATATTTGAGCATACAGCCCAGGAATGTCCCAGGTTTGATCACTGATTTAGGGATATGTAATTTGCATTAGATCCTTCAGGATAAGGAAGGCAATTAATTGACTAATACCACATCAATCACCTAGTGAAAACACACATTTCAGTGCTGGATAAAGACTGAACTGAGTTTACCTGTCCCATAGTGCCAAATAGTCCACCATGTCTCGATGTTCCTATGGAGCATGGTTGCTGGGGCTGTGCCACATGGTATAAAATCTTTACAGCACAGAAGGCCATTCAGCCCATGTCAGTGATGGCTCTAAAGAGATATTCATGTACACACCACCATATCTGCACATTCCTCCCATTCAGATATTTTAAAAATGTAGAAGGGAGGCCACACTGCTTAATTCTATCTTCCAGCAATTGGTTTGTAGCCCTTCAGGTGTATTTGCGGACACCTCTTTAATAAGTTATGGGTTTGTGCTTTTATCACCTATGTTTCAAATCCCTATCACCTTCTGGAGGAAAATGCTTTTCTTCATCTACTAATACTGTGGTAATCACATTAAATCTATGCTCCCTTGTGAGAAACCAATACTTCCCATCCACTCCCAAGACCCCCTCAGCTTTGTACAGCTCAATCAAATCTCCCTCCTGGCCTCTTCCAAGGAAAACAAATCCAGCCTATCCAATACTGGAGTTGCATTGCTGCAGTTTTCCAGTCCTGGTAATAATCTGTGTACCCTTTCCAGTACAATTTACCTTATTTTTGTAATGAGGCTGCCAAAATGGTGCTTGCTGCTCCAATTGTGACCTCGCTAATGCTCTAGATAGCTCCAGCATAACCTCCCTGCTCTTTATATGCCTCGGTTAATATTGTTCTATGTCTCCTTAACTATCCAATATTCTGCTACTTTCAGAAATCTGTGGGCATGCATTCAGAGATCCTTCACTTCTCTACACATCTCAATCCTCCAATTATTGTGTATACCGATGCCTTATTTGACCTTCCCAAATGCATCACATCATTTCTGTGGGTTGAATTCCATTTGTCACTTTGACCACCTGATTGATCCATTGATATCTTTTCTGCAGTTTCCAAATGGCACCCACCTTCCCACCATAGTCACTTTTTGTTATCCACAAACTCCTTGATCATGCCCCCTTTGTTTAAGTCCAACATCATTAATCTACCGCAGAAGGGAAATGAAGTGCTGAGCCCTGCAGAGCCCCACTGGAAACAGGCTTCCAGTTGCAGTGGCATCCACTAATCATTTGTTTCCTGCCATTGAGCCAATTTTTCCCAGCTTGTTACATTCTCCTGGATTCCATAGGCTCTTTTTAAATAGTATGTCATGTGGGACATTGTCAAAAGCCTTGCTAAAATTCTTCTAGACCACACTACTTTCATTGACCATCTCAGAAATTTTCAGTTAAGTTGGTCAGACATGATCTCCCCTTAGCACAACTGGTTTTAGAGAATAAAATTCATGCTTTTTATTCCATCTGAGATTGAGTGCTCCATCCTTCTGTTTGTTCCTTTCAGCAACTCTGGTCTCCCTCTATATTTACTTATAGTACTACTTGTGCACTCGCTGTTCTTCTGACTTTGATTTACTGTTAGTATCCAAGCTCCCTCAATCTGCCTGATCTTGTCCTATGCAACTTTCTCCAGCTCCCATTCATTTTCCCTCCAGGTTTAATTTCCTCAGGTGCATTCATATGAAAAACACTAAACAATTGTTGCCATCACCAATTTGCTGCTATTGTTTTTGGAAATATCACTTTCCCACATTGTACTTAATTTAAGCTAATTCTTGTATGTTGCTTGTATTTTCAGCTACACAGTTCTGGCGGAAGAAAGTATTGGAGGTAGCGAAGGACTTTCCTGAGTATACTTTTACAATTGCTGATGAAGAAGATTATTCATCAGAACTAAATGACCTGGGTCTAGCAGACAGTGGTGAAGAAGTGAATGCAGCAATTCTGGATGTAGCTGGCAAGAAATATGCAATGGAACCAGAAGAATTTGATTCTGATGCACTGAGAGAATTTGTAATGGCATTTAAGAAAGGTACATAATATCTTAAATCTTATCCAAAGTATGGGAGCTTTATTACTGAAGTGACTAACCTTTTACGCACATCTTACTACATCTGCTATCTTGTTGACCATTCACACAACCTGTTCACATTGGCGGCATTTGTGCCTTCCTGACTTGCATGCTCTCCTCACAGTTGTCTTTGTACTGTCAGCAAACAGATAAGTCATTAATATAAATTGTAAATGGCTGAGGTCTAGCACTAATTCTTATGGTATTAGTTATAGTTTACCAGCTAATTTGAAAATGCAGATGCAACTCTTAGAGGCAATATAACAGTGCAGCGGGCCAGGCAACATCAGCAGAGGCTGTGTAGCAGGTTTTCTGTCAGGGTGCCATGGCCTCCACACATCTCCAGCTGCCGGATTTCAGATGTTGGAGCTGAATAAAGTGTCTAAATCGCCATTTACATTTTTGATAGTGGGCCTTGAACTGAAGTCTCCAGGTCCACTAGCCCCTCGCCCACCCCACTCAGGAATATTTCACTCCAGGGTTTACAACAGCTCCCCACTAGAGGCAAGCTGGCAGCCTGACCCTGCTGGAGTGAAGGGTGGCCTTGCAAGGGGTGCCCACTGCAAATTGCCAGCTGGTCCCCTGGCACTGCCCAAGGTGAAAGGAGCAATACTCAGGAGCACCTTGGCACTGCCCACCATGCATTGGGCCATTCTGATGAGGCAGGGCCTCTGGGGGCCCCTGCTGCCACTTTGCTCTTGGCATCAGTAACAAAGGGAGGGAAGGGCTGATTTGAGCTATGTGGGTGGGGGGAGGGTTGTTGGCCTAAACACAAGGCTAGCAATCGGGCAGGGGAGTGGGGTTGGCCTAAACACAAGGCTAGCAATCAGGGAGTGGGGGAATCCCATGGCCAGTGATTTTGGGGGTTGAGGCTGGCCAACAATCAGGAGGCCAGCAGAATGGGGCTACTGTACATGTGCCAATCTTGGCACTGTGCTGGTGGGCTCCTTGTGATGCATTTCATGATTTCATTTTGAAAGTCCCACTGAACCAGCAGGATTTAATTCCTGTTTTTATGCAAATTTAGCAATTAAAATGTTTTCTTGGGAGAAATTCACCCTGCATCTTTTATCCCTACACTGTCTATTAACCAATCCTCTATCCATGCTAATGTTGCTCCCAAATCCTGTGAGCCCCTTGCATATAAACTTTTGTGTAACACCTTACTTTTGGAAATCCAAATGTACTGTATCTGTTGGTTTCCTTTTTGTACCTTTATTGGTTGCATCCTTAAAAATCTAAATTCACCAAATACCATTTCACTTTTGCAAAATCATGTTGACTTTGATCATACAATAAGTATTGTTAAGACTTTGTATATGCAAGTATTTTCCTGTAACTGATGTCAGTCTACCTGGTTTGTAATTCCCTGTTTTCCCTCTCCCTCACCTTGACTAGTAGTATGATATTTGCTAACTTTAAATCTTGAGAGAATTCTAAAATCTGGGAAATTTTGGAAAACCGTACCCAACACAAACGCATCGCTATTTCTGCAACCATTTCTTTTAGAACCCAAGGATGCTGGGCCATCGTGACTTGGCAGTTCGGCAGTTTTTAATTCATAAAGTTTCTCCAGTACTTTTTCTGATTATCTTAATTTCCCCCTTTTTTTATTTCTCTTCACAGTTGGTTTGGTTTATCATACACTCCAGCATTTCTCCCAGTTTCTGTCTTTTGTCTTTTGACTTTTTAGCAGAGTTTTAACCTCCAAGCATTTTGTCACCCTGATATCACCTACATCTTTCTTTGGACCTCTGAAGCACCTTTATGTTTTCCCTGTCTAAGGTGCTACATAAATGCTTGACAGGTGTTTTTTTCTCCATACAAGACTATGTATTCACACATACCTTTTTTTTAAACAGGTAAATTAAAACCTATTGTTAAATCACAACCAATCCCGAAGAGTAACAAAGGACCAGTAAAAGTGGTGGTGGGCAAGACATTTGATGAAATAGTTATGAACAAAAAGAAAGATGTCCTAATAGAATTCTATGCACCTTGGTGTGGCCACTGCAAAAAACTGGAACCTGTGTATTTGGAACTTGGCAAAAAGTACAAAAATGAAGAGCACCTGATCATTGCAAAGATGGATGCAACAGTAAATGATGTGCCACATGATAAATACAAAACTGAAGGATTCCCTACCATTTACTTTGCTCCGAGTAATAATAAAGACAATCCTATTCAATATGACAAGAATGAGCGAGACCTTGACTCTCTGAGCAAATTTGTGGAAGAACATGCAACCAAGCTATCAAAAAGGAAAGATGAGCTATAAGGATTCTTCACTTTTGATTACTGGGGACCTTGGAAACTTCCAACAGTGCAGTTTGGATTTAAGGTGAAATGACCTTGTTTAAAAACCTTACTCAGAAATCACTGGGAATAAGAGATTAAACTTCTGCCAGAGAAATTTTGTTTCTACCTGTGTAATTGAGGTATTTACCTAGGATGTGTGAAATCACTATTTTGTGAAGTTTGTATGGTTTGTCATTCAATTTTATATTTTGGTAAAAAACCTTCAAATAAAGACAACCTAAGGAATTAATTTTTGCCAAATTATTTTCTCTGAACTGTTTTCTTCCCCTTTTTTCCATTTTACTATTGTGGATTTTTATCCTTGTTTCACATATGACCCACGATGATGTTAGTTTTTTTTTCCCCAAACAAAACTTGATGCTCCTTCAGAAGTATGAACTTCCCATTTCAGCTATCACTTAAGTTGTGGTTATGATGTAATGCTGAAGGATAATTGTATGTTGTGTTCTTGCACCATTGCAAGTTAGAGACATAATTCAAACTGACAAGTTTGACTTTCAAACCAGATTGCAGAAGCAAATGCAGTGTATTTTGTACCATTGAGCTGTCATGTATTGTGAATAGTTTTCCTTGCCTTTTCCAGGCTCCCCCTCCCCCCCCCCCCCCCCCCCTTCCCTCCCTTCCTCTCTCTCTCCCTCTCTCTCTCTCTCTCTCTCTCCCACCACACCTACGGTCAGGCTAGGTTCTAACACAGGTCCTATGGAATCTTCATGGTCTGCCAGTGTGCTTTGAAGCTTGTTTTTATCTTTGAAATGTTGGAACTGTGTGCTTTGCAGGTTCCGGCCTTGTTCTGTCCTTGGGTAGTTGCAGAAAAATTAAGCCGGTGTCCAGGCAACGTGGCCCCAATTTGCCATTTATAATGATATGTCCAACAATATCAAATCCAGTCTTAGTTTTTCAGCACATTTGCCAGGTTTTCTTTTCCAAATAATATACAAGGGGCAAACAACTACTTAAAGTGCACTAGCTCTTGCATGTTTCCTTTTTTCATTGTGCCACTTCTATCCCACTGGAAACACAATCTACTTCATTCCAGTTTCTGAAGGTAGGTGCTATTCTATGCTGTCATCTGCCACCAGCCTCTGCTCCTAATTTAGGCTTAAGCAAGTGGGATAGAAAGAAAATAGTTTGTATTTATATATCACACTTTCATATCCCCAGGACACTAATGCCAGTAGAACACTGTCACTGTTACCAGCTACCATAACTCCTACAGTGCTTGTGCAAGCAAATTCTTAACTACGAATGATGTATTTTATGCTGTAGCTTCAAGGATAAATGGCCAGGACATTGGCAACTCCAGAGTATACCATTAAGTTGTCAATGAAATTACCTTGATCCATTTGTCCTCCGCTGTTTTTAGCAATGAGATGCAGAAATTGGTTCAGCTTCCAAATGTAATAGTTCATCTCTTTGACTCCCCTGCTGTTTATCTAAATAACCAATTTGGATGAGGTTCTTGATTTTCATAAAACCAATTTATCCAAAACTCTGCCTATAATCCTATTTCATACCAGGTTCTGCTTTGCTATCATCTCTGCCTTTACTGACTTACATTGACTCAATATTTAAATGCAGTCTTAACATCCCTACCTAAACTGCTCCAAGCATACAACCACAACTACTGCATCTTCCAAAAATACTCTTCTGACTCCAGCATTTATAGATCCTCCCTTTTGCATCCCCACTGGCACCTGTGAACTGTCTTTAGCTAGATCCCTACAATTAGAATTTGCTTTCTGATCTCCACCTCCTTCCCCATAACTTTTTCCTTTTCCAAACTCTGCTCACTCTTTGCTCCCACCTTCAGGCTGTGCTTGCTATTTGTACTTGAAATGGCCATTTTTTCATCTGCCTGTTCCAACCCTCAAGTGTACTAGGATTTTCTGTCCCATCTTCCTGACAACAAGCAATTTCTGCACTTCTGGTCATGACCCAAAGTAGATTTGTTTACAGCATGTTATACAACTCGCATCCAATTTCTCAGTCACAAGCTTGTTAGGCTGCTATGCAATTCACTTTCTACTATTCCCAGATACTTTTACAGATGTGAAATGCCTTGTAATATCAACATTTCATCTGACTTGATATTGAAGATCCTTGCCTCAATATTCCATATTGTGTAAGGATCTTATCCAACACCACCTCAACATTGATAAATTTTCTCTTGGCCCTATGAAGTAATTTACAATTTCCACCAAAACATAGCTGCAAATTAGAATTTGAAGCTGAAAATACCATTGATGTTACCAGAGATTTTTTTATTACAACTGTTAAATCTGTGGGCCCAACCATAGTACGTTTTTAAATAGCATAAAATACTTAGTGTTGGAATCCACTTGGAAATATGCTGGAAATTTGTTCTTTTTTTTCATTTTAAACTGCTTACTGAGGATTTGCTGATCACTTTTGACACGCATTACTTCATCTCCAAATAAGGTTGATTGTGATGTACTATATTGCTCAAGTCTTTTGAGAAAATTCTTCCCTACAGAACAAGTGGAATTTAGATCAACTTGAAAGCTGATCCTTTAGACTTGTCAAGCTATTCTAAATCATTTTCCACAAACATTTACATTAGTCTTTAGAAAACCATGTCTTAATTGACCACCCTGAGTATCACGCTTGGAATAAGCTTTGCACTTTTATTATTGTCTCTTTGCCTGGCATATTTGCTCATGATCATTCTGAAATAACCCGGATAGAAGTGATTTGAAGTTTGTCAACTGTCAGATTGTTTCTATTGATCAGAGTTGATTTATTATTGTCACATGTATTATAGTGAGAAGTATTGTTTCTTGCACACTATACAGACAAAGCATACCACATATAGAAGGAAAGAAAGCAGAATGTAGTGTTCGTCATAGCTAGGGTGTAGGGAAAGAGCAACCTAGTATAAGGTAGGTCCATCGAAAGTCTGGCAACGAGGAAGAAGCTGAGTCGGTTGATACCTGACCTCAGACTTTTGTATGTTTTCACCAACAGAATAAGGTGGGAGAGTTTGTATGGGGTCCTTAATTATGCTGCCTGCTTTGCTGATGCAGCAGGAAATGTAGACAGTTCAATAGATGGGAGCCTGGTTTGTGTGATGGACTGGACTTCATTCACAATTCTTTGTACTTCCTTGTGGTCTTGGAGCAGGAGCCATACCAAGCAGTGATATGACCAGAAAGGATGCTTTCTATAGTGCATCTAAAAATTGGTGAGAGTTGTAGCAGACATGCCAAATTTCCTTAGCCTCCTGACCAGTGGTGCTCAAGGCAGACTTTCATAGAAAAGTTTTTAATTTATTAGTGTCATAAGTAGGCTTATGTTAACACTGCAATGAAGTTAATGTGCCAGAGTGTGGTGACTAGAGGATTTTCACATGTTCAGGTACACAGGGAGAATTTAGCATAGTCAGTGCACTAATTAGCACGTTTTTTCGGACTGTGGGAGAAAACTGGAGCACCTGGAGGAAACCTAAGTCCTGGGATGGGATTCTAACCTGGAGCTTCTGGCTCAAGTAGGGACGCTATTCAAAGTGCCACAAGAGTACCTTCAAATAAAAGTAAGTCTGCCTATATTTTGTAAGGATGCTTTAACAATTGCCCAGTCTTTGTCAGTTTAATGCCACTTTTATTCCATGATCTCTTCAAACCTGCCAGTAATCATTTTAAGCTCACCAGTTTATTGAACAGGATTTTTGTATCAGGTTGACTGCAACCAAACAGGTGAGTCTTAATCAGTTTAAAATGATTGTGTAACATATACAATAAAATATATTGTGGTGACAAGCAGTGAGTACTGGCCAAATTTGAGCAGAACAGCTGACGTGCTCAAGATGCTCTTTTTTTCTTCTCGGTGCCTCCATCCTCGCATGTTAAACTGAAGTTGGCATTGATTCACCTTGGGAGGTTTCTCTCCACTGGCTTCTTTCAAACATGTTGCTTCTCAGCTCCACTCGGACTGATTCTACATCTAGATGTTCTGAGCCTTTCTCACTATTGCACCGATTTTGTCCTTTACTGCCACCCCACTCTTGCCTTTTTTGTTTTGTCTTTTCTAAGTATTGAATATCTATTGATATTTGGTTCAAAGCCACATCACCTTTTAATCACAATCGTACTCATTTACAACTAATGCTGTTAATCAACTACCATATTTAAATATTCTGTGCATTCAGATCCAGTACATTTAAATTTATTAAAGTTATTATACACTTTATTTTGTACTATGACCCTGTCTGCTATGAGCCCTTGTTTCCTCTGTCTTCTACTCTTGCTTTCTATTTATATTTACTATATTTGTTTTCCCCCTCTTGTCTCTCCATTCAAGTTCCCATTCTTCTGCCACTCTAATTTGAACCCACCCCACAGTACTAGCAAATGTCCCTGCAAGGAGATTGGCCCTGGTCCTGTTTGGATATAACCCATCACATAGAACCTGTATATCTTCCCCAGAATCAGTCCTAATTCCTCAATGTGAATTCCTCTCCTGCATCATCAATCCAGCCATGTTTTCATCCCTCTTTGTATTCCTGATACACCTATCATGTGGCATTGGGTGTAATCTTGAGATTACTACTTTAAGGTTTTGCTTTTCAATTTACTTTTTCCTCCTCCCTATATTCTGCTTGCAGGACCTCATCCCCCTTTTAACCATTGTCATTGATACCAACAAGGACCATAAGCTCTGGGTGTTCATCCTGTCACTTCAGAATGCCCTGCAATTGCTCAGTGACATCCTTAACCCTGGTACCAGGGAGGCAAGATACTATCCTGGTATGTCTGTGGCTGTGGCTGTAGAAACATCCATCTGCTCCCCTTTATGATAGAATCTTCTATCACTTCATCCTGTCTCAGCTATCTAGTAGAGCCATGTGTGGTATCACAGACTTAGCTCAAGTTGTATTACCCTGAGAGCTTCTCAGCAGTACCAAGAGGGAGAGATGGGCCTAGAGAACTGCTGCACTACCTGCCTCATTCTTTCACTGTCTGGCTGATACCCATTCCCTATCTGCCTGCACACCTTTCAGCAGTGGTGTGATCACCTTACACTATCCATGAATATCTCAGCCTTACATATGTTTTGCAGTGAACCCCAGCTGCTGTTCCAGATGTGGAACATGGATTTCAATTAGCTGCAATTGGTTTTTGCTGAATTACAGGAAAACCTGAAATGAAGCAGGCAAACTCCTCAAAGAAAAGAAACACCTGTTGATAAACCTTTGTGCTGCAAGAACGCGTTGGGTCAAAATTTATTGGTCTGAAAAATCATGGCGAAGCAAAATAACTTTTAATGTCACTCAACAAACTGAAGAACCAAGTGGCAGAGAATACTCAGCAACATTTGACATTCCAGGAGGAAGTCAAAAGCTACAAGAAACAAAGCTGAAGAAGGAAAATTGGTACAATTTTCCAAGCTGTGTGGGGATAATGAAGCCATGAGTAATACAATTACTAAACTGAAGCAAGTTAAAACTTCACTGGAGACACAGCTGGCCAACAGTGAATCCAAAATGAAAGCTGTGGCCAAATTGTAGACAGGGTAGAAAGAAATTAGATTGGAAAATGTAAAACTGGGATGGAAGCACCAGAAGAAAATGTTGAACCAAATGAAAAGATTCAAACTTAAGAATACAACAACAAACAAATGTTTGGCTGAAGTTATTGTCTGTAGCCTTTGAAGCATGGTCCTCAATGATATAGTGCCCAGTCTGAGGTTCAGGAGAAAATGTGTTAGCCATATCATGTCTAATTCTACTATTACATTGCATTAATTGAGTCCCCAGACTTAAGTAAAATTATGTTTAAGTGGAAAAAATGCCTGGCAGCACTAATTTATTTTGAACAATTTTGTTTTGAATCATTAGTCTTTAGCATAGCTAGAATTTCATTACACAATGATTTTATTTAATTAGTGCCTATAAAGACATGAGTTACAGAAAAATTTACAGGATGAAAAAGTTGAATATAGTTATGATACAGATCAGCCATAGTTTAGTTGAATGGCAGAAAAATCTCAAGGGGCTGAATGGCCTACACTTGTTATCTAGATGTGAATGGGGCTTGGCACATGTGTGCTAGCTCTTTCTGCAGTCAATTCAAGTCAGCACAGATCTCAAAACCATTAGTCAGCTAAATTAATGGCATACCTAATACCTTTCCAATGTTCTACAGCATTCAAGGTTAAATGTTATCAGGTCCAGTAACCTGATTGATTTTTGCTGTCTCAAACCAGGCTAAAACCAGTTCAACACTTTAGATGTTGACTCCTTAAATGTATTATTTTACAGTGGGATACATTAAAATACATGTAGCACTTTAACTATATTCTATTGTGATCATAACTAACATGCCAAATCTTTCAAAGAACCTATGTGGCTTTTCTGGCCCCAACACTTAAGCTTTAACAGAGGAATGCCACTTGATAAGTTTTTTTACCCTCCCCTCTCCCCCTCGTCAAATGTGGCTTTAGTTCATTTCAGTTGTATCTGATAGTTATACGTGCAACCTTGCCACTTTGGTCCTCTTCCAACACCAGGCCCACCTGGGTGGAACTGCACTGGCATTGTTGCATTGTTGTACATCCATAGACCAAGTGCACATTTTCCTCCCATACTATTTCCTCTGTTCTTCAAAGGTCTATCCTTGGCCTTCCTGTTTCTGATCATCTGGCCCATGACGAAATCATCCAAAACCCAGAATTCATCCTCATATCTCTGCTGATGACACCCAGCTCTATCTTGCCAACAGCTCTCTCAAACTCCAGTACTGTTTCTAATCTAGAAGATAATTGTCTGACATCCAGTACTGGATGAGCAGAAACTTCCTCTAAATAACTGTTAAACATAACATAAGAAATAGGAGCAGGAGTAGGCCATCTAGCCCTTCGAGCCTGCCCCACCATTTAATAAGAGCATGGCTGAGCTGAAGTGGATCAGTTCCACTTTCCTGCTTTCTCCCCGTAACCCTTAATTCCCTTGTCTATCAAAAACCTATCTACCTGTGTCTTAAATATATTTAGCAAGGTAGCCTCCACCACTTCAACGGGCAGAGAATTCCAGAGATTCACTACCCTTTGAGTGAAGAAGTTCCTCCTCAACTCTGATCTAAAGTGCAACCCCCACCCCTTATCTTGAGGCTGTGCCCTCTAGTCCTGCTATCCTTTCTAAGCGGGAAGAATCTCTACCTCTACCCTATCCATCCCTTTTCATTATCTTATACGTCTCTATAACATCCCCCCTCATCCTTCTAAACTCCAGCAAGTACAGACCCAGTCTATTTAGTCTCTCTTCATAGTCCAACCCGCTCATCTCCGGTATCAGCCTCGTGAACCTCCTCTGCACTCCCTCCAAGGCCAATATATCCTTGTGCCAGTGCAGTGACCAAAACTGCACACACTACTCCAGATGCGGTGTCACCAGTGCCCTGTGCAGTTGCAGAAAGACCTACTTTCATATTCTATCTCCCTCGCTATAAAGGCCAGCATTCCATTTGCCTTGATCACCTGCTGCACCTGCAGACTGGGTTTTTGCGACTCGTGCACAAGGACCCCCAGGTCCCTCTGCACTGTAGCATGCTGCAGCTTTTCGCCCTTTAAATAGTAATCCCTCCTATTATTTCTGCCAAAGTGGATAACCTCACACTTGCTAACATTATACGCCATCTGCCAGGTCCTCGCCCACTCACTCAGCCTATCCAGATCCCTCTGCAGACTTTCCACACCCTCCATGCAATTTGCTTTTCCACTCATCTTCGTGTCATCAGCAAATTTCGTCACCCTACACTCAGCCCCCTCCTCCAGATCATCTATATAAATGGTAAATAGCTGAGGCCCCAGCACCGATCCCTGCAGCACTGCACTAGTCACCAACCACCAATCAGAATAGCACCCATTGATACCAATGTTGGAAAGATCAAAGCCACTGTCTTCAGTCCCCACCATAAATTCTGTTCCTGGGCTACTGAATCCACCCTTCTCTGTGCAAGTGTGAGGCAGGACCAGACTATTTACAACTTGGTGTTACATTTTCCCCAAGCTGAGCTTCCAATGTCTTATCAGTGCCAACATTTAAAGACCACCTATTTTCATCTCTGTAATAACATGTGACTCTGCACTTGAGCTCAAAGCAATCATCTATGCCTTTTTTATCTCTAGACTTGACGATTCCAATGCACTTGTGGTGGGCAGCCTCCTGCACATAAACTTCAGGCTATCCAAATCTCTGCAGATGAACTTCCATGCATCGTATTCCAGTCACTCTTCACCTCTGTGCTTGTTGACTTGCCAGTCGAGCAATGCTGAATATTAAATTTTCATTCTCGTTTTCAAATTCCTGTCACCTCATCTCTCCCTATCTCTGTAAACTTCTTCAGCCCCACAACCGTTCCCGGTAACTGCATGCGCCAATCCTGCTGCCTTGAGTTTTAATTTATTCATTCATGGGATGTGGGCAACACCAACTAGACCAACAATTTATTGCCATCTCAAATTGTTCTTGAGAAATTAATGGTGAGTCACTGCAGTGGTGTAGGTAACCCACAGTGCTGATGGAAGGGAGTTCCAGGATTTTGTCCCAACAATAATATAGTTCCAAGTCAGGATGGTGTGCACCTGCAAGGGAAACTTACGGGTCAGCCTGAGTTTGGAAGGTGTTGTCGGAGGAGCCTCTGATTTAATTGCTTTATCATTGGTGGTTGGGCCTTTAGCTGCCTAGGATGTAAATTTTGGAATTCTCTCTGTAACCTCTCCATCTCTTTACCTTTCTTTCATTCTTTAAGAAACTCCTTAAAATCCAACTCTCTGGCCAAGCTTTTGATTGTAAGAAGTCTCTCAACACCAGGTTAAAGTCCAACAGGTTACTTGGTAGCACAAGCCACAAGCTTCTAGAGTGCTGTTCCTTCATCAAGTGCGTGGGAGTTCTGTTCACAAACAGGGCATATAAAGACACAAACTCAATTTACAAAATGGTTGGAACGTGAATGTTTGTACCTTTAAGACTTAACGTGAGTGGAGAGGGAGTTAAGCATAGGTTAGAGATGAACATTGTCTCCAGTCAGGACAGTTCATGAGAGTTTGCAAGCCCAGGCAAGTCATGGGGGTTACAGATAGTGTGACGCGAACCCAAGATCCCAGTTGAGGCTGTCCTCATGCGTGGAACTTGGTTATCAGTTTCTGCTCAGCGATTCTGCATTGTGTGTCATGAAGGCTGCATTGGAGAATGCTTACCCGAAGATCAGAAGCTAAATGTCCATGATTGCTAGTGTTCCCCAACGGGAAGGGACAATCACCAGGCAGGAGTGTTCGAGCGGTGTTTGTTTCATCCGTTATCGTAGTGTCTGCATGGTCTCCCCAATGTACCATACCTCAGGACATCCTTTCCTGCAGCGTATCAGGTAGACAACATTGGCCAAGTTGCAAGAGTATGCACAATGTACCTGGTGGATGGTGTTCTCACGTGAGATGATAGTCATCGTGTTGATCCGGCATGTCTTCAGAGGTTGCCATGGCAGGGTTGTGTGGTGTCATGGTCACTGTTCTCCTAAAGGTTGGGTTGTTTACTGCAGACAATGGTCTGTTTGAGATTGTGTGGTTGTTTGAAGGCAAGAAGTGGGGGTGTGGGGGTGTGGGGATGGCCTTGGCAAGACGTTTGCCTCCATCGATGACAATGAAGGCTCTAAAGAAGATATCATAGCTTCTCTGTTCCAGGAAGTACTGGATGACGAAGCGTACTGTGTCCGCCATATCCCATGTTTGTCTTCTGAGGTCGTCGGTGCAGGTTTTCACTGTGGCGAGTTGGAACTGTTCATCGATGAGTCGAGCATCATATCCTGTTCTTATGAGGGCATCTTTCAGCATCTGGAGATGTCAAAGAACAAAAACAGCCCGGGAAACGGGCCCTTCAGCCCAACGAGGCCATGCCGCCATCCCAACACCACCAGTCCCCCCCTCCACCCATGACCCTTGCCTAATGTTTTATGACCATCCACGTTGAGGGAAACTAATTTAGGGACAATTTATTACTGCCAATCAGACTAACAGCACATCTTTGGGGTGTGGGAGGAAACTGGAGCACCCGGAGAAAACCCACGCAAGCACGGGGAGAATGCATAAACTCCCACAGACACTGGGCCAAATCCATGTGTCTGCACAGCAATCAGTGATAGTCACTGAGCTGTCGTCTTGCCCAGTATCTGGTCCAATTTAGGCACACACTAATGACATGAAGCACTAGGCCAATCTCGAACAACCAAGAGCAGCCCAAGTACGACCCATCGCGTGCGTGCCCCTCGTTGGACACAAGGTGGACCGACTTAAAACCTGTGAATGAAAAAGAGAAAAAAAAAGAAAAAATCCTGTGTATGTGGAGGGCTTGTCGAATGTGGACTGGGGGAACGCGTTGGAAGGTAGGTCTGCTGAGGAGCAGTGGAGAATCTTTAAGGAGATCTTTCTTGGAGCTCAGCGGAAATTTATTCCGATGGTCAAAAAGGACAGTAGGAGGAGAGGTAATAAGCCGTGGATAATGAAGGAGGTGAAGGAAAGTGTTAAATTAAAAGCGGAGGTGTTTAGAGTAGCTAAGAGTAGTGGGCGAGAAGAGGATTGGGAGAGGTTTAAATGTCAACAAAGATTGACAAAGAAGTTGATAAGGAAGGGTAGGAGAAACTATGAAGCTGGGCTAGCGCTTAATATAAAAAAGGATAGCAAGAGTTTTTATAAATATATAAAAAGGAAGAGGCTGGCTAGGGTGAACGTTGAACCCTTAGAGGATGAGAGGGGGGACTTAGTGGTAGGGGATGGGGATATGGCTGAGGTCCTGAATAACTTTTTTGTTTCTGTCTTCATGGAGGAGGACGTGAATAATTTGCTGGGTGTTAGAGATGGAAAGGTGGTAGGACTGGAGGGTCTTAATGACATTACTGTTACAAGAGAGGCGGTGCTCGACAGACCAGAGGGGCTGATTGTGGACAAGTCCCCAGGACCGGATGGAATGCATCCGAGGGTTCTGAAAGAAATGGCGGAGGTGATAGTGGATGCCTCGGTGGTTATTTTCCAGACGTCGCTGGATTCCGGGGAAGTGCCGGAAGATTGGAAAGCGGCTAATGTTACGCCGTTGTTTAAGAAGGGTGCCAGGCAAAAGGCAGGGAATTATAGGCCGGTTAGTTTAACGTCTGTTGTAGGTAAAATGTTAGAATCCGTCATCAAGGAGGAAATAGCGAGGCATCTTGAGAGGAATTGCTCGATAGAGCAGACGCAGCACGGTTTCGTTAAAGGGAAGTCGTGTCTGACAAATTTACTGGAGTTCTATGAGGATGTGTCTAGGGCGGTGGATAGAGGAGAGCCGGTGGATGTGGTCTTTCTTGATTTTCAGAAGGCGTTTGACAAGGTACCTCACAAGAGGTTATTGCAGAAGGTCAGGGGACATGGAGTTGGGGGTAGGGTGTTAGCGTGGATAGAGGATTGGTTGTCAAATAGGAGGCAGAGAGTGGGGGTCAATGGGTGCTATTCGGATTGGCGGATGGTGACTAGTGGAGTGCCCCAGGGGTCGGTGCTGGGGCCTCAGCTATTTACCATTTATATAGATGATCTGGAGGAGGGAACCGAGTGTAGGGTGTCGAAATTTGCTGATGACACCAAGATTGGTGGAACGGCAAATTGTGCGGAGGGTGTGGAGAGGCTGCAGAAGGATCTAGATAGGCTGGGCGAATGGGCCAGGAAATGGCAAATGGAATTTAATGTTGGCAAGTGCGAGGTGATCCACTTTGGTAGGAATAATGGTAGGAAGGATTATTACTTACGTGGCGAAAAACTGCAGCAGGCGACGGTGCAGAGGGACCTTGGGGTCCTTGTGCATGAGTCGCAAAAACCCAGCTTGCAGGTGCAGCAGGTGGTCAGGAAGGCTAATGGGATGCTGGCCTTCATAGCAAGGGGTATTGAATATAAAAGTAGGGAGGTCTTGCTGCGGCTATATAGGGCATTGGTGAGGCCGCAGCTGGAGTACTGTGTGCAGTTTTGGGCACCGTACTTATGCAAGGATATTTTGGCCTTGGAGGGAGTGCAGAGGAGGTTTACTAGGCTGATGCCGGAGTTGAGGGGGTTGAGCTATGAGGAGAGGCTGAATAAACTAGGCTTGTACTCGTTAGAGTTTAGAAGAATGAGGGGAGATCTCATTGAGACGTATAAGATGATGAATGGGATGGATAGGATAGAGGTGGAGAGACTCTTCCCGCTCAGAAAGGATAGTAGGACTAGGGGGCACAGCCTCAAGATAAAGAGGGGGCGGTTTAGAACGGAGTTGAGGAGGAACTTCTTCACTCAAAGGGTGGTGAATCTCTGGAATTCTCTGCCCGTTGAGGTGGTGGAGGCTACCTCGCTAAATATTTTTAAGACGCGGGTTGATGGGTTTTTGATAAGAGAGGGGATTAAGGGTTATGGGGAGAGGGCGGGAATGTGGAACTGAGCCACGACAGATCAGCCATGATCTTATTGAATGGCGGGGCAGGCTCGAAGGGCTAGATGGCCTACTCCTGCTCCTATTTCTTATGTTCTTACATTCTTTAATGTGTTTAAGTTGGAGAAGTGGAGCATTGCAAGGTTATGCATGTATTTGCAGGACGGTGAAGTGCTGAGGTGACCACCCTTGATGGAGATGCGTGTGTCCAAGAATGCAACCGATTCCAGAGAGTCGTCCATGGTAAGTCTGATGGTGGGATGGAACTTGTTGATGTCATCATATAGTCGCTTCAGTGATGGTTCACCATGAGTCCAAAGGAAGAAAGTGTCATTGATGTATCTTGTATATAGCATTGGTTGAAGGTCCTGTGTGGTGGAGGTCTTGTTCAAACCTGCGCGTGAAGATGTTGGCATATTGAGGTGCGAATTTGATCCCCATGGCTGTTCTATGTGTCTGGATGAAGAACTGGTTGGTGAAGGTGAGGACATTGTGATCCAGGATTATGTGGATGAGTTGTAAAATTGCATCTGGAGATTGGCAGCTGAATGTGTTGAGTACTGAGGCAGTTGCAACAATGCCATCATCATGGGGGATGCTGGTGTAGAGTGCCAAGGCTTCCATTGTGATGAGGAGTGCTCCTGGTTCAACTGCTCCTTGTGTGCTGAGTTTCTGTAGGGAGTCCGCAGTTTCGCAACAAAAGTTGGGAGTTCTTTGTACAAAGGGCTTCAGGTTGCCCTCAACGTAGCTGGAGAGGCTCTTGCACAAGATCCCATTGCCCGATACGATGGGACAGCTGGGTGTGTTGGGCTTGTGTATCTTCGGGAGGCAGTAGAGATCTCCAATGTGGGAAGTATGTGGTATGAGAGCGTGGGTGTTCTGAAGGTCCAGATGGAAGGTCTTGATCAGTTTGAGTTGACAGGTGTGTTCTGCCTGTAATTGTCTGCAGCTTTTGATTACCAAGCCTAATGTTGCCTTATAGCTCAGTCAAATTTTGCTGTTGTCAAGGGTCTATTGCCTCACACGTTTTCATAAAACACATAGAAATCCTCATGGCTCATTTTTAAAATTTTAAAAACTGCACAAAGACCCTTTTAAAATGTTTGAATCTGTCTGCTTGTGATCCCTGAACAAAATTAGCTACCATTGTGTATGACAAATGTGCATCTTGCTATCTCTAAAGAAATATCAATGGCTCCCTGTGGACTGCAGAGATTGAATTTAAAGACAACTGTACAAAGACCATCTGTATTTCGTAAGCCAACCCAACTGAAGTCTATTCATCTGCTAGAACAAAGGACCCCACAACCTTCCTTTCATGTCTTAATAGTTGGGACATTTAATCATTTCAGTGACACAGGTAGGGGATACCCCCTTGTTAAAGACACTTTCGTGAGGGGGAAGTCAAATGACATGGACCCCCAGTTGTGGAATCATTTATATTGCCTTGCTGTCCTGCAAACTCAGTCACTGAGTCATTACTGTGCAGACAGAGGTTATTTGGCCAAACAGCTCTCCAATGTTTCTCTAAATGAGCATTATGACTTGGTGCCATTCTGCTTTTTCCCCATTTCCTGCATGTTGTTTCTATTCAAATAATCGTTTAATGTCCCCTTGAATATCCTGATCAAACTTCCCTTTACCACAACTCCAGATAGTTCCTTCCAGACCTGGAATACACATTGCATGAAAATGTTTTACTTTGCCTCTCACTTTCTCTTTTTCAAACCATTTCAAATCTGTGCCCTCTCATTCTTGATCTTTTTGTGAGCAGGAACGTTTTCTCCCTATCTACTCTGTCCAGCCCCCTCATGGTCTTGAACATCTCTATCAAATTTCCTTCTCTGCAAGAAGAACAGTCCCAATCTCTCCAATCTATCCTTACAACTGAAGTTTCTCATCCCTGGAACAATTCTTCTGTACTCCTTCCAATGCATTCACACCCTTTCAATAGTGTGGTGCTGAAAACTGTACACAATATTCCAACTGAGGTCTAACTAATGTCTTGTATAAGTTCAGCATATATATTGTTCCTATATTCCAAGCCCTTAATAATAAAGTCTTTACTAACTGCACTCTCCACTGTCCTATGTTCAATGATCTATTCACATATATACTCCGATCCCTCTGTTCCTGCACTCTCTTACTATATATTGTCTTCATGTTTTTCCTACTCAAATACATTGCCTCACACTTCTCTGCATTGAGCTTCATTTGCCCACTCCACCAACTTGTCTATATCCTTTGGAAGTTCTATGGTGTCATCCACACCATTTACAATGCTTTCAAGTTTTGTGTCATCTGCAAACTTCGAAATTGTGCCCTGCACATTAAGATTTAGGTCATTAATATATATCAGGAAGAGCAAGGATCCCAATATTGAACCCTTGGGAACTGCACTACAAACTTCCCTCTCTAACCCAAAAAATATCCATTGAGTAATACTCTTTTCCTGTTACACAGCCTATTTTATGTCCACATCAGTCCCTTTTATCCCATGAGCTATAACATTTCTTAGAAGTCTGTTACATGTCATTGTATTGAACTGATCCTATCATTTTACAATCTGCAGGCTCTGCCCAAATTGAATAATTGGCCCCATCAACATTATTTCTACTGGGAGTTCCAAGGCATCACCTACAAGACTGCTGCATTTCTGTACATCCATCACCTCGTGTGAAATCAACACTACCAGAAAAGTGAATTATGCAGCATTGGTTTTCAACCTGCAAACCTCCATGAAGGAATATCTCACTGGACTTTGACTCTGAACTTTGGACATGTGAAATTAGTTGTTTTCACAGTGGCCTTTGCTCTTTATTTGCTTTAATCTTTTACTGTATAACTGAAGGGGTGGGGGGGAACACCTGTTTTGAGTGTGTGCAAAGAAACTAATCCTTTGAATTCATCTATCTCAAGTTTGCTTTTGAGTTGATTTATTATTGTCATATTGAGTCATAGAGCTGTAGATGTTTACAGTATGGAAACAGGCCCTTGACCCAATTTGTCCATGTCACCCTTTTTTAAACCTTGAAGTTAGTCCCAATTTCCCGTATTGGCACATATCCCCCTATACCCATCTTACCCATGTAACTGCTTTTTAAGAGACTACCTCTGGCAGCTTGTTCCAGACACTCACCAGCCTCTGTGAAAAAATTGCCCCTCTGGACACTTTTGTATCTTTCTTCTCTCACCTTAAACCTATACCCTCTAGTTTTACACTTTCCTACCTTTGGGAAAAGATACAAGTGTGAGATATTGCACTTTGGAAGGACAAACCAAGGTAGAACATACATGGTAAATGGTAGGACACTGAAGAGTGTAGTAGAACAGAGGGATCTGGGAATACAGATACATGATTCCTTAAAAGTGGCGTCACAGGTAGATAAGGTCATAAAGAACATTGGCCTTATAAATCAAAGTATTGAGTATAAGAGTTGGAATGTTATGGTGAGGTTGTATAAGACATTAGTGAGGCTGAATTTAAAGTATTGTGTGCAATTTTGGTGACCTAATTACAGAAAGAGCACAGAGAAGGTTTACAAGGATGTTGCCGGGACTTGAGAAACTGAGTTACAGAGAAAGGTTGAATAGTTTAGGACTTTATTCCCTGCAGCTTAGAAGAATGAGGGGAGATTTGATAAGAGGTGTATAAAATTATGATGGGTATAGGTAGAATGAATACAAGCAGGCTTTTTCCACTGAGGCTAGGGGAGAAAAAAACTAAAGAACATGGGTTAAGGGTGAAGGGGGAAAAGTTTAAAGGGAATATTAGGGGGGAGTTCTTCACATAGTGGTGGGAGTATGGAATGAGCTGCCAGATGAAATGATAAATGCGGGGTCACTTTTAACATTTAAGGAAAACTTGGACAGGTACATGGATGAGAAGGGTGTGAAGGGATATGGCCCAGGTGCAGGTCAGTGGGACTAGGCAGAAAAATGGTTCGGCACAGCCAAAAGGCCTGTTTCTGTGATGTAGTGTTTTATGGTTCTATATTGACTAGCTAATCTGTGGCCCTCATTTTTTTGGACCTGTATAAGATCACCCCTCAGCCTTCTACGCTTTAGAGAAAAAAGTCCTTGTCTATCCAGCCCCTCTTTATAACTCAAACCATCAAGTCACAGTAGCATCCTAGTAAATCTTTTCTGCACTGTTTCTAGTTTAATGATATCCTTTCTATACTAGGGAACTGTACACAGTATTTCAAGTGTGGCCTCACCGATGTCTTGTACAACTTCAACAAAATGTCCGAATTCCTGTATTCAATGTTCTGACCAATGAAACCAAGCATGCTGAATGCCTTCTTCACCACTCTGTCCACCTGTGACTCCATTTTCAAGAAGCTATGAACATGTACTCGTAGATCTTTGTTCTGTAACTGGTCCCAATGCCGTACCATTAACTGAGTAAGTCCTGTCCTCGCTCAATCTACCAAACTGCATCACCTCACATTTATCTAAATTAAATCCATCTGCCATTTATCAGCTCACTGGCCCAACTGATCAAGATCCCACTGCAATCTGAGACAACTTTCTTCACTGTCCACTATGCCACCAACCTTGGTGTTACCTGCAAACTTACTAACTGTGCCTCCTATATTTTCATCCAAATCATTAACATAAATAACAAATATCAGTGGACCCAGCACTGATCCCTGAGGCATACCACTTGTCACAGGCCTCCAGTTTGAAAAACAACCGTCTACAACCAATCTCTGGCTTCAGTCATCAAGCCAATTTTGTATCCATTTAGCTATGTCACCCTGGATCCCGTGAGATTTAATCTTATGCAGCAACCTACCATGCAGTACCTTGTTAAAGACCTTGCTAATGTTCACGTAGACAACATCAACTGCACTGTCCTCATCAACCTTCTTAGTTACCTCTTCAAAAAACTCAATCAAATTTGTGAGACATGATTTTCCACTCACAAAGCCATGCTGACTGTTCCCAATCAGTCCTTGCATCTCTAAATGCCTGTAAATCCCGTCTCTTAAAATATCTTCCAACAACTTACCCACCACAGGTGTGAGGCTCACTGGCCTGTAGTTCCCAGGCTTTTCCCTGCAGCCCTTTTTAAACAAAGGCACAACATTTGTCACTCTCCAATCTTCGGGCACCTCACTTGTGACTATCAATGATTCAAATACCTCTCATAGGGGACCTGCAATTTCCTCCCTAGTCTCCCACAAAGTCCTGGGATACACCAGGGATTTATCTACCTTGATGCACTTTAAGACTTCTAGCACCACCTCCTCTGTAATATGTATACTCCTCAAGATATCACAATTTAGTTCCCCAACATCCATGCTTTTCTCAACAGTAAATACTGATGAAAATTATTCATTTACGACCTGACCCATCTCTTGTGGATCTGCACATAGATGACCTTGTTGGTCCTTAAGAAGTCTTACTTTTTCCCTAGTTACTCTTTTGACCTTTATGTATTTGTAGAAGTTGTTTGGATTCTCCTTTGCCTTATCTGCCAAAACAATCTCATGTCCCCTTTTTACCCTCCTGATTTCTCTCTTAACTCTATTCCTACACCCCCTACATTCTTCAAGGGGTTCACTTGATCCCCGCTGTCTGTGCATGTCATGTGCCTCCTCCTTCTTCTTGATCAGAGCCTCAATATCCTGAGTCATCCACATCTATTAACATACAATGAAAAGTATTGTTTCTTGTGCACTATACAGACAAAACATACCGTTCATAAAGAAGAAAATGAGAGAGTGCAGAATGTACAATTACAGTCATAGCTAGAGTGTAGAGAAAAATTAACTTTGTGCAAGGTAAGTCCATTCAAAAGTCTGACAGCAGCAGGGAAGAAGCTGTTCTTGAGCCAGTTGGCATGTGATCTCAGACTTCTGTATCTTTTTCCCAAAGGAAGAAGGTGGAAGAGACAATGTCCAGGATGCATGGGGTTCTTAATTATGCTGACTGTTTTGGCGAGGCAGCGGGAAGTGTAGAGAGAGTTGATGCATGGGAGGCTGGTTTGCATGATGGATTGGGCTACATTTCACAACCTTTTGCAATCGTTCCTTGCAGTCTTGCGCAGAGCAAGAGCCATAGAATGCTTTCTATGGTGCATCTGTAAAAGTTGATGAGAGTTGTAGCTGACGTCAAATTTCCTTAGTCTTCTGAGAAAGTAGTCGTGTTGGTGGGCTTTCTTAATTATAGTGTTGGCATGGGGGGACCAGGGCAGGTTGTTGGTGATCTGGACACCTAAAAATTTGAAGCTTTCGACCATTTCTGCTTTATTGATGTAGACAGGGGCATGTGCTCCTTTACGCTTCCTGAAGTCAATGACAATCCCCTTCATTTTGTTGACATTGAGGGAGAGATTAGTGTTGCCACACCAGTTCACCAGATTCTCTATCTCATTCCTGTACTCTGTCTCGTCATTGTTTGAGATTAGACCTGCTACGGTGGTGCCATCAGCAAACTTGAAAATCGAATTGGAGAGGAATTTGGCCACACAGTCATGGGTATATAAGGTGTATAATAGGGAGCTGAGAACACAGCCTTGTTGGGCACCAGTGTTAGAGTCATAGAGGTTTACAGCATGGAAACTTGTCCATGCTGCCCTTTTTTTTAAACTCCTCTGCTAATCCCAGTTGTCCGCATTTGGCCCATATCCCTTTATACCCATCTTACCCGTGTAACTATCAAAATGCTTTTTAAAAGACAACATTGTATCCGCCTCTACTACAACCTCTGGCAGCTTATTCCAGACACTCACCAGCCTCTGTGAAAAAATTGCCCCTCTGGACACCTTCGTATCTCTCCTTAAACATATGCCCTCTAGTTTTAGACACTCTTACTTTCGGGAAAAGATAGTGACTATCTAGCTGATTAGTGCCCCTTATTATTTTACAGACCTCTATCAGAGTGTTGAAATTGCAGGGGCCCTGGCAGATGTATTTAAAATGTCGGTATCCACGGGTGAGTGTCGGATGATTGGAGGATAGCTCATGTTGTTCTGTTGTTTAAAAAAGGCTCAAAAAGTAATCCAGAAAATTATAGGCTGCTAAGTTTGACATCAGTGGTAGGTAAATTACTGGAAAGAGTACCATAAGATAGGATCTGCTAATACTTGGATGGACAGGGAGTTATTAGGAAGAGTCAACATGGCTTTGTGCATGGTAGGTCATGTTTAACCAATCTATTAGAGTTTTTCAAGGAGGTTACCAGGAACATGGATAAAGGGAAGGCAATGGATGTTATCTACATGGACTTTGGTAAGGCTTTTGACAAGGTCCCGCATGGGAGGTTAGTTAGGAAGGTTCAGTCGCAAGGTATATGTGGAGAGGCGGTACATTGGATTAGACATTGGCTCAATGGAAGAAGCCAGCGAGTGGAAGTGGAGGATTGCTTCTCTGAGTGGAGGCCTGTGACTAGTGGAGTGGCGCAGGGATCGGTGTTGGGTCCGTTGTTGTTTGTCATCTATATCAATGATTTGGATGATAATGTGGTAAATTGGATCAGCAAATTTGCTGATGATACAAAGATTGGAGGTGTAGTGGACAGTGAGGAAGGTTTTCAAAGCTTGCAGAGGGATTTGGACCAGCTAGAAAAATGGGCTGAAAAATGGCAGATAGAGTTTAATGCAGACAAGTGTGAGGTATTGCACTTTGGAGGGACAAACCAAGATAGAACATACAAGGTAAATGGTAGGACACTGAAGAGTGTAGTAGAACAGACGGATCTGGGAATACAGATACCTGATTCCTTAAAAGTGGTCACAGATAGATAGGGTCATAAAGAGTGCTTTTTGAACATTGGCCTTTATAAATCAAAGTATTGAGTATAAGAGTTGGAATGTTATGGTGAGGTTGTATAAGACATTGGTGAGGCCGAATTTAGAATATTGTGTGCAGTTTTGGTCACCTAATTACAGGAAGGATATTAATAAGGTTGAAAGAGAACATAAGAAATAGGAGCAGGAGTAGGCCATCTAGCCCTTCGAGCGTGCCCTACCATTCAATAAGATCATGGCTGATCTGAAGTCGATCAGTCCCACTTTCCCGCTTTCTTTCCATAACCCTTAATTCCCTTGTCTATCAAAGAGAAGAATTCAGGGCTGTTAAAATTCCTGTCTGTAACACTGTATAAATTGTTTTCTGTTCTTGCTCCCAACCTACTACATTCCTCTCCCTGACTACTTACAACCTTGGTGTCACAGCTGACCCAGAGATGAGTTTCTGAGCCTTATGTTCATGCAATACTAAGCTTGCTTATTTCTACATTGAGAGTATAATCCCGACCTCACCTCTGTCACAGCTCATCTGCATCATTTAGCCTTGCTTACCTCTAAACTCGAAATTCCAATGCACTCCTGGCTGATTTCTTATGCTGGAGCACCTGGAGGAACCCCACGGAGACATGAGGATATGCAGCCTCCACACAGACAGTGACCCACACTGGGAATCAAACCTTGGTCCCTGGTGTTGTGAGGCAGCAGTGCTAACCACTGTGCCATTGTGCACCATTCTTCCACCGTTGGTGGCCATGTCTTAAATTACATAGGTCCAAAGCTGTGAACTCCCTCACTGCCTCTCTACCTCACTTCTCTTTCTTGAGACATTCAGTAAAACCCATCTCTTGCTTTTGGTCATCTGGTAATTCCTTATGTGGCTGGATGTCATACTTTGTCATATAAGGCTTCTGTGAAATGCTTTGGGACATTTTATTACTTTAAAGGTGTTACCTAATTGTGGTTTTATGAAGCATTTTTGGATTTTTTGTTGTGGTGAAGGGCCTACATAAATTCAAGATTCAAAAGATGAAGGGCGAAACGGCAGAAAAAGGATGGATTTTTGGAGGGACTGAGCAGGGAAATCATGGTCTTTGAGCTATGGAAGGTATATAAGGCAACATCTCTCAAGTAAGGAAAATAAATATTTCTTAAAGTGGTCTTCAGTATGTATTAACTTACTCCTTGGGAAGCAAAAGAGACCAGTCAAGTGAAGTAGTGAGAAGGGGGGAAGAGAGAACAAGGAAATCTGTAACTGACTTTGTAAGCAAATATCAACGATAACCCACTACCATCGGACCGGCCGAAAGAAGTGAGTGTTCAATGGCTATATATGTTCCCAGGTTCCAATACACTTCTTAGTTGTTGTTGTTTTTATATAATTATTGTAACGTTATAGAAAAAGAAACATGTAGGTCAATGCTTTATTAGTGCTAAATAACTATCGGTCATTGTTTTAAATGTCAGGGAAGAAAAATCAATGTAATTGAAAAGTTGAATTGATTGTGCATTATGGGAAATGCTAATACACTCATGAGAGAAATCTAAAAGCGACCGCAGATCCGTTTTCGGAAAGATGAATTGAGCGGGAGGTTTCATTTTAACAACAATGCTGATTAGAAAAGAAAACTCAATGAACGGATCCGATTTTTTTTGTTTCATACAGCAATTTTCTCTGGTGTTATTTAGCCTGTAAATTGTACACTCTGCATTTCTTTTAAATACAAGGCAGCCCACCAGATGTCGCTGTAGAATGCCTGGCCGCTGAGTTCCTACTGTAGAATGTACCCACTGAATAAAGTATTTACTGCTCAGTGTACCCACTGTACAAAGCATTTACTGCTCAGTAAACCCACTGTATAAAGTATTTACTGCTCAGTAAACCCGCTGTATAAAGTATTTAAAGAAAGAACAGCACAGCATAAGAAACAGGCCCTTCGGCCCTACAA
Source organism: Carcharhinus amblyrhynchos (assembly GCF_965287045.1). NCBI lineage: Eukaryota > Metazoa > Chordata > Chondrichthyes > Carcharhiniformes > Carcharhinidae > Carcharhinus > Carcharhinus amblyrhynchos. Next base: position 92,591,182 of record NC_137325.1, read on the forward strand.
GCCCGTGACGCCCATTTTAACACTCAGTGAGTGCCTTATTCAAGTCTTTCGTCGATCGACGACGCTTTTGTCTACCTCTAGTGGTCTCCACAATAAAGGGGTGCAAATTTAGGGAACTATATGTGCGCCAGATTAAGGGAGATCCAATTCAGGGGCAATTTATTGACACCAATCAGCCTAAAAAGCACGTTTTTCGGATGTGGGAGGAAACCGGAGCACCCGGGGAAAACCCACGCAAGCACGGGGAGAATGTGCAAACTCCCTCAGACATTGATCCAACCTGGAGATCTGACCCGGGTCCCTGTAACTGCACAGCAAACAGTGATAGTCACTCAGCTGACAAGTTGCCTGTCAATTGGTCCAGTTTAAGCGTACACTAATGGACGTGAAGCACTAGGCAACTCTCAAAGCAACATCCAAGAGCAGCCCTCGCACGACCCACCATTTGTATGCCCCTTGTTAGCCAACAAGGTTGTGAGCAATAGGTAAAGATGTTGTTAACACATATATTTGTAGAGCATAGAGAAATAGCTTGAAGTTAAATAGATTGGATATAGTTAGGCATATTGATAACCCACTTTATGGAAACAACTGTGAGTTTAGTCACAAACATAGGACATAGGGTTCGATGCTGCTAACACAGCAATAATTAGGGATAATAAAAAGACTGCCTGTAATGTAGAGATAACATCAGAGATGTGATGTGCAGTGAAGCATACACCACATCCTGCAGGAATGTAAGAGGCCCACGTTATAAAAAGCAAATGGTCTGCAAGATGTGTTGTTTATACAACTAAGCATAAAAGGGGGAAGGGGTCACTGAGATAGTCGGGACAGCAGTGATTAAGTTGGCAAAGGATTGATTACTGCCAATCTGAACTGGACATGTAACAGTATTGGATAAGATGGATGAGTTTGCTAATGCACTCTTGTGATAACAGAAGACATTGTTAGATGGGATAGGAACTTAGGGCACCTCGAGCCAATAGGAGAATGTCAACACATAGATGGGACAGGGACCACCAATTAGGAGAGAACATCACATTGCAAAGCCATCACAATGCTTGTAAAAAAGGTATAAAATGTGCTGTAAATCTATGTGAGGTGTGCCTATTTCGCTAGACACCCGGTCTTGCAAGAACGTCGAATAAAATCTTGCTCCTTCAGAACTTGACTTGACTAAATTGTTTAACTGTGAGCTGTGTTTCTCACAATTGGGGGCTCGTCCGGGATCCTAACATCCCTGGTAGGGGGGTTGCCGGTGACAACTGGGAAGACGCGTCCCGTTCCAAATTGAACGGTCCCAGGTGCTCATCGGTGGGCTTCTCTGCCACTGACTGTTAAGAATCCTAGGAAAGTTGTTCTGAACGAGTAAGTGGGATACGATAGGCACCGTCGTGTGGTCGGGCAACGCTGTGCACGGACCAAGGTAAGAAAAGTGACTTTTAAGTATTGCCTTGGCGACCGGGTCGTGGTCGGTAAACCATGGAAAAATGGGGGTAGTTGGAAGAAGTCCCCCGGGAAAGGTGTCAGGATTGGGGCCCCAGGTAACATCCCTCCAGAAAGTCCGTTGGGAAGGATGTTGGAAGGTTTGGGCACTAGTACTTGTACTAGGGATAAAAACAAGACGACAATGAGAGGATATTGTTGTCTTGTTTGGGTGAAAGAAGCAATCCGGAGTCCGTCCGTCTTCTGGCCAAAGTACGGATCGGAGGAGGATTGGGTTTGTCATATTCTTAATGAATATGTGAGATAGAAGCAGCCGGTGTCCCAGAAAGGAATTGACTATGCAAGTTGCTGGATAATGTTAATTTCGGGGCTGCGGGGGAGGTTATGTGATGAGGAAGCAGAAAGAGTAGAGAGAAGTATGTCAGTGGAACTGGGAACCCTGACATAGGCTTTTACTGAGGTGCGGGGTGAACGCTAATAGCAGTTATGTATTTGGAATTGTGCATGACTATATGACTGTTTGAGAGAGAAGGGGATTTGTCACGGCATGGGACACCCAAATCAAACAGGTCAAATTTATTAGAGGCCAGTGAGCTCCCACCAGTAAAGGGTTAAAAAAAGAGACAAGCAGGCTGACTCTGTATGGTACAGAGAGAGAGAGAGGGTGTAACTGTGTAATTGAGACCCTCATGTGATGTAATAGGTATAGCCAATCAAAGTGAATTGCTTTAAGTTTACTAAATTATGTAGGGATCGGACAGAGATTTGAATTCTGCCAAGTGGGAAAGGTGGCATTACATTGCATCTTAAAGTTGTGAGGAGAGTTAACCATTTAGGCACACAGTAGATTTGATTTTGTACTTGCCTGTGTTGGTTACAAAGGCAGAGCTGTAGAAATAATTAAACATGTAGATTGCACATTAGAATGCTTTCAGTATTTCTTCGTGCATCTGTGTTCCAAGTGATGTTTTGTTTTATTGTACCAGAATTGTAAGAATGTGCAAGGGTCTTGATTTAGTGAGGATATTTAAAGGTGATAAAAATAAATCTTATTTTGGATTTTCTGAATCAGGCTTTTGTTAAATAAACTGCTGTACTTTGACTCACAATTGGATTCAGAGGTATCTTTACCTACAAGAATTGGTGCTGAAACCTGGGATCTGTTTACGGGTCCGGTTGAATGGCCACAACCGGAGCTCCGGAATAGATTACCGAATTTAAGGGAGTGAATCAAAGTACAGTAGGTGCTCATCTGTGATGAAAGAGTGTGAGTGTGTGAGAGGTCTGAGCTGAGCACGTGCAGATAAGGAGGTGTCTGTCTTTACACCCAGCCTTAGACCAGTTGTTAAGAGGGGTAGCCCCCTATGCGAAGCTCAGAAGTTTGAAGTGAGTGTAAAGGCTAGAAAAGGATGCCTGGGATGTGATGTTCAGATGAGAGTAAGAAAGAATCTGTCTGAGAGATTGCCGGAGTAGAAGGGAAAGCCGGCTTAATAGTGTGAGCTTAAGGGTGTAAGCCCACGAGTGTAAGCGGTGGTACAGAGGGGACTGATCACCCCTGATAGGTATCACCGGACTGTGATAAGAGCGACCTAGGGGTGGGATCCATTTCACCCACTAGATCAACAATGGAAATGATTGGGAAAAAAAAGGACGGAACTAAGATAATTGGAATTCTCTTAGTTTGAATTAATTAAACAGGTTTAAACTGGATTAATTGAACACATCTCAGTCTTGGGTAAAAAAATTGGGCTGACGACAAGGAGAGAATTGAAACGTCAGAATCACAGATTAGAGAGTTAGAAAAGAGAAACCAAACAAAGAAAATAGCAGTATTGTTAATACATCAGTTAGCTGGACTAATTGAACAAGTAGTCACTTCCACTAAGAAGTGGAGTGGGGATAAAAAAAAAAATTCAGAAAATAGAAGGGTGGAGTGAGAAGCCACTTGATGAATTGTTAAGAGAAGCACAGAAGGTATTTGTGAAGAGAGATAATGAGACAGAGAAACAGAAGGCAAAGATAATGGTAGCAACCGTAGATGAGATTGTGAGAAAGAGGGTAAATCCCCTAACTGAGGAAAGGACACGAGGGTATCAGTATGTTGAACGGAAGGTGCGCGGAAGTAGAAAAGGTGGGGCACTAAAAGGTGGGGTAACACAAAAAACCCAAAAGGGGTGTTATCACTGTGGAATGGTTGGACATTTTAGAAGACAGTGCCCTGAATTACAAAGAGAAGAGAGGGTAGTCCCTCTCATGAGTATGGATGAAGATTAGGGAGGTCACGGGTTCCTACCCCCGGGAATCCACCGGGAACCCTTGATAAATCTGCAGGTGGGTCCCCAACAAGAAGATGCGGTGTTTCTGGTGGATACGGGGGCCACTAGATCCTCTCTGAATTTTATACCGAGAGGAATAAAGTTAATCGATAAAAAATTAACGGTATCAGGAGTGAAAGGGGAAGGTTTTACAGTCCCCATGTTTGAACCAATTATGCTTAAATACCAGACTGAGAGGATAGAGGGTCAACTCTTATACATACCAGCAGTTGGCAGTAATTTATTAGGCAGAGACTTAATAATTAAATTGAGTTTGGCAATTGGAGTAGAAAAGAACCAATTAACAGTAACCATGGCAGTATTATCAGACGAACAGGAACAGCAAATAGACCCGATAGTCTGGGCAGGGGAGGGAAACCGAGGGGGATTAAACATTCCTCCTCTGCAAATAAATTTAACAAAGAAGGACAGACGGTGTGTGTTAAGCAATACCCTATACCTTTGCAAGGGAAAAAAGGATTACAGCCAGTAATTGAAGGATTGGTTAGAGATGGACTGTTAGAACCCTGCATGTCCCCTTATAATACCCCTATATTGCCTGTAAAGAAGCCTGATGGAACGTACCGCCTGGTACAAGACCTAAGGGCCCTGAATCAGATAGTGCAGACACGACACCCCGTTGTCCCTAATCCTTATACTTTATTAAGCAAGATTCCTCCTGATCATGGATGGTTCAGTGTAGTAGACCTAAAAGATGCATTTTGGATATGCCCACTGGTGGAAGAAAGTCGAGACTTATTTGCTTTTGAGTGGGAAAATCCTATCACAGGACGGAAACAACAGTTCAGGTGGACAGTGCTCCCACAGGGGTTCACAGAGTCCCCAAATCTTTTCGGTCAAGTCTTAAAGCAGGTGTTAGAAAGATTTAAAAAGCCTGATGAAATCACGTTACTACAATATGTAGATGACCTACTAGTAACAGGAGGAGGAAAGGAAAAGGTAATAGAAACCACAAATAGCTTATTGAATTTTCTGGGACAACAGGGATTCAGGGTGTCAAAGAAAAAGCTGCAGTACATAGAGAAGGAAGTTAAATACCTTGGACACCTAATCAGTGAGGGAAGGAGAAGAATAGATCCAGAAAGAATACAAGGAATCCTAGATCTAAATATACTACGGACTAAAAAGGAACTTAGGAGGTTCTTGGGATTAGTAGGATACTGTAGATTGTGGATCGAAGGGTACGCACAGAAAACTAAACAACTATATTTGAAACTGTTAGAAGAAGAACCTAATGTTTTAGAGTGGACAGAGGATCTAAGCTGATAATAGAAACGAAACTCCCTTGGACTAAGTGCTTACCAATAGCACTTTTGCATATTTGTACACCTCCTCGAAAGGATTTGGGTTTATCCCCCTATGAAATGCTATTTGGACTGTCTTATATGGGAGCAGTCGGGGAGTTACCAGTTCCTGAAATGAATGATCAATTTGTAAAGAAATATATACTGGGCCTGTCCTCCTCGATATCTTCCCTTAGGAAACAAGGATTATTGTCGCAGACTCCAGCCCTCGACTTCACGGTACATACAATTCGACCGGGAGATTGGGTCCTGGTAAAGTCATGGAAAGAAACTAAGCTGCAACTGGAATGGGAGGAACCATATCAAGCACTCCTAACAACTGAGACAGCAATCAGGACTGCTGAAAAGGGGTGGACACATCATACTAGAATCAAAAGGACTGGTAAAACCTCCAGATAATTCCGACACGTGGAAGGTCGAACCAACTGAAGAACCTTTAAAGCTGAAATTTAAAAGACTCTAAATAATCAATTTCTAGTAGCGGCGTGAGCGCGGGAAAGAAACTGTTTTGAATAAGTTCTCTCCTAAAAGGTAACGAGAAAGGGATAGAATGGAAGGGGTAACCTGGATAATGCTTTCCTTCCTCTTGTCTCAGAAAGTACTTACAAGTATGGGATATAATTTAGATAAATTAGAAAAGGAAAGGAAAAATACTATAAGCTCAATTACGATTCTGGATCTCCCTACAACACAGGTGGTAGAGACTGACCTATGTTTTTTGGTAGTATGTGGAGATCTGATGAGCCAGCGAAAATATTCGGTGGAATTCTTACAATTTTATGCTGATGGAAAGTATCCTTGGGGTAGACTTCCTTCCATAATATCCCTTCATCAGAAATATATGCAGTCCAGGTCAGAATGCTTAGATAAGAAATGCAATCCTATATATATATATATATAACAATAAAAGGGACCAAATGGACCGGAAAAAAAAAAGTAAACGGTCCAGTTCTAGATCCTAAGAACCTCTCCTGGTACTCCATAGCTGGTGGACCCTTCCTTACGGTTAACTGGACCAGAGACTACCAATTGCACCAGGCAGTATTTGGAATTAGGGTGAAGGAGGGAGGAAAAGATAGTAAATTGAAATGTTGTTTCCGAATCTATGTAGATAAAAATTTGAAAACACCCGACCAGAATGATAAGGTTCCCCAAAACGACCCAAGGGCAGTAAAAGTAGTAGAAATACACAACCTAAAACAAACCCTTGAAATAGAGACTGGGTATGAGGAAACCAATGCCTGGGTAGAATGGGTTAAATACACTGTAAAAAGCTTAAATAAAAGCAATTGCTATGCCTGTGCGTCTGGGAGGCCAGTGGCCCAAATAGTACCCTTCCCTCTGGGATGGAAACGCGACAGAAGAGGTGTGGAGTGCATGTTAGCCCTGTATCAAGAAAAGGAAGCATGGGGCAATCCGAACTGCACATCCCTATCCCTGATGTTCCCTCCCGTGGAAGCAAAGAACTTAAAAACTCCCCCTCAGTTTCTCACTGCTGTTGTGAATCACACTTCATGTGTGAACCGACAAGGGGCAGAGTTAACTCATAATATGGGGGAGTTAGAATCATGCTCAGAGATCAGGAGCATTACAGAGAACGGAATGGGAGGGAACTATTCATCATTGAAAATCCCCAGAGCAGATATATGGTGGTATTGTGGAGGAAGGGTACTGAGGCCAACTCTACCCCCCCAGTGGAAAGGTACATGTGCAATTGTCCAATTGGCTATACCATTTACCCTGGCATTTGAAGAATCGAAAAAGATAAGGAAAAATAAGAGATCAGTGATAGGAATTTCTTTTGATGAAAAGATATATCTAGATCCCATAGGAGTGCCTCGGGGAGTCCCAGATGAATTTAAAGCTCGAAATCAAATTACAGCTGGGTTTGAATCCTTGTTTTGGTGGGTGACAATAAATAAGAACGTAGATTGGATAAATTATATATACTATAACCAACAGAGATTCATTAACTAAACCAGGGATGCTGTCAAGGGGTTGGCGGAACAACTAGACGCCACTAGTAGAATGGCGTGGGAAAATAGGATAGCCTTAGATATGACGTTAGCAGAAAAAGGAGGTGTATGTGTAATGTTGGGGGGGAAAGTGTTGTACCTTTATCCCAAATAATACGGCTCCTGATGGCTCTATAACCCGAGCCTTACGAGGACTAACAACCTTAGCAGAGGAAATAGCAGAAAACTCTGGGGTAAACAACGTATTCACTGTCTGGTTAGAATCCTGGTTTGGAAAATGGAAAGGAATGGTGGTGTCAGTACTAACTTCCTTAATAATAATGGCAAGGATATTGATAACCGTGGGATGTTGCATAATCCCCTGTGTAAGGGTACTGGTCCAAAGGCTTATTGAAACAACACTAACAAAGAAAATGTCTACGGTAGATCATGGAGAGAGAATGAATTTATTGAAAATTGGAAATGAACTGGATGATGAAGTAAACAAAATAGCAGAACAAATGCTCCAGGAATTTGAAATGTGAGGATGGATGGATGTGTCAACAACAAATTAAAAAGAAAAGGGGGGAATTGTGAGCAATAGGTAAAGATGTTGTTAACACATATATTTGTAGAGCATAGAGAAATAGCTTGAAGTTAAATAGATTGGATATAGTTAGGCATATTGATAACCCACTTTATGGAAACAACTGTGAGTTTAGTCACAAACATAGGACATAGGGTTCGATGCTGCTAACACAGCAATAATTAGGGATAATAAAAAGACTGCCTGTAATGTAGAGATAACATCAGAGATGTGATGTGCAGTGAAGCATACACCACATCCTGCAGGAATGTAAGAGGCCCACGTTATAAAAAGCAAATGGTCTGCAAGATGTGTTGTTTATACAACTAAGCATAAAAGGGGGAAGGGGTCACTGAGATAGTCGGGACAGCAGTGATTAAGTTGGCAAAGGATTGATTACTGCCAATCTGAACTGGACATGTAACAGTATTGGATAAGATGGATGAGTTTGCTAATGCACTCTTGTGATAACAGGAGACATTGTTAGATGGGATAGGAACTTAGGGCACCTCGAGCCAATAGGAGAATGTCAACACATAGATGGGACAGGGACCACCAATTAGGAGAGAACATCACATTGCAAAGCCATCACAATGCTTGTAAAAAAGGTATAAAATGTGCTGTAAATCTATGTGAGGTGTGCCTATTTCGCTAGACACCCGGTCTTGCAAGAACGTCAAATAAAATCTTGCTCCTTCAGAACTTGACTTGACTAAATTGTTTAACTGTGAGCTGTGTTTCTCACAAGGTGGACCAAATCTCCTGTGAATGTAAAAAGGAGACATCAATAAACATCAATAGACATACAACAGGCTATACAGACATTAATGGAAGATCCCCAATAGCTCCAACATAAATGACAAGGTGAGCCTTAAAATTTGTTGCACGGCCGATAGGAATCTATTAATTCCCAGGAACATCCTGAGGCTCTTGATCTTCAACTAGAACATTTTTTTGTATCCCTCCATCTCCAGTCTGCTCATGTGCCTATCTAGGTAAGTCTTAACCATCCCTAGCGTGTCTGCCTCCACCACCCTACTTGGCAGTGCATTCCAGGCCCCCACAATCCTCTGTAAAAAAATGTCCCTCTAACATCTGAGTTATACTTCGCCCCTCTCACCTTGAGCCCATGACCCCTCGTGATTTTCACATCCAACCTGGGAAAAAGCTTCCCACTGTTCACTCTATCTATACCCTTCATAATCTTATACACCTCTATTAGGTCTCCCCTCATTCTCCATCTTTCCAGGGAGAACAACCCCAGTTTACCCAATCTCTCCTCATAGCTAAGACACTCCATACCAGGCAGCATCCTGGTAAACCTCCTCTGCACTCTCTCCAAGGCCTCCACATCCTTCCAGTAGTGCGGCAACCAGAACTGGATGCAGTACTCTAAATGTGGTCTAACTAATGTTCTATACAACAGCAACATTAGACGCCAGCTTTTATACTCTATACCCCTTCCTATAAAGGCAAGCATACCATATGCCTTCTTCACCACCTTCTCCACCTGTGCTACCACCTTCAAGAATTCGTGAACTTGCACACCTAGGTCCCTCTGTGTTTCTATACTCTTAATGGTCCTACCATTTATTATATAACTCCCCCCTACATTATTTCTTCCAAAATGCATCACCTCGCATTTATCTAGATTAAATTCCACCTGCCATTTCACCGCCCAATTTACCAGCCTATCTATATTCTGTATTGTCTGACACTGTTCATCACTATCAGCAAGTCCAGCCATCTTTGTGTCATCCACAAACTTGCTGATCACATCAGTTACTCCCTCTTCCAAGTCATTTATGTATATCACAAATAGCAGAGGTCCCAGTACGGAGCCCTGCGGAACACCAGTAGTCACAGACCTCCAGTTAGAAAAAGACCCTTCCACTGCTACCCTCTGTCTCCTGTGGCCAAACAGAAAGAAATCTCACAACACTAGTTTAAAATTCAAACAGGTTTATTTGTAGCAAAAGCCTCAAGCTTTTGGGACGGGCTGTCCCAAAAGCTTGAGGCTTTTGCTACAAATAAACCTGTTTGGACTTTAAACTAGTGTTGTGGGATTTCTTTGTGTCTTACCTCAGTCCAACGCCAGCATCTCCACATCCTGTGGCCAAGCCAGTTCTCAACCCATCTAGCCACCTGTCCTTGTATCTCATGAGCCTTAACCTTTTTCACCAACCTGCCATGAGGGACTTTGTCAAATGCCTTACTGAAATCCATATAGACGACATCCACGGCTCTTCCTTTGTCAACTATTTTTGTCACCTCCTCAAAAAAATTCCACCAGATTTGTAAGGTACAACGTCCCTCTTACAAAACCATGTTGCCTGTCACTAATGAGATTGTTCTATTCTAAATGAGCATACATCCTATCTCTAAGAATCCTCTCCAACAACTTCCTTGCTTTACTGCTTAGTGTACCCGTTGTATAATGCATTTACTGCTCAGTGTACCCCCTGTATAAAGTATTTACTGCTCAGTGTACTCACTGTATAAAGTACTGACTGCTCAGTGTACCCACTATATAAAGTATTTACTGCTTAGTGTACCCATTGTATAAAGCATTCACTGCTCAGTGTATCCGCTGTATAAAGCATTTACTGTTCAGTGTACTCACTTTATAAAGCATTTACCGCTCACTCACTTTATAAAGCATTTACTGCTCAGTGTACCCACTTTATAAAGCATTCACTGTTCAGTGTACCCACTGTATAAAGTATTTACTGCTCAGTGTACCCATTGTATAAAGCATTCACTGCTCAGTGTATCTATCCACTGTATAAAGCATTTACGGTTCCATGTACTCACTTTATAAAGCATTTACCGCTCACTCACTTTATAAAGCATTCACTGCTCAGTGTACCCATTGTATAAAGTATTTACTGCTCAACCATCTAACCATCGCCCTTTGACATTCAATGGCATCACCATCACCGAATTCCCCACCACCACAATACTACCCCTGCACCCCCACTATCAACAAGCGGGAGGGTGCCATTGACCAGAGCTAAACTTGAATAGCCATATAAATACTGTGGCAAAAGATGCAGGCCAGAGACTAGGAATCCTGTGGTGATTAACATACTTCCTGATTCCTCAAAACCTATCTACAATCTACAAGGCACAGTGGTGGAATACCTTCTCATTGCCTGGATGTGTACAGCGCCAACAACACTCAAGAAACAAAACATCATGTGCATTATCCATCTATTGAAGAGTGCTTCCACTCTTTCCCTGCCCAATATCAGCACATCATCAATGACTGGCATATAACAGCCCAATTTATTGGCATCCCTTCCACAGCTGTTTAAACCCTCCACTACCAATGCACTACCAGTACCATCTACAAGTATCACAATACCAGTTGATGTTCTACTGGACAGGAAGGTCCAGAATGGAACTCCGGTTGAAAAAACCGTACTTACATTTTTTTTAGAAAATGTAGAGGAACAGAGTCACAGCACTGCCGATTAAGAAAGAGACATTTATTAAACATAAAAAAATTTCACTACAATACAGTACTCATTCCCCCCCACTTACCTTCATATGTATATGGATTTCAAGGTTACAACATATATCTTATGCTACAATGTTCTCATTAAATACACAGGCTGGGATTCTCCCTGCCCGCTGCGCTGCTCAAATAGCATAGCGGGCCGGGAGACAATAGCGGGGCACTTTTAACAAGGTTCAGTCTCTGAGGCGCATTTTTGTAGCATAACCAGCTCCACATCAGAAATCAGCTCAGAGCTGATTATCAAATGGAAATCATAATTTCCATGGAATTACAATTTCCATATGATTAGCTAGCCCGGGATGGTATTCTTTGGGCTCTCTAGCATCTCTCCACATCCACTACCCCACCAGGAGTGGTTCCCACCAGCCGGGTTTACAACTGCTCCCCTTTAATGGGGAACAGACGACCTCACCCCATTGATAGGAACAGAGGCCGTTGACGCTACCCCAAGAGGTTGGGGGCAGTGCCAAACTGGCACCTTGATAATACCCAAGAGGAACACTGCAACTGCCCTCCAGGCCAAGGGGTGGGGCCAGAGGGGCCAGGGCCTATGGGAGGGGAGCGGTCAGTGGTAAGGGGAGCCTGCTGCCACTCTGCAAGTGGAATCAGTAGGAGAGAGAGGGAGGAGGCGATCGGAGCTGGCCATGGGTGGGTATCAGGCCTGGTCATCGGGGTGGGGGGAGATCGGGGCTGGCCTGGAGTCTGTTAGGCCAGCGATTGGGGTTAGAGGGGTTGCAGAGAAGGCCAGCAATCAGGGTGGTTGCAGGAAGGCCACTGATCGGGGGGTAGCGGGGAAGGCCCATGATCAGAGGGGCTGTGGGGAAGTTACAGTTCCAATTATAATTCCTCTTTGTTCCTTTTTACTTTAATCTCCCTGGAAACTTCTTCATTCTCTAGTTCCTAGAACTAACTAACTGTCCTTCAGCTTCTCTGAACTTCCTCCATGTATGGCTTCCCTGCTTCTGGCAGAACTGAGAGATGTTCACTCTCTAGCCTTCTAATTCCAACTACCTTTTGAGTTCAAGCAAAAAGATTTATTTTTGCTCAGCAACAGCTCATTTTTTCTCCAAGCCTGTGTTTACTTTTCCCATCATAAACTCTCCCACTGCACAATAGAAACAAAATGCCTTATACATGCAAACATGTTTGTTTAACGTGTTGCCAGCTTGAGTTGTACCCTTTCCTAGAGAGAAATACGAAATCAAACCCAGTTAACTAACGTCCAGAAATACAAATATAGATCATAGAATCCTTACAATGCAGAAGGAGACCATTCAGCCCATCAAGTCTGTACTCACCAGAATCCCAGAATCCTACTTATTTACCCTAGTAACCACCTGATACTAGGGTCAATTTAGCATAGCCAATCAACCTAGCTTGCACATCTTTGGACTGTGAGAAGAAACTGGGGCACCTGGAGGAAACCTATGCCCCTGGCGCTGTGAGGCAGCAGTGCTAGCCTCTGTGCCACTGTGCCACCCCACTAAATCACTAAAAGCTACTTCTGCTTCCTGACATAAAATGCACTGAAGGCTCCTCAGAGACAACTTTCCAAACTGACAACCACTGCCATTTAGAAGGACAATGGCAGCAGTTACATGCAAACACTATCACCTAGAAATTCTCCCCCAAGTCATTCACCATTTTGACTTAGAAATATATCCCTGTTTCTTCACTGTTGCTGGGTCAAAATCTGAAACTCCCTCCTTAACAGCACTCCAAGCATACCTACACAATATTGGACTGCAACGGTTCAAGAAAGCAGCAGACCACCACCTCCTCAATACCAATTAGGGATGGGCAATGATTGTTAACTTAGCCAGTGAAGTCCACATCCCTTTAATGAATAAAAAAGAATGTAGGTGAATGTGCAACTGTGTCCATCTTTCTTCACAATGTTAGATAATTAAAGAGTTTCATGTAGTGAATATAGGATAATGAAACAGCCATCTTCTTTGTGGCAGCTTATGAAGAGAGATTGAATAGACTGGGCCTGTACTCATTGGAGTTTAGAAGGCTGAGGGGGATCTTATAGAGACTTACAAGATAATGAAGGGGCTAGATAGGGTAGAGGTAGAGAGATTCTTCCCGCTTAGAAAGGAAAACAGAACTAGAGGGCACAGCCTCAAAATAAGGAGGGGTGGGGGGTGCAGTTTAGAGCGGAGTTGAGGAGGAACTTCTTCACTCAAAGGGTGGTGAATCTCTGGAATCCTTTGCCCATTGAAGTGGTGGAGGCTACCTCGTTGAATATATTTAGGTCACGGGTAGATAGATTACTGATAGACAAGGGAATTAATGGTTATGGGGAGAAAGCAGGAAAGTGGAACTGATCCACTTCAGGTCAGCCATGATCTTATTGAATAGCGGGGCAGGCTCGAAGGGCTAGATGGCCTACTCCTGCTCCTATTTCTTATGTTCTTTATGTAGCTGCAGTTTCTCCAATTGAACCTTATACCTTCCAGCAGTACACTGAGGGAGTTATCATTGAGGGTTTGAGAATCCTCAATTTCTTATTACACTTTATTTAATCATGCTTCCAATACCAAACTCCTCCAAATGTCATTTTTGAATTGGCCCTTTAAATACTGGAGCTGAGACTATACCGTACAGAACATAAAGGAAATAAAATTGTTGGGCTACGGGGAAAGGGCAGGGAAGTGAGGCGAGCTGGAATTCTCTTGTGAAGTGCTGGCCTGGGCTCCTTCTGTCTTCTATTCATTTTATGATTCTACGCAAATCCTTATCACACTCACTTTGAAAGCAAAATGATAATAAACTAGTAGCATTAAACTGCATGGTAGACTTAAGTTACAAGTTTTCCATGCAATGTCAGACCACGACTTCCCTACCCCAACATTCATTCAAATTAACATTGCGGCTGATGTGTCAGTGTAAGAGTGATTGTTTCTCAGGCAGAAGGCTGTACATTTAAGATCCACTCCAGTTTTTTGATGATATAATTTAGGCTGACACTCCAGTGCAGTAGGGAAGAGCTGGTGCATAATTCAAAAGGTGATCTTACAGTTGAGGCCCAAGCCTTTTCAAATGGTCATAAAAGATCCCATAGTATTATTTGAAGAGCAGATGATTTAATCTATTATTTCATGGAATGTGAATGTTGCTGGCAAGACCAACATTCATTGCTCATCCTTGAGAAGGTAGCAGTGTGGGCTGCCTTCTTGAACTGCTGCAGCTCACTTTGTAGTCATTACATCTACAATGCTATCAGGAAGGGAATTGCAGGATTTTGACCCAGTGACATTGAAGGAACCATGATGTAGTTCTACATCAGGATGGTTTATAACTTATTAAATTTCATTCATGATCTGTTGGCATCATTGGCTAGGCCAGCATTAATTGCCCATCCCTAATTGCCCTTGAGAAGGTGGTGGTGAGCTGCCTTCTTGAGCTGTTGCAGTTCATTTGTTGTAGGTACACCCACCGTGCTGTTAAGGAGGGACTGCCAGGATTTTGACTTAGCAAAGGTGAAGGAACAGTAATGTATTTTCGAGTCAGGGTGAAGAGTTTTTTTTATTAATTTATGGGCTGTGGGTATTGCTGACTAGGGCAGCATTTATTGTCCATCCCTAATTGCCCTTGGGATGGATATGGTGAGCTGCCTTGACTGCTCTTGTCCTTCTAAGTGGTACAGTTTGCAGGTTTGGAAAATGTTGTAGAAGGAGCATTGTTGAGTTACTATTACGCCACTTGACTATGATTCACATTGCAGCCACTACATGTCTGTGTGGAGAAAGTAAATATTTAAGGTGGTGGATAGATGCCAATCAAATGGGCTGCTTTAGGAGCTGCACTCATCCAGGCAAGTGGGGATGATTGCTCTTGCTGTTTTGTATATTTACCCCTCCCTGATTTTACATCTGGCCATTTATCGTATTTCTTATGTGGGATTTTACTGTCTGAAAACTGCATGCTGCATTTCCCAACATTACAACAGTACCTACAATTCAAAAGTATTTATTTTGTAGTGATGTACTTTGCAAAGCCTTTTTTATGAAAGGTATATAGCAATGCAAATTCTTTTTGCCCCTTATATCCTTCCTATCACTAAAGTCAATTGCTTCAGAGTGTTTAACATCACCCAGACACACCGTGA
Organism: Carcharhinus amblyrhynchos; assembly: GCF_965287045.1. Classification (NCBI taxonomy): domain Eukaryota; kingdom Metazoa; phylum Chordata; class Chondrichthyes; order Carcharhiniformes; family Carcharhinidae; genus Carcharhinus; species Carcharhinus amblyrhynchos. Next base: position 92,606,449 of record NC_137325.1, read on the forward strand.
TTGCTGCTGAAATTCTCATCTATGCTTTTGTTTCTAACAGCTTTGAACATAACATAAGAACATAAGAAATAGGAGCAGGAGTAGGCCATCTGGCCCTTCGAGGCTGCCCCGCCATTCAATAAGATCATGGCTGATCTGTCGTGGCTCAGTTCCACGTTCCCGCCCTCTCCCCATAACCCTTAATCCCCTCTCTTATCAAAAACCCATCAACCTGCGTCTTAAAAATATTTAGCGAGGCAGCCTCCACCACCTCAACGGGCAGAGAATTCCAGAGATTCACCACCCTTTGAGTGAAGAAGTTCCTCCTCAACTCCGTTCTAAACTGCCCCCCCTTTATCTTGAGGCTGTGCCCCCTAGTCCTACTGTCCTTTCTGAGCGGGAAGAGTCTCTCCACCTCTATCCTACCCATCCCATTCATCGTCTTATACGTCTCAATGAGATCTCCCCTCATTCTTCTAAACTCTAACGAGTACAAGCCTAGTTTATTCAGCCTCTCCTCATAGCTCAACCCCCTCAACTCCGACATCAGCCTAGTAAACCTCCTCTGCACTCCCTCCAAGGCCAAAATATCCTTGCGTAAGTACGGCGCCCGAAACTGCACACAGTACTCCAGCTGCGGTCTCACCAATGCCCTATACAGCCGCAGCAAGACCTCCCTACTTTTATATTCAATCCCCCTCGCGATGAAGGCCAGCATCCCATTTGCCTTCCTGACCACCTGCTGCACCTGCAAGCTGGGTTTTTGCGACTTATGCACAAAGACCCCGAGGTCCCTCTGCACTGTCGCCTGCTGCAGTTTTTCTCCACGTAAGTAATAATCCTTCCTACCATTATTCCTACCAAAGTGGACCACCTCGCACTTGCCAACATTAAATTCCATTTGCCATTTCCTGGCCCATTCGCCCAGCCTATCTAGATCCTTCTGCAGACTCTCCACACCCTCTGCGCAATTTGCCGTTCCACCAATCTTGGTGTCATCAGCAAATTTCGACACCATACACTCGGTTCCCTCCTCCAGATCATCTATATAAATGGTAAATAGCTGAGGCCCCAGCACCGACCCCTGGGGCACTCCACTAGTCACCAACTGCCAATCCGAATAGCACCCATTGACCCCCACTCTCTGCCTCCTATTTGACAACCAGTCCTCTATCCACGCTAACACCCTACCCCCAACTCCATGTCCCCTGACCTTCTGCAATAACCTGTTGTGAGGTACCTTGTCAAATGCCTTCTGAAAATCAAGAAAGACCACATCCACCAGCTCTCCTCTATCCACCGCCCTAGACACATCCTCATAGAACCCCAGTAAATTTGTCAGACACAACTTCCCCTTAACGAAACCATGCTGCGTCTGCTCTATCAAGCAATTCCCCTCAAGATGCCTCGCTATTTCCTCCTTGATGACGGATTCTAACATTTTACCTACAACAGACGTTAAACTAACCGGCCTATAATTCCCCGCCTTTTGCCTGGCACCCTTCTTAAACAACAACTTTGTCTGTTCTAATGCTCTCTTTTACATGATGACATCAGCAAGTTCCACCCCACCATCAGAATCACCATGTACTACTCTCCAGAATCAATTGCATTCTTGGACACATGCATCTCCATCAAGGATGGACACCTCAGCACTTCACTCTATCACAACGCAGAATCGCCGAGCAGAAACTTATAGCCAAGTTCCGCATACATGAGAACGATTTCAACCAGGATCTTGGGTTCATGTCACACTACTTGTAAGCCCCACCATACTACCTGGGTTTGCAAAATCCTACTAACTGTTCTGGCTTGAGATATTTCACACCTCTTTAACCCATGATTATTCGTCTCTCCATACACACTGTCTATAATAAAGATTTGATCACCTGTAAAGACTCATGTTCCAACCATTCTTCACATTCCAAACCATAATTATCTTGCATTTGTGTCTTTGCCTATATATGCCATGTTTGCGAACTAACCTCTACTCACCTGATGAAGGATCAGCACTCCAAAAGCTCATGATTCCAAATATACCTGTTAGACTTTAACATGGTGTTGTGAAATTTCTTTCTGTGCTCTTTTTGCTGGTACTGCATCTTCCATCCTCCATCAACTTGATTTGAACCAAAAATTTGCTGTCCACATTGTGATGATACTGTGTTATTAATATATTCTATGTTTGAGGAGGACTGCTTTAAGATGCAGTGTTTTGTTACAAGCAGTCAGTTTTTCTGATAGGAATGCAACAAATGTTGGAAAACAGGATAAGTATTCATTTTAGCCATTTTCATTTGACAATGATTAATTAGCTATTGTTTACCAAAGGACTCTCTCCAGCTACTGCCCTCAGAAAGCTGTTTTCTCAACTACAAACATAACTCCTCCCTTTTCTAATAAGACATGATTATATGATGCTGCAAAACCTAACTCACCTTCCATACTTCAATCAAGATATTCTAGAGTTTGGGACTGAAGGTACAGCCACCAGTGTTGCAGCAAAGGAAATTGGGTATGCACAAAAAGCACTAATTAGAGGAATGTAAATTCCCTAAGGGTTCAGAGCTGACTGGGGAAATGCAAGGGGGAGCCATTGTGGGGCAGACCTGTGGACATTGGCAGGTTCAGTAGTTGGGGGGAGTCTTGTGGGAGGAGTAGTCAGAGGATGGGTTCTGAGGGTTGGCAAGTCTGTATAATAGTTTACCCAGAAGTTACAAGTGGTTCCAATCCTACTAACATTTTTTGGGCAACTATTAATGCAAGCCAGTCAGAACCATGCAAAGTTTGTGATTTAAATTGCATTTTCGGATGTTTCCCAGTGTTGGCAGGTAGCTCTCTAAGGAAGGACTTCCTCCTGAGTTAGAGGCTGAAATCCTGCCTGCAGCTAATTAAAGTTCAATGGAGCATGAAATGGTTGTGGGGCAGTTGGACTCATCGATTCTTCAAATGGCGGGATGGGAAAACCTGCCATTCTAAAAATCCTGGTCCCAAGTTTGCTTTACTATCAGCCATGAGAGGTGGTTTACAATGTGGGATTTTGAATGAAGGAAAACTGGTTGCATTCTTGGCTGTCTCCCTAAGGTTGATTCTCTTGATTTCTTAATATCTTTTGATGGAAGCTTCATCTTCAAAGAGTTCCTAAAAATAAAAAAAACCCTTGAAAAGATCTCAAAATGAGCCCAAAAATTCTTTGGCCACTGATACAAGGATATATGTATTCTAATTAATCAGTTTACCTTGTGTACACTCATATGCACATTTTGGCTGCAGCTTCATCAATTTCCACTTTATTACTTTCTTCTTCTTACTTATTTTCTCTCTGCTCTTCCTACACCCTTCCCTTTGTCACTATGTTGCCTTTTATTTCTCCCTTTGTGGCTACTCTGGCTTCCCAAATTTCTATTTCAACCCTTCAACAGTTTTCAAACTTTCTTCTCTCGTGCTTGGCATAATTGCCTCTTAGGAAAGCCTACAACCTCTCCCTCTGTCCCTCTTGGCATCCTCCAAACCATCTGTTGCTGTCTCCTCAGTTACTCCAATTGCTCTATTCTACTCTCCTGCCAACCATCCTGACCAGTTGGGGCTGAGTTTGCCAATCTCCTCCCTGTCCATTTCCCTCTTCCTCAATGCTGTTCCCATGGTCTCTGCCAGTGGACCAGATATCACTGTCCTCACACCAATTCCCTCCAAAAGACTGATTCACTTGTAATCATGCCATTCATGAGTATATTGTGATGATTACATTGACAACCTTTATAGAAACCTGGTTGAAGAGGGATGACACATTATGTCTAACTAAAGCTTTCCCTCCTGCTTATACCTTTTATCATTTGTGTCATGGTGATGTGGCTCTGAAAATCAAATTCTTTCAGCATCTCACCTTCTTCCATCTTCTCATTTAAAACCCTAGTTCTCTACCATTTACCCAAGTACTATGCCAATTTTCTAAGTTAGTTATCTTCACCGTTTTTCTTCTTCAGTCTCTGCACCAAACAATTTCTCATCCTTGACGATTCCAACCTCTATCTTCCTAGTTCAGCAATCGTCACTTGTCCTACAGCCCTCCCAGGTATCTGTGCTCCTCTAATTGCAGTTACTTGAAGATCCCTAATGTTAATTGCTCCACCATTGGTGGCTGTACTTTCAGACATCTGGGACCTAAATTATGGAATTTATTCCCTCAACCTTTCCGTTCTTCTAAGTCAGGCTGCTTCTTTAAGACACTCCTTAAAATCTACCTCTTTGACATGGTCATTTGCCCTAATACCTCCTTATGGGACTTGAAGTCATGCTTCTCTGCATTGGGACATTTTATTATGTTACATTATTATAAATAAAAGCTGTTGTTGTCAAAATATTTAAACTGAGGTTCAATTCAAACAAATCCATACATTATGGAGGTAGTCAGTTTTTTTAATAGTTAACTCTTCCAAGTATTCACAAGATGAGAGCAACATGACCTCCCAAAAAAGAATTACTGGAATAAAATTGCTGACTATGTTTGAATCACTTATCAGATCAGGCAGTATTTGTGAAGACAGACAGAGTTAATGTTCTTGGTCAGTAATTTCTCATCAAAGTTATAGTGATCCAATGTAAATCCAGGGAATGGAAAAGAAAGCGGTCAAATGCAGAAAGCAATCAGTTCTCACATGAAGAGTAAGGTTAGGGGAGGAACGAAGTACTGAATGACATGCCACAGGATATAGATTTGAAACTGTTATATATTTAAGTAATTGCATGATTGTTTTAAAAGTTAGTCATGTGATTTGATGGTGATTCTTTGGGGTGTTGCACAGGTTGCTGTTCAGTTTCAGTTTCTGTTCTGTGCAGTGCAGAGAATATCTTTTTCAATAAACCTGTTGTGTATTACCTTGAATTACCATGTGCAAACCATGTCTTTTTCTTTGTGTTTAAAACCCACAACCTCTAACATAGATAGGATGTTACAAAAAGAAAATTGGTAATGAGTCTGTTTTGTCGAGAACATCAAGAAAAAACTCTAAGGGGAAAAAAGATTGTGAATTTTCACAGTTTGAACATTAGAAGGCTAGGGAGAAGCAGTGCAAAATGTATTACATTGAAAGTGTATTACATTATTGGGCTAGATCAGCTTCCCCTGAGAAGAAGTCAGAAGAGGAATCTGGGTACCAAGAAAAAGAACTGAAATGCCAGTGGTGGCTATATATGGACTAAAAGGTCTCTGCGTGGCTTTAAGAGGGTTTTTTTTCCTGATCAGAGAAGGGTAAGACTTTTGTTATTACCTGGCATACTTGAAAAGAAGGGATGGCTGGGGTCCTTTTAAAAAAAAGTATATCAAGTCAATGGTCACCAGGGTTGAAAGAGTACTGAGAAGACAGTAAAAAAAATTCTGAGTAGTCTCAAGTTGCTCGTGCCTGCAAGAGAAATAGTGGGTCAATTAGGATCCATGGGTCTTTTCAGTGAAGAAAATGAGTTATAAGTTCCTTTGCAGGGCGTTTTCAATATTGTACGAGTGAATAAAATTGCAGATGAGCTTTTCATGCCAGCTTTTCTCAGTAGAATAGGAAGTAAAATATGCAATTTGCTCCAGAGTTTGGTTCATCTAGCAAGCCAGGAATCAAAACTTATGATAATTTGATAAAGATCCTTGAAGAACATTACTCTTCAAAGCCACTGATCATCGCAGGTTCCACTGAAGGAATCTCAGAATCAATGGAACCGGCTGCTAAATAGGCTTCACAATTTGGTGCAGGAATGAAGATCCATGAACTGGGAGTTGCTCATAAGAAGTCAAAACAGAAGCAGGTATGTCATTGTGCCAAAGTGGGCCAGTGAGTGAATGCTGGAGCAAGGATAGTCAATGCAAGAATTGTGCAAAATGTATTACATTGAAAATGTATTACATTATTGGGCTAGATCAGCTTTTCCTAAGAAGAATAGTCAGAAGAGGAAACTGGGTACCAAGGAAAAGACCAAGTTGCATTCTAGAAAGAATTTGCAACATGAAAGAAAATAATTATGACTGTGAAGAAGAGAATGTCCAGAAATATGATGAAGAGCTCCAACTGAAAGTCTTATCCATACAAGGTGAATCACATAGCTTCTGGGTGATTCTGAAATTAAGTGGACAATCTATTAGGATGTAGGGTTATTGTATCTTTAATTCCTGAAGTTACATACCAACAAAAGCTGAAGCATCTTCCTTTAAACCCAGCAGATGTTATTTTGAGAACATACATGGAAGAGATTGTGCTGCTAAAAGTTACATTGTGGTCAATATAGAGTTGAATGGATAAACAGTGGAGTTGCCTCTCCATGTGGTCCATGGGAATTTTCCAACTCTATTTGGGAGATCATGGTTTGAGAAGATTAAGATTAACTGGAGTGTTGTCAATTGATTGGTCGATGCTAAAACAAACCTACAGCACCTCTGGATAAATAAAAAATGTATTCAAAGAAACACTTGGCTCAAGTGAAGCTCATGATAAAGCCTAAGAGTTAACCAAAAGGTCTCAAAGCAAGAGTGCAATTCCTCCCAAGCTCAAAAAAGAATTAAGACAACTTGTTAGCACTGATGGCAAATGTTGTTGGCAAGTGTGAGGTGGTCCACTTTGGTAGGAAGAATGGTAGGAAGGACTATTACTTACGTGGCGAAAAACTGCAGCAGGCGACGGTGCAGAGGGACCTCGGGGTCCTTGTGCATGAGTCGCAAAAACCCAGCTTGCAGCAGGTGCAGCAGGTGGTCAGGAAGGCGAATGGGATGCTGGCCTTCATAGCGAGGGGGATTGAATATAAAAGTAGGGAGGTCTTGCTGCAGCTGTATAGGGCATTGGTGAGGCCGCAGCTGGAGTACTGTGTGCAGTGTTGGGCGCCGCACCTGCGCAAGGATATTTTGGCCCTGGAGGGAGTGCAGAGGAGGTTTACTAGGCTGATACCGGAGTTGAAGGGATTGAGCTATGAGGAGAGGCTGAATAAACTAGGCTTGTACTCGCTAGAGTTTAGAAGAATGAGGGGAGATCTCATTGAGACGTATAAGATGATGAATGGGATGGATAGGATAGAGGTGGAGAGACTCTTCCCGCTCAAAAAAGACAGTGGGACTAGGGGGCACAGCCTCAAGATAAAGGGGAGGCGGTTTAGAACGGAGTTGAGGAGGAACTTCTTCACTCAAAGGGTGGTGAATCTCTGGAATTCTCTGCCCGTTGAAGTGGTGGAGGCTGCCTCGCTAAATATTTTTAAGAAGCGGGTTGATGGGTTCTTGATAAGAGAGGGGATTAAGGGTTATGGGGAGAGGGCGGGAAAGTGGAACTGAGCCACAACAGATCAGCCATGATCTTATTGAATGGCGGGGCAGGCTCGAAGGGCTAGATGGCCTACTCCTGCTCCTATTTCTTATGTTCTTATGATGTGTTAGAAATTGTTATAATGAGTGACTGAACCATTGTACTAGTCAAGAAACCAAATGGTTTGGTTGATATTTGTGGTAATTTTAAAACAACTATAAATCCAGTGTTCTGTGCTGATCAACATCAATTGCAAATTTATTTGCTGGGTTATCACGTGGGCAGGAATTCTGAAAGATTGCCTTTTAGAATTACATCTGCATCAGCCTTATTCCAGAGTTCAATTGTTCAGATTTTAAATAGTCTCTCTGGTGTACAATGTTACTTGGATGATATTCTAATTACAGGGTAGAGTGAACAAGAACACTTGAATAATTTAGAAGCCACACTGGAGTATCTTCAAGCACATGATCTGCACATAAAGAAAAGTGTTACTTTTTTCAGATGTCAATCCAGTATTTGGGTCAAGTTATTGATTGTGCAAGCCTACATAGAGCACCTAAAAAGATAGATGCTATGTTAGAAGCACCACATCTGATGAATGTATCACAATTGAGGTCCTTTCTAGGATCAGTAAATTATTATAGCAAATTTGTTCATGACTTCGTGACATTATTGAAGTAATTGCATAATTTACTATGTGTGCAACAGTCATGGGGCTGGACAACACAATGTGAAAAAGCATGCAAGGATGTCAAAGATGCTTTGCAGAAGTCCAGAGTATTGTTTTTTAAAAAATCTGAAGCCATCATTACTGCTTGTTTGCAACACTTCACCTTATGGAAGAGAGGCAATAGTTTCACACATTATGCCTTCAAGAACAAACAATAGCTTTTGCTTTGCATACTCGGAATATGCTGAATCTAACTATACTCAGCTAAAAAAAAGTGCATCATTTTTGGCATATGAAGGTTTCATCATTACTTATATGGTTGTCATTTCACAGTGACAGATCATCAACCTTTAACTATCAATTTTGAAGCATAGAGGCACAGTCATTAGCTGCTAGTTAGTTGCTAAGATGGTCACTGATCTTATTTGCACACTCTTAGGATATAAAATATTGTCAGTCAGAGTATTCTGTTAATGTTTACGTATTATCACACTTATCTTTACGCATTGAGAGTAGATGCCACCAACTAGTTTTGCTAATATTCTTTATTTTTTACAAGTAGATCATTTCCTTGTGACAGCTTCTCAAGTTCAGGAATGATCCCATGATGGGGTAGGGGATGGATATGGCATTGAAAGGAATGATAGTTGGAATGCATCATATGCCTCTTGATTTGAAATCATGTGTCAAGAAAGCTTGAGTTGACCAACTAATGTGGGTGTTTATTGTGGGGAATCAGAGTTATAATTCTTCCTAGTCTGCGTAGAAGAGCTCTTGAACAACTACACGTAGGACATCCTAGTATGGGGTGACTGAAGGAATTAGCACATACTTGTTTTTGATGGCTGGGTCTGGATGCTCAGATTAAAGAAAAAGTGGGACAATGGTCAATTCTAAGCACAGGTAAGAAATACACCACATTTGTTTCCTCTACACCATTAGGAGTGGCCTAAAATGTCAAAGCAATGATTGCATGTATATTTTGCTTATCCATTTGAGAGTTACATGTTCTTAGTCATAAGTGATGCTCATCAAAGTGGCCAGAAGTTATTATTATGAGATCCACTAGAACAAAGAACAACACAGCACAGGAAACAGGCCCTTCGGCCCTACAAGCCCACGCTGCCCATTTTAACACTCAGTGAGTGCCCCATTCCAATCCTTCTTCTACCTATGACTTTTGTCTACGCCTCTTGGACTCCACAATAAAGGGGTGCTAATTTGGAGAATTATATGTGCGCCAGATTAAGGGAGGTCTAATTTAGGGACAATTTGTTAACACCAATCAGCCTAAAAGCACGTTTTTGGGGAGTGGGAGGAAACCAGAGCACCCGGGGAAAACCCACGCAAGCATGGGGAGAATGTGCAAACTCCCACAGACACTGACCCAAGTCAGAGATCCGACCCTGGTCCCTGTATCTGCACAGCAAACAGTGATAGTCACTGAGCTGTTGTGTTGCCCGTCAGTTGGTCCAGTTTAAGCGTACACTAACGACATGAAGCACTAAGCAACTCTTGAAGCAACATTCAAGAGCAGCCCTCGCATGACCCACCACGCGTATGCCCCTTGTTGGCCAACAAGGCGGACCGAATCACCTGTGGATGTAAAAAAAGAGACATCAATAAACATACACAGCCTATACAGACATTTATGGAAGATACACAGAAGCTCAAACGTAAGAGACAGGTGAGCCTTAAAGTATGTTGGACGACCCATAGGAATCTATTGATTCCCAGGAACGTCCTGAGGCTCTTGATCCCTAACTAGAACATTCTTTTGTATCCCTCCATCTCTAGTCTGTTCATGTGCCTGTCTAGGTAAGCCTTAAACAACTCTAGCGTGTCTGCCTCCACTACTCTACTTGGCACTGCATTCCAGGCCCCCACAACCCTCTGTGTGAAAAACCTTCCTTTAGCATCTGAATTATACCTCGCCCCTCTAACCCTAAGCACATGGCCCCTCGTGATTTTTGTATCCAACCTGGGAAAAAGCTTCCCACTGTTCACTCTATCTATACCCTTCATAATCTTATAGACCTCTATTAGGTCTCCCCTCATTCTCCGTCTTTCCAGAGAAAACAGCCCCAATTTGCCCAATCTCTCCTCATAGCTAAGACCTTCCATACAGGCAGCATCCTGGTAAACCTCCTCTGCACTCTCTCCAGGGTCTCCCTGTCCTTCCGGTAGTGCGGCGACCAGAACTGGACGCAGTACTCCAAATGTGGTCTAACCAACGTTCTATACAACTGCAACATTAGACGCTAGCTTTTATACTCTATACCCCTTCCTATAAAGGCAAGCATACCATATGCCTTCTTCATCACCTTCTCCACCTGTACTGCCGCCTTCAAGGACTTGTGAACTTGCAGACACTAGGTCTGAATAAACCATTGAAAACTTGATGAAACATTTGCAGGATTCAATAAACCAGAACAGAGTGTTAGTTATAACGCTTACAGTTTAATTTACGAGGAGTTTAAGGATTATCTCAAAGTAAATGATATTCAGGATATAAAATCTGCACCTTATCATCCATCAACAAATGGATTTACTGAAAGTTTTGAACAATCCATGAATTATTCTTTAAAAGCTTCAAAACAGCAAGGCTCATTATCACATTGTGTGAATAGATTTTTGGAAACACCACTCATGCAACTGCCCAAAGTTTACCTGCATTAGTGTTCATAAAGAGGAAGAACTATGTTTGAATTGTTATTAACTCCAGAAACTTGATTGTCAACAACAATCTTAAGTTACTAGACAAGAAGTAAAGGCAAAACATACTCATTTAAAGTTTATTTATTAGTCAAAAGTAGGCTTACATTAACATTGCAATGAAGTTACTGTGAAATTCCCCTAGTTGTCATAGTCTGGTGACTGTTTGGGTCAATGCACCTAACCAGCACGTCTTTCAGTATGTGGGAGGAAACCGATGCAGATACAGGGAGAATGTGACCCAAGCCTGGACCCGAACCCAGTTTCCTGACACTGTGAGGCAACAATGCTAACCGCTGTACCACATGCCACCCCTCAAGTGTTAGTGCACAATTATGCATCATTGAGAAATAGGTACCAGCCATAGTTTTAGCAAAAACAGGTCCAATTTCTTACCTGGTTCAAACTGAAGGTGAACTAGTTTGTCAACACTATGTTGACCAATTGATATAATCGCAAAAGGATTTCTTAGTATCACCTCCATAAGTTCAAACTTCTTTAGTCATTAGTGTTGTGGACACTACAGTGGAAGACTTAGTTGAATTTGAATTACCTGATGATGGTGTTTATGTTCCTATACTGAGAGAATGAAAAATTAGTCCCACGAGAAGAAATGTCTACTACTTACTTTTAGGGTCAGAATGTCAAAACAAACCAGAGGATTGACGTCCTTCTGATTGACTTTTTCTTTGTTTGTTTATATTAATGATGCACAGTATTGTGTCTAGAGTATTATTGATCCTGTGTATAACATCACTGTAATCTGTTGTCATGACCATACAAGTATAGGCGGGGTGGGATGTTATATATCTAAACAGTTACATGATTACTTTAAAAGCCAGTGATATGATTTGATGATGATTCATTCCGGTGTTGCACGGATTGCTATTTAGTTTCAGTTTTTGTTCTGTGCAATGCCTTTCAATAAATCTGTTGTGTGTTACTTTTAATCAACGTGTACAAACCATGGGGGCGAGTCTCCCAACCAGCTGCGCAGCTCTAGCAGTGCAGTGGGCCAGGAAACTCAAGTGGAGGGAGGCTGAACAGCGGGCTTCCTGTTGGGTGCCATGACCTCTGCGACTCTCCGGCTGCTGGATTTCCGGTGCTGTCAGCTCTGCGCCAGAGCTTTATGCGATATGCTAATGAGAATTAGCGGGCCTGGGTCTGAAGTCTCTGGGCCCGCTAGTATCTCCTCCCGCCAATGCCAGGAATGTTTCACTCCAATGGGGTTTACAACAGCTCCCCATTAGAGGTCAGGCACACCCCTGGGCATTGCTAGCTTGGCAGTGCCAGCCTGGTTCCTGGCACTGTCCAAAGGACAAAGTGGTAATATCCAGGGGCCACCTTGGCACTGCTCACCAAGTCTCTGATCAGAGGGGGCGCGGGGAGGTCCCGATGCCACTCTGCACTTTGGATCAGTGACAGAGGGAGGGAGGCGAGCAATCGGGACTGATCATCAGGATGGGGGGGGAGGGGGGTGGACTGGAATTCGGGACTGCTGGGGGAGTGGGGAGATTGAAGCTGGCTGGGTGTGGGAAATTCAAGGCTGGCCCAGGCAGGGGTTGGGGGGCTTTACAAGGCAGCCATCCAGTGATCAGGAGGCCAGCAGTGCAGGGCTACTGCGCATGCACCAATCTTGATGCTGACAGATCGGCGCACGTACAGTGGCCTGCTCAGCATTATTCTGCCAGCCTCTCTAGCAGGAATAGGCCTGCCTCCAGATTTTTAATGGGTTTCACACTAGTGCACTCTGCAGTGCAGAGTGTGGGAGATTCATTTTGAAAATCCTGCTGAAAAAATTGTTTGTTTTTACACGAATTCGGCATTTAGAAATTTTTGGGGTGAATCCATCCCATGTGGGTGGCATGGTGGCACAATTGTTAGCATTACTGCCTCACAGCACCAGGGACCTCAGACCACTGTCTATGTGGAGTTTGCACATTCTCCCTGTGTCTGCATGCGTTTCCTCCAGGTGCTCTGGTTTCCTCCCACAGTCCAAAGATGTGCAGGTTAGTTTGATTGGCCATGTTAAATTGACTCTAGTGTTAGGCGATCAGCAGGCTAAATATGAGGCGTTATGGAAATAGGGCCTGGGTGGGATTGTGGTCAGTGCAAACTCAATGTGCTGAATGGCCTTGTTCTGCACTGTAGGAATTCTACAATGATTTCTTCTTGTTTCTGTTTAAAACCCACAACCTCTAACATAGGACATTACAGAAACCGCTATTGTTCTTCAATAACTTACACTCAGGAACGCATGTACACCATGAATGGACCTGAAATAGCTTAGAATCAATTGGAAGGAGACTTAGGAATCTTAGTAAGGTACTAAACACATCCAACCCATGCATAGCAGAAATCAATAAATCCAATTCCTGATTGAAATACATTGCTAAACTGTTGAATACAGATCAAGGAAGTTATCAAACTACACAGTGCTCTGATCAGACAACAAGTAGTCTCCAGTAGTCTCCAGTTCTGTTCACTGAGACAGGAGTGACAAACACAGGAGGTCATTCATGCAAAAAAGCCAATAGGCTGATGCCAGATTTGAGAGATAAGGAGACTAGAGTTAAACTTTTCTCCTGGAAATAAAGTTACGCAACTCATAGGGTGATCTTATGTAAAATAGGACATAAGAAGGAGCGATTAAATCCAGATAGTTACTTTAAGTGAAACTTCAGGAATAGTACAGGGGTGTTATAATCCCGTTAGGGCTCATTAACATTTAAAAATAAATCTGGATTTTTTTAACCCAATAAAACAACACAAAATTTCACTTCTTAAAAAATAAACTTTATTGCATATAAAAGAAAGACTTAAACAAAACAAACATGATTAGCTTAACAATGTTGTTTAAATATGTCATGCACTCAGAATTACTTCCCACTTCTGTCAAGACTCCATTGTAAAACACATAAACTTTAAAAGATTTTTTACTTCTGTAGGGACCACCCACAAATGTGCTACTGTCCTCTGGAGAATTTCTTTTTATCATTAGCTATTCTCATGAGATAATTTTTTCATTTACCCTCTTTTGACTGTGGAGGCTGTGCCTGCGATCTTACCGGTTTATCCTGCTGGTCGATTGGCGAGGTGAGCTGATAAGAAAGGGTGAGAAACGGAAAATCAGGATTGAGCCTGGTTTTTCAACTCTTACAATCTTACCAGCAATGATTTGTCAGCGATATCGACTGCACATCCGATTTAAATATTCATGATAGTATTTAAATGTCAGAGTTCCAGGTGCTATCATCCGAGCTCACTTGAACCATGCTGGTTGAGGGCCTCACCGGCAAGAATTACAATGGCGTCGGAGCTAAGCGACTTCTTACAACTGTGCCCAGCATACCTTCTAATTCTTTTATTCTCGTTCTAAGCATCTAAAACTTCATTCTAACTCTTTTAAACTCTCTAACAATGCTTTAATTCAATTTCTTCCATGACTGTAACATTACATTCTGCACTCTCTCATTTCCTTCTCCATGAATGGTATGCTTTGTCTGTACAGTGTGCAAGAAACAATACTTTTCACTGTATGTTAATACATGTGACAATAATAAATCAAATCAAATAGTCCCCACCAATGGGGACTAGATGTGATCATCTCGCCGGGTGATCAAGGCCACTGAAGACCGCCAGGTGGTCGGGAGCAGGGTCAGACAGTGTCCCTATTCAAGGGGAGGGGATGTGGGCTATGTCAGGGGGAGGGGAGGTGGTGCAGCACAGGGAAAAAAAAAATTGGCAGCAGATCCCGATGTCTGTTGGGGAGGGGAGGGGTGGGGTTGACAATGCATTGGGAGATTGGGGGCACCTGCGCAATGATGCTCCAAGGGCTCAGCAGTCGGCATCACAGTGAGATTAGGCTCTACCTCCCTGCACCTGCCACTGGCAAGAATTGCATTCTGACTTTTTTTTAAATGCCATACGATTGTGATTGGGAGCTCAGCCAAAAATTTGGCACCGTTCTCTTGTTTTCCGCTCATTCAGCACTTTGAATTTTTATCACAAAATTCCACCCCTTGTCTCTTTTTCTAGTTACTTCTTGTATATTTCCAAGCTAATCTACTGCCGACTTTATATTTTGCAATGAAACACTGAGGCCTACTGTAGATTTCCTATTAGCTTAAAAGTAGGCCATCTTCCAGCTTTTGTTCCTCAAGATTCAAACTGAGATTAAGCCTCACCCACCTTCCACATGGTTAATGAAGTTAGTACTTTGCTTACAGAATTGAGTGTACGCCTGTTTAACTGTGTACTTTTGGCTAACTCCTCCAGTGTATTGCAAACCACACAAGGTACAAACTGTAACTACAAGCAAACACCCAGATAAATTGAGAAAGCCTTCCAAATCTTCACCTATTTCCACAATGATGTAATCAAATCTGGGCTATCCTCAAGTTGCCTTGCAAGCCAATTATCGCTAACATACAATTTCTCCAGCTAATCAAGCCCACCTGCTCTTTTATAGCTCTATGTCTTCTGACTCTATTAAACAGATATCGGTAAACCTTTGAACTTAGTTGTTCTGGAAATCCCTAAAGCCCCAGTATTTTGTTTACCTGCTAAAACAACAGAACTAAACATTACCTCTAAAATATTAACACAGTCCATGAACTATAGAGATATTTGCCAAAGGGAACATAGTTTCAAACCAAAAAGCACTTTAAGATAGAAAACAAGAAGCCATTTGTCATCCAGAAAGTAATCAATTTTTGGGATAAATTTCCAGATAAACAAAGAACAACCCAGCACGGGAAACAGGTCCTTCGGCCCAACGAGCCCGCGCCGCCGCATCACCCTACACCTATTCTACCCTGCATGTCTACGAATGGAACCCCTAACTTAGCCAGATTCAGGGGAGAATAGTGTCAATTTGGTAAAACCAATCAGCCTAAGAGCACATCTTTGGGGTGTGGGAGGAAACCGGAGCGCCCGGAGGAAACCCACGCAACCACAGGGAGAATGTGCAAACTCCCACTGACACAGGCCCAAATCCATGTATCTGCACAGCTAGCAGTGCTAGTCACCGAGCTGTTGCGGCGCCCATCTACCGGTCCAGGATCAAGCACACACACCGACACGAAGTACTAGAATAGATTGCTGGAGGTAAAATCCCTAGATGCCTTAAAAAAAACAATACAACAATGGGATGATGAGGGGGAAAATTCAGCAGAGGGCTTCTGGTTGAATTAACTAATATGAATTATGTGATTTCCTCCTGAGCTTTTGAAAAATTAGCTGATAGTTTAAGTATAACAGTCTACAAGCTATTAAAACTTAGCCTTTGTTTGCTTGTCTTGTGTTTTCATATTAGAGCAAAAATTCAGAGTAGAGCAAAAGACACAACCATAGACCCCAAAGTGTCTATCCTTTATGTGTATGTTAGAATTGAGTACAGGCCATTTGTTTGTGCACAAAATTGCACTTTTCTATTTCTTAAAATATTGGGATTCATCTTGGAAGCTGGCTAGCTACACAAACAACAATATGCATATAGTACCTTCAATGTGGTAAACTATCCCAAAGTGCTTCTCAGGAGTACACAGAAAACGGTGCTAATAGGAATTTATCTTCATATCGGTATTTTGGTTGAAAGTTTGCACATTATTATAGGAATCCACACAGTTTCTCTAGCGAAGAATGAAGAACCATAGGAACATTGGACTTAGGAGGAGTAGGCCATTTAGAGCCTTCAGCCTGCTCTGCCATTCAATAACATCATGACTGATCTGGTTATGGTCTCAATTCTGCCCCATTATCCTTATCTCCTTTGTCTATCAAAATTCTATCTAACCCAGCCTTCACCATTCTCTGGGGGAAGAGAATTCCACTTACTAATGACCATCTAGAAAAAAAGAATGATGTTCATCTCTGCCTTAAATGGAGTCCTCCTATTTTTAAACCGTGTCCCGAGTTCTAGTCTGTTCCACTACAGGAAACATCTGTCAGGGAACTTTATCAAGTACCCTCAAGATTGTGTGTTTCAATAAGATCATCTCTCATTCTTCTAAACTCTGATGGGTAGAGACTCAACCTGTGCATGAGTCGCAAAAACCCAGCTTGCAGGTGCAGCAGGTGGTCAGGAAGGCGAATGGGATGCTGGCCTTCATAGCGAGGGGGATCGAATATAAAAGTAGGGAGGTCTTGCTGCGGCTGTATAGGGCATTGGTGAGGCCGCAGCTGGAGTACTGTGTGCAGTTTTGGGCACCGCACCTGCGCAAAGATATTTTGGCCTTGGAGGGAGTGCAGAGGAGGTTTACTAGGCTGATACTGGAGTTGAGGGGGTTGAGCTATGAGGAGAGGCTGAATAAACTGGGCTTGTACTCGTTAGAGTTTAGAAGAATGAGGGGAGATCTCATTGAGACGTATAAGATGATGAATGGGATGGATAGGATAGAGGTGGAGAGACTCTCCCCGTCAAAAAAGACAGTAGGACTAGGGGGCACAGCTTCAAGATAAAAGGGGGGCAGTTTAGAACGGAGTTGAGGAGGAACTTCTTCACTCAAAGGGTAGTGAATCTCTGGAATTCTCTGCCCGTTGAAGTGGTGGAGGCTGCCTCGCTAAATATTTTTAAGACGCGGGTTGATGGGTTTTTGATAAGAGAGGGGATTAAGGGTTATGGGGAGAAAGCGGGAAAGTGGAACTGAGCAGCGACAGATCAGCCATGATCTTATTGAATGGCGGGGCAGGCTCGAAGGGCTAGATGGCCTACTCCTGCTCCTATTTCTTATGTTCTTAAACTTTCTTCATAAGGCCTTCATTCCAGGCATGAATTGAGTGAATCTTCCCTGAACTGGTTCTAACACAATTACATTATTTTTCAAATAAGGAGATAAACTGTGCACAGTGCTCCAGATATGATCTCACTAAGGCCTTGTTCAGCTGCAGCAAAACCTCCCTACTTTTCCATTCCATTCCAATAAATGTCAACATTCCATTTACCTTCCTAATCACTTACAGTACCTGCATACCTTCATGATATGTGCAGCAGGACATTCAGAATCCTCTGTACCACTAAGTTTTTTTTAAGCCTCCCTCCGTTTAAATAGTATACTGCTTACCAAAGAAATAATATTGTCCTCAATTACTTAAATGGGAACAAATCTAAAAACAGAAGTCTTGTGGCTCAGTGGGTAGTGTCTCTGCCTCTGAGCCAAAAGTTCTGGGTTCAAATCTCACGATGTGGAGATGCCGGCATTGGACTGGAGTAAACACAGTAAGAAGTCTCACAACACCAGGTTCAAGTTCAACAGGTTTATTTGGTAGCAAAAGCCACTAGCTTTTGGAGTGCTGCTCCTTCATCAAGTGATTGGGATTTCAGTTCACAAACAGGGCATATAAAGACACAAACTCAATTTACAAAATAATGGGTTGAAGCGAGTCTTTACAGGTAACCAGGTCTTAAAGGTACAGACAACGTGAGTGCAGAGAGGATTAAGCACAGGTTAATGAGATGTGTATTGTCTCCAGACAGGACAGTTGGTGAGATTTTGCAAGCCCTCCAAGGCGTTCTCCAAGGCGACCTTCACGACACATGACAACACAGAGTCACTGAGCAGAGACTGATAGCCAGTTCCGCACACAAGGACGGCCTCAATCGGGATCTTGGGTTTATGTCACACTATCTGTAACCCCCACGTCTTGCCTGGGCTTGCAAAATCTCACTAACTGTCCTGGCTGGAGACAATACACATCTCTTTAACCTGTGCTTAACCCTCTCTCCACTCACATTGTTTGTGCCTTTAAGACTTGATTACCTGTAAAGATTCACATTCCATCCATTGTTTTGTAAATTGAGTTTGTGTCTTTATATATCCTATTTGTGAACTGAAATCTCACTCACCCGATGAAGGAGCTGCGCTCTGAAAGCTTTTGCTCTCGACACCAGGACTTCAACCTGGTGTCGAGACTTCAAATTTCACTCCAAGACTTGACAGCTAAGGAAGATGCATTTGCAAAGTGACCAAATAGGCTAAGTACCAACTTGTAAATCCTTCCAATATACATCAATAGCAAGAATGGGTCAGGCATCGGATGGAAATAAACTGCAGTCTTTACCATCACTACAATCAGCCTACAACCTGCAACTTGGACTCCACTGACAGGCTTTCTGGCTCATTTAGTGTGGATCACATTGGTGCCAACAACACGAAGCCCAATCCCTGCTCCTGCCTGGGTGGATTTGGGACCTGTCTCATTGCCTTATCGGTGATGGAGGTTGTGGTACTGCGGGTCAGACCTACCTTCAGACAGAGAACTGAAGTAGAATCTAAAATAAGTCAACTGTAAGTAAGCACCAATCTTAGTCCAGTGAAATATTGCAACATGCTCAACTAATGAATAGAAATGCTTATTTAGTTTTTAATCTAAACATTTTCAACAATATCTTGTTTAAGAAAAAGGCTGCAATACATATTAAAGATATCTTCAACTAAATCGACATATTTCCTGAAAGTACTGACACTTGCAGATACATGTGCTGGCATCCCTCCCACAAGTAATCACTGCTCTCTCGAGTTAAGTATCAAACTATTCGACCAAGGCGAGGATCACAAGTCGAGTCTCATCCGATGACGACAGGACAGGCAATTCCACCGCCCCCCTCACCCCCAACAGAAGTCAAAAAGGAATAGCAACTCCCAAACCGTAGGGGAAGCTGAGGCCAAATGAGGTTCCCCCACCCAATGGAATTCATTTTAATCAGTATGCTCATCCTGAAACACGGGGCGGATTCGGGACATGAAATGAGTAATCTTCCACCACCGCAACTTGCTCAAAACTGGAAATGCAACAGCAGCAACAGTCAGTGCCAAGCAACCAATGGACATCGGAGTCCTGATTTCAGGCTGGGGGGAAACAAGGGCCTATAAATAGAAACCCACACGTTACATTTAGAGATTACACACACACATAGCCCGGGGTTTCTCCTGACGCCACGTATTATGGTACTTCCACCCTGACACTCCCAAGTTCCTTAAACTGAGTTGCTCAACCCTCGGCAGAAGCACAGAGAGAGGGAAAAAAATTCACCCTAAAAAACACTCACACACACAAAGAAACACCACATGGTCAACGTCCCACACTCCCGTGCGAGCCCTGTGCGGATTGGAGGGAAGTCGGTGGCCGTCCCGCCAACCGGAGCAGGCCTTGTTGCTAGGGTTCAGCAAAGTTTGATTGGATTGGCTGCGCTCTTTTCGCGCCCGATCTGTGTAGCCGGGCGGAGAACGAAGAACAAAAGAGAGAAAGAAAAGGAAGAGAGTGGAGAGCCCGGCGCCGAGTGAGAGTGGGACACTACAGAGGTACAGGCGGCTAGCGAGCGAGAGACAGAGAGACACCCATCTGCCGCCCCGACCACTACCTCGGCCGGGCCAGCCAACTCACCAGGTTAAAAACTCTTGCCAAAGTTTCGTCTCCAAGTTTATAAGCCCCATCAGCTCTGTCGGCGGCAGAGGAGGAGAAGAGAGCAAGGGTCACTTTATCTCTCTTCAGGTAAAAAAAACGAGGCGGATTAAGAGCTGCCACTCTAATTCGTTTGGGGTCCGGTTTGCGGCGGGTGGGAGCTGTGAGCTGGCTGTTTGTTGTTGGGGGGGGGGGGGGGGGGGAGAGGGAAAGGTTTGAATTCAAACGGTCGCCGCTCGCGGAAAGCGTTTGGAATCCGCGCGCGCTCGCCACGTTCCAGCCCCCCCGAGAGAATCAGTGTAGTGTCCAGCCCAGGGGCATGTCCCCCCCCCCCCGCATCAATGTTCATCAATAACAGGGACGGTTCACACACTGATCCAATCACACTGTCTGTAGCTGAAAGGTCTTTAGTTTAATCTGTCACTCGGGACAGGTTTAGCCACAGCTCCCGTTTTATCAGCTGCTAGGTTTAGCCATCCGAATCGGTGATAAACTTTTTTCTTTGTATATTAAAAATTGGCGTCTTTTCCCACCCCCCGAAGATCTGTGGCTCTCAGGCACTCTCTCCTGCTGGTAGTTGAATTAGAGCACGGTGATTAACTAGGTGACAAGAGGAGGCACGATGACAAAACCCAGAGTCATCAAGTGGGATGCGATAAGTAGGAGGGGAAAAATATAACAAGGCTGTAGTTGGGGGGGAGGGAAAGAACAGAAGGCTGATACTAATGTGTCAGAGAGCAGTCATAGGCGTGACTCCAGACTGGTCTCCTCCAGACAGGAGAGCTAAAAGCAAAACGGCTTCACAAAACAGCCGACTTAATGGCATTGATAGGAAGGATTCACGAACCCACGCTAAAAAGTGACAACACCAGGCAACACAAAAATGAGGTCAGCATGAATTCTGCTTAATGGGTCTAAGAAGTGCAGTATATGTCATAGTGGGATTTTTAGAAGGCCTTCAGGAGGATATAAATACTGACTCATGACAAAAGTTTGGCATGGGAGCCAGAGAACAAATGACGCAATAGATACAAAATAAGGGTCAAGGTAGTTATTCAAATTGGAGGGAGGTAGAAAGTAGTACTCCACATGAATCAGTGATGTTTCAATGGGTTTAATATTCAAAAGGAGTGAAGTTCCATTAAACTTGTATTGGCCCCACCAGAATACTGTGTGCAAGACTTCTACAAAAAGCACAGAGGTACTGGAGAGCGAGACCAGAACATACTGATTGCAGCTATTGGGAAATATTGAACAGGTTGGTGCTTTCCTTTTGGTAAGGCAGAGGTAATCTGAAATTTGGTTTGAGGATTGATGGAGAATGTTTCCATCTATAGAATTCAAAATCATGGGTTACTGGTGAGACTTGAAGCCCTGTATGCTCCCTCAGGTGACATAAATATTCTATTTGGCATTATTTTTAAAGCAAGAATGGTGTCCAGGTCACTTATCCAGGCATTATCCTGATTCGTCCCTCAATCAACACCCCAAAAACAGATTTTGTAATTTGATTTGCTTTATTATTGTCACGTATATTAGCAAACAGTGAAAGGTATTGTTTCTCGCGTGTTATATGGACAAAGCATACTGTTCGTAGAGAAGGAAATGAGAGAGTGCAGAACGTAGTGTTACAGTCGTAGTTAGGGTGTCATGAAAGATCAACTTAACGCAAGGCAGCTTCATTCAAAAGTCTGATGGAAAAAAGCTGTCCTTGAGTCGGTTGGTACATGACTTTAGTATCTCTTTCCCGACGGAAGAAGGTGGAAGAGAGAATGTCGGGGGTGCGTGGGGTTCTTAATTATGTTGGCTGCTTTTCCAAGGCAGTGGGAAGTGTAGACGGGGTCAATGGATAGGAGGCTGGTTTGCATGATGGATTGGGCTACATTCACGACCTTTTGTGGTTTCTTGTGGTCTTGGGCAGAGCAGGAGCCATACCAAGCTGTGATACAACCAGAAAGGATGCTTTCTATGGTGCATCTGTAAATGTTGGTGAGAGTCATAGTTGACATCCAAATTTCTTTAGTCTTCTGAGAAAGTAGAAGCTTGATGGCTTCCTTAAATATGGTGTCAGCATGGGTGTGGGTGGGGACCAGGATGGTTTGTTGGTGATCTGCACACCTAAAAGCCTGAAGCTCTGACCCTTTCTACTTCCTCCCCGTTGATGTTCTCTATGCTTCCTGAAGTTGATAACAATCTCCTTCGTTTTGTAGGCATTGAGGGAGAGATTATTGTTGTTGCACCAGTTCACCAGATTCGCTATCTCATTCCTGTGCTCTGTCTCATCATTGTTTGAGATCCCACTCACTACAGTGGTGTTGTCAGCAATCTTGAAAATCGAGTTGGAGGGGAATTTGGCCACACAGTCATAAGTGTATGAGGAGTATAGTAGAGGGCTGAGAACAGAGCCTTGTGGGACACTGGTATTGAGAATGATCGTGAAGGAGGTGTTGTTGTCTATCCTTACTGATTGTGGTTTGTGTGTTAGGGAGTTCAGGATCCAGTTGTGAAGGGAGGAGCCGAGGTCCAGGCTATGGAGTTTGGAGGTAATAATGACATTGAACGTTGAACTGTGGTTAATAAATAGGAGTCTGACATAGGTATCTTTGTTATCTAGGTGTCCCAGGTTTGAGTACAGGGCCAGGGAGATGGTGACTGCTGTGGACTTGTTGGGGCAGTAGGCGAACTGTAGTGGATCCATGCAATCTGGTAGGCTGGAATTGATTCGTACCATGACTGGCCTTTTGAAGCACTTCATAATGATGGATGTCAGTGCCACTGGACGATAGTCTTTAAGGCACCCTGCTCATAATCACATAACTGTTTCTGAGTTTGCTGTGTTTGATTTGATTGTTGTTTTTTCATTACAATTGCAGCTGCACTTCAAAAATACTTAATTTCTTGTTCAGCACTTCAGGGCGCCCGGTGGTCATGAAAGGTGCTGTTTGCACGAAAGCCTTCTAAATAGAAGATACTTAATAAGTCTGATGGGGAAATTTTCTGTACTCGGTTAGAATGTAAACCTTGAAATCCCAAGAAATGGCTGAGGCAAAGAGCTAAGATATCCTCATGAGGAAACTGGATGAATGCATGAGAGAGAGGGGATAGAAGATGTACCAAAAGACTGAGGTGATGCAGATGGAATGTGAGGAGGCTTGGAGTATAAACACCAACACTGATTGACCTGTTTCTACAGATTGCTGTTTTGTGCACGGTATAGGTCAAAAAGCCAGGGGTACTTAAGTCAAAATACATAAGAGTTGTAATTGAATGAGAAAAGGCTCTTGTGAGCATGATGTACTTTAATCAAGTTCATTATCCTGAAGTCAAATCATTTAGGTTTGTTTTGTGATACTTTGAATTTGAATAGGTCTTTGTAATGGAAGCATTAACGAACTATTCCTTCTGATGGAGGCATTCCAAAATAAGCGAACATTTTTAGAGCTAGGCCAGTTGCGTGTGAGATCAGAAACACTGTTTTACACACAGTATTGGAAATCTGGAATTTGTTGTTCCTATGGCTAAATAGTGTTGGGATACAGATCAACTGTGACCTGATTAAATGGCTCAAAGGGGACTTGGCTCGAAAAAAAAAGGAGAATGTCATTCTGCCCCTTGAGTCTGCTGTGCCATTCAGTATGATCATGGTTGATCTTCTAGCTCAATATCATACTCCTGCTCTGCCCCATACCCTTAATAGTTTTTGAATCTAGAATTCTGTTTCCATGTTACAGCCTCACTTTGTAAAGAATTCCACAATTTCACCACCCTGTGCATGAAGTTTTTTTCTCACCTCAACTCCAAACCCCTTGTTTTAGACTGCCCCAACCCAAGGAAACTTCAGCCCTGTTAGAATTTTATGTTTCAAATCAATCCCATTCATTTTCCTAAATGTGAATGAATGCAGACCTATTTGACACAATCTCTCCACGTACAACAATCCTGCCATCTCAGGAATCATCCTGATGAGCCTTAGTTGCACTCCATCTATGACTAGTATATCCTTTTAGGATTTAATTTACTCCTCTGCCTATGTTCCTAATTTAATTGTGCCTTCTCTCCTTGTTCTTACTGATTACTTCAGCAGGAGTGGATTGGAATGTAAAATTAATTCTTCAAAATTTTTAACAAGTTCTGTAGCTAAGGATGGATTTAAACTTCTTTGGAACAGACAGCCTGCAATATCATGATTCCTTTAAATAGTTAATTTGAAAGTAAATATTGACTACTTGAAGCAAAATGTAAGGTAAAATGTCCAGTGAAGAGGAAAGTATAATGGGAATTTAAATACTAACTTCAAATGTCTTCCATTTCCTCCATTGACTCTCAGAGCAGATTTGGAGAACTGAATGGCCTACACGTTAAAAAATGGTAATCTTAACAAAGGTGGAGTTTCTATGGAAGGTTAAACCAGTTTGGTAGAATGGCTATCTCCTAAACATTGTCATTTCTTGATACTCTTAACCTTTTTTGTTCGTGAAGCTGAAGATAATGCAGGTGAGTGTAAAATCAATATTAACTTAAGTGGCATTCTTCACCTTATTGTCTCTACTGATCTAAGATAGAATTCCACAGAATGTCACCCTTCTTGATAATCTGACATTTGGTTACAGCCTCTGACATTGAGTTTGATGTTACTGTTTGGCCACATTGAACTTAAGTCTGAATATGTACTTCCTGAATGATTCCCTATATTCATTATCATCAACTGTGATGACTATCAGCATTTCATTCTTATTTAAAATGTTGTTTTAAGTTCAGCCCAAGTTTGACAAGATGCAATCTTTAACATAGAAGCTGGAAGCAGGAGTAGGCCCTTTGGGCCTACTCGGCCATTCATTATGATTATGGCTGATCATCAAACTCAATATCCTGATTTACCCAGCCTGCTGCTGCGCACCCCCCCCCCCCCCCCCCCCCCCCCCAATATCCTTTGATCCATTTAGCCCCAAGAGCTATATCTAATTTCTCCTTGAAATTACACAATGTTTTGGCTTCAACTACTTTCTGCAGTAGTGAATTCCACAGATTTAATACTGTCTGAGCGAAGAAATGTCTCCTCACCTCAGTTCTGAAAGGTTTACCTCGTATCCTCAAATTATGACCCCAAGTCCTGGACTCCCCAGCATTAGGAACATTCTTCCTCGGTCTACCCTGTTAGAATTGTATAAGTTAACAGGAATGCTTTTTTTATATTCTGAGTAGAACGCACACCTTGACTCTTGTCAATAGATGGCAATACCAGTAAAGGGTAGCTGCTGTTTAAATTCAAGATACAAAAGTTTCGAAGAAATAAAGCTTTCCCCAATAAAAGTGTATGGAGATGGTTCTATTTAATTGTACTATCATATGCGTAAAGGTTTTGCACGAAATGCCTGATCTGAATTATAATTGCATTAATCAGCAGAATCATAGATTTATATGATAATAGGAAAAAGCTATTAAGTTGAATAGGGTTTTTGAAGTGTCCTGGGAAACATTGAGTCAATTGGAATGAGTCAGAGGGTGTGTCATCTTCTGACTGTAGCACAGATTAAGTAGATATTCATATATCTGGCAAACTTTCTGCTTGGTTTGCCTGGTGTCTGGTGCCAGATTCTGAATGTACTTGGTAATCTCGCGAGGCTTAATTAATGAATGGCCAATGTGCTTAAAACTTGCCAAGGTATAGTGTGGGCAACAAGATCACAAATGTTGAAAATTATATTGGCAGCCATTGTTGGCCAGAACATCCAAGATGATCGTTAATTTTTCTGTGAGTGGTACCTTGTGATTGATTATTAAATAACACTTATGAAAACATTGAAAATTCACAGCAAGTTGACTGTTAGTGAACTATAACCATTTTTTAAATATATGTTTTTCTTTAACCTTCACACAGTTGCATTTATGAATTGGTGTCTGGTTATTGGATTACTTTATTCCATCATTCTTGAAGGATTGCTGAGTTCCCAATGATGATTATACCCTGCTTGGATTTAAAAAAAATGTAACCTATAGTTGGTGCAGGAAAAATTTAAGCTTGTTTTGGCATTGGTTCATATTTAAAGAATAAGCTGCAATAGGAAATCATATAGGGTTAGCTTGTGTTGGTACGGGGGCTACTTTTTTCAGAACTATCTGAATGTGTTTCAAAATGCCATAGATAACTCGGGATGTGCTGAAATGGTTCTGTGTAGGTAGAGAAGAACACTATGTTTGACTGGTACTCATCATTTCTTTACATAGTGGTTAGTCACAGTTAATATCTTTCTCTGGAACACATGCAGAAGAGATGAATGATGGTCAATGTTATGTTGACCTCTGACTGTGGGCCATGTGTTTGCTTACATCATAGTGGCAGCAGTAGTTTACTCAGTATAGTGTTTCCCCTTAATATTACATCTCCATGCAATTGCTTATCCAATGTATTTACAAGTTAGCAAAGGTTACCCCATCGACTTGCATAATTACTATTACCCCAATGTCTAAGTTCATAGGTTTGAGTTGTCTGAAGGCCTCAAGGCCAGGGTGACCATCACCCTCTTTGTGTGTGGATCGTCATCTCCCCACCTTATATAGAAGATGGCTCTTGGTAGTAAGCACATCTTTGCATTTGGCTGTGTGGTGTGCTGTCATCAATGGATGGCTGCTACTTGGTTCCATCACAATTTGTAGCACTGACATGCTGACTGGGGATTGTCGCAGCTGTTCTTTCGGGGGTGGGGGAATCTGTCCAATGGCACTGAAGACAAAGGTCGACTCTTTTCATTGCTAATTCCTTTCTTGATTGTCATCTATTCAGGGTGTCCTGGTAATCATCTGAGAGGTTGGCTGGTCTGACCAATGAGGGACTTCTGGTACCTGTAATGAAAGAGAGAAGACAATTCAGATCTGAAGTCTCAGTCATGCTTGACAAACCTGTTGGGAGTTTTTTGAGCATGTTGCTTGTAATCTAGATAAAAGAAAACCAGTAGATGCGGCGTATTTGGATTTTCAAAATGCTTTCGATAAGGCCTGATGCAGAAGGTTATTAGAACCCATGGAATTGGAGGAATGGTACTGGTATGGATTGAGAAGTGGCTAATATAATGAAATAGTAGGAATAAATGGGACATTTTCGGGATGGCAGGTGTTACTTGTGGGGAAATGCAGGAATCGATCTCTGGCAACAGCTTTTCATAGTCTATATGTAATTTGGATGTGGAAGCAGATCTGAATTATTCCAAATATTTGCACAACTAGGTGGGAATATGAGTTGTGAGGAGGATACAGGGAGGCTTCAGGGGGATTTGGAGAGGCTATAGGTAAATGGGCAAGAACATGGCAGATGCCATATAATTGAATAAATGTGAAGTTGTCCACTGAGGTAGAAAAACAGAAAAGCAAAATAGTTCTCTGGCAAGTGGTTGGGCAGTGTCGATATCCAAAGGAACAGTGCTATCCCTATTCAAAAGTCACCAAAAGCTGGCGTGTAGGTACAGCAAGCAATAAGGAAGGCAAATTGTATGTTGGCCTTCGTCGTGAGGGAATTTGAGTACAGGAGTAAAAATGGCTGGCTGCAATTCATAGAATCCCTACAGTGCAGAAGGAGGCCATTGAGTCCACACTAACTCCCCAACAAAGCATCTTCCCCAGTCCATCCCCTGCCTTATCCCTGTGACCCCACTAATGCTGACGTATATATCTTGGATGTGAGGGGTAATTTAACACAGCTAATCCACCTAATCTGTATATCTTTGGACTGTGGGAGGAAACCAGAACACTGGAGGAAACCCATGCAGCCACAAGGAAAATGTGCAAACTCCACACAGGCAGTAGCGCTAACCACTGCAACATGCCGCACGATTTTATAAAGACTTGGTGAGATTGCATCTCGAGTATTGTGGAAAGTTTGATTTTATTTATTATTGTCACATGTATTAGTATACAATATTATTTCTTGCACTATGCAGACAAATCATACCATATCTAGGGGAGAAGGAAAGGAGAGGGAGTAGAATATAGTGTTACAGTCATAGCTAGGGTATAGAGAAAGATCAACTTTATAAGCTAGGTCCATTCAAAGGTCAGATAGCAGGGAAGAAGCTGTTCTCAAGTCAGTTGGTATGTGATCTAAGATGTTTGTGTCGTTTTCCCGACAGAAGAAGGTGGGAGAGAGTATGTCTGGGGTGCATGGGGCCCTTGATTATGCTGGCTGCTATGCTGTCCTTTCCTAAGAAAGGATGTACTTGCACGGAGGGAAGGGAATGGAAATTCACCAGGCTAATCCCTGGGTTGCCGGGATTGTCCTATGAGAAGGAACTGGGCTTGTTTTCTGTTACATTTTGAAGAATGATTTATTGAAACAAACAAAATTTTCATCATGATGGGGTAAATGTGGACAGGATGTTTCCCCTGGCTTGGTGAATTTTGAACCAGGGGACACAGCCTCAGAATAAGGTGCAGGCCAATTAAGGTTGCAGATTCATCTGTAGGAGATTTCTAAGATGATGCCGTCTTGCACTTCTCTGCACAGTGTTGCAGTAATGGCATTCATGATCTCAACATTTAAATTTCTCAATGGCTACCTGGTTCAACTGGTCTTATCCACTTTAGCGCAACATTCTCCAGTCTAGAAGTGATGAATCCTGACTTTTGCTGGGTTTTTTAAACTGCCTAGTCAGTCGTGATTAATTAAAAAATTTTTTTTTCTTTGAAGCGAGCTCAGCTGCCATGTGCTCAGGCACAGACTCTGGTTTCTCAATCTGCAATTTGAACAGCAATTTCTGACCACTCCAGAATGTAACTTACTTTCCAGGACTTGTGTCCAAGAATTTTACATTTTTTAGTTCACCTGTAGGTATTAAAACTGGACTTTGATGGGATTTAATGGAGTTTTCTGCTTCAGTGAGAAATTTAACTTCTGCCTTTAGCAACCAAGCTTTAGTTCAGGTCAGAACAATTCTTGATTTTATTTTCTTTCAGTTTTCCAATTTTCTTCTGCAGTCCCTGCAAGGTTTTGAGTTGTTCCAGACGATAAAGGTGCAAGCAAGATGCTGTCATCTTGCTTGCTCCTACACATGGCTCTGTCCAACATTATACTGATTCCTGGGGGTAAGTCATGTGTTCCTTCCATCACTGAGTGGTACAGTACTCCGTTACACATTAACCCTTTGTGTCATACCCTTGTGCTATACCTTTAAATTTTGCCTCTTGCTGTGTATTCACAATACTCTTTGGCCTTTTCCCCCTCTTATACTGGATGATATGTCCTTCACAAAGGAATCGACCTTTCCTCGCCATCTCCAATGTTCTTGCTCCCTCTACTTACGTCACTGTTTGTCTTCAAGCTCACTTATTTGGGCAGGAGTCCTGCCCGCATTCAATGGAATCTTTCACTGCCTTCAGTATTCCTCTACCTGGGCCCCTACCCCTGGCCTCCTACTCGCTTTTGATCATTTCATTGAAAAATGTCAGCATTGTATTGGCCGTCTCAATTTCTCTGCTCCTCTTCCAGTCTGTCTCCTTCTGAACTTGCTGCACTCTATTTGCTTAGATCCAACACTTGTGATCAAACCTGCAGAAAAGGGAGTGCCAATCTTGTCTGACACACTGACCTCTACCCCATAATCTCGTGCTCCAAGGGCAGCCATTCCAACTTCTCCAACCTAACCTTATCTCTGGAGTGATTCTGGTAAATTTCCTCAGTGCTCTCTCAAGGACCTACACACATAATTTAAGACAAGAGGTAATTATTGCTGTGTTTAGTCACAAAGAGCCAAGGCTGAAAAAAAAAATTGTTGCCAATTAATATATCCAGGTTTGAATAAAAATAAACAAATCCAAAAATTCCAGATAGTTTTGGGAGACCATTTATAGAGAGAAATTTTGTGAGAAGTTGAAATTTGAGGTAGTTTAGAAATGTGATTGAAGGGTAAAGATGTGAAATTCAAACTTGAGAAATGAACAATATTTGTAGCAATTAAGAAAATTTCTGAACTAAGGATGTTTCTCACAAACAGGTCTTTTTTTCTGAAAAACTTGGGTGAGTGTAGGGAGCTCATACCAAGCCACTGGAAGACTGTTTCATTTTTTCCGAATTTCATTCCCTTTTGGGAAATTTGTTTTCTTCAATATCTTTTTCATTCAATATTTATTATTTTAATTCATTTATGATTACATATTTGGATAACTGCTTATCAAAGCAATGTAGTTAACAGTATTGAAATGGCTGTTTTTCCTGCCACGCACTAATAGATTTTTAAAGTATTTTTTCATGGAATGAGGGCATTGCTAGCAAGGCCAGCATTTGTTGCCCATCCCTAATTATCCTTAAAGTGAGCGTCGCTAAGCCATTTCAGAGGGTCTAGAATTGATGTAAAATGCCCCTTTGTTATAGTTGAGAAAGAATTATACATGTTTTTTTCATGTTACCCAAGAACATCTGGCCTCTATCCACCCTGCTTGTGGGTTTTGTTATGTTACCTACCCTAATATGAAAGGTAAGTTTCAAAAAGAAAATTAGATGCCTGTTTAAGCTTGGAGTTTTAAAGGAGGCTGTTTGCTAAAGCAGTAGACAGCTCACCTTCCTACATAATATTGTATGATCATTTAAATGCATTGAAAATAACATTTTTTTTGTTCAGTTATTGTCGAATAGTACTGGAAGGGTAAAAAGTTTACTTCCTGACTATCCTAATAGCTAAAGTACAGGTGGCTACAATGACAATCTGGCAGATAGCAAACAGTGTCTTGAGGCCAGCTAGTGTGCTGCTTAAGAAAGCAGAAAGGATTGTTGGGCTAAGACCCAAAATTTGGATAAATAGTGACCGGAGTGATCAATTTCAGAGAAGTACCAGATGTGCTACTTTTTTGCTTAAGTCAAGTTTTAAGCAACTGATTTGTGGGCCAGATGAACAGCAAATTTGCAGCAAATAGAAATGCAGATAGGTGACTTGAGTTACCTGGTGATTGTGATGAGTTAAGCTTTTTCCATTGTAAAAGAATTGGCGTCTGGTATTATCATTGACAGTATGGTACAAAATTGCAACATGGAAAGTGAGCTTTTGTCGAGCATGAGCAACCTGGCCACAATAACTTTTAATATATTAGGGCAGATGTGTATTAATAACACACATTTTTATCTTTTGCAGAATTATCTCGCTGGATGGAAGTGCAAGCATTTGTTTTGAAAAATACCTCTACTGAGTGACCATGGGTTTTACTGGTAAGAAATCTACAAAAGGACCAGTTTGCTGGCGAAAGCGGGTCAAATCTGAATACATGCGTCTTCGACAACTGAAGCGCTTTAGACGAGCAGATGAAGTTAAGGTAGGGTGCTACAGGTTTTTTACTTCAAAGTAACTCAAATGACCATACTGTAATTGCCATTTTTGTGGCACCAGGAGAGGGTGCTATGTTATACGTAACATTTCACCTTGAATGTGTGTCGTCTCTTAAATATTGATTTTTATCAAGATACTATATATCAAGAATTCTAGCAATTGCAAACTAATACCTTTTTTAAATTTATGGAATGGAGGTGTCACTGGATAGACCAGCTTTTATTGCCCATCCTTAATTACGCTTGACAAGTTGATGCTTCTTGAACTGCTGCAGTCACTGTGGTAGATATACCCACAGCGATGTTAAGGAGGGAGTTTTGGGATTTTTACCCAGCAACAATGAAGGAATGGTGATATATTTCCAACTCAATATAGTGAGTGATTTCCAGGGGGAGCTCCACGTGTGGCAGTCCCATGTGTCTGCTGCTGTTGTCTTTTTAGATGGCAGCGATCGTAGGTTTGGAATGTGCTGACCAAATAGTTTAGGTGAGTTTTTGCAGTGCATTTTGTAGATGATATGCACTGTTGCCACTATTGTTAGTGGTGGAGGGAGTGAATGTTTAATGAGGTGGATGGGGGCTGCTAATCATAATACGTAATCTAAACTTGTTCTACATTACGTTTCTGTGATTACTGTTATTATAGGCTAATTCCCATGGCATCTTTTATAAATAGACATGTTCATCAGAAATGTTAAACTGAAAATCTAAAGAACTCCCTGCATTGAAGTATTGGCCTATATTATACACTTGGGTTTAAGCTAAGCTTTGGAACAAGGTCGAGCCACAGGACCAATCTGATCTGATCATGGCAGGTATTCTGCCCATTTCCTATAAATCTTAATTTCTTGAGGGATTGGAGATTGCTATCCCAACCTTGAATATATACAAGGATGGAGCATTTGCAACCCTCTGGAGGTGATGGGTTCCAAAGATTAAGATCTTCTGGGTAAATAAATTTCTTCTCTCAGTCCTAAATAGCCTGAGTCTTCCAGACATGTAACAACTATCACCTAAAAGAAAAAGGGCAGCAGATATTCTGCAAATGTCCAGCCATACACCATCCTTACTCAGTTGTATTGCTATTCCTTCACTGTTGCTGCATCAAAATCCTGGAATACCCTTCCTAATAGAACTGCATGTACCTACACCACATGAACTGCAGTACTTCAAGAAGGGAGTCCACCATCATCTTCTCAAGGGTGATAGGTACGGGTAGCAAATATCCTCTCCAGCAACAGATCCCATGAAAGAGCTTAAGACAATTAAACTTTGAGCCCACGGGCCATCAGATACAGGGAACTGGTCAGCTTTTAGATTCCCAAGTTTTTCTAATTTTTTTCTGTTATTCTCTCAGCCCCTCAGTTACCTTTTATATTTCTGATATACAAATATAACTTCTGTCATTTCCTCATTCTCCATGATGATATCTCCTGTCTCTGCCCCTAAGGAACCAATGTTTATTTATCTGTTGTCATTTTTATATAATTGAAAAATCTCAATTTATTTTTATAATGCTGTCTAATTTATTCACATTCTGTTTACTTCCTTTTTAGCAACATTTTAGTTGGCCTTTACAGGGCTTACTCTGTTCACATCTTAAGCCTCTTATAGTCTAATACCAACTATTCAACACTTCCCTCATAAGCCACAGGTAATTTGTCTCACGGATTTTCATAGACTTTTTGACTTTTCTGTACTGTTCTGGTTGAACATCTTGAATCCGTTTGAGAAATTTTCTCACTTTTTAAAAACTACCTATCTGTTCTACTTATATTCAGTCAATTGTAGCCAGCTCTCCCCCTATGTATTTGGCATCTCTTAAGTTTTTGATTGTTTAGAACTTGAGTATGTCCGTCTTTATTTGGTTCATTTTGATCACGCTTTCAATACTAGATCTAAAGTATCTGCTCCTAGTTCACTCTGCAAAATTATCTTCCAAACTATGTTCAATAGCAGCTATACCTTAGGGACTGCAGTGGTCCAAGAAGGCAGCTCACCATCACCTCTCAAGGGCAACTAGTGATGGACAATAAATGCTGGTCTATCCAGCGGCACCCACATCCCATTAATCATTCTTTTTAAAAAACTTGATTTCTTGAATCTATATAAAGATTGAAGGTGGCCATACGTTGTTTTTATTCAAGCTCTGATTTATTTCTTGTGTAATACTGTCCCAAAGGTAGAATTACTGTTAAGGGCCCATAACTTGCTCCCACGAGTGTTTTTCTGATTTCTTTTCTTAACTCCACTCATAACTGATTCTACTTTCTGATATTCTGAGCCAAGATTTTTTCTTATTATTGTCAATACCCTCTATCAGGACTACTGCTGTTTATTATTCCACTTGTTTGAAGCAAAGTACCTGTAATATTTATTTCCCAACATTAATCATTTTGTAATCATGTATTTACTGACAATTAAAGCAAATTCATTTGTCTCTTTTGTGGCTCTGGTTTTTCTACCTTGTTTCATATGCTATATGCAAGAGTCATGATTTTTTTAAACTTTATTTATTAATGCAATTTTTCTTAAACATTTGTTATTTCCTTTCTCACAAGAGCTTATTATCTTTTGTGCCTCTGAATTTTAAATTGGAACTTAATTGCTTAAACTATCTCAGCAGAATATAATTTATTGTTCTACTTCTGTGATTTGTCCCTTGCGAATTCTTCCCTACCCTCCCGCTCCAAGTCTACCTCTAGCTCCGATGGAATGTCTTTATTCCCTGTTCCAGGCAACAGTCCAGCTTTGGGAGCACTTGCTCCTACTACATGGATGGTGATTAAAGTAGCTGGAGAAAATGATGTAGCAGGTGGTTAGGGATGAGCATAATAATGAACATTGGAATGAGATGGAGAATGTAACCCTTAAAAGCAAAAGATTGACATGAGCAATTATGTGGCTGAAGAATTGAAGCTAATCAGATCAAAACAGAGGGTACAGTTGTCTAGTTTTAAATATAAAATAAATGATTTGAAGATGATAAAATGCATTAAAGCAGAGTGGACGAGAGCTGGTGCATGTAGTAAAGAAGATTTGACGATGAGAGGTGATCGAAATAGCTACTTGGAAGATATTGATTCTGGAAGTATGAAAGGGGGAAAAGACTCATGAATTTCTGGCATGGTGGCACAGTGATTAGTACTGCTGTCCCTCAACGCCAGAGACTGAGGTTCAATTCTGGCCGTGGGTGTGTCTGTGGGTCTCCTGTGCAGGTTAGGTTGATTAGCCACACTAAGTTGCTGCTTAGTGTTAGGAGGTTAACAATGTGGATGGGACCTGGGTGGGATTGCTGTTTGTTTAGACTCAATGTGCCAAATGGCCTCCTTTTACACTGTAGGACTCCATGATTCTTCATTTGAGAGTGCAACGAGTAGGTCTACAGTATTTTTCCTGATGAAGAATTGGTGGGGCTTTCATCGGGGCCATGAATCCATAGTAATTTTCTGTTCTCTATGCATGCTTCATATGGTTTGTGTCATGGCCCAAAATATTTATCCACTAATCCCAAAATATTATTTTCTGTACAAATTATTTAATTTGCATTTTCTGTTTGAATGAGCTAATACAATTATTACTTACTGAAATGTTGTTTCTGCAGATTAGTTTTGAATTTACCCTTGTTCAGGCGCAGGCTACATTCTCTGGGTCTGCTGTTCTGGACAAGGTGAAATATTTTTCCATGATCTACGTCATCTAGTTTTTTTATTAGAATACTAAAAACAGCATATGTCACCATTCAACGTTTTCTTTTCTGGTGAGAACATGTCAACTTGAAGGGTTTATTTGCCCTTCATAAACCAATCCCTCCAACTCATTCTTTTCGCTCTGTTATGTATCCTATCAGTATCTCCATTTATTTCTTCTTTTCTGGCTACCAGAGCTGTGCTAGCTGTCCTAGGTGAATAGCAGTCCTGTACCACTGTCCTTTTGAGTTATATAGTTCAACAGTTACATAATCCACTTTTAAACATTTCCAGTGATTCCTGTTTTTTCAGTACCAGAGGAATGTCTCTATTCAATAGTTAGGGAGAGATTTGTGCCAGTGTTCAGGCATTCTCCCCTAATTCCTTAAGAATTCTTGGATGCATTTTATCTGGTCACAGAGCTTTATACTTTTGTGATTCTGTTAAGCAAGCAAACATATGAATGGTGTCACAGTTTATTTCTATAACATCCTCTATCACCTTTTTAACATAGAACACTACAGCACAAACAGGCCCTTCGGCCCACGAGTTGCGCCGATCACATCAACACCTATCTATAACCCCCAATCCCATAAAACCCCATATACTCATCCAGAAGTCTTTTAAAAGACCCCAGCGAGTTCGCCTCCACCACCACTGACGGCAGCCGATTCCACTCACTCACCACCCTCTGAGTGAAAAACTTACCCCTAACATCACTTCTGTACTTTCCTCCCCGCACCTTAAATCTGTGTCCTCTCGTAGCGACCATTTCAACCCGGGGAAATAGCCTCTGAGAATCCACCCTATCCATTCCTCTCAACATTTTATAAACCTCTATCAGGTCGCCTCTCAACCTTCGTCTCTCCAGGGAAAAGAGACCCAGCTCCCTCAACCTAACTTCATAAGACATGCCTCCCAGTCCAGGCAACATCCTTGTAAATCTCCTCTGTACCCTTTCAATAGCTTCTACGTCTTTCCTATAGTGAGGCGACCAGAACTGTGCACAGTACTCCAAATGAGGCCAATTTTAAGGTGAAATAAGCTACCTATCTCCTTTGCTGGCAGCTGAGCCAAGAGAAAAGAAATTTTTTTTTGCAGTGTGGCATTGTTGGTTATGTTTTCAGTAGACTCACTCTATCCCGTACTTTAATTTTAGTCTCACTATAGCTATCTATGCAGTGCTCTTCATATCATAGAGTAGTTTGCCACTGAAGATGTAACCTAAACATTTCACAGCTTCCAGCATGACAGCCCACCACTGTTAATATCCAGTACAACTTACAGGTGTTTGAGCAATTATTACCTGTTTTTGCTACCAAAGTAGATAACCTCTCATTTATCCACATTATGCTGCATCTGCCATGCCCACTCACAGTTCGATCAGATCACACTGAAGCATCTCTGCATCCTCCTTACTGAAAAGGCTACCAGAATCCCTCCTGTCTACTTAGTTGGCTTTATGATGAATGAAAGAATCTTGGATGCATTCCTGTAATGCCAGAACCTTCCTATTACCTAAATGACAGACTCATGACACTTCACCTACAGCTCCTATGTAACCAATATGTCACCATCATCAGTGCTTATTCCCTGACCATTGTCTCTAATGAAGATGTTACAGAAAAATTGTACTCTGACCATGATGTCCTCACTAGCAACTCAGGAGAATTATAAGATATCCTTTAGAATCTTTGATGTCAGGGTGTCCAATGTCTGGAACATTTAAAAAAAAAACAATACAAATGGTGTCCTCTTGCTGACAGTGTGCTCAGCATGAGCATTTAACAAAATCCTCTCTTCTGTCAAAAGACAAATACATGATCACATGGTGGCATCTTTTATCATAACATTAGCATCTCCAGAATTATGTCATTGTTTGGGTCAAAGGTCTAAGTGAGGTCTGTATTACTGTCCAAGTGGGATACTGATTGCTGGATTGTAGATTTGTTTAATCTGTGGCAAACAGTCAGATTTCAAGGCCTAAATGTCCAAGCAAAAGCGGGTCAATGTCTCAGCTCTACAGGATCTTGACCGAAAAGAGAAATTCTTTCTCCCATTCCAGCACAATGTGATCAAATAAGGTCAGCTGTAAACTCCTGTTCCCAGACCATTGGGTTTGAGCATTGTCATCAGATGGGTTGGATAAAAATAATGCTGAAACCTGGAGTAAAAATGACTGCCTTCATTGCCAAATCAAGAAGACAGCATTCCCACAACTCTGACATCCAAAGGCAAAAATCCAGAAGATAAAGGACATGTAATAGGAAGAGAGAATCTGGGTGATTCAATCCTGAATTCCAGTTTTATAGGGATGCTGGTCTGATTAGCGTATCTCCATTTAAAGTGCATTCTAATATCAAATGTTGTTTGTGCAGCTTTTAAATAATGGAATTTGCCCTTTTTTTGCTGTTTTTTGTCTTAGCACAGATACTATGTATGCACCAAGGACCACGTTGTAGCTGCATTCTTGATCTGTATCCCCCTTTACTCTCTCCCTTCATTCCTGACTAACAATGTTATGTTTAATATTGATTATTGTAGAAATTGATCATTGCAAAATAATTTTCTTTATAAAGTTTGTTCGGGTAGATGTGGGCACCGCTGGCTAGGCCAGCATTTACTGTTCATCCCTAATTGCATTGAGAAGGTAGTGGTGAGCTATCTTCTTGAATTGCTACAGTTCATGTTTTGTAGGAACACCCGCAATGCTATTAGGAAGGGAGTTCCAAAACTTTTACCTACCAACAGTGATAAGGTGATAGTAGGAATTGTCGGAAGAAAATGTTTTTATATGCATATAAATAAAACCGAAGAAAGAGACTTGTGTTGAATTTCAGCCAAGATCTGGTTAACAACCAAGGTACAAGAGCAACAGGAGGCAAAGAGAGGTAGCAAGAAAAGATTTGTAGGCAAGATTTAATCAAATCCTATGTGGTAAACATTAAAAGTATCAGCAGTTTGCTGGGAAAAAGTTGGGTCCATTAAAGTCCAAATGGAAGTCTTCATGTAGAGGCAAAGGACGTGACAAAATATTAAATGAGTATTTCACATCTGTTTTGACAGAATAGATGATGGAAAGGTTGCACTAAAACATGCAGGAGAAAATATGTTGAAACATTTACAATTACTGAAAGTTAGAATTTCAACTTGTCCGGATGGATTGCAAGGTAGAAATCTAAGGATTAGATCTTTTAATCCTTGTTGGATACAAGAGTAGTGGTGGAGAACTATTTCTGAATTTATATCACTCTGTGAAAGAGGAGAGAGATAAACCAGGAAACTACTGGCAAGTCAGCCTATTGGTAGTAGAAGAGTTATTAGAAACCACTTTTTGGAACAAAATAACTTAATTTGAAAAGGCATAGCTTAATCAAGAAGAGCTGGTATGGCTTTGTAGGGTGAAATATTATAAAGTTTGGAGATAGCTTGGTAAAGTGAAAGATCAGGATAACTAATGGCTTCAGGATTATTTGAGAAGGGTAGTAAATTGGGCAGAAATTCAGTGTAAAAAAATGTGTGAAGTGATGCACTTTGTGAGGTCTCCTTGAAAGACAACATACTACAAATGGCAAGATTTTCAAAAGTGTAGATGAACAGGGACATGTTGTTCAGGTACACACCTTTAAAAGGGGGCATATTGCCCAGATTTGCAAATCTGTAAATGCGATAGGCTAAATTCGGTGGATACTTAAAGCTTATATAGAATTTCTTAAGAGCAAAGTATAAAACAAGATGATCATACTAAAACGTTATAAAACACTGGTTCGGCCTCAGCTGCAGCATTATGGATAATTCTGGGCACTATGCTTCAGGAAGGGTGATGAGGCATGAAGGAAGATATAGGATGTTTACCGGGGTGAGGGATTACAGTTTTGCAACAAGGTTAGAAAAGTTAGAATTGATTTTCTATGAACAGATAAAGGTTAATATTGCGTAATAATGTTTTCAAGATGATGGGCTTTTAAAGGAAGTAGGGAAAAATGTTCCAAAAAGTCATAGATTCAGAATAACTGGTGAAAAATCCAAAGGGGTGATGAAAAGAATTTTCTTCAACTCAGTTGTCCAGATCTGGAACACTACCTGAAAGAGCAGGCTGATTCTATTAATAATTTAAGATTTATAAGGAACTTTACCAGCTGAATGAAAGGATATGGGACAAAACATTTATATCATTTAGAGGTTAGCTGATTGCATGGTCTGTTCCTGTGCTATAAGCTTCCATGATTCCCTGGATAGTATGTTTAAATGTACATAAATAATGTTCAGTGTAAACATTCAGTGATGACCCAGAAATCACAAAGATTGCTGGAGGGGCCTCTTATCTCAGTATATTGGGTCATATGGATGCAAGGTTGCAGGGCTTGAGGACAGCCATGCATCACCATAGTATATAAAACATTTTTTTCATTCCATGTTATTCTTGTAGGTAATTGAGAAGAGTGATGCATAATTTCTGTTTTTGGTAGCTTTTACATTTTCTATTTGATATGGAGTAGCTTGACTTTGTTTCACTCAAAACACAGGAGAAGCATAGACTTAGAGTTTGGGTCAGTCAGTCCCAAGCATTAACTGAAAGTGATTTATTTTCTTGTATGTTAGTCAAATTCAGTACCATTTGTGAATGGTGGTGATGAGCAATTTTCCTTTTGTATGTGGTCCTATTTCTTTTCCATTTGTTAAGTAGGATGGAAAGTGGGGGTGCATATCCAGGGAATATTGTCTGGAATAATATAAATTGAACTTAACAAAAGCTTAATTCTCTTCAGAGTATGTTCAATGCAAATCGCCAAAAAATCAAAGAAAAAACAGAAATCTTGAACCAGGATTGGAAGCAGCACAGGATACAACCAGTTCACATCATGACTTCTGTGAGCACAATGCGTGGAACCAGAGAGGTATGCTGCATTTTTTTTTAAAGACAGGGTCAAGTATATTTGAACAAAGTTTTATGTGCAGCCTTTCTCCCTGTAGGAAGGAAACTGCTTACCTTCTCATGCAATGCTTCATAGTCTGATGAATTGATTTAAACGTGATAGACATTTAATAAGTATTTAGTCTATAAATAGTTTGCACAGTAGCATTGTTCAACAAAGACAGTTGAAAATTCTTAACTTCTCTTTTGAACTCTCTCAAACTGAGGAACAATCTTAAACCCTTGTTGCAGAATTTCGTGACTGAGCTGAGGTTGAAATTGGTTTTTGCTGTGCTTAGGCTATTGCATTCAAAATGTTTATAGCTTTGAAATGGCACAAAATTTATTAAAACTGATATTTTAACTTTATGATCCTATTAGAAATAATTTGCTTTTTCTAATTATATGGGTCAACCCAAAGCCGTTAACAGCCAGTGAATTACTTTTAAGTATAGTCATTGTAATATGGAAAATATTAAGTATTGAATCTCCGTGCCTTACTCTGTTTTTGAACCAATTAGTATTAGTTTGGCGTAGAGTTCGAAGGATCAGAAAATCTGGTGGACGTTCATGTTAAATCCAGTCTTTTTAACCGATTCATTAAAACCAACAAGCTTTAAAATATAACCTTGAGGTTAATTGACGCCTGACATTTGATCCATAAGGAGAAAAATACTGTAATGCAGCTACTTAGACTTTCAGCTTTGTTAAACTTGTGTGCCTTCTCATGTAAATCTAAAAGATCCCATTGCACTTATCTTGAAGAGCACGGATTATCCTTGGTGTCTTGGCCAGTATTCATCCCTCAATCGCCATTGCAAAGTGTCTTGGAATAACCTGAGCTCTTGAAAGGGCTATATAAACTCAGACCCTCCCTTTCCTTTTGCATCTTTATTTGAAGTCTGTTCTAATCATAATGCTAAAAGCTTTTAAACTTTCAATCACCAAATTTGAGCTTGTTAACTTGTAAATTATCCTTAGTTGAATTTACCACCCTGGTTAATTAAATATTCATTTGCAGTAGCTCTGCTCTTACCCTGCAAGATACCAAGTCTCTTATTACGACGTGTCCATGTGAATTTTGTCACATCAACCTATCTCTGTCCCTAATTCAACCAATCTGTTTTCCTTTTGCGCTAATTCAACTGTTACAGTATTACATGGCACCTGCATTTTTGTCTCTGGTGACCAGAATTTTGCATGTAACCCTGAATGCCCTAAAGTAAATTATATTCAGGAAACAGAATCCTTCCTTTGTGCCACAAATCTTTCAACTGGGTGGTCCAAACAAATGGGTGTTGTGTTTATGCACAATGAGTTTGAGCTGAAACTGAGTTTTTTTTTGAAGGTAAGACGTGGAAAGACCATCAAATCACATGACAAATTTGGAACACACATTGTATTCCACTGCATTCATGTTACTGATCTCAAATTTGATTTACTCAAGGAAAATGGCAGGCAAAGGATGGTCTTTTGTGGAATTCTCCCCAAAAAATTCTAAGTGTCGCATTCACGTGAAAACTGGAGAAATTCACATTGGGTTTTTTTCAGTGGGAGTTTAGAGAAGAATCTCCCACATTTTGTGCACCGCAGAGGCCACCAGATTGAATATTATTAAAAACTGGGGCTGGGCCCATCCCCAGTGGAGAGGCTGAAAACAGCTGGACTACTGCGCATGCACTGATCCATCAGTGCCTCCGCACTGATGGTCTCATGATTGCTGGCCAGTGTGATAGCTGGCCCGCTGACCATTCCCAGGGTAGCCTTGAGTACAATCCCAGCCCTGATCACTGCCCTCCCTCCTTCCCCCACCAATCCCAATGCAGAGTGGCAGCAGGACCCCTGCTGTTGTGAGGTGTATTTTCCTCGGTATAAAATGTACTTATGTATACGTTTATGTAATTATCTACCACCATTTAGTGTAAAACTTGGTGTTTTTCAAATGAACATACAAACTAGGAGCAGGAGTTGACCGTATCCTATCTTTTGATAAGATTATGGCTGATGTGATTGTGACCAGAACTCTAACCTGTCCATGCCTAAAGAAAATTTAAAGCCTGGAAAAAGTAAAATTTTGGAAGTAAAGTAAGACTGTTAATTAAAAAATAATAGCTGTGAGTTATGTTCTTTCTGAGCTACATGCCCGAAGAG
Organism: Carcharhinus amblyrhynchos; assembly: GCF_965287045.1. Classification (NCBI taxonomy): domain Eukaryota; kingdom Metazoa; phylum Chordata; class Chondrichthyes; order Carcharhiniformes; family Carcharhinidae; genus Carcharhinus; species Carcharhinus amblyrhynchos. The sequence continues at coordinate 92,648,543 of NC_137325.1, forward strand.
CTGCTTGCATAGTGCTATTGTCACTGGACCAGTAATCCAGAGACCCTGGGTAATGGGTTTTGATCCCATCGTGGCAGAAATTTGAATTCAATATAAATCTTGAATTGAAAGTCTATAATGGTGATCATGAAACCAATGCCATTTGGTTCAGTAATGCCCTTTTAGAGAAGGGATTTACCATTCTTATTGGTCTGGCTTGCATCTGGCTCCAAACCATCGCAATATGATTAACTCTTAAGTGCCCTCTGATATGGGATAGCAGGCCACTCAGTTCAGTGGTAGTTATGGATGGGCAATAAATGCTGGTCAAGCCAGTGACACCCACATCTCATGAATGAATAGAATTTTAAAAATCTATGAAGTGCTGTGCACTTAATAATTATATCTGAGTTCACCTTCTTTGCCCTAAATAATAAATGAAAAATAACCTCTTCCAAAGACTGCTCCATCAACCACCTTCTTGAATTTATTCCATAATTGAATATTAATCATTTATGATCTGGGACAAGATTTTCCATTGGGAGGGTTTCCCGTCACACCACTTGTAGGGTCAATGGGCAATGCATCCCCACCTGTCATTGTAACTCCATAGCCATTTAATGCTCGGAGGAGTGTCAGAGCATTAAATGGGAGGTTTGATAGCACAGTAGCTAGCACTGCTGCTTCACGGCTCCAGGGACCTGGGTTCGATTTCCGTCTTGGGTCACTGTCTGTGTGGAGTTTACGCATTCTCCTCGGTGTCTGCTTGGGTTTTCTCCGGGTGCTTCAGTTTCCTCCCACAGTCCAAAGATGTGCAGGTTAGGCTGATTGGCCATGCTAAAAATTGCCCCTTAATATCTTGAGATGCGTAGGTTAGAGGGATTAATGGGTAAATGTGTAGAGATATGGGTTAGGGCCTGTGTGGGATTGTGGTCGGTGCAGACTCGATGGGCCACATGGCCTTTTTCTGCACTGTAGGGTTTCTATGATTCTATGAAGATGATTGGAAATGGAACTTCTGCCCCTCACTCGAAGGGAGATTGCCCACTTCTTTCCTGCCTGAGACCTGATCAAGATGACCTGCTGGTCACCCATACTCTTTGCTCTCGCTCACTCTCTTGCCCTGTCCTCTCTCCTCTCTACCCTGCCCCGCACACTGCACAGAAAAATCAAAATTGTGGACTGGTCAGGGGGGCATCTGGAAAGTATTATGTGCACATCCCAACCTGCAGCCCACCAGCAGTGTATGATAAAATTCAAGCATCCCTTTTCAATGGTCAAGACCCCGGAAGAGCTCCTTTCAGTTGAAGCAGCATTTCACTTGCACCTCCTTCAATTTGTTCTATAGCCACTGCTTCCAATGAGGCCTTCTTTTACATTGGGAAAACTAAATGCAAACTTGGTAACTGCTTAACAGAAGTCTGAAAGCATGACCCCAACCTTCCTGTCACTTGCCATTTCAACTCATCAGCTTGCTCTCATGCATACATGGCTGTCCATGGCCTGTTGCAATGCTTCAGGGAAGCCCACCATAAACTGGTGGAACAACACCTCAACATAAAAAGTTATATGGTTAATACTTTGGATGCAACCCTTTGTCAAACAAGTTTGAAGAATTGTAAATTCTTCAATGAAAAGTGCCTCCTTGAGAAAATCAAGAACACTACAGCCTTCTGGAGTCAACATTTGAATTCAACAACGTTAGACTTTGTAATTCCTCCTCCTTCTTTATCCTCTTTGTTTTGTTTCCTTTGTTTTGTTTCCTTTGTTTGCCCCAAGCACCTACCCCACAGAGCCATCTGCCACTTATTCTTTAACTTTGCTTTCACTGAGCATTGACCTTTGTTTAAATCATTCTGCTATCTTGCCTTTGTCACTTTCAGCACCTTCTATAGCCCTTAATGCTATCATTGACATTCGTCTTGTGTCTGATGTCTATCAGTTTTGCCGTGGCTCTGACCCTCTATTCTGCTCTACCATCTTCAGCTTGTGGGGATCAGTTAGCTCAGTTGACTGGACGGCCAGTTCGTGATGCAGAGCGATGCCAACAACATGGGTTCAATTGCCTTACAGTTGAGGTTATCCGTGAAAGTGCACCTTCTCAGCCTTGCCCCTCAGCTGGGTGTGGTGATCCCCTCTCCCCCTCAAAGGGGAGAGCATCCTATGGTCATCTGGAGCAATGGCAGCTTTAACTTCCTGTCTGACTATATAATCCATGACATCTCTAACCCTCTTCAGCTCTGAAGAAGTCATACAGATTTAAACGTTAACTGTTTTTATCTTCACAAATGCTGCCACACCTGCTTGCATTTATCCTGCATTTTTATCCTGCATATCATAAAATTCTGCCCCTGAAGCCTTGCCCTTGCAATATTCATGTCTTGGAAGGCATTGCATGTCTATTTTGAACTTGCTTGTTAAGACTAGTTGTGAGGGAAGTTTACAGTGTTGTGATTTAATTCCATTGCTGCTCACTTAAATGCACAGTGAATTACGGCCAATGATGGCAGGCTCAATCACAATTTCTAAATCATTCAATAGCACAAGTGAAAGTTAACTGTCTTTCAGAGAAAGTGTCAAAGAGTGAATAAAGGAGGGTTGCTGCTGGAGGCCAGAGTAGACAACTAGAGATGGGCAATAAATGTTGGCCAATCAGTGATGCCCATATCCCATGAATGAATAAAAAATAAATTGGTGAGAGGGAGGGATTTCAGACCATTTGGCCAAAGGCTCCCAGGTTTACTGATGCAACAAGTACAGGAGTTGGAAATCATGTTGCAGCTATAGAAAACCTTGCTTAGGCTGCATTTGCAGTAGTGTGTGCAAATCAGTAGTGGTCACTACACTACCAGTAGGACGTGGAAGCTTTGGAGGAGTGGAAAGAAGGTTCACCAGAATGTTGCCTGGTCTTGATGGTATTGACTATGAGGAGAGGTTGAATGAATTAGAATTGTTTTCACCGGAAAGACAGAGGCTGAGAGGAGATCTGTTAGAGGTCTACAAAGTTATGAGAGGCATAGACAAGTGGATTGTCCGAGACTTTTCCCTATGGTGGAAATATCATTTACAAGAGGGCACAGGTTCAAAGTGAGAGGGGGACGTTTTTCATGCAGTGGTGGGTGCCTGGAACAAGCTACCAGTGGACATGGTGGAAGCAAGCACATTGGCAACATTTAAGAGGCACGTGGACGGGATGAGTGGGGAGGGAGTAGCAAGATATGGACCGAGTAAGGACTGAATTTTTTTTAGTTCTGTTAGGGCATCATGATTGACACAGGCTTGGAGGGCTGAAAGGCCTGTTCTTGTGCTGTATTTTTTTGTTCTTTGTGGTGGGAAGTGGGAAGGTTGGGGCAAAGGCTGCTATGAAATCCTGATCACAAATTGTGATTGGGTTGGAAGATGAGACATTATCAGCAATGGTGCTAGCTTTGAGATGAAAGCATGAAATGGATTTGAGATTTTGCGGAGAGCAAGAAATGAATCTTGAATCGCTCCCCATTATGTCATAGGGGCCAGACTCTTCAGTGCCCAATTATCCACACAAATTGATGAGCAATTGTTTTTGATTCATTTTCCAATGTGTGTGAGTGGCATAATAGCACAAGTTGTGGATTCCCACTGTTTGATCCTTGTCATTACTTGGTGGTGATGTGGAGATGCTGGCGTTGGACTGGGGTAAACACAGTAAGAAGTCTCACAACACCAGGTTAAAGTCCAACCAGTTTATTTGATAGTAAACCCACTGAGACTTCTTACTGTGATTACTTGGTGGTTTAAAATATCTAATTTAAAAGAGACAAGTCGTAGATGGCTTCAGAAATAGAAACGCAACCACCTCAAAGCAGTTGGATCCAGCCACCTCCAGATCAAGTGCGTGTTTATTGAAAAGAAAGGAACCAAACAGTGGCATAGTAGTTGGCGCTGCTGCCTCACAACGCCAAGCACCTGGGCTAGGTTCAATTCCAGCCTTGGGTTACTGTCTATGCGGAATTTGCGCTTTCTCCCATGTCTGCATGGGTCTTCTTTGGGTGCTCTGGTTTCCTCCCACAATCCAAAGATGTGTGGGTTAGATTGATTGGTCATGTTAAATTGACCCTAGTGTCAGGGGGATTAGCAGGGTAAATGTGTGGGAATAGGCCTGGGTGGGATTGTGGTCAGTGCAGACTCAGTGGGCCTTCCGCACTGTAGGGGTTCTATGATTCTATGTAATTTGAGGACTTCAATAAATACAAGTTAATCTCTCACTTTCATCAGATTTTATTTGATTTCATATTAAATGAACATCATGAACTGTGCATTTTGTTAATTATCCTTTGTTTTAATGTTTTTTTTCTCCATACCTCTGGTAACTTGTAAGAAAATGTATAAGTTTTCAGTTTTTGTATAACCTTGATATTGGTGCATATAATGTAATTCATTTTACATGAGGTTGGAAAAAAAATTAGAGGGAACAGAGGTTGCAAGTGAAGAGGTTAGGAGAAATTGATTTATGCAGCATGTCAGAGCATGGAATGTTTTGGCAAAAAGAATAGTTAAGATCATTGCATCTTGTAATATATAAACATTTAAAATAGAGGATAATACAGGGCCAGGAAGAAAGCACAGATGTGGGATTAATTTTGGATTGTGACGTCAAAAATCTGATTTTGATAGTGGGTCATATATTTACATCTTGTGCTGTAAATTTCAATGATTTGGTGTTGTATGAGTCCACAATTGCATTATAGCCTTATAGTGCCATTTTAATTTTATGATATAGTTAGTTGAACTGTAACTTCAATTTCATCGCAGAAATATTTCTGTGATTTGTCCTAAGAATTTTTTTGTTTATTTCTAGTGCGCTGTGGAGAGTGGATTCCCAGAGTTTCCAAAGCAAATCATTCCCTTGAAGACTTTGAATGCAGTAGCTTCAATCCCAGTTATGTATTCTTGGTCTCCCCTTCAGCAAAATTTCATGGTATGTGGTTCAAACTTAGGTAAAATTTGTTTTTCAATTTTTGTTTAATTGCAATGATAGATTCATGCAATGCATGGATAGTGAGAATGGTTTACCACTTAAAATAATTAATATTATAATTTTATTTGGACAAAGGGAGGATCTATTTAATTGTTTTTTTTTCAAAATTGAACATCCAGAAGTTAATGTTGTGATACATTAGCTTGTGTTACATTCATTAATGGCTGAAGTGACATTTTTCACACATTTTTTGTAAAATTTAGCTAATACAATACCAAAAATTCCTTTTAAAAAAACACTTGCACTGATGTCTACGTTAAATTCTAAATTGGGGCAAGGCCAATTTTGATAGTATCAGACAGGAACTTTCAAAGCTTAATTGGGGGAGTCTGTGGGAAGGCAAAGGGATGTCTGGTATGTGGCAGGCTTTCAAAAGTGTGTTAACCAGTATTCAGAGGAAACACCTCTTGAGAGTGAAAGACAAGGCTGGCAGAAGTAGGGAAACCCCAGATTACTTGGGATATTTAGGCCTTAGTCAAGAAGAAGAAAGAGGCACATGACATGCACAGGCAGCTGGGCGGTATGGTAGCACAGTGGTTAGCACTGCTGCTTCATAGCTCTAGGGACCTGGGTTCGATTCCCTACTCAGGTCACTGTCTGTGTGCACGCTCTCCTTGTGTCTGCGTGGGTTTCCTCCGGGTGCTCAGGTTTCCTCCCACAGTCCAAAGATGTGCGGGTTAGATTGATTGGCCATGCTAAAATTGCCCCTTAGTGTACAAAGATGCTTAGGTTAGAGGGATTAGTGGGTAAAATATGTAGGGATATGGGGGTAGGGTCTGGGTGGGATTGTGGTCGGTGCAGACTCATAAAACATAGAACACCACAGTACAAACAGGCCCTTCAGCCCACAAGTTGTGCCGATCATATCCCCACCTACCAAACTTATCTATAACCCTCAATCCCATTAAATCCCATGTATTCATCCAGAAGTCTCTTAAAAGACCCCAATGAGTTCGCCTCCACCACCACTGACGGCAGCCGATTCCACTCACTCACCACCCTCTGAGTGAAAAACTTACCCCTGACATCTCCTCTGTACCTACTCCCCAGCACCTTAAACCTGTGTCCTCTCATAGCGGCCACTTCAGCCCTAGGAAATAGCGTCTGAGAATCCAGTCTAGCTATACCTCTCAACATCTTTATAAACCTCTATCAGGTCGCCTCTCATCCTTTGTCTCTCCAGGGAGAAAAGACCTAGCTCCCTCAACTTATCCTCATAAGGCATGCCACCCAATCCAGGCAACATCCTTGTAAATCTCCTGTGCACCCTTTCAATAGCTTCCACATCCTTCTTGTAGTGATGTGACCAGAACTAAATGGGCCAAAGGGCCTCTTTCTGCACTGCATGGTCCTATGGTTCTATCAAGTGAATCGCTTGAGCATAGGGGGTGTAGATATAGAGTTAAGAGAGAAATCAGGAAGGACACGACATTGTTTTGGCAGATAAGGCAAGGAAGAATCCAAAGAACTTCTACAAATACATGAAGGGCAAAAGAGTAACAAAGGAGAGAATAGGGCTTCTTATGGATCAACAAGGTCATCAGTGTGCGGATCTGCAAGAGATGGGTGAGATCCTAAATGAATATTTCTCATCAGTATTTACTATTGAGAAAAGCATCAATGTTAAGGAACTTGGGAAAATAAATAGTGATGTCTTGAGGAATGTACATATTACAGAGAAGGAGGTGCTGGAAGTCTTAAAGCGCACCAGTAGATAAATCCCTGGGACCCGATGAAGTATACCCCAGGGCATGGTGGGAGGCTAGGGAGGAAATTGCGGGTCCCACATCCAAGATATTTGAGTCATCAGTCACGGCAAGCTACCAGAAGATTGGAGAGTGGCAAATGTTGTGCCTTTGTTTAAAAAGGGCTGCAGGGAAAAGCCTTGGAACTACAGGCCAGTGAGCCTCACATCCGTGGTGGGTAAGTTAATGGAAAGTATTTTGAGAGACGAGGCATTTAGAGATGCAGGGACTAATTAGGGACAGTCAGCATGGCTTTGTAAGTGGAAAATCATGTCTCTCAAATTTGGGGTTTTTTTTGAAGGGGGTAACCAGCAAGGTAGATGAGGACAGTGCAGTTGATGTTGTCTACGTGGACTTTAGCAAGGTCTTTGACAAAGTACCACATGGTAGGTTGTTGCATAAGGTTAAATCTCATGGGATCCAGGGTGAGGTATCTAAACGGATACAAAATTGGCTTGATGACAGAGCCAGAGAGTGGTTATAGAGTGTTGTTTTTCAAACTGAGGCCTGTGGCCAGTGGTATGCCTCAGGAATCAGTGCTGGGTCTACTGTTATTTGTCATTTACATTAATGATTTGGATGAGCGTATAGGAGGTATGGTTAGTAAGTTTGCAGATGACACCGAGGTTGGTGGCATAGTGGACAGTGAAGAAAGTTATCTCTGATTGCAATGGGATCTTGATCGATTGGGCCAGTGGGCTGACAAATGGCAGATGGAGTTTAATTTAGACAAATGCGAGGTGATGCATTTTGAAAGATTGTTCCAGGATAGGACTTACTCAGTTAAGGGTAGGACACTGGGGACAGTTACAGAACAAAGAGATCTAGGGGTACAAAGAACAACCCAGCACGGGAAACAGGCCCTTCGGCCCAACAAGCCCGCGCCGCCGCATCACCCTACACCTATTCTACCCTGCGTGTCTACGAATAGAACCCCTGATTTAGCCAGATTCAGGGGAGAATAGTGTCAATTTGGTAAAACCAATCAGCCTAAGAGCACATCTTTGGGGTGTGGGAGGAAACCGGAGCGCCCGGAGGAAACCCACGCATCCACAGGGAGAATGCACAAACTCCCACAGACACAGGCCCAAATCCATGTATCTGCACAGCCAGCAGTGCTAGTCACCGAGCTGTTGCGGTGCCCTTCTACCGGTCCAGGATCAAGCACACACACTGACACGAAGTACTAGGCCACTCCTGGAACCTCCAAGAGTAGCCCACGCACGACCCACCGGAAGTTAGGCCAGGGGATAGTCGTTAAGGAGGAGGGGGGGGTATAAATCGGATACTCACCTGGGGACCCACCTCATTGTTCTCCGGAGCATTGAACCTTGTGGCTGTGGTGAGTGACTGATTTAAAGTAAAAAACCGCTTTTTTTCTGTACTTGCGGTTCTCGGGGCTTGTTAGAGTGTAGTTTACTTCCGTACCGGAAGTTAGGCCAGGGGATTGTCGTTAAGGGGGAGCGGGGGGTATAAATAAGGGGTAGCAGCATAGAGCGGGCAGCGGAGTGAGTGGGAACTGAGTGAGAAGGGCTTTGGCTCACTGGGCTTAGGAGAGAGTAGGCTTAGAGAAGGTGAGTGACAGATTTCTACCTTTGGGCACTTACAGGAGGTTGGGACATGGTAGGGAATATAGGGAGGAATGTAAGTTGCGTCAGGTGCCACATGTGGGAGTTCCTGGTGGTGTCACGTGTCCCCAAGGTCCACATCTGCAGTAAATGTTTAGAACTGCAGCGCTTGAGGGCCCGGGTCAGGCAACTCGAGGGGCGGCTGGAAGATGCGTTTCTAGTCAGGGAGAACGAGGAGATAATGGCTGGGAACCATGAGCAGGAGGAGGTCTCAAGGGCTGAAGAGAAGGGAGAATGGGCGACTGTTAGGAGGGGAAAGAGGAAGAAGAAGAGTAGTCGGGGTCCCCCGGCCTCCCCAGAGGCCCCCCATGGTTCGTCGACAGGGGCACAGAAAGATAGGCAGGAGGAGGTGACTGACTTAGAGGGACAGAAGGGGGCTGGCAAGGTGATAGTGGTAGGGGACGGGAGGGTCAGAGGTATCGATAGGAGGTTCTGTGGACAGAGGCGTGACTCCAGGATGGTGGTCTGCCTCCCTGGAGCAGGGGTCAAGGATGTAACGGACAGGGTAGAGGGAATTTTGAAAGGGGAGGCTATGAATAGCTCTTTGAAAGTGGAGTCACAGGTGGACAGAGTGGTGAAGAAGGCATTTGGCATGCTTGGCTTCATCAATCAGAACGTTGGATACAGGAATTGGGGCATCTTGTTGAAGCTCTACAAGACATTGGTAAGGCCACACTTGGAATGCTGTGTGCAATTCTGGTCAACCTATTAGAAAGGATATTACTAATTTAGAAAGGATGCAGAAAAATTTACTCGGATACTAGAGACTTGATGGATTGAGTTTTAAGGAGAGATTGGATAGGCTGGGACTCTTTTCGTCTGGCGTGTAGGAGGCTGAGGAATGACCATATAGAGGTCTATAAAATAATGAGGGGCATAGATAAGATAGATAGTCAATATCTTTTCCCAAAGACAAGGGAGTCTAAAACTAAAGGGCATAGGTTTAAGGTGAGAGGGGAGAAATACAGAAGTGTCCAGAAGAGCAATTTTTTTCAGAGGGTGGTGAGTGTGTGGAACAAGCTGCCAGAGGTAGTAGTAGACGTGGATATAACATTGCCTTCTAAAAAGCATTTACGTAGTTACATGGATAAGATGGGTATAGAAGGATATGGGCCAAAATGCCTGTTTCCATGCTGTAAACCTCCATGACTCTATAAGTGTATAATTGAGAGTCTTCTACTGTCTAAGGAATAGATTCTGACCTTGCTAACATTACTGAAAATCTTGCTTTTTAACTTTGCAAACATAACACCCTTTTTCCTCCACCCCAAAGAAATTGGACTTGTTGCTGTTTCAGCTTGACAGACTGGAGGGACTGATTGTGGACAAGTCCCCAGGACTGGATGGAATGCATCCAAGGGTTCTGAAAGAAATGGCGGAGCTGATAGTGGATGCCTTGGTGGTTATTTTCCAAACGTCGCTGGATTCCGGGAAAGTGCCGGAAGATTGGAAAATGGCTAATATTACGCTGTTGTTTAAGAAGGGTGGCAGGCAAAAGGCGAGGAATTATAGGCCGGTTAGTTTAACGTCTGTTGTAAGAAAAATGTTAGAATCCGTGATCAAGGAGAAAATAGCGAGGCATCTTGAGAATTGTTTGGTAGAGCAGACGCAGCACGGTTTCGTTAAGGGGAAGTCGTGTCTGACAAATTTGTTGGAGTTCTATGAGGATGTGCCTAGGGCGGTGGATAGAGGAGAGCCGGTGGATGTGGTGTTTCTTGATTTTCAGAAGGCGTTTGACAAGGTGCCTCACAAGAGGTTATTACAGAAGGTCAGGGGGCATGGAGTTGGGGTAGGGTGTTAGCGTGGATAGAGGATTGGCTGTCAAATAGGAGGCAGAGAGTGGGGGTCAACGGGTGCTATTCGGATTGGCGGTTGGTGACTAGTGGAGTGCCCCAGGGGTCGGTGCTGGGGCCTCAGCTATTTACCATATATGTAGATGATCTGGAGGAGGGAACCGAGTGTAGGGTGTCGAAATTTGCTGATGACACCAAGATTGGTGGAACAGCAAATTGTGCGGAGGGTGTGGAGAGTCTGCAGAAGGATCTAGATAGGCTGGGCGAATGGGCCAGGAACTGGCAAATGGAATTTAATGTTGGCAAATGTGAGGTTGTCCACTTTGGTAGGAATAATGGTAGGAAGGATTATTACTTACGTGGCGAAAAACTGCAGCATGCGACGGTGCAGAGGGTCCTCGGGGTCCTTGTGCATGAGTCGCAGAAACCCAGCCTGCAAGTGCAGCAGGTGGTCAGGAAGGCAAATGGGATGCTGGCCTTCATAGCGAGGGGGATTGAATATAAAAGTAGGGAGGTCTTGCTGCAGCTGTATAGGGCACTGGTGAGGCCGCAGCTGGAGTACTGTGTGCAGTTTTGGTCGCCGCACTTATGCAAGGATATTTTGGCCTTGGAGGGAGTGCAGAGGAGGTTTACTAGGCTGATTCCGGAGTTGAGGGGGTTGAACTATGAGGAGAGGCTGAATAAACTAGGCTTGTACTCGTTAGAGTTTAGAAGAATGAGGGGAGATTTTATTGAGACATATAAGATCTTGAATGGGATGTATAGGATAGAGGTGGAGAGGCTCTTCCCGCTCAAAGGACAGTAGGACTAGAGGGCATAGCCTCAAGATAAAGGGGGGGCGGTTTAGAACAGAGTTGAGGAGGAACTTCTTCACTCAAAGGGTGGTGAATCTCTCGAATTCTCTGCCTGTTGAAGTGGTGGAGGCTGCCTCGCTCAATATTTTTAAGACGCGGGTTGATAGGTTTTTGACAGGCAAGGGGATTAAGGGTTATGGGGAGAGGGCGGGAATGTGGAACTGAGCCACAACAGATTAGCCAAGATCTTATTGAATGGCAGGGCAGGCTCGAGGGGCTAGATGGCCTACTCCTGCTCCTATTTCTTATGTTCAAAGACACTTGAGATGGTCCACAAGTATATTTAAAAATTACTCTGTTTATATTTAAATGTTACACTATTTAGGAGCTCAATAATGAGCTCCAAATGTTTGCCACTTTTTTGTGTAACTAGATGTAAGGAACTTTTTTTTTAATTTTAAGGTGGAAGATGAAACTGTTTTACATAATATTCCTTACATGGGGGATGAAATCTTGGATCAAGATGGGACTTTCATTGAAGAACTCATCAAAAACTATGATGGAAAGGTGCATGGGGACAGAGGTGAGATTATCCGTAGTGGGAATTTGTTAGTTCTATTGTGATTTTAAATTTTCCAAAGTATGAACATTTGGACTCTAAAGCCCATGTTTTTTTTTAATTTCTATATTGGGGGTCTGATTTTTTTTTTCCTCCCCATGATTCCCCAAGTTAACCTGGTGAAAGTGAAGCAAGGAATTACAAACTGTTAGACTAACATCAGGAGTATGGAAAAAAACTAGAGTATGTTGTAAAGGATGTGATAACTGGACACTTATGAAATATCAAAGAGATTAAACAAAATCAGCATGAATTTATGAAAGAGAAATTGTGTTTGACAAACTGCCTGGAGTTTTTCGAGGGATAACCAGTGGATGTGGTGTGTTTGGATTTTCAGAAAGCTTTTGATAAAAATCCCACATGAGGTTAGAGCGCGTGGAATTGGCATTAATATACTAGTATGGAACTGGAATTGCTGGTTAGCATACAGGACATAGTAGGAATGAATGAAATTTTTTTCAGGTTGGAAGGTAGTGACTGATGGAGCGTCACCAGGATCAGTGCTTGGGTCCCAGCTATTCACAATATATATATCAACGATTTATATTGGGAGATTGAATGTTATGTTTCCAAGTTTGCTGACAATACAAAACTAGGTGGAATTAAGAGCAATGGAGAGGAAGTAAAGAGGTTTCAAGGTGATTTTAGGCAAATGGGCAAATAAATGGCAGGTGCAGTACAACATGGATAAGTTTGAAGTTGCCACTTTGGCAGAAAAAACAGAATGACAGATTGTTATTGAAATGGTGACAGATTAGGAAATATTGATTTTTTTTTTCCCCAACAAAGGGATCAGGTGTTCTTGTACATGAGTCACTGCAAACAAGCATGTAAGTGCAGCAAGCAGTTAGGAATGTAAATGGTATATTGACTGTCATTACAAGAAGTTCTGAGCACATGAGCAAGGATGTCTTACATAGGTACTTGGTGAGACCACACCTGAAGTAGTATGTATAGTTTTGGTCTCCTTACCTAAGAAATGATATATTTGACATTGAGGTGCAGTGAAGGCTCACCAGTATGAGCCCCGGATGGCAGGATTGTTGTATGAGGAAAGAATCATTAGAAGAGGGCCATTTGGCGTATCGAGTCTGCACTCACCACAATCCCACCTAGGCCCTATTCCTGTAACCCCACATATTAACCCTGCTAATTCTCCTGACACTAGGGTTAATTTAGCGTGGCAATCAACCTAACCTGCACTTGGACTGAGTTGACTAGACTTATACTCACTGAAATTTAGTAGAATGAGAGAGGATCAAATCGAAAGGTATAAAATTCTGTCAGTGCTGAACAGGCTGAATGCAAGGATGTATAGCACAAGGAGCCACAGTCTCAGAATAAGGGGTAGGCCATTTGTGACATGAGAAATATCTTCACTAGGTGGTGAAGCTGTGGAATTCTCTATCACAGAAGGCTGTGGTTTGATTGGTGTATTGTAATACATGTGACAACAATATAGTGAAAAGCATTGTTTCTTGTGTGCTATACATTCAAATCATATTGTACATAGAGAAGAAAAGGAGAGAGTGTATAATGTAGTGTTACAGTCATAGCTAGGGTGTAAAGAAAAACCATCTTAATATGAGGTAGGTCCATTCAAAAGTCTGATGGCAGCAAGGAAGATGCTGCTCTTGAGTTGATTGGTGTGTCCCCTCAGAGTTGTATCTCTTTCCCAATGAAAGAAATTGGAAGAGAGCATGTCTGGGATCCTTGATTATGCTGGCTGCTTTTCCGAGGCAGTGGATGGTAGGCTCGTTTGCACGTGGAGACAGTCATTGAATATATTTAAAAAGGAATTTGATTTCTAAACACTTGAGGCATCAAGGGGTATGGGGAAAGAATGGGATTATGCCTTTGAGATAGAGGATCAGCCATGATCACGCTGAATGGTGGGACAATTTTGAGGGGCCAAACGCTCTTTTTTTTCCTCAATGTTTCACCATCTTTCACTCCAATCTTTACATGATGTTTGTTTCAATATTGCAGAATGTGGTTTTATCAACGATGAGATCTTTGTCGAGTTGGTAAATGCTCTCACTCAGTACAGTGATAATGATGAAGAGGAGGATGATGATGAAGATGATCAAGAGAACAAATCTGAGAAGACAGATGGAAGTGACATCAAAGAAGAAAGCAATGATTCCAGAAAAGATTATCAGGAAATCAATATGGATGGTAAGAGTATGATTTAAGTTTTTCTTATAAATTTTATTAACTTTAAGAACATGGGAGCAGATGTAGGCCATTCAGCCTATTAACCCTGTTCCACATTCAAACAAATCATTGCCAATCATTTACCTCTTGTATCATATTTCCCTACTGTTCCCACATCCCTTAATGTATAAGAACATATGAATTAGGAGCAGAACACAGACACCTGTGTACACCTCCCCCTCCAATTGGGGTTCCTCTGAGGCACTGCCCTGCTATGTCCCTCACCACATGGGGGCTTTAGTCATACAGCAGCCCTGCTGTGGTTACCACAACTATTTCTGTTTTTGGAAGACAGTAGTGATTCCTACAGATGTGCTTTCATGCTGATGGGTGGGAGAACAGCTGATGACCCTGGAAGCAACACAAACTGAGATCTCATTGCTGTAAGCCCTGTTATGGCCTCTTGAGAGTTAGTGTACATAATTCGACTTATGCCTGTGGTGAATAGGCCCAGAAAATCATGGCCCGAGTATTTATCTACGTTGGCCTGCAAAATTTTCAGACTTTGCTTCCAATTCCTTTTGAGGAAGAGTTGAAGAGACTCGTGACTTAGAAAAATATTCTCCTCATTTCTGCCTTATTAACCCAGACCCCTAGTTCTAGATTCTCTTGCAAGCGAAACCATCCTCGCCACATCCACCTTGTCAATACCCCTCAGAATCTTAAAGGTTTTGATAAAGTTGTATTTGCCAGATTTTTGCCCACACCCTTCCTCAATCTATCTTTTTGACTTCATTTATTATTGTCACATGTATTGGTGTACAGTGAAAAGTATTGTTTCTTGTGTTCTATACAGACAAAGCATACCATTCTTAGAATACATAGGGGAGAAGGAAAGTAGAGGTGCAGAATAGTGTTACAGTCATAGAAAGATCAACTTGATAAAAGGTAGGTCCATTCAAATGTCTGATGGCAGCAGGGAAGCAATTATTCTTGAATTGGTTGGTACGTGATCTCAGATTTTTTTAAATCTTTTCCCCGACGAAAGAAGGTGGAAGAGAGTATGTCCGTGGGATCCATGATTATGCTTGCTGCTTTTCCAAGGCAGTGGGAAATGTTGACAGTCAACAGCTGGGAGGCTGGTTTGCGTGATGAACTAGGCTACGTTCACAACCTTTCGTAGTATCTTGCAGTCTTAGACAGAGCAGGAGTCTAATAAGCTATGATACATCTGGAAAGGATGCTTTCTATGGTGTGTTTGTAAAAGTTGCTGAGACTTTTAGCCTACATGTAAAATTTCCTTAGATTCCTGAGAAAGTAGGGGCTTTGGTGGGTATTTGTAACTAAAGCTTCAGAATAGAGGGACCAGGAAAGATTGTTGGTGATCTGTATATCTGGATACCTGAAGCGCTCAACCATTTCCACTTCATCCCTGCTGATGTAGACAGGAAAAAGTCTGACAACACCAGGTTTTAGTCCAACCTATTTATTTGATAATATACTCGCAAGCTTTCGAGGGGTTACCCTCTTCGTCAGGTGAATGGAGAGTTCTGGCCTCAGACAGAGCATATAAAGCACAGACAGGGACATAGCATCCACTATGCTCCTGAAGTCAATGACTATCCCTTTTGTGTTAAGGACATTAAAGGAGAGATTATTGTTGAAACACTAGTTTGACAACGCCACCACACGCATGCACACACCTTCTCTCCCCCCCACCCACCCACCCCCCACCGATGTCGTCAGCAAACTTGAAAATGGAGTTGGAGTGAAATTTGGCTATGAAGTCATAAGTGTATCAGGTGTATAGTAAAGGGTTGAGGACACAGCCTTGCAGGGCACTGGTGTTGAGGATAATCATGGAGGAGATTTTATTGCTTATCATTACTGATTGTGGTTGCTTTGTAGCCTCATGTCCTCTTCACAATTTACTCTCCTGTCATCTGCAAATTTAGCAACTGTACTTTCAGTGCCTTCATCCAACTCAATTATATAAATTGTAAAAAGTTGAGGCCCCAGCATTGATCCCTGTTGCACACCACATGCCAAGCAGAAAAACTTCAATTAATGTCAACACTTTCCTGTTAGCTAGCTGATCTTTTATCATGCCGATTATGTTACCCCCAAACTATGAACTTTTATTTTATGCCATAGGCTTTTGTGTGGTACCTTATCAAATGCCTTCTGGAAATCGAAGGTTCCGCTTTATTCACAGTACATGGTTCCTAAAAAAAATTCCAATAACTTGGTTAAACATGATTTCCCTTTCTCAAAACCATGTTGCTTCTGCCTGAATTTTTCCCAATGCACTGCTATAACATCTTTAATAATGGCTTCTAACATCTTCCGTATGTCCAATGTTAATGTTTGAATCCCATTTTGTTGGGTTTCACCCTTTTCTATTTCATCTATCTTTCTTGCTAACGAGAGAACACTGGCTTTGTTTGTACCATCTTTCTCTCTTACGACAATATAGCTCAGCTGTACTTGAGCAATCTCCATTGTCCCATAGCAGTTTTGCCTGCCAACCTTTGATTCCAAGATTTACCTGGGCCAGATAAAGCTTGTGTTATTTGTGTGCAAATTTGGCAGCTGTTTTTCCTTGCATTGCAAGGACTATATTTCACCAGAACTTCATTGGCTGTGAAATATTTTCAGATGTCTTTAGGTTATGAAGGCTACCAAATCAAATAATTTAATTAATTGTCTGAAAGCTGAGAAGTGAGAAGCTTTCAAATATGATATATTCATTTTCTACAGTATAAAAAAAACTCCAAATGCACTGACGAATAGCATATGATAATTGACTTAAGTTCAAATGAACAAAAGGAGCATATGATAGTGCAAAGAATACTAAAGGCCACCAGGGAAGGAGAATATGTGACTGTGTCAGCATTGCTCAGCCCTAAAATTTTTTTAAATTTAAAAAAAACTGTCTTTGAAAAGTTTGTTTCTTAGAAATAAATTTGGGTGTATGGTGTAAGAACCAGCATAGAAAAAAATGTGTGACAGATGGAAATCTAATGGGGAAATAGTTTTGAAATGTTGTAATCATTCAGATAAAGGAGAACAAACTCTAAATGTGTTCAGGGAGGTAGCGGTTGGTGGATCCAGATATCTCTGGCACCTTGATTTTATGCAGCAGCCAAATGCAGTTTCTGTTGCAAATCCTACAGTTTGGAAAGCAGGTTTGTTACTGAAGGATTTGAGATTGTCCTGAAGCAGCAAGTAAGATAATGTTAGTTTCTTTCTAAAGTATCTGCTGATTTTTGAATGAGTTTTTTTTAAACATTCAATTCTGGTATAGACTTGTTGTCTCCATTTGATTGTGGATTTACTCTTAAGAACATAAGAAGTAGGAGCAGGAGTAGGCCATCTAGCCCTTCGAGCCTGCCCCGCCATTCAATAAGATCCTGGCTGATCTGAAGTGGCTCAGTTCCACTTTCCCACTTTCTCCCCATAACCCTTAATTCCCTTGCCTACCAAAAACCTATCTACCCGTGACTTAAATATATCTAGCGAGGTAGCCTCCACCACTTCAAAGGGCAGAGAATTCCAGAGATTCACCTTGATTATATGTTAACCATATAATCATATCCTTAATTTATAAAGTGAGTGATATACTTTAGATGTTATTAAATCTTCATTGCTATTTCCTCCCACAGTCCAAAGATGTGTGGGTTAGGTTGATTTGGCCTTGCTAAATTGTCCCTAGTGTTAGGGATTTAGCAGGGTAAATATGTGGGGTTATGGGAATAGGGGTCCAGGTAGGATTGTGGTCGGTGCAGACTCCCTAGGCCAAATGGCCCATTTCTGCATGTAGGGAATTCTATGATATTTCATATCTGCAATCATTGATTCCATATATTTACAGTTAAAGAATGTGATGAAGGAAAGAAAAAGCCATGTGACAAGATATTTGAAGCAATTTCATCCATGTTCCCAGACAAAGGTACACCAGAAGAACTCAAAGAAAAGTAAGTACTTAAGAGTTTTTGCATAGAATTTATGTAAGAATTTCCATTCTGCACGTTTTTTAGTTATGTACAGTAGATTCTTGAAAGTGAATGCAAATTGAAATTTATTTACTTACTAGTGTCACAAGTAGGCTCACATTAACACTGCAATGAAGTTACTGTGAAAATCCCCCAGTCGCTACACTCCAGTGTCAATTCAGGTACACCGAGGGAGAATTTAGCATGGCCAGTTCACCTAACCAGCATGTCTTTCAGACTGTGGGAGGAAACTGGAGCTTTGAAGGAAATCCACGTAGACATGGAGAACATGCAGACTCCATAGACAGTGACCCAATCCTGGAACTGAACCCAGGTCCCTGGCACTGAGGCAGCAATGAATGAACCACTGTGCCATCATGCTACCCCAAAAGACTCCTATCAGTTTAACTTAAAAAAAATTTGGACGCTTAACAGAAACAATTAAATAATTTTTAATAATCCAGTGGTAGTAAGGTCCAAGCAGTGAAACTTTGAACATTGCGATCTAAATTCCTACAAGAAATTTCCTGTGTCTGGCGACATTACAACATAGGCTCACGGGCATGCTAAGTAGCAGAACCAACGTGCTATAGGCAACTAAACAATCTATCAACCACAGAGTGGGTGGTTATGGACCCTGACTATAACGAGTTGTGCTCGTGCGCCAGAACTAGTTGTACATCTGGTTACATTTTTCCAATGCAACACTGGCATCTGCCCAACAATGTGAAAAATTGCACAAGTATGTCCTGTCCACAAAAAATAGTCATGATGTAGAGATGCCGGTGTTGGACTGGGGTAAACACAGTAAGAAGTCTTACAACACCAGGTTAAAGTCCAACAAGTTTATTTGGTAGCAAACAAAGTCCAACAGGTTTATTTGGTAGTTTGCTACCAAATAACCCTGTTGGACTTTACCCTGGTGTTGTCAGACTTCTTACCACAAAAAGTAGTTCAGATCCAATTTGGCCAAGTACCACCCCAGCATTATACACCCAATTAATCTTCATTACTATAATAGAAGGCATCATCAATAATCCTATTAGGCAGAACTTCAACTTGCTCTCAATTTTGGTTCTCCAGACCTCATTACAGCTTTACTCCAAATAGGGAAAAAAAAATTGAATGCCAAGAAGTAAGGTGAAATTGAGTAATCTTACCATCTGGGTAGAATTTGATAGTGTGGCATCAAGGAGCCGTGGGCAAAATTGAAGTCAACAGGAGTTGGAATACTCCCCAATGATTGAAGTCATATTCATCTTGATCCCAGGACAACATTTCAGAAGTTTCTCCTGGATAGTGTCCGAAATGCAACTATCTTCAGTTCCTTCATCAGTAATCTTCATTCTAACATAAAAATCAAAGGCTGCAGTGTTCAGCAACTCCAGATACTGAAGCAGTCAGTGCCTGCATATAACAAAGCCTGAACAATATTCTGGCATGGACTGGTAAATGGCAAGTAATGTGCATGCCATGCAGTGATCCTCTCCAACCATCTCAATTGATTAGGGAGGCAAGTGGAATTTTATTTATTATAAGGAGAATAAAATATGAAAGAGGGATGTTGTACTGGATGTTGGTGAGACTACATCTGGAGTACAGTGTAACATTTTTGTCTCTTAAGGAAGGATATAACACTTTAGCAGCAGATCAGAGAAAGTTTATTTGACTGGTAACTGGGGTTTGGGTTATCTTGTGGGGAAAGTTTGGACAGGTTTGGCTGTTATCTCCTGGAGTTGAGAAGGATGAAAAGTTATCTTGTTGAAACTTGAATAGGGAACTTGACAGTGGTTACTAAAAGGATGTTTTCCCTCTTATGGTAGAGACTAGAAGGGGGACACAATTTAAATATAAAGGTCTCCCACCTGACAGAATGCCTGCAGTGGTAACATGGTGTTCTATCCTTGCAAACTTATCAATAATTTATATTATTTTGGTTTTGTGTAATTTAATATCTTCAGAACAAAACTGAGTCATCCAATCATCTGGCTAAATGTTTATGCATTGATTCAAATGCTGTAAACCTGGGATTACATTTTAAGAATATTGGTGGGAACTCTCCTAGAAGTCAAAAAATGACAATGAATGTAACTTTTCTGTTTTTTTTTGTTAAAGGTACAAAGAATTGACAGAACAGCAACTTCCTGGCGCACTTCCTCCAGAGTGTACACCAAATATTGATGGACCAAATGCCAAATCGGTTCAACGTGAACAGAGCTTGCACTCATTCCATACTCTGTTCTGTAGGCGTTGCTTTAAATATGACTGTTTCCTACATCGTGAGTACGATTATTGTATTGGTTGACGTGTCTGATTATCACTAACGATTCTTATATGTATAATTTATGCAGCTTTCTCAAAATATTGCATTACAAAGGGGTGCGCCATAAGTAAAATAAACGTGAATTTGATGAACATTTTTGTGGGATTAGAGTACTGACCAGGTTGACATGGTATAATATATCATTTTTTAAAAATATAAAGGACAACAGATGGCTTATGAGGTAATTTAGTATAAAACACATTTATAAAATCCTATTTCATTATTCATGGCTGAAATGATGAGACTAGGGTTTAAATGAAGCTGGAAAATTCACCTACCTTTGGCTTGAGGAAGCAATCTCCAGGGTAACACGGCTGTGAAAGTTAGCTTGGGGATTAAAGGTTATTCAGTTGGAAAACGGATAAGGAGTCAAGAATTACTTCTCATGAATGAAGTGTCCACTTAAGGGGCATTAAAGTGCAATCCTAAATAAGGGGCATAAAGTATAAAAGCAAAGAAGTTATGATGATATTTTAATTTAAAAAATAAAGATTTGGAATAGATTTGGTCTCATCTGTACTCTAATAATAATGGGCACTACACTTCTGGAAAAATGTGAATACGTTGGAGAAGGTATGAAAAAGATTTGAGAGTTGCTCCAAGAACTTCGTTACATGAGATGTGAAGCTGTTCCGTTTGTATTGTATGATTGAGAGCTAGTAGACCCCAATTTAAGGTGAATGACAAAAGAACCAAAGACCAAAAAACCTTTTTAAGCACTGTGGTTAAGATATGTAGTGTGGTTGAGTCAGATTCAATTATGGCTTTTAAAAGGGAATTGGGTAAATATCTGAAGAGAACATTTGCATTGGAGAAAAGGCAGGGAGTGGACTTGCTGAGTTTCTCTTGGAGAAAGCTTTATAGGGACACAACAGGCTGAATGACAACCTCCTCTGCTGTAACCATTCAATAATTCTATACTTCTACTTGCTCCCCAGTGCCTTGTAGTTGCTCCTAATAACCCAAAATTGTATCATCCTCCTTATCCCTATCCACAGTATGTAAACAGGTACATTTTGAACAAATCTAGTTTTGAGATAGATACAAAGAACAACACAGCACGGGAAACAGGCCCTTCGGCCCAACAAGCCTGTGCCGCCATCTTAACAATGTGTTTTTCCTCCTCCACCCTTGACCCATGTCTATGTTTACGGTACCCCCATTGGAAACCAGATTAAGGGGTGAACAATTTAGGGACAATTTGTTAAACCAATCAGCCTAAGAGCACATCTTTGCGGTGTGGGAGGAAACCGGAGCACCCGGAGGAAACCCACGCAACCGCAGGGAGAATGCGCAAACTTCCACAGACACTGGCCCAAATCCATGTATCTGCACAGCAAACAGTGATAGTCAATGAGCTGTTGTGGTGCCCATCTGCTGGTTCAGTTTTAAGCATACAAGAACGATGCAAAGTACTAGGCTGCTCTCGAACTTTCAAGAGCAGCCCACGCACGACCCACCATGTGCATGCCCCTCGTTAGACAACAAGGTGGACCGATGCACCTGCGGAGTAAAAGAGAAAAACATCAACACATGTAACAGTTGCTTTCCAGGAACATCCCGAGGCTCTGATCCTTATTTAAAACAGTCTCCTATAACCCTCCATCCCTATTTCGCTCATGTGTCTATCTAAGTAAACCTTAAACAAGTCCCGCGTGCCTGCCTCCACCACCTCACTTGGTAGTGCATTCCATACCCCCACAACCCTCTGTGTGGAAAAACCTCCCTCTAGCATCCAAATTATACCTCTCCCCACTCACCTTAAGCCTGTGGCCCCTCGTGATATTTGTCTCCAATCTAGGAAAAAGCCTGCCACTGTTTACTGTATCTATACCCTTCATTATTTTATACACCTCTATTAGATCCCCCCTTAATCTCTGTTTTTCTAAGGAAAACAGCCCCAATTTATCCGATCGTTCCTCATAACCCAGTCCTTCCATGCCAGGCATCATCCTGGGAAACCTCCTCTGCACTCTCTCCAGGGTCTCCACGTCCTTCCGGTAGTAAGATGACCAGAACTGGACGCAGTACTCCAAATGCGGTCTAACCAACGTTCTGTACAACTGTAGCATTAGACGCCAGCTCTTGTACTCTATACCCCTTCCTATAAAGGCTAGCATACCATAAGCTTTCTTCGCAACCTTCTCCACCTGTGTTGCCACCTTCAAAGACTTGTGCACTTGCACTCCCAGGTCCCTCTGCATTTCTACCTCACTGTCCGCCAATCCTGCAAACTTGCTGATCACACCATGTACGCCCTCTTCCAAGTCATTTGTATATATAATGAATAGAAGAGGTCCCAGTACTGAGCCCTGTGGCACACCACTGGTGACAGACCTCCAGCTAGAAAAGGACCCTTCCACTACTACTCTGTCTCCTGTTACCTAGCCAGTTTTCAATCCATCTAGATACTTGTCCCTGTATTCCATGAGCCTTAACCTTTGCAACCAACCTACCATGAGGGACTTTGTCAAACGCCTTACTGAAATCCATATAGACAACATCAACGGCTCGTCCTTCGTCAACCGTTTTTGTCACCTCAAAAAGTTCTACCATATTCGTAAGGCAAGACCTCCCCTTAACAAAGCCATGCTGTGTATCCCTAATCGGATCGCAACGCTCCAAATGCGTATACATCCTATCCCTAAGAATTTTTTCCAACAACTTCCCTACCACTGACATCAAACTCACCGGCCTATAATTACCAGGGTTATCCCTTCTGCCCTTTTTAAACAGCGGTACCACATTTGCTATCCTCTGGGACCTCACCTGTGTCCAAAGAAGAGACAAAGATTTGCATCACAGGCCCAGCAATTTCATCTCTCACCTCCCTAAGCAGCCTGGGATAAATGCCATCAGGCCCCAGAGGTTTTAGATTTTATGCTGCCTAAAAACCCTAACACTTCCTCCCTCGTAATGGATATTTCTTTCAACTAGTCTACAGCTCCCTCCAAGACAGTACGAGACGCCAAGCCCCTCTCCTTCATGAATACCGACGCAAAGTATCCATTCAGGATCTCCCCCATTCCCTCAGACTCTAAGCACAGTTCCCCTCCTTTGTCCCTAAGAGGACCGATTTTCCCTCTAACCACCCTTTTGTTCCTAATATAAGAGTAAAATGCCTTTGGATTTTCCTTAATCCTATCCACCAAAGCCATTTCATGCCCCCTTTTCGCCCTTCTAACTCCCCTTTTGAGCTCCCTCCTACTCTCTCTATATTCCTCCAGTGCTGTCTCCGTTCCCAGTTGCTTAGACCTAACGTGTGCCTCTCTCTTCTTCCTGACCAAGTCCTCAATATCCCCTGTAATCCACGGCTCTCTAATCCTACCTTTCCCATCCTTCCGCTTAACTGGCACATATCTTTCCTGCAACCTTTTCAGTTTTCCCTTGAAAGCCTCCCGCTTGCCAACCGTGGACTTACCCGCAAACAGCCTCTCCCAATCAGTATCCATCAGCTCATGCCTAATCTGGCTATAACTTGCCTTCCCCCAGTTTAGCACCCTCCCCTTCGGACAGCGCTCATCTTTTTCCATTATCCTAAAGTAGACAGACTTGTGGTCACTATTAGCCACATGTTCACCCACTGCAACCTCAACCACCTGACCCGGCTCATTACCCAAAACTAAATCCAGTATAGCCCCCTCCCTAGTCGGGCTTGTAACGTACTGCTCCAAGGACCTTCCAGCACGCATTTTACAAATTCCTCCCCATCCGAACCCCCAGCTGTAGGCACCTTCCAATCCACTCCAGGAAGATTAAAATCTCCCACTACAACAACCCTATTCTTTCTGCACCTATCCAAAATGTCTTTAGGTTCCTACCCTATGTGTTGCTTTGTACCTGGTCTCCCAGTAGTCACCTAATCTCCTGTACTATTTACATAAAAACAAAATACGGCAGATGTCAGAGATCAGAAATAAAAACAGCAGCTAGGAAAATTTAGCATTTTTGGCAGCATGTGTGGAGAGAAATGTTTTAATCTATATGATTCTTCAGTACTCCTTTAATTCCAGTAACATATGGGTTACAGCCTCTGAAACAATTGATCTGGGAAAAATCCTTCCTCCAAAACGTTGCAGAGTATGTATGATTTGATTATTGAGGTTGCAATTTCATGCTGAAGGAATACAAACGTTGTAGATTTCATGACTATGTATATGTGTTCACCCTGCATGATAAGAATCCAGGCAGGTCCACATCATGCATACTACGTGTAGCAGTCCTGATTCAGCTATTGTTTATAGATTATGCTAGTGCCATACTTTTGCTTACATTTTATCCAACAGCTATTTAACCCAGATTCATTAACTAAATTAATTTCTTGACTGTAGCTGAAAACAGACTTATCAGAACAAATGTAAGAATGCCAAATTTCAAATTATCAGAGTTTATACCATAGGCAAAAAAATTGCTGATTAGTTGGTTGACAGGTTGACTCTGATCGAGATGTTGCAATGGAGATCTTTTTCTCCACCCGCCCATCTCCACCCAAGTAAATGCGAAGAAAAGCACAAGGTTTGAATGATTTCTTTTGTTTGCAGTGAATGGGATCCTGTGGATGTATATACGTGGCTCCTAATTAACATAAATGAGCCACATCTCAAGCTTGACTGATTATCTTAGATTTGTTAGTGCAGTTAGCACGCTCAGGAATGTTCAGTAAGAGCTGCCGTTCACGCAATTGCAACAACCCATTGACGTTTTGGAGTTGAGCAAGCATAACCTAATTGAGCGCAAGATTGGCAAATTCGTACCCTATTTCTCGATTATAGGATAGGCAGAATGTTTTTATGGACTGATGGCTGCATCCTATTAGTGAAAAACAAACTTGTGCCAAGAGCAGGATGAAAATATCAGGAACATGTCTCTCTTTTCAGCAATATTCAAATTATTTTCTCTTTACTCTGATAGTCTTTTTCCTATCCCCAGAACTACTCTACAGTAAAACATAAGAAATAGGAGCAGGAGTAGGCCATCCAGCCCTTCGAGCCTGCCCCGCCATTCAATAAGATCATGGCTGATCTGTCGTGGCTCAGTTCCACTTTCCCGCCCTCTCCCCATAACCCTTAATCCCCTCTCCTATCAAAAATCCATCAACCGACCCCTGGGGCACTCCACTAGTCACCATCCGCCAATCCGAATAGCACCCGTTGACCCCCACTCTCTGCCTCCTATTTGACAACCAATCCTCTATCCACGCTAACACCCTACCCCCAACTCCATGTCCCTCGACCGTCTGCAATAACCTCTTGTGAGGCACTTTGTCAAACGCCTTCTGAAAATCTAGAAAGACCCCATCCACCGGCTCTCCTCTATCCACCGCCCTAGACACATCCTCATAGAACTCCAGTAAATTTGTCAGACACGACTTCCCTTTAATGAAACCGTGCTGCGTCTGCTCTATCAAGCAATTCCCTTCAAGATGCCTCGCAATTTCTTCCTTAATGACAGATTCTAACATTTTACCTACCACAGACGTTAAACTAACCGGCCTATAATTCCCCGCCTTTTGCCTGGCACCTTTCTTAAACAACGGCGTAACATTAGCCGTGTTCCAATCATCCGGCACTTCCCCGGAATCCAGCGACGTCTGGAAAATAACCACCAAGGCATCCACTATCACCTCCGCCATTTCTTTCAGAACCCTCGGATGCATTCCATCCGGTCCTGGGGACTTGTCCACAATCAGCCCCTCCAGTCTGTCGAGCACCGCCTCTCTAGTAACAGTAATGTCATTAAGACCCTCCAGTCCTACCACCTTTCCATCGCTAACACCCGGCAAATTATTCACGTCCTCCTCCGTGAAGACAGAAACAAAAAAGTTATTCAATACCTTAGCCATATCCCCATCCCCTACCACTAGGTCCCCTTTCTCATCCTCTAAAGGACCAACGTTCACCCTAGCCAGCCTCTTCCTTTTTATATATTTATAAAAACTCTTGCTATCCTTTTTTATATTAAGCGCTAGCCCAGCTTCATAGTTTCTCCTACCCTTCCTTATCAACTTCTTTGTCAATCTTTGTTGACATTTAAACCTCTCCCAATCCTCTTCTCACCCACTACTCTTAGCTACTCTAAATATTAAAGAGTTTGGCGAGAGTCTTGTTTTAAATCCCAGCACTTTCCTGCCACTATCATACCACACTTTTTTACATAAGAACAAGGAGCAGGAGTAGACCATCTGGCCCCTTGAGCCTGCTCTGCCAGTCAATAAGATCATGGCTGATCTTTTTGTGGACTCAGCTCCGCTTAGCTGCCTGCTCACCATAACCTTTAATTCCTTTACTGTTCAAGAATTTATCTATCCTTGCCTTAAAAACATTCAATGAGGTAGCCTCAACTGCTTCATTGGACAGGGAATTCCACAGATTCACAACCCTTTGTGTGAAGAAGTTCCTCCTCAACTCAGTCCTAAATCTGCTTTCCCTTATGTTGAAGCTATGCCCCCTTAGTTCTGGTTTCACCCACCAGTGGAAACAACTTCCCTGTTTCTATCTTATCTATTCCCTTCATAATCTTATATATTTCTAATAAGATCTCCCCTCATTCTTCTGAATTCTGATGAGCAAAGCCCCAGTCTATTCAATTTCTCCTCATAAGCAGTCCCCTCAACTCTGGAAGCAACCTAATGAATCTCTGCATCCCCTCCAGTGTCAGTATATCCTTTCTCAAGTAAGGAGACCAAAACTATACAGTACTCCAGGTATGGCCTCACCAGCACCTTATACAGCTGCTACATAACCTCGCTGTTTTTAAACTTCATCCCTCTAGCAATGAAGAACAAAATTACATTTGCTGTCTTAATTACCTGCTGCACCTGCAAACCAACTCCTTGAGATTCTTACAGAAGGACACCCAGGTCTCTCTGCATAGCAGATGCTGTAGTTTTTTACCATTTTAAATAATAGTCCATTTTGCTAATGTTGCTACCAAAATGGATGACTTCACATTTACCAACATTGTCTGCCAGATTCTCGCTCACTCGCTTAGACTATCTGTATCCCTTTGCAGACTTTCAATGTCCTCTGCATACTTTGCTCTTCCACTCATCTTAGTGTCATCTGTGAATTTTGACACACTACATTTGATCCCCAACTCCAAATCATCTATATAAATTGTCAACAATTGTGGCCCCAACACTGATGCTCAAGGCACACCACTAATCACTGATCGCCAAACAGAAGAACACCTATTTATCCCCACTCTTTATTTTCTGTTAGTCAACCAGTCCTCTACCCGTGCTAATTACCCATAACACCATGCACCTTTATCTCATGTAGCAGTCTTTGGTGTGGCACCTTGTCAGATGCCTTCTGGAAATCCAGATATACCATATCCACAGGATCCCCATTGCACATATAATGTTCTCAAAGAATTCCACCAAAGTAGTCAAACATGACCTTCCCTTCATGAACCTATGCTGCGTATTATCAATGAGACAGTTTATATCCAGATGTCTCACTGTTTCTTCCTTGATGATAGATTCAAGTATTTTCCCTACTACAGCAGTTAAACTAACCAGCCTATAGTTATCTGCCTTTTGTCTACCTCCTTTTTTAAACAGTGGCATCACATTTGCTGTTTTCCAATCTGCTGGAACCACCCCAGAGTCCAGCTAATTTTGGTAAATTACCACTGGTGCATTTGCTATTGCTCCCGCCATCTCTTTTAGTATCCTGGGATACATTCCATCAGGACCAGGGACTTGTTTATCTTTAGCCCCAGTAACTTGACCAACACTACCTCTTTTGTGATAATTTCTAGGTTCTCACCTGCCATAGCCTTCCTATCATCAGTTTTTGGCATGTTCCTGGTGTCTTCACTGTGAAGACCGACCCAAAATACTTGTTCGATGCCTCAGCCATTTTCTCATTTCTAGTTATTGCATCCCCTTCTCATCCTCTAAAGGACCAATGTTTAGTTTGGCCACTTGTTTTATATATTTGTAGAAACTTTTGTTATGTTCGTATATTCTGAGCTAGTTTACTCTTATAATCCATCTTACTTTTCTTTATAGTTTTTTTTCGTGGCTTTCTGCTGACCTGTAAAGATTTCCCAATCCTCCAGGTTCCCACTAATCTTTGCCACTTTGTATGCATTTTCTTTCAATTTAATACTCTCCCTTATTTCCTTCGATATCCATGGCTGATTTATCTCTTTTTCTACAGTCCTTCCTTATCACTGGTATATACTTTTGGTGAGCACTGTGAAAGACCACTTTGAAAGTTCTCCATTGTTCCTCAATTATCTCTCCATAAAGTTTTTGCTCCCAGTCTACCTTAGCCATCTCCTCCCATATCCCTTTGTAGTCTCCTTTGTTTAAGCACAAGACACTGGTATTGGATTTTACCTTCTCACACTCTATCTGTAATTTAAATTCAACCATACTGTGATCACTTCTTCCAAGAAGATCCCTAACTGCAAGACCGTTAATTATTCCCATCTCATTACACAAGACCAGATCTAGGATTTCTTGCATGCTCCCTTGTAGGTTCCGTTGCATACTGTTCAAGGTAGCTATAGCGGATACATTCCATGAACTCCTCCTCAAGGCTGCCCTGACTGACCTGGTTTGACCAATTGATATGTAGATTAAAATCTATCATAGTTGCTGTACTATTTTTACATGCATTAGTCATTTCTTTGTTTATTTCTCAACCCACCATGATGTCATTATTTGGTGGCCTATAGACTACACCTATCAGTGACTTTTTCTCCTTAGTATTTCTAATTTCCACCCAAACAGATTCAACCTTTTTCCATAGAACCTGTCATCTCTCACTACCGCCCTGATGTCATCCTTAAAAATCAGCTACACCATCTCCCTTACCTTCCTGTTGGTCCCTCCAAACAGTCTTAATACCCCTAGATATTTAACTCCGTCATGACCATCCTGCAACCATGTCTCTGTAATGGCCACCAAATCATACTCTTCCGCAATGATTTGTGCTGTCAATTCTTTTTTTACCTTGTCTTAAATGCTACAAGCATTCAGATAAAGTGCCCTTATGTTAGTTTTTGTACCTTCTTTTTGAATTCTAACACTTCCATTAATAACGCCTCCTGAGTTCTTCCTTTTTAATATTTTTTCCTGATTTTTGATGTAGTTGGAACATTCTCCTCACATTTTGCTCCCTCCTTCTCAGACTCCTTACATAGGTTCTCATCCCCTGGCATATTAGTTTAAGTCCTCCCCAGTGCTCTAGCAAGCACTCCCTCTAGAATATCAGTCCTACCTCCCCCAGAACCGGTCCCAATGCCCCAGGAGTCTGAAAGCCTCCCCCTGACACCATCTCTCCAGCCACGTATTTATCTGACATATCCTCTCATTTCTATTCTGACTAGCACATGGCACTGGTAGTAATCCTGAGATCACTATCTTTGAGGTCTGATTTTGTAACTTTCTTCCTAACTCCCTATATTCTGCTTTTAAGACCTCATCCTTTTTTTTTTAAACCTATGTCATTTATACCAATGTGTATTACGACCACTGACTGCTCGCCCTCCCCGTTCAGAATGTCCTGTAGCCACTCCAAGACATCCTTACCCTAGCACTAGGGAGGCAACATACTATTCTAGAGTCTCATTGGCGGCTACAGAAATGCCTGTCTATTCCCCTTACAATTGAATTGTTTTGGTGGGAAGCAGAAAATATTTTGTTAGGCTTCTTTATGAAAAGGGAGGAGGGGGGCAGCTGACTTGCTTGTTAAAATTCTAATGACATTGATGTAAATGAAAATTAACCTGATTTTTAGTTCTTTGGATTAGCCTTCCTATTGTGAACCATTGATGTGATGCTAGTCATGCCATGCCTTTTTAGGAAAAAGTTGATTAGTTTTGGTAAAATCTGGTTAATTTAGTAAGAATTTGGTATAGAGTAACTATATTAAAACTTCTCAAGGTATTCTCTTGATGCTGAACTTATTTTTGATGCAGCTTTCCATGCTACTCCTAACACGTACAAACGCAAGACACCTGAGACCAGAGCAGAGACAGAACAATGTGGACAAGACTGCTGTTTGTTTCTGGTAGGAGCCTTTCCCACCCCAGTTAACATACATAGATAAACCTACACCTCCCCTGTTACATGCAAAATTCCAAGCTGAACCCATCCATTTGGGATAAAATATTCAAGGCTCACAATTCAGTACAACTCTAATCTTTAACTCTTTGTTATACCACTGATAATTTACAAATGTCAGTACCCTGCTCCTTTGAATTTCACTCAATACTCTCAAATGCTGTTACCCTTTTAATTTCAATTTTCAAATGGTTACCATCTTGACTATAACCCAAAGTATGTTCCTATCAGTGTGGGTGATCAATTCTGCCCATGGCTATCCTTCCAAGTTGTATCTGTGTCCCTAAACACACTTGTTGGGGTACAAAGATCACACCTTGACAATGATTGATGCGAACACCTTCCCTCCCTTTGATTGTACTACCTTAAATTGTATATGAATTCCATATCATGAGTTCATAAATAGTGCATTAACATATAAAAGGCATTTCAATGGGGAATATCCTGGCCTTATCAGCATCATCAGATTGGTGCATGTGTTTTACTCTCCAGAAATGGTTTTGAAACTAGCATTTCTAAGAGATTTGGTCCCAATCCAGACACAATTGAACTTCAGCTGTTTGCAGCTTTTTACTATTTACTATTACAGGGATTCATTGACCAAGATGTGACTTAAATTTGGACAAACACACAAACCATCATGTGATCTGTTTGCATCAGATATCTAATGGTTAACATATTTAGCAAGTTACTTCATTTATGTCTGTTTCTCTGTGAATAATTTCATTTCAACTCCAAGCTGGTTTTTTTTGTAAAATCTAAGTTGAAAGTATCATTGGATCCTGGGATATGGAACTTGGCGTATTTCTGGCAGTTGTCTGTTTAGCTTTACGATATGGTACATTTACTGCTGGCTGTCTTTTAAATTAAATGCATTCTTGCTGAAGGACCAGCTACGGATTGTAATATTCTAATGTTGAATCAAGTTATCTTTTTTAAAGTTAACTTAAATCTATAACTTTACTAAGTTGATATAATAAATGTTATGGCTACTGTGGAGGATTGACTTGAAAATCCCAACCTGGATTCTGTTTTTAACACAAGGCCATGCCCCAGTGGTTTAACTGGGGGAAAATACTTTGATTGAAGGATTATCAGAGCAAAACAACATTTCATAAGAACGTAAGAAATAGGAGCAGGAGTAGGCCATCTAGCCCTTCGAGCCTGCCCCGCCATTCAACAAGATCATGGCTGTTCTGAAGTGGCTCAGTTCCACTTTCCCGCTTTCTCCCCATAACCCTTAATTCCCTTGCCTACCAAAAACCTATCTACCCGCGTCTTAAATATATTTAGCGAGGTAGCCTCCACCACTTCAACGGGCAGAGAATTCCAGAAATTCACCACCCTTTGAGTGAAGAAGTTCCTCCTCAACTCCATTCTAAACTGCCCCTCCCCCCTATCTTGAGGCTGTGCCCTCTAGTCCTGCTGTCCTTTCTGAGCGGGAAGAACCTCTCCACCTCTACCCTATCCATCCCTTTCATCATCATATATGTCTCAATGAGATCTCCCCTCATCCTTCTAAACTCTAACGAGTACAAGCCCAGTCTATTGAGCCTCTCCTTATAGCTCAACCCCCTCAACTCCGGTATCAGCCTAGTGAACCTCCTCTGCACTCCCTCCAAGGCCAAAATATCCTTGCGCAAGTGCGGCGACTAAAATTGCACACAGTACTCCAGCTGCGGCCTCACCAGTGCCCTGTACAGTTGCAGCAAGACCTCCCTACTTTTATATTCAATCCCCCTCGCTACAAAGGCCAGCATTCCATTTGCCTTCCTGACCACCTGTTGCACCTGTAGGCTGGGTTTTTGCGACTCATGCAAAAGGACCCCAGGTCCCTCTGCACCGTAGCATGCTGCAGCTTTTTGCCCTGTAAGTAGTAGTCCTTCCTACCATTATTCCTACCAAAGTGGATAACGTCACACTTGCCAACATTGTATTCCATCTGCCAGGTCCTCGCCCACTCGCTCAGCCTATCTAGATCCCTCTGCAGACTTTCCACACCCTCCGCACAATTTGCTGTTCCACTTATCTTTGTGTCATCAGCAAATTTCGACACCTTACACTCGGCTCCCTCCTCCAGATCATCTATATAAATGGTAAATAGCTGAGGCCCCAGCGCCGATCCCTGGGGCACTCCACTAGTCACCAACCGCCAATCCGAATAGCACCCATTGACACCCACTCTCTGCCTCCTATTTGACAGGCAATCCCCTATCCACGCTAACACCCTACCCCCTAACTCCGTGCCCCCTAACCTTCTGTAACAACCTTTTGTGCGGCACCTTATCAAACACCTTCTGAAAATTGAGAAACACCACATCCACCGGTTCCCCTCTATCCACTGCACTAGACACATCCTCATAGAATTCCAATAAATTCGTCAGACACAACTTCCCCTTAACGAAACCGTGCTGCGTCTGCTCTATCAAACAATTCTTCTCAAGATGCCTCGCTATTTTCTCCTTGATTACGGATTGAAGCATTTTTCCTACAACAGACGTTAAACTAATCGGCCTATAATTCCCTGCCTTTTGCCTGCTACCCTTCTTAAACAGCGGCGTAACATTAGCCGTTTTCCAATCTTCCGGCACTTCTCCAGAATCCAGCGAGGTTTGGAAAATAATCACCACTATCACCCCTGCCATTTCCTTCAGAACCCTTGGATGCATTCCGTCCGGTCCTGGGGACTTGTCCACCATCAGTCCCTCTAGTCTGTCGAGCACTGCCTCTCTAGTAACAGTGATCTCATTCAGGCCCTCCACTCCTACCATCTTTCCATCGTTAACACCTGGCAAACTATTCGCGTCCTCCTCCGTGAAGACCAAAGTAAAAAAGTTATTCAAGGCCTCAGCCATTTCCTCATACCCCACCACTAAATCCCCCCTCTCATCCTCTAAGGGTCCAACATTCACCCTAGCCAGCCTTCTCCTTTTTATATATTTATAAAAACTCTTACTATCCTTTTTTATATTTAGCGCTAGCCTGGATTCATAGTTTATCCTTCCTTTCTTTATCAACTTCTTCGTCACTCTTTGTTGATATTTAAACCTCTCCCAATCCTCTTCTCACCCACTACTCTTAGCCACTCTAAACACATCACTTTTAATTTAATACTCTCCTTTTATCTCCTTCGTTATCTACGGCTGATTACCTCTTCTCCTACGATCCTTCTTTACCATCGGAATAAATTTCTGCTGAGCACCAAGAAAGATCCTCCACTGTCCCTCAGCAGACCGACCTCCCAATCTGCGCCCCCAATCTACATTCGCCAATTCCTCTCTCATCCTATCATACTCCCCTCTGTTCAAACAAAGGACACAGGTCCGGGATCCTACTTTCTCCTCCTCCATCTGCATCAGAAACTCCACCATACAATGATCACTCTTCCCAAGAGGATCCTTCACAACAAGGTCTCTAATTCTACCTGCCTCATTACATAATACCAGATTTAAGATAGCTAGCTCCCTCGTCGGCTCCAACACACACTGTTCAAGGAAACTATCCCGGCAGCATTCCAAGAACTCTTCCTCAAGCCCGCCGTGTCCAACGTGGGTCGACCAATCAATATGTAGATTGAAATCCCCCATAATTATCGCCATACCATTCCTGCACGCAGCATTTATTTGCACGTTTATAGCCCGCCCCACCTCCAGGTCATTATTTGGGGGCCTATAGACGACACCCACCAGCGTCTTCCTCCCCTTGCTGTTCCTAATCTCCACCCACAACGATTCCACATTCTGCTCTTTGGCGCCTATATCTTCCCTTACTACCACCCTGATACTATCCTTAATCAGCAGAGCTACCCCTTCCCCCTGCTTTTTCCTCCCGTCTATCCTTCCTAAACACTTGATACCCCTGTACATTCAGCTCCCAGTCCCTGTCACCTTGCAACCACATCTCTGTAATGGCCACCATATCATATCCATTTGTGCTGATCTGCGCCACCAGCTCATTCACTTTGTTCCGAATGCTTCGTGCATTCAGATAAAGTGTCTTCATCCCAGCCTTCACCTGGACCCTATTTGAAGGAACGCTACCAACCTTACTCATGCCCCCTACTCCCTTTAGTATTGGGACACCCTTGGCCTCTTCCTGTACCTGTACCCTCTCCTTTACTTTAGACCCTGTAATTTCACCTACCCTCGCATCCTCTTTCCCCCCCAATTAGTTTAAAGCCCAATCTACAGTCCTAGTTATACAATTCGCCGGGACTCTGGTCCCAGCACGGTTCAGACCAACACCATCCCACCTGAACAGGTCCCACCTGCCCCAATACTGGTGCCAATGCCCCATAAATTCAAAACCATTCCTCCCACACCAATCCGTGAGCCACCCATTCACCTCTTTAATCCTATCTACCCTACGCCCATCTGCACGCGGTTCAAGTAGTAATCCAGAGATAACCACCTTGTCGGTTCTGCTTTTTTAATTCCATTCCCAGCTTTTCATACTCCCTCTCCAGATCCTCAGTTTGCATTTTGCCTATGTCGTTGGCACCCACATTTACCACAACGACCGGATTCTCACCCTCCCACTCCAGGTTCCTCTGCAGCCCAGATGCGACATCCTGGACCCGAGCACCAGGCAGACAACACACCCTTCTGTGCTCTTTATCATTGTGACAAAAGACAGTGTCAATACCCTTAACCACACTATCCCCAGTTACCACTACATTCCTTTTTACCTTCTCTTCGTCTGTGCCCTGTGTCTGCATCACTGTACCGTGTGCAGTTTGCTCACCACCCTCACAGCCCTCGTTCTTGTCCACACTGGAAGCAAGAACCTCAAACCTGTTATGCAAATTGAGAGGCTGAGGCATTTGGATCCCACCCTCCTGCCTCCTCTCCCCACCCTCCTGCCTCCTCTCCCCACCCTCAAAGTGAGCCAGTCCAGGGGGTGTGGATGTCTCTTGCACCCCATTATCAGTGGCGCACACGCACACACACGAACGCACACACACGAACGCACACACACGAACGCACACACACGAACGCACACACACGAACGCACACACACGAACGCACACACACGAACGCACACACACGAACGCACACACACGAACGCACACACACGAACGCACACACACGAACGCACACACACGAACGCACACACACGAACGCACACACCCCCGAGCCTCAGTGTCTGAAGCTCAGAGGCCAGCTCATCTACTTTGAGCTGGAGCTCCTCCAGCAACCAGCACTTACTGCAGACATGGTCACTGGGAAGGACCCTGGGGTCCACCAGCTCCCACATCATACAGAAACAGCACAACACATGCCCCTCCATTACTGCCCCTTAGTAAATGCTACACACAGTTTACAAGGCAAACTTACCTGGCCCTTTGATCCTAAGCCCTTCCCTCTCACTCAGCTTCCCGCTCTGACGCTGCCCGCTGTCTACACCAGGCCTCCTTTTAAATCTAGCGTGGTTTAAAAAAAAATCCTTACCCACAAATCCCCACGACCCACTTCCTCTGTAGTTTTAAAGCTGTAAACGGTAAAAAGCCCGCGAAAATGTTTTTAAAGGTAATCGCTTACCTTAGTGATTCATTAGTGATTTGTAAAATAAATTGATTAACCCCCATGTCAGTTGTAGTTCCACATCTTTTTCTATTTGTGAAACATCTTGGGATGTTTTTATGCCAAAGGAAGTGTAATAACACAATAATTTGTTAGAAGTGCACAGCGCTACATCCTCAGTGATACAAATCAGCCTCAGTCTAAATTATGCTTTGTTGTTTTAGGATGGAGCAAAGGATTTTGCAGTTGCCTTGACAGCTGAACGAATAAAAACGCCACCTAAGCGCCCAGGTGGACGTCGCAGAGGACGTCATCCAAATAGCACAAGTCGACCCAGTACACCAACAATAAACCAATCTGAGGCTAAAGATACAGACAGTGACAGAGAAGCTGGAACGGATACTGCAGGCGAGATAAATGACAAAGATGAAGAGGACAAAAAAGATGACACCACAAGCTCCTCTGGTAAAGGAAAATGTTTTATTTTAAAAGGTCAATGAAAAACATAAGAACTATTTGCCAATTGTATAAGAAAAAAATGTTCAGTGGTGCTAGTTGAGCATCTGGAAAAAGCGTGATTAAATTGTTAAACATGCTACAGATGAAAAAATTTGAGCTGAAAGTAGTTTATTTTTGTGGCAGGCTTGCAATCTAGTAAGTGTCTTGCGAGTTCAAGAAACATTACTGCACAAAAGAAGTAGTTTTTGCAATATTGGGTACACTCTGTAGGCCTCCAAATATTGAATGACACCTCTATTTACTTAACTCTACCTCTCAAAGCCTGTGTTTGCTTAGTGATGTTGTTGTAATTTAGAGATCCAGGTTAATGCTTTGGACGGCAGTTCAAATCCTACCGCTGCAGCTGGTGGAATTTTAATTCCAGAATTATTTATTAATTGAATGTAAAGATATTCTAAGAAATGGTGACCATGAACTCCAGGATTTTCATAAAACCCCAACTAGCTAACGAACGTACTTCAAGCTGGGAAATCAGCCTTCCTTGCCTGTTTGTCAATAGACCTACATGTTAGTTGAATCTTAACTACCCTCTGAAATGGTCTTAGCAAGCCACTGAGCTGTACCAAGCTGCCGTAGAAAAATTAAAAAGGAATGAAATTGGATGGATTACCTGGCATTCACCCAGGCAGCAAAAACAAAAATGGCACACTGTCAACACCTTCTTTCTAATACCCAGAGGCTTGTGCAAAAATTGTGGAAAGCTGCTCACAGCAACTGCCTGCCATTGTTATACTTCCCAAATCGTGCCTTTCTGCTTCCCAGACACTTCCTCCATCTCTGGGTATGTCCTGTGCACAGGATAGATCCAGCAGAGTTGCTATCAAAGTGGTGGTATACATTGAGAAGGAGTTACCCTGGGAGTCCACAAAATTGACTTTGACTGCATGAGGTCTCATGGCATTAAGTTGAACATGGACAAGGAAACCGCTTGTTGATTTACCATCTACCACCACCCTTGGCTGATGAGTTGTTACACTCCTCCATGTTGGACACCATTTGGAATCACTGGGCTAGCAAGGTACAGAATGTAGTCTGGCTGAGGAGCATTTGCTGCAGGAATTTCTCAGTCTAGTGACCCAGGCCCATCCGTCTTCAGTCACTACATCAGTTATCTTTATTCCATTATAAGGTCATAAGTAGGGATGTTTGATTGCACAATATTCAATATCATTCATGACTTCTAAGATGCTTAAGCTGTCTGTAATCACTGGGGAATTGACGAACAAAGCAGATAAAAGACCTGGAGGTTTATTTGAGAAAAACAAAGATATATATGGATGGCAATAAGAGAGTTTGTAAACTCTGACTCCTAAGCTCTAACTTCAATATCTTTTATCGATCCCAGGCTGCTGCCGCCACAACTCTGGGCTACCATTTTCATTTGTCATATCGTGATGTGCACAGCGCATTCTTGTTACAATTCTTGTAATTGCATTTTCAAACATGAACAACCACTTTGGCTCCCCATGACAATACTCCATCTTTACAATTTGGCTCATTCTCTCTGACTTGGAACAGGCGAAATTCTTGAGGCCAACTGTGAAGGACATCCATTTGATTCAAGACAAAATGGGGTCCCTTTGGGCCCACAACTGATTTGTCATGTTGATACAACTAACATGTCCAGAAAGTTGAGAGCAAGCACAATTTCTTGGGGCACATGTGGTGAAATACCTTTTGGTAAAGGAAGGAGGCTTAAGGCCTTCACATTGGCAATATGGGTGCCTGGTTTATGTTAGAATGTACAGTCAGTTGTATGTTGCCAACATTGGATCCTCGCTAACACATAAAAACACAGTGGCTACCAGAACAGGTCAGGGGCTAGGAATACTGTGGTGAGTAACTCACCACCTGACTCCCCAAAGCTTTTCCACATCTACAAGGCACAAGTGTGATGGAATGCTCCCCACTTGCCTGGATAGGTGCAATTCCAACAACAACACAAGCTTGATACCATCCAAGACATAGCAGCCTGCTTGATTGGCTCACATCCGCTCCCTCCACCACCAATGCTCAATATATACTGCTGCTACTATCTACAAGATGCACTGCAGCAATTCACCAAAGATCCTTAGACAGCTCCTTCCAAACCCATGACCCCTTCTATCTAGAAGGACGAGGGTAGCAGGTATATGGGAACAGCACCATCTGCAGGTTCTCCGCCAAGCCAGTCACCATCCTGACTTGGAAATATATTGTCGCTCTTGCACGGTCGCTTGGTCAAAATCCTGGAATTCCCTCCCTAAAGTCATTTTAGGT
Source organism: Carcharhinus amblyrhynchos (assembly GCF_965287045.1). Lineage (NCBI taxonomy): Eukaryota > Metazoa > Chordata > Chondrichthyes > Carcharhiniformes > Carcharhinidae > Carcharhinus > Carcharhinus amblyrhynchos. Next base: position 92,686,974 of record NC_137325.1, read on the forward strand.
CAACCCACAGTACATGGACTGCAACAATTCAAGAAGGCAGCTCACCACCACTTTTTCAAGGGCAACTAGGGATGGGCAATGAATGCTGGCCAGCCAGTGATGCCCATGTCCCACTAATGAATAAAGAGAAACACAGTCCCCTCTGAGCAACCTGAAAAAAGTGGTTTACGGTCAGTATTTATTGTAAAGTGCCTTTGGTATATGTACTAATGAAACTATTTCATCCTGTAAATAATGGTCAAACTTTCCTTTTTGATCTGGTAGTAGGCCCTCTCAGCATCTGTTAGTGTTCTTGAACTGAAAGCTATAGGTCACTACTATACCTTCCTCAAGTCTGTGGGACAAAACTGCTCCTGTTTTGTTGGGCAACACATCACAGGTCACCACTGTTTTGCAGGGTCAAAATGTACCAAGCGGCTTAAACTGCAATCTAATTTTAACTTGCTCATTTTTTTCATTTCCAATGCCTTTTTCTCGTGAGAAGTGCATACAAGGGTTCCAGCGGTATGGACAGATCAGGAAAAGCTCATCTATAATAATTCACCATCCCCAGGATGAGTTAAATTCTGATACATTTCTGGAGCTGGTGCTTCCTGGACTGCCTTAACCATCTCCTCCATAGGATGCAGACCTTGAGTGTTGATCCTGAATCCTAAGTATGTTACTTTGTGGCCTTAAAATATGCATTTTTCTCTCTTGAACCTTGTCTCTGCCTCTTCTAATCTTTCCAATGCTTCCTCCTAATTTGCCAAGTGTTCTTCAGAAGCTCCTGTAATTAATACGTCATCCAAATAAACAACTATCTTGTCAAGCCCTGTAACAATGTGGCACACGCTAAAGTTCTGAGCAACAGCTGTATATATTGATATAAATCTTCATGGGTCTTGATTGTTATGAATTCCCTAGATGCCTCATCTAACTCTTATCTGCTGATGATTTGTAGAATTTCATATTAGTCCTCCAGCTAACTTGACGTACAGATCTTTGATTTTTTGGTATAGGATACTGATCCAGCTTTGCTGCTTGATTGATGGCTAACTTCTCATCTCTGAATATCCTGACAGTTCAGCCGAACAGAGATGATGGCAGAGGTCCACTCGGAGAACCACACAGGCTTAATTATTCCCAAGTCTCCCACTGCTTGAGCTCTGCCTTGTTTTCTTGTGTTAGCATAGGGTTCTAGGCGCAATCTGTAGAACTTGAGTGTTGCCTCAGGATCAGAGCAGATTTTTGTACTCTGCCTTGCCCAGTTTGCTCTGAAATACTTTTTGGCATTTCTTTAATATTTCATGAAATTTACCTTTTATTAATGCTGAAAATCTTAAACCAATACAGTTGGATCTGGCAGGACCAGACTTGGCCCTTGACCACAATGGTAACTGGGCTGATTACTGTTGTTAGGTTACTGGTGCTACTGTGGTACAGAGTATTTTCAAGGCTTCTCCAGTGTACCTGGCAAGCCTCGCCATTGTGCTTTTCAATTTAAGGGGCCACTCCACCTTACATCTGCTCTTCTGTGTCAGAGGCTTCTGTATCCACCTTCATTTTTAGTGGTTGATCTTTCCCCATTAACACAATTACAATTGGGGTTGACTTGCTCACTCCCAATTGTAATTGAGTATTGTTTACTTTGTAAACTTCAGGTTTTTCTTTGGAGTCATTTTCTAAACTATGCATCAGAGTTGTATTTTATTTTGTTGGCCCTTTTGTATGTTTTGTTTGGCTTTACATTTAATCCTAATATGCCGCCTCCTGTTACAGGCAAAACAAGTTGCATCTTTAAATGTATACTTCTCCTGAGGGTGCTCTCTCCCACATCGGTATTCTCCAGTGACTAACCAAGCTTTCGGTTAGGTGTGCAGAGCGGTACTTATGAAGCAAAAGTGAGAAGTATCTAGTTTTTTTAGTTTTAGTTTATTAGTGTCACAAGTAGGCTTACATTAACAGTGCAATGAATTTAATGTGCAAATCTCTTTATTATCTTAGAGTTAAGATGACAGTTGGAGTCCAAGAGCCATTGAATTTACAAGCTTTCTTATCACTGTCTTGTGCACATTGTTGTTTTTCTCAAATAAACATGTTTCAAAATTTGCAAATGAGACAAAATCTGGAATTACTGTGAACTGTGAAGGGAATAGTAATGGACTTTAAGGTAATGTAAGCTGGTGAAAAGAGTGAAACGTGGAAGATGAAATTTGACAGAACTATGAAGTGATGCATTTTGATTAGAAGGAAGAGAAAAGGCAAGATAAACTATAAAATATAATTCTAAAGCAAGAGCAAAGGCGCCTAAGGGTGGGTATATGAGCAGAAATCATTGAAGATGGTAGGACAGGCTGAGCAAGTGGTTAATAAGACATTCAGTATCCTGGTTTTTGTAAGAAGAGGAACAGGATGCAAAAGCAAGGAAGATATGCTGAACTTTATAAAATACTGGCTTAGCCTCAACTGGAGTAGTGTTCAGTTCTAGCATTGTATTCAGGAAGGCTACCAACACACTGGAAAGGGTACAGATGGATTTACCCAAATGGTTCTGGGGATGAGAAACTTCAGTTATATGAATAGAGTGGTAAAGCTGGGACTGTTCTCCTTGGAGAAGAGAGAGGTGATTTGATAAACAAACCTTCCATTTAATGGAACAGTCAAAAACCAGAGGATACTGATATCTGATGAATGATAAGAGCCTGAGGCAAAAGTGATTGGTTCTGTTCTTGGAATGCAGTGCCTGGGATTTTGGTGAGGCTGATGCAATCCTGAATTTCAAAAGGAAATTGAATAATTGCCTGAAAAGAAAAGTTTGCAGAGCTACAAGGAAAAGACAGGAGTGGGATGTATTATGTAGTCCTGTCAGGGACCAAGCAAAATCCAGGTTGGGTTAAACAAAGAGATGATAGATGGTGTGTCCAAGCAAGGAATTAAAATGTTGCTGATCCTTTTCTCACCAATCTGCTGGCACCTCAGTTTCTCTGCCTGTTTCCCATCTTATCAGGCTCTTGGTTTGACTAATGGCTCAGTTTATCTTGGTAGCAATCCCTTCCTCACTCCAATAAATAAAGGTAGCTTGCAGATTCATCTACATTGATTCTAGATTTTCTCTGCCATGTAGAGATTTCCCAGGAAATGGGGAAAACCTTAAGGTGGCTTAAGGTGCATTGGCCCTAAATATTTATTGCAACACCATACTCTGCATTTCCTGAACACACTGAAATTTGGGGTTTTTTACAGGGCTGTCAATCTTTGGCCGCAGTGTAGTATTTAGGCAATCATATTTGAATAATGGCTGACAGGAAAAATAGCGTTGCGTATTCATTTAGAAATCAAGTATTTATCCTGGTGCTAGGTGTCACAAATGTTGCTCATTTGGAATGCACTTAGGTCCGATGTAAGCATTTCATCCTTGTTTTAACTCGAGCAAGTATTGCTGCCTAAATACTTGGACTTCAAAAAAAAATCTTGTGATTATAGCAATAATTGTACCACTTGCTTTTCTGTCATGTCATGTTTGAATGATGATTGCGTTATATTCTGATTATCAAATTACCTTTTTTTTTTGAACTGTGGCTGTGTTAAGAGTAATGCGCAGACTGAGTTCAGCTCCTTTGAAGCCAGATGAGAAGGCGATCTAATGTAATCTCAAACTTTATAATTTTGTAATTTTTACTGGGTTAATATATTCTATTTCTATACCATGTTTAATATTTATGAAGACCCATGAAGCTTGTTCTGGCCTTAACTACTTTTGTCCTACCAGTCGCATGTAAATTATAACATGGAAATGCACTATTTATCTCCTTCAAAATAAGTGGCTTAAATAATTACAGCCTCAAGTTTCATTTAGTAATGTTGTTCACTGGTAGGAATAGATAAATACTGAACTTTTTTTAGCCTTTGTCTACCATTCCTCAACACTTGAGACTAAAAGCTAAATTATCAGTCTGAATATATAAGATGATGATTGTGTAGTTTTTACACATCTTTCACTATTTTGTGATAAGTGAAATTTTCAATGCAAAACCTTTTGCTGATTATAAACTATTATTTCATTCAGAGGCAAACTCCAGATGTCAAACCCCTGTTAAGATGAAACTGACATCTGATCTTTCGGATGTGGAGTGGAGTGGAGCTGAAGCCTCACTGTTCCGAGTTTTACATGGCACTTACTACAATAACTTCTGTGCTATTGCCAAGTTATTGGGAACCAAAACATGTAGACAGGTAAAAATCAATAATTAATTGCAAGGTCAGTAAAAGTAGATAAAACTATTCTGCACTTGGAAAATATATTTCCAAAGGCCAGTAAAGCCCTTAAAGTAAAAACGCTATTGTTTTTCTGCAAAACTATTTTTAGAATGAGTAGGACCCAGTGAATCTAAGAACTAGGAACAAAAGTAGGCAATTCAGCCCCTCGAGCCTGCTCTGCCACTCAAAATGGTCATGAATGATCTTGTCTCAGCCTCGAATCCACTTTCCTACCCATTTTCCATAACCCTTCACCCCATTGCTTTTGAGAGAAGTAATTTCTCCTCATCTCAGTCCTCTTTATCCCAAAACTATGATCTATTGTTCTAGAGTGTCCCAGAGGAGGAAGCTTCCACTCTATATGGATCTCCTCTCATGTTTCTAAACTCAAGGATGTAGACCCAAATTGCTCAACCTCTTTGTACGACAAGCCTCTTCATCTCTGGAATCAATCAAGTGAACTGTCTCTAATGCCACTACGTTCTTCCTCAAATAGGGAACCAAAACTGTACACGGTATTTCCGGCGCCGTCTCAGCATTGCCTTTTATGGTTGCAGCAACACTTACCTACTTTTTTACTCCTTTTTTTAGCTGTATTATTACCTGCTATATCTGCATACCAGTTTTCTGTATGTCAAACGAAAGGACACCCTTATCCCACTACGCTGAAGCACCCCAAAGTCTCTCTTAATTTAGATAATTTGCTTATGTGTTTTTCCTACCAAAATGGATAACCTCATACTTATCCATGTTAATTTCCATCTGCCACATTTTGGTCTGCTCACCTACCTAAATCCATTTGTGAATTTCGTATTTCTTCAATGCAACTTAACTATCCCACCTATTTTGGTAACGTCTGCAAATTTGGCTATATTACCTTCTATACCTGTATCCAAGTCATTGATATAGATTGTAAATAGTTGAGGCCTGAGAACTGAACCCTGTGGCACCCCACTAGTTATATCTTGCCAACCAGAAAAGACCCATTTATCCTGACTCTCTGCTTTCTGTTGGTTAGCCAATCCTCTATCCAAGCTTAAAAAAAAATTACCCCAATCCCATGTGAACTAACCTTGTGTATTAACCTTTTTGGTGGCATCTTATCAGATGCCTTCTGAAAATCCAGATATGCTACATCTACATGATCCTTGTTATCCACTTGGCTTGTTACATCATCAAACAACTCAAGTGAATTAGTCAAATGTCATTTACCCTTCATAAAGCTATGCTGACTCTTGGATTGCATTTTAACTTTCTAAATATCCTGTTATCTTTGATAATGAATCCCAATTTTCCCAACAACAGATGTTAAACTAACTGGCCTATAGTTTCCTCCTTTCTGCCTCTCACCTTTTTGGAATAAGGATATTGCATTAACATTTTCCAAATCCACTGGAATCTTTCGTGCATCCAGGAAATTTTGGATCCACTATCTTTGCTGCCATGTCCTTTAATTCCATTGGATATAGACCATCTTTCCCTGGGAACTTGTCTGCCTTTAATCCTAATAATTTGAATATTGTTTCCCTATTGATGATGATCATTCTAAGTTTCTTCCTTTTTATTACTTATTACTGCTGAAATGGTACTAGTATCCCCCAGCAAAATATTGATTTAGCATCTTTGCCATTTCTTTATTCCTCATTATTAACTCCCCAGTCTCACTCTCAAGGGACCAAGATTCACTTTAGCTACTTTGTTCTCTTTTTATATACTTAGAGAAGGTTTTGCTGTCCTTTCTTATTTTGTGCTAGTTTCCTTTCATAATTTATCTTTCTATTACTTTTTTAGTAACCCTTTATTGATGGTTAAAGTTTCCCAATCATCCAGCCAGCCACTGGCCTTTGCAATATGATATGCCTTAGTTTGTTATCCTTTTCTTCCTTGCTTGGCCATGGATTTTTTCCCCATTTGCAATCCTGCTATCTCTCTGGATTGTATTTTAGTTGGGAGAAATTGTGTATCTCCTTAAACAGTGACTGCCATCAACTGTCCTATCTTTTAGCCATGCTGCCCAGTCTGTCAGGGCCAAGTCTGTCGTTATGCCTGTGTAATTACCTTTGTTTAAATCCAGAGTGCAAGCCATAGATTCATTTGAGGTTTACAACATGGAAATAAGCCCTTCGGCCTAACTTGTCCATGCTGCCCTTTTTTTAAACCCCTAAGCTAGTTCCAATGTTACCCACGTAACTATCTAAATGCTTTTTAAAAGACAAAATTGTATCGCCAGTACTACTACTTCTGGCAGCTTGTTCCAGACACTCAACACCCTCTATGAAAAACGTTGTCCTTCAGGACCCTTTTGTATCTGTCACGTTAAACCTATGCCCTTTAGTTTTAGACTCCCCTATGTTTGGGAAAAGATATTGACTATCTAGCTGATCTATACCTCTCATTATTTTATAGACCTCTGTAAGATCACCCCTCAGCCTCCTATGGTCCAGGAAAAAAAAAATCCCAGACTATCCAGCCTCCTTTATAACTCAAACCATCAAGTCCTGGTAACATCCCAGTAAATCTCTTTTGCACTCTTTCTAGTTCAATAATATCCTTTCTATAATAGGATGACCAGAACTCTACACAGTATTCCAAGTGTGGTCTTACCAATGTCTTGTACAACTTCGACAAGACATCCCAACTCCTGTATTCAATGTTCTGACAAATGAAACCAAGCATGCTGAATACCTTCTTCACCACTCTGTCAACCTGTGACTCCATTGTCAAGGAACTATGAAACTGTATCCCTGGATCTTTGTTCTGTAACTCTCTCCAACGCCCTACCATTAACTGAATAAGTCTACCAAAATGCATCGCCCTACATTTATCTAAATTAAACTCCATCTGTCATTCGTCAGCCCACTGGCCCAATTAATCAAAATCCCTATTGCAGTCTGAGATAACCTTCATTGTCCACTATGCCACCAATCTTGGTGTTATATGCAAACTTACTAACCACGCCTCCTATGTTCTCATCCAAATCATTAATATAAATGACAAATAACAGTGGACCCAGCACCCTCAGGATCCCTGAGGCATACTGCTGGTCATGGGCATCCAGTTTGAAAAGCCACCCTCTGTTCTTGTGTCATCAAGCCAATTTTGTATCCATTTAGATACCTCATCCTGGATCCCATGAGATTTAATCCTGTGCAACAACCTACCGTGCGGTCTCTTGTCAAAGGCCTTGCTAAAGTCCGTGTAGACAACATCAACTGCACTGCCCTCATCGACCTTCTTGGTCACCCCTTCAAAAAACTCAATCAAATTTGTGAGACATGATTTTCCACTCAAAGCCATGCTGACTCTCCCTAATCAGTCCTTGCATCTCTAAATGCATGTAGATCCTTTCTGTCAAAATACCTTCCAACAACTTAGCCACTGCAGGTGTGAGGCTCATTGGCCTGTAGTTCCCAGGCTTTTTCCTGCAGCCCTTTTTAAACAAAGGCACAACATTTGGTTTGAATGGAATGGAATGGTTTAGTTGGACCAATGAGCGGCACAGGCTTGGAGGGCTGAAGGGCCTGTTTCCTGTTCTTTGTTTATTTGCCACCCTCCAATCTTTAGGCCTATGACTATCGATGATACAAATATCTCTGTTAGAGGACCCACAATGTCCTGGGATACACTTCATGAGGTCCCTAGGATTTATTTACCTTGATGCACTTTAAGACTTCCAGCACCACTACCTCTAATATGTACACTCCTCAAGACATCACTATTTATTTTCCCAAGTTCCCTAACATCCATGCTTTTTCTCAATAGTAAAGACTGATGAGAAATATTCATTTAGGATCTCACCCATCTTTTGTGGATCCGCACATAGATGACCTTGTTGATCCTTAAAAGGCCCTACTCCCTTCCTAGTTACACTTTTAGCCTTTATGTATTTGTAATAGCTCTTTGGATTCTCCTTCCCCTTATCTACCAAAACAGTCTCATGTCTCCTTTTTACCCTCCTGATTTGTGTCTCAATTCTACTCATACCCCCATACTCTTCAAGGGATTCACTTGATCCCAGCTGCTTAGGTATGTCATTTTGCTCCTTCTTCTTGACCAGGGTCATCCAGGTTCCCTAATTCTGCCAGCCTTGCCCTTCACTGTAAGAGGAATGTGCTTACCCTGAACCCTGGTTTACACACTTTTGAAAGCCTCCCACTTACCAGACGTTCCTTTGCCTTCCCACAGACTTCCCTCATTTAACTTTTGAAAATTCCTACCTGGTATCATCAAAATTGGCCTTGCCCCAATTTAGCGTTTTTGGGCCAGACCTATCATTCTCCATAACTATCTTAAAACTAATAAAATTATGGTCACTGGTTCCAAAGTGATCCCTCACTAACACTTCTGTCACCTGCCCATCCTTATTTCCCTCCCTCTTTAGTCAGGCCATCCACATACTGAATGAGAAATTCCTCTTGAATACACTCAACAAATTTGCCTCCATCCAACCCTCTAAACTATAGCTGTCCCTATCAATGTTGGGAAAGTTAAAATCCCCTACTATTACCACCCTAGTTTTCTTGGCGCTATCTGTATTTTCCTTACTTATTTGCTCCTCGATTTCCCGCTGACTATTTTGGAGGCTTATAGTACAACCCCATCAGAGAAATTTCCCCCTTCTTATTTCTCAGTTCTACCCATATAGATTCAGTAGTCGAACTCTCGGATATATCCCCTCTCAGTACTGCTGTGATGTTTTCCCTAATCAAAAATCCACCTCCCCTTCCTTTTATTTCCTGTTCGACCTTTCTTTTCCATAGCATCTGTACCCTGGAACATTGAGCTGCCAGTCCTGTCCCTCCCTTAGCCATGTTTCAGTAATTATAATATCCCAATCCCACGTACCCACCCACGCCCTGAGTTCATCTGCCTTGCCTGTCAGGCCTCTTGTGTCGAAATAAATGCAGTTTAATCTGGACTTCCCTTGCTATCTGCTCTGCTTTTGCCTCATCTGTCTGGTACTAGGGACCAAGTGTGGGACTCCAGTTTCTCACCCTCAAACTGAATTCAAGATTCAATCATAGAATGATCACTCGTCCTTAGAGGATCCTTAAATATGAGTTCATTACTTAATCCCTGCTCATTACACTATACCAAATCTAGAATAGCCTGCTCTCTGGTTGGTTCTACAATATATTGCTCCAAGAAGCAATCTCTAATGCATTCAATGAACTCTCCCTCAAGGCTACCTTTGCTAATTTGATTAATCCAGTTCATGTGCATATTAAAATCACTCATGATTATTACTGTACCTTTTTTACAAGCCCCCATTGTTTCTTGGTTTATAGTGTGCCCCACTATAGAACTACTGTTTGGGGACCTCTAGATTACTCCCATTGGCGACTTCTTTCCTTTGCTATTCCTTATTTCTGCCCAGACTGATTATACATCTTGATCTCCAGTCTTATAATCCCTTCCTTTGCTAGCAAAGCTACAACACCTTTCCTTTCTATTTTTCTGAAACTGAGTACCCTCGGATATTCGATTCCCATGCCTGGTCTCCTTATAACCATGTCTTAGTAATTGCCACCAAATCATATCCCTTTGTCTCTATTTGCACTGTTAGCTTGTTAATTTTGTTCCAAATGCTTCATTTATTCAGATACACAGCCTTTAAATTTGTTCTATTATGAAGATTTCCTACTCTTGTCTAATTACTTGTAAAATGAAGTTCACACGTTCTGTCCCTTCGTTTCATTTTCTAGGAATAATCCACCTCATCGCAAAACTGCACTCTGACCTTCTTTAATTTTGGTTTTCTAATTTTCCATGTAACCTAGCAGTCCCCAACCCCTTGATTTAAAGCCCCGTTTACAGCTCTAGTTGTACAATTCACCAGGATTCTGGTCCACGAAGACCATGCCGTCAGAACATCTGCTTCCTCCTCCCGCACTGGTGCCAATGTCCTATGAATTTGAACCAATTTCTCTCATGCCAACCTTTGAGCCATGCATTTACCTCTTGTAATCTTATTGACCCTATGCCAGTTAGCTTACATCTCAGGGAGTAATTCAGAGATTATAGCCTTTTCAGTTCTGCTTTTTAATTTTGCCCCTAATTATTCATATTTCCTCAGCAGAATTTCTCTGTTCTACTAAGGTACGGTACCTACATGGACCACAACAAGTGGATCTTTACCGTCCCACTCCAAGTTCCCCTGCGGCCCAGATGAGGTTTTTTAAGTTTATTTATTAGTATCATAAGCAGGCTTACATTAACACTGCAATGAAGTTACTGTGAAAATTCTCTAGTTGTCATATTCCGGCACTTTTTGGGTATACCAAGGGAGAATTTTTAGCGTGGCCAATTTATCAAACCAGCACATCTTTTTGACTGTGGGAGGAAATCGGAGCACCTGGCGGAAAGCCACGTAGATACGGAGAACGTGCATGCTCCACAGAGACAGTGATCCAAGCTGGGAATCGAACCCGTCCCTGGCACTGAGATAGCAGTGCTAACCACTGTGCTGCCACGGTATTGATATCCCAAACGTTGGCACCAGATGGGCAGCACAAACTGCGGGACTTTCAGTCTTGGCCACAGAACAGTGTTGCCCCTAACTATAGCTGTCCCCTATTATGACTAGATTTCTCTTTATCTTTTTTTCCCCACCCAGCATCACTTATAGTTTACACAATATCTATGACAATTGATGCACAGATCAGAGCATATTTTGGTCTGTATTTAAACTGTATTCAAAGCTTCAGATGTGAAGACTGTTTTCATGGGGGTCTGCAAACCAAAATAACCAAATTGAATGAAGAAATTATCAGACAAACTTCACAATTTGTAACTTTAACATGAATGTGAACAAAATTAATCATGAATTAATGGCAAATCAAATTTGGTATGATCTATAGACAAGAATTTGCAACAGGAGTAGGCAGTCTTTCAAACATGAACCACCATTTGATAAGATCATGGTTGATGTGATTGTGGCCTCTACTTTCTTAATTACCCCCAGTAACCTCTTTTTAAGGGTGAGTTAGATGGATACTCGATTGACAAAGGAATCAACAATCCCAGCTCCACTGCTTTCTGAAGAAGAATTCCACAAACAATCCTCTGGGAGAAGTTGCTGCTTAAATCTGATATAAATGGGAGACCCCCTTATCTTGAAACAGTGTTCTGTAATTCTCTTCCCTCCCACATCCTTTTAGCATCTATGCTGTCAAGGCCCCTCAATCTTCTATTTCAATGAGATCACCCCTCATACTTCTAAACTTCAGGCCTATGCTATCTAACCTCTTTAAAGATAGCTAACTAGTGTAATTTTTTTCGTGTTTCTTCTACTTTTACGAAATTAGAGAAACCTTTTATAGCAATGTCCTATTTATGGACAATTCCTAACAGTTAACTCACCAACAAATCAACTTGTGGCATTCCTATCATGTCACTGATTTTATTATTTTCAAACTCAGTCAGCACAGACTGACTCCTGAAGGCTGCTGATTTTAGGTGCTCTCTCAAAGTATCCTCAATTTCCCGAAGGCAGGCGAAATGAAGGCCCAAGGAATAGCAGGTTCAAATGATACCTTAGGAAGTAGTAGGCAGTACATTCTGCTTGTACGACTCCGGTTTCAGTCGCACAGGGACTTGATACATTCTCCACATTTGGTAGTATTTGCATAAATGGGGTTCCATCCACGCAATCTTACACACAGTAGTACCATTCTTTCTGGCATCTTCCCAACTCTCAGCTTCTGTCTCTTGGTTTCTCTGTTCTCGTCTGCCAGTCACTTGACCTCCATATTTTAACTTACTTTCTGTTTTGATTGCTTTCAAGTCATTAGATTACCTGGTCTCAGACCAGTATTTCTTACAATCCATAAACTATAATTGGTCTCTTTACAAATGATAAAAATTCATAGAAGTTCTTTTCAAACCTGTGTAAAACAATTAAACATTCCCCAAATATTTTGAAGTAATTACAGATTTTCATTGTTCCAGCTTCTGGGTCACAGCCATCACACTATTTGGTTACATAAGCAGTCATTAATACAGCAACCATATATCAAGGGCAGTGAGTGAACTGATCTTTCAGAAAAGAAACTGGATCCAAAACTGAACATGACATCTTTATGAAAATGGAAATAAAATTATAAAGCTAATAAGGAACAAGGGGGAGGCAATGGCATAGTGGTGTTTGCACTAGACTATTAATCCTGAAACTCAGCTAATGTTCTGGGGACACAGTTTCAGATCCTGCCACAGCAGATGGTGGAATTTGAATTCAATAAAAAAAATCTGAAATTAAGAATGTATTGATGGCCATGAACCATTGTCAGTTGTCAGAAAAACCCGTCCAGTTCACTAACGCCCTGCCGTCCTTAACTGGTCTAGCCTACATGTGACTCCAGAGCCACAGCAATGTGGCTGATTCTGCCTATCCTTAGGCAACTGGGGATGGGCAATAAATGCTGGCCAGTCAGTAGCGTCTATGTCCCACAAATGAATATTTAAAAAAATGAAAATGGAAACAAAATTACAAAAATTGTCATTTTTAGCTACTTGGAATTGGCTTCGATTCAGTAATTTTTGTCATAAATTTTCTCCAGGTAGTCATTATTCATGCATGCTGAGTTTCTAAGAATCAAAGTATTAGCATGTTTAATTTATCGCATTTAATTGGTAAAACATTGAAGCTGGCTGTTGTCTTGTTCAGGTGTATGCATTTGCAGTGAAAGAATCTAATATCATGGCCCGTGTCCCAGCAGAGGATGCTGATACACCCCCTAGAAAAAAGAAGAGAAAGCATAGGTAAGAATACTCTCAGTTAAGCATTCTTAATCCTTGGATGAACCTGGAAGTTGCTTATTACCATGCTAAGTTATCTTACCTGATCCAGTCTTAATCCTTGCAATACTTTGTCCATATGTCATTTGTGCAACAAAATTGAATGATTAAAGTTTTAAAATGTATTTTTCCTAATTCAGTTTATAGCTTATAACGTTGACCCCAAAAGTCAATTAATCTGACTATAGAAGTATAACTCAAACCTTTTGATTTCACTATTTTTGACACAGCATATCCAATGGCCTAATTGGATGTGATTTGCTGGAATCCACAAATTCTGGAACCCACATCAATTTTTTTCTGAAATAGAAGTGTTATCAAAGATGGGCCAACTAATTAAAGTGCTGAAACTGTTCACCAGTGTCAAATATTGACTACTACCAGTCAGTAATGCATTCACAGCTTGCTTTGAATTGCTTTGATATAGGCAAGTGTCAGGATTCCAATATACTGGTACTGATGGTGATCAAAAGCAACAACTCAACTGTTTATCAAGAAATTTTAGCTTTTTATATTGAAGAAAGACAATTAAAGATTTAAGCTAACCCTTCTCCCAGTTTATAATCCCTGGCTTTTAGACAAACACTCTCTCTCCAACTGCTCCCATTTCCTCTTTTGTCCTTCAACCCAGCCATGCTTGTGCTCATTTCCCTTTCCTGCAACTTCCCCAATTAATTTATATTGCCACTCTTTACCTAGTTCGCATTTGCAAATTCCTCATCTTACAGCTGATCAGCATAATTCTGTGGCTCTCATTTCCCAGTGCTATTCTTGAACCCTACTTCCACACAGTTTTCATGTCCACAACCTCTACCCAGAAGAGCTTTCAAACTCTGTTAAGCAGTATTGGGAATTTCTGCTGGCTATTGCTGCCACGGTTTTGAATGCTACTGTCCCCTGGCAGGACCTGGTTCTTGCAAGTTCCCAACTGTGCAGCAGCTTTCAAAATCAGTAGCCACGAGATGAGAATTGCAGAGTAGATTGGTGGAGATGACCCCAGAATGATGCTGGTTTATATCTGCAGAACAGTACATAATGCTCATAAAATGCCAGCTGCCAAGCACAGATGGTTGGCATATATGCAGGGATCTGGCTGAACATGATATCATCTCAGCAATGCGCCATCACCTAGAGAAAATTGAGTTAATGTGTGATTATCCACAGACAAATCTCAATGGAAAGTTTCAAAACAACTGCTGCAATTTTGCAGCATAAGGCAATGCAAATAAATTGTCATTCCCACTGTTTCCTTTTTATAGCTGGGATCATTTGCAAGATTCAAGCGCAGGAGATGACCATAATCCTTAAAACCCTACACTGGCTGAGGAAGACTTGGTTCTCAGACCCTTTTAACGTTGAGTGTTGGCCAACATTAAACGGGACCTGTTGTCACAGACGGTGAGTCAGATGTGACACAGTGCTCCTTGCTTTTAATTTCAAGGCTTAACCCATCAGAGAGACAGGCCTAACTGCAAGGGTTTCTCTTTGATTGTAGATACATTATTGGCATCACAATAAGCTACATCAGAACGTTACTGCCAGGATAATTGTGCTTCCTTCAGCATTTTGGAACCATAATTTATTTCACTGTTATGGGGCTATTTTAACATCTATTGCTTTGTTTTCTAGGTTTCATGAAATTTATTGGAAATTGTAAAGGTAGAAATGCAACAAATATTTGTATATTCTGTACATATGTGCTGAATAGGTAGCTTTAGCCCCTCAAGTGGATTTACGTTCTCCGTAGAATCCCTGCAGTGCAGGCAGCTCCCATTCAGTACATTGAGTTTGCACGTCTTCATCTTATCCCCATTCCTGTAATCCTGCACTCTTCTCTTACCCAATCCACCTGACCTATACATCTTTGGACTGTGGGAGGAAACCAGAGCACCCAGAGGAAACACACTTGGAGAACATGCAAACTCCACACAGTCACCCAAAGTTGGAATCCAACCCAGATCCCTGGAACTGTGACATTAGTTCTAACTAACCAGTAGTGCTAGGAATAGTAAGGGGAGAAAGACGCTGGTGGGTGTGGTCTGTAGGCCCCGAATAATAACTTTGTGGTGGGGCGGGCTATAAACAAACAAATAATTGATGCGTGCAGAAACGGAACGGCGATAATTATGGGGGATTTTAATCTGCATATTGATTGGATGACCAAAGTCGGATGCGGTGGGCTTGAGGAAGAGTTCTTGGAATGCTGTCGGGATAGCTTCCTTGAACAATATGTAACGGAACCTATGAGGGAATGAGCTATCTTAGATTTGGTACTATGTAATGAGGCAGATAGAATTAGGGATCTTCTTGTGAGGGATCCTCTTGGGACGAGTGATCATAGTATGGTTGAATTTCTGATGCAGATGGAGGATGAGAAAATAGGGTCCTGAACCTGTGTCCTCTGTTTGAACAGAGGGAAGGAAGTATGATAAGATGAGGGCGGAATTGGCGAATATAGATTGGGGGCGCAGATTGGTTGGTAGGACAGCTGAGGAACAGTGGAGGACTTTTAAGGAGATCTTTTTCGGTACTCAGCAGAAATATATTCCGATGGTAAAGGAGGACTGTAAGATGAGATAACCAGCCGTGGTTATCGAAGGAAATAAAGGAGAGTATTAAAAGCTGGTGCGTTCAGAGCGGCTAAAAATAGTGGGCAATTAGAAGATTGGGAAAGGTGTAAAAAAAAACAAAGAATGACTAAGAAAGTGATAAAGAAAGGAAAGATAGAGTATGAAGCTAAGCTAGCTCTAAATATAAAAGAAGTAAAAGTTTTTACAAATATATAAAGAAGAGTCTGCCTAGAGTGAATGTTGGACCCTTGGAGGACGAGAGGGGGGATTTAGCAGTGGGTAATGAGGAAATGGCTGAGGCTTTAAGTTTTTGTGTTGGTCTTCACGGAGGAGGAGGACACAAATAGCTTGCTGAATATTAAAAATAGAAGGATGATAGGAGATGAGGTCCTTAATGTAACTACTGTCACGAGAGAGGTAGTGCTTGATAGACTAACGGGACTGAAGGTAGACAAGTCCCCGCAACCAGGTGGAATGCATCCCAGGGTTCTGAAAGAAATGGCAGAGGTGATAGCGGATGCCTTAGTAATTATTTATCAAAATTCGCTGGACTTTGGGGAAGTGCCAGAATATTGGAAAACGGCTAATGTTATGCCGCTGTTTAAAAAAGGTAGCAGACAAAAGGCAGGAAATTATAGGCCAGTTAGTTTAACGTCCATAGTTGGAAAAATGCTAGAATCCGTCATCAAAGAAGAAATAGTGAGACACCTAGAAAAGAATGGTTTGATCAAGCAGACACAGCACAGATTTGTGAAGGAGAAGTCGTGTTTGATGAATTTATTGGATTTCTGTGAGGATGTGACTAGTGTGGTAGACAGAGGGGAACCGGTGGATGTGGTGCTTTTAGATTTCCAGAAGGCGTTTGATAAGATGCCTCACAAAAGGTTGCTGCAAAAGGTTAGGGTGCACGGAGTTGGGGGTAAGGTGTTAGCGTGGATAGAGGGTTGGTTGTCTAATAGGGAGCAGGGAGTTGGAATCAATGGGTGCTATTCTGGTTGGCAGTTGGTGACTAGTTGAGTGCCGCAGGGATCGGTGCTGGGGCCTCAACTGTTTACCATTAACATAGACGATCTGGAGGAGGGGGCTGAGTGTAGGGTAACAAAATTTGCTGATGACACGAAGATGAGTGGAAAAGCAAATTGCGTGGAAGGCGCGGAAAGTCTGCAAAGAGATCTGGATAGGCTGAGTGAGTGGGCGAGGACCTGGCAGATGGAGTGTAACATTAGCAAGTGTGAGGTTATCCATGTTGGTAGAAATAATAGTAGGAGGGATTATTATTTAAAAGGCGAAAAGCTGCAGCATGCTACGGTGCAGAGGGACCTGGGGGTTCTTGTGCACGAATCGCAAAAACCCAGTCTGCAGGTGCAGCAGGTGATCAAGAAGGCGAATGGAATGTTGGCCTTTATAGCGAGGGGGATAGAATATAAAAGCAAGAAGGTCTTGCTGCAACTGTACAGGGCACTGATGAGGCCACAACTGGAGTACTGTGTGCAGTTCTGGTTGCTGTATTTGCAAAAGGATATGTTGGCCTTGGGAGGAGTGCAGAGAAGGCTCACTAGGCTGATACCAGAGATGAGGGGGTTAGCCTATGAGGAGAGATTAAATAGACTGGGTCTGTACTTGTTGGGGTTTAGAAGGATGAGGGGGAATCTTTTAGAGACATATAAGGTAATGAAGGGGCTAGATAGGGTAGAGGTAGAGAGATTCTTCCGGCTTAGAAAGGATAGCAGAACTAGAGGGCACAGCCTCAAAATGGGGGGGAGGTGTCAGTTTAGATCAGAGTTGAGGAGGAACTTCTTCACTCAAAGGGTGATGAGTCTCTGGAATTCTCTGCCCATTGAAGTGGTGGAGGCTACCTCGCTGAATATACTTAAG
The DNA here is from genome assembly GCF_965287045.1 of Carcharhinus amblyrhynchos. Taxonomy (NCBI): domain Eukaryota; kingdom Metazoa; phylum Chordata; class Chondrichthyes; order Carcharhiniformes; family Carcharhinidae; genus Carcharhinus; species Carcharhinus amblyrhynchos. The sequence goes on from NC_137325.1 coordinate 92,704,454, forward strand.
TCACTGGTAGATAGGTTTCTGATAGACAAGGGAATTAAGGGTTATGGGGAGAAAGCGGGGAAGTGGAACTGATCCACTTCAGATTAGCCATGATCTTGTTGAATGGCAGGGCAGGCTCGAAGGGCTAGATGGCCTACTGCTGCTCCTATTTATATGTTCTTATGTAACCACTGTGCTACCATTCTAACCCTTTCTACTTCAGAAATTTTGATCAAAAATCTAGGCTGCCACTCCATTATTGTACTACAAGTGCTGCATTGTTGGTGCTTTCTTTCAGATGAGATACTAAACGGAAACCTGTACCTTCCCATGTGGGCATGAAAGATCCTACGACAGTATTTCAAAGAAGAGCAGCATCGTGGCCAATATTTGTGTCTCGATGTCATGTAACCAAATTATTCGGGCATTTATTGTAATTGGGACCTATTTGTTTGCTAATTGCTGTTGCCTTTGTAACAGCATTGGCTACACTTTAAAACTTAATTGTCTGGAAAGCACTTTGGTTGTGAAAAGTGCACTATAAATGCAAGTTGGTTCAGCTCAGTTGGCTGGACAGTTGGTTAGTGATGCAGAGTGACGCCAACAGCATGGGTTCAATTTCTATACTGGCTGAGGTTATTCATGAAGGCCCATCTTCTCAATCTTGCCTTCGCCAGAGGTGTGGTGATTCTCAGGTTAAATCTCCACCTCAAAAGCCATCTGGGGTGATGGTGACTTTATAAATGCAAATTTTAAAAAGTATTTTGACCAAATTGCTCTAGTATATTTCAGTTCATCTCATTAATATTCAATATAATATATTGGTTCTCATTATCTTTTCTATGGTTTGGTAATTGTATAAGGTAGTTTTGTTTCTGTATTTGTTCCATTAATCACCAAGCTGCTGAATTTTCTTTTAGCTGGTCATACTTAGCATGCTTTCAGAATAAGAATAGAATTGAATATGCATTTATATTTTGTGTAACAGTAGCCAATGTAAAAAAAATTGCTTCGTTTAGTAGCAAACATTGAGAAATTTGACGTTTACAGACACTGAGACACTAGTAATATATGTCAAGTTTTGGATTGAGCAGGATGGTGATGTTGAATAGTATATAGTATTGCAAATGTGCGTGTGTTATATGCATGTATATTTATATAAAAACAGAATTTACTCATATAGACATCTGAAGGCCTTTTCTGTTTGTTTCAGGTTGTGGGCTGCGCACTGTAGAAAAATACAGTTAAAGAAAGGTTAGTAATCTAAATAAACACCTTTTATGCTGCAGAACTTCCTCTTTTTAAACGAAGTGCCAGAACAATCTGCATTTTTTCTTATGATAGTTCGCTGACTGTCTTTGGTTATTTTACCTAGATGGTTCATCCAATCATGTTTACAACTACCAACCCTGTGATCATCCACGTCAGCCCTGTGACAGTTCCTGTCCTTGTGTTATGGCTCAAAACTTCTGTGAAAAGTTCTGTCAATGTAGTTCTGAATGTAAGTATATATAGAAATAATGTAATTTTCAATGACCGTTCCAAATCTCTCATCCAGTGTAAACAAATACCTTCCACATGGTTGGCAATAACCATGATGTCTAGGTAAAATAATGTTGACTATTACTAATCTAATTTTCAAATTTATTTTGTTCGGAGCGCAGCAATTTTTGTTGCTGCTTGGACATCACCCCTGAAGTAAATAAGAAAGTGATTGAATTTTTTTTAATTTTAATTAACTCAACAGAGCATCCGCAACACTCTGGGGTAGAGAATTCCAAAGATTCACATTTGCTAAGTGAAAAGAATTTTCTCTTCAGTTCAGCCCTGAATGATCTGTTTTCTGGAAATAGTATCGTCCCAGGGAAACAGCCTTACAGTGCCTCAATTTTTTACATTTCAATGAGATCCACTGTCATTCATTGTTAACTTCAATGTAAAGATGTATTCTGCCAATCTTCCCTCATAGGATAATCCTGTATGCAGGAATCAATGTAGTGAAGCTTTGCTGCGTCTGTTGTAATGCAAGTTTAATCCTTCCTTGGCTAAGAAGACTGAACTATTCACTTCTCAGCAAAACCTTACTTCTCTATTCCAACTGTCTTGCAATACAGGCCATTTGCTTTCCTAATTGCTTGATGTATCTGCACTTTAGCTTGCTTTCCCCTAACTACAGTATGAATTACATGATCAAAAGTCTAAATAAATTTGCCAAAACTATCTTCCTTTAATTAAGCCACGTCGACTCTGCCTAACATCTTTTTCCCAAGTGTCCTGTTATGATTTAATAAATCCAGCAGTTGATGTCAGGCTACCCCTCTACTGTCTTGACTAGAATAAAGAAACATAGAACACTACAGCACAAACAGGCCCTTCGGCCCACGAGTTGCGCCGATCACATCAACACCTATCTATAACCCCCAATCCCATAAAACCCCATATACTCATCCAGAAGTCTTTTAAAAGACCCCAGCGAGTTCGCCTCCACCACCACTGACGGCAGCCGATTCCATTCACTCACCACCCTCTGAGTGAAAAACTTACCCCTAACATCACTTCTGTACTTTCCTCCCCGCACCTTAAACCTGTGTCCTCTCGTAGCGACCATTTCAACCCGGGGAAATAGCCTCTGAGAATCCACCCTATCTATTCCTCTCAACATTTTATAAACCTCTATCAGGTCGCCTCTCAACCTACGTCTCTCCAGGGAAAAGAGACCCAGTTCCCCCAACCTAACTTCATAAGGCATGCCTCCCAGTCCAGGCAACACCCTTGTAAATCTCCTCTGTACCCTTTCAATAGCTTCTACGTCTTTCCTATGGTGAGGCGACCAGAACTGCGCACAGTACTCCAAATGAGGCCTGACAAGGGTCTTATAAAGTTGCAGCATTACTTCCCGACTCCTAAACTCAATCCCTCGATTTATGAAGGCCAGTACACCATACGCCTTCTTGACCACCTCTTCCACCTGCGAGGCCGATTTAAGAGTCCTGTGGACCCGGACCCCAAGATCCTTCTGCTCCTCAACACTACCAAGACTCCTGCCCTTGATAGTGTACTCGTTCATCCCGTTGGTTCTGCCAAAATGGACGACTACGCATTTATCCGCGTTGAAGTCCATCTGCCACTTCTCTGCCCAGTCCTGCATCCTATTTATGTCCTGCTGCAACTTTTGCCATCCTTCCAGACCATCCACGACACCACCGACCTTCGTGTCATCAGCGAACTTACTTACCCATCCTTCCACTTCCTCATGCAGGTCATTTATGAAAATGATAAACAGCAAGGGTCCTAGCACAGATCCCTGGGGCACTCCACTGGTGACTGACCTCCATTCAGAAAAAGACCCATCCACAACCACTCTCTGCCTTCTGCAGGCAAGCCAGTTCTTGATCCACAAGGCCAAAGGCCCTCGGATCCCATGCCCTCTCACCTTCTCAAGAAGTCTTGCATGGGGGACCTTATCAAACGCCTTGCTGAAGTCCATGTACACCACGTCCACGGCACTTCCTTCATCAATGTGTTCAGTCACATTATCGAAGAACATAAAAAGAGGGAAGCAGTCATTTAAAATGTGGAAACCCCCCAGCAGTAGGGCATATTAGAATCCAATTCTGTCCAACTTTGGTAATTGTAAAAGTTAGTTTTTTTGCATTTGTTTCCTTAATCTCCAAGCTGCTGACCGTTGTAGTTAACTAAGTATTTGTTTACAACAGCAACTTGCATTTATAATATGTCTTTAATGTAATAAAACTTTAGAAGCACCTCAAAGGTGACATCAAACAAACAATTGACACTAAGCTACATGAGGAGATAAGAGGACAATTTTCAAAAGCTTGGACAGCTATTTGGGTTTTAAGCTTCTTAAAACGTGAAAGAGATATAGGTTGAGTGCTTCAGGGAGAGAATTGTGAGCATGCGGCCTAAGCAGATGAGGCAAAACTGCCAGCGATGAAGCAATTAAAATCTGGAATATGCAAGTATCTAGAACTGTCAGAGCACAGAAATCATGAAAGCTTAGAGTTGGAAGAGTTTGATATGAGAATGGTGAGGCCATACTTCACGGAGGAGGACGTGAATAATTTGCTGGGTGTTAGCGATGGAAAGGTGGTAGGACTGGAAGGTCTTAATGACATTACTGTTACTAGAAAGGCGGTGCTCGACAGACTGGAGGGGCTGATTGTGGACAAGTCCCCAGGACCGGATGGAATGCATCCGAGGGTTCTGAAAGAAATGGCGGAGGTGATAGTGGATGCCTTGGTGGTTATTTTCCAGACGTCGCTGGATTCCGGGGAAGTGCCGGATGATTGGAAAACGGCTAATGTTACGCCGTTGTTTAAGAAGGGTGCCAGGCAAAAGGCGGGGAATTATAGGCCGGTTAGTTTAACGTTTGTGGTAGGTAAAATGTTAGAATCTGTCATTAAGGAGGAAATTGCGAGGCATCTTGAAGGGAATTGCTTGATAGAGCAGACGCAGCACGGTTTCATTAAGGGGAAGTCGTGTCTGACAGATTTATTGGAGTTCTATGAGGATGTGTCTAGGGCGGTGGATAGAGGAGAGCCGGTGGATGGGGTCTTTCTAGATTTTCAGAAGGCGTTTGACAAAGTGCCTCACAAGAGGTTATTGCAGAAGGTCGAGGGACATGGAGTTGGGGGTAGGGTGTTAGCGTGGATAGAGGATTGGTTGTCAAATAGGAGGCAGAGAGTGGGGGTCAACGGGTGCTATTCGGATTGGCGGATGGTGACTAGTGGAGTGCCCCAGGGGTCGGTGCTGGGGCCTCAGCTTTTTACCATTTATATAGATGATCTGGAGGAGGGAAGCGAGTGTAGAGTGTCGAAATTTGCTGATGACACCAAGATTGGGGGAACGGCAAATTGTGCGGAGAGTGTGGAGAGTCTGCAGAAGGATCTAGATAGGCTGGGCGAATGGGCCAGGAAATGGCAAATGGAATTTAATGTTGGCAAGTGTGAGGTGGTCCACTTTGGTAGGAAGAATGGTAGGAAGGACTATTACTTACGGGGCGAAAAACTGCAGCAGGCGACGGTGCAGAGGGACCTCGGGGTCCTTGTGCATGAGTCGCAAAAACCCAGCTTGCAGGTGCAGCAGGTGGTCAGGAAGGCGAATGGGATGCTGGCCTTCATAGCGAAGGGGATTGAATATAAAAGTAGGGAGGTCTTGCTGCAGCTGTATAGGGCATTGGTGAGGCCGCAACTGGAGTACTGTGTGCATTTTTGGGCACCGCACCTGCGCAATGATATTTTGGCCTTGGAGGGAGTGCAGAGGAGGTTTACTAGGCTGATACCGGAGTTGAGGGGGTTGAGCTATGAGGAGAGGCTGAATAAACTGGGCTTGTACTCGTTAGAGTTTAGAAGAATGAGAGGAGATCTCATTGAGACGTATAAGATGATGAATGGGATGGATAGGATAGAGGTGGAAAGACTCTTCCAGCTCAAAAAAGACAATAGGACTAGGGGGCACAGCCTCAAGATAAAAGGGGGGCGGTTTAGAACGGAGTTGAGGAGGAACTTCTTCACTCAAAGGGTGGTGAATCTCTGGAATTCTCTGCCCGTTGAAGTGGTGGAGGCTGCCTCGCTAAATATTTTTAAGACGCGGGTTGATGGGTTTTTGATAGGAGAGGGGATTAAGGGTTATGGGGAGAGGGCGGGAAAGTGGAACTGAGCAGCGACAGATCAGCCATGATCTTATTGAATGGCGGGGCAGGCTCGAAGGGCTGGATGGCCTACTCCTGCTCCTATTTCTTATGTTCTTATGTTCTTTTCTTATGAAAAGCAAACAATAGGAGCCAAAGTAGGCCATTTTTCTCCTCAAATCTGATGTGACTGTGGCTAAAACCCCACTTTCTTGCCTGTCTCCTAAAATCATTGGCTCCCTTGTCAGTCAAAAAATCTAACTTGACCTTGATTATATTCAATAACCCAGCCTCCATTGCTCTCTGAAGACCAGAATTCCAAATACTATGATCTGCTCAGAAAAGATGTATTATTTCTTGTCTCTATTGAATGGGAGACACCTTAGTTTAATTCCATTAAATATAGGCCCAACCATTCCTAATGAAACAATCCCTTCATCCCAGAATAACTTCTCTAAACTGCTTCCAATGTAAACAGATGCTCAAGTAAGGAGATCAAAACTGTATATAGTCCTCTAGATATGGTGTCACCAATGCCAACAGTTGTAACATGATTTCCCTTGTTTTAATACTTTGAATCTGTATCCTCTAGTTTTTTGATGACATTTAGGACTGATAAATGACAAGTAACATGAACAGGCATGAACAAAAGAATTGTGGATGGTACTGAGCACCGTATAAAATAAAGACAGAAGGGGCAGGAACAGAGGGACCTTGTTGTAAATGTACGTAAGTCATTATAAGATGATAGAGAGTGTGGAGAGATCAGTTAATAAATAATGTGTTATCTTGGGCTTTATTAATAGGGGCATTGAGTACAAGAGTAAGGAGGTCATGTTGAACTTGTGTAATATGCTAATTGGGCCTTATCTGGAATACTGCATCCATTTCTGGATGCCATACCTGAGGAAAGATGTGAGTACATTGGAGAGGGTGCAAAAGAGATTCATGAGAATGATTCCAAAATACGAGCATAGATTGAAGTGACTAGGTCTGGTTTCCTTGAAGAAAGGAATGTTGAAAGGTGATTTGATAGAAATTCAAGATCTTGAGTATGGACATGGTAAATAATGAGAAACTTTTCATTTGAGAGCATCAGGAACCAGAGGACGCATTCAATATAATTAACAAAAGGAGTAAAAATGATTGGACGATAAAGTCTGGAATTAATCTGAGGGTTGTGCAGGCGTGTTCGAATGAGATATTCAATTTGGGAACTGAACTGCTATCTGAAAAGAACGTGCAAGGTTATCGGATAAGGCAGGGGAATGGAACTACGTAGAGAGCCAGACTCAATGGGCTGAATGGCCTCCTGCACTGTAACAGTTCTGTGATTTTAATGGGAATCTCTCAGTGCAACCTGATTTCGATTCCAGTTTTATTCACATAAATAATGGATTATTTAGTGAAAGTCACCAGTGAGCAAATACAGTGAGGCTATTAAGATGAGGCATACAAAGTGTAGTGTTTCCAATCTTTAAATGTCACTGTTATGCTTTATTCAGAAAAATCTTCCTCTTTTAGGTCAGAACAGATTCCCTGGTTGTCGTTGCAAAGCCCAATGCAACACCAAGCAGTGTCCTTGTTACCTTGCTGTGCGTGAATGTGATCCTGACTTGTGCCAAACCTGTGGAGCTGCTGATCACTGGGATAGTAAGAATGTGTCCTGCAAAAACTGCAGCATCCAGAGAGGGTCTAAAAAGGTGATTATTCGTTTCTGTATTATTTCTGCTATAACTAATCACATTGTGATTTCATAATGTATGACATTCTTACACCTCTGTCAAGTCTGTTGCATGTTTATTCAGATAATATTTTAATTTGTTGCTCTGTAGGATTGTTTGTAAAATGTTTTCTATTTACATTATTTTTGCAAGCATATTTTCTAGAAACTAGCCCATAATTATATTTTCTTCAATCAACCTTCAAGCACAAACAAGTAAGCTGTCAACCAAGTGTAAAAAACCATGAACTATATATTGAAAGTTTGGTATCTTTAACAGAATGTGCAATGCCTCTTAACCTCCATTTCATACGGCGCCATTCTGTAAACTCCCCACAATTTAATTCTCCTTCGGACGTCAGTTCAATTAGATTCAAACAACCAAAAAAATTCCACTGCAAGCAACCTCTGATAATTTTGTAAAGTCTACATAATACACAAAAACAAATAACCTCTTTCAAGCAGTCTGAAGCTACTGTATGGAGTAATCCTCATCTGAAATACTGCTGAGTCTGTGGGGCATGATTTTGAGGATCACAGACTTCCATAACCTTTTTTTCAGTTACCATCCCAAAGTTTAGTTTTTATTTATTACATAAGTGGTGCAGAACTACTCTATGGTTAGAATTGCGTGTAACTTGACATTGCCATAAAGGAAGATTTGAGTATCTCAATTAGTGTTAACTGAGTACCGTGATGCAGCAATGAGCATCAATCTTGTGAAATATTTCATCTTATTGTCTAAATGATGTATGTGAACTTTGTTTCATTCATGGTCGCACTCACATTATAGGACATTTTATACACCAAAGTGAAAATGAGAAGTTTTTGTCCTAACTTTGTATTTTCTCCAATAAAATAGCACTTACTCCTAGCACCATCTGATGTAGCTGGATGGGGCATCTTCATTAAAGAGCCAGTACAGAAAAATGAATTCATCTCCGAATACTGTGGAGAGGTTAGTTGAAATGCCGCATGTACTTGAAGGTATTGGAATTTTCTATGATCAGAATTGTTTGCCTGTTAATTTAGAATGTATGATGTGGCTTTGTTAAGTTATTGCATATTTCCAGCCATGTTTTATGCATCTCTGTAGGTGTATCTAGATTTCCATCCAACTCCCACAAACAAACACGTGCTGAACCCCCTCTATTCTTGCGTACTTGGTTCAAGTTGTTTCCAGAATTAATGAATGTAACTATCAAGAAATTAGGTGACACTTCGTGGATAATTACTGTATTGTTGCAGCACAGAACAGGGCCATTCAGCACATTATGCCTGTTGTGGCTCTCCAGATGAGCAGTGCATCCAGTTCCATTCTCCTGCCTTCACCCTGTAACCCTGCACATTCTTTCTTTTCAAATAATAATCCAACTTCCTCTTGGATGCCCGCGCCAATACGCAGTTTCTATTCCTCTGTTCGTCTCTCATTCATGTGTCTATCAAGATGTTCCTTGAATGTTGCTAGTATGCTTCCTTCCTTCCACCACCTCCAGGGACCCACCACTCTGTGAAAAGCTTTCCTGCACATCTCCCCTAAGCTTACCAACTCTCACCTTAAACCTGTGCCGTCTTTCAATTGACTCTTGCAGCCTGGGGGAAAAAGCCTTTAGTTATCCACTGTATCTATACCTGTCATAATTTTGTAGACCTCTATCAGGTTGCCCTCAACCTCCATCTTGCCAGTGAAAACAATCAGAGTTTATCCAACTTCTCAGCATACCTAAAAAAAAAAACCCCTCCCAAACCAGATAACAAGTAACATCATGGTAAACCTTCTTTGTACCTTCTTCAAAGCATCCATGTCCTTCTGGTAGTGTGGCAACCAGAATTGCACGCATTATTCCAAATGTAGCCTGTCTAACATTTTATATAGCTGTAACATAACTTGCCAACTTTTGTACTCAAGGCCCTGGCCAATGAAGACAAGCATGCTCTATGCCTTCTTGACCACGCTGTTGTTTTAGAGCAGCACACATCCAGGGAGGTCAAGAATACTCCTAATTGGTGCTTTGTGGATATTGGTTCAGCCTGTGGTTTCATATCCTGTTAAAATGAATTTAAAAAAGGTTAGATGACTAAAAGCTTCATGAAATGCCTTAAACAAGCAAAGTGAGGCATAGTGTAGACACTCTAGAATTTGGGGCTTTAAGGTAGAGCAATTTTAAATTGGATGGTGCTGATAATTTTCAGTTTCATATCTTAGCAACAGTGAAGGAGTCTACCGAGGTTGTGGTAAGGTAGGCTGGGTAGGGTCAGCGTACATGTGAAGAAAAATGCTGTATTTTTATGACAGTCACTGAGGGGCTGCATGTGGCTGAGAAATGGGAGAGGCGAAACATAGATCCTGGGGTGGGGAGGGAGAGAAGACAATTGCAAGTGATAATTTTCCTATAATTAGCTAAGAATACAATCAGGTGAGAGTAGTGTAGACTGTAGACAGCATAAGCAAGCTGACCACGATATTGTTGCACAAGGAGCCATTCAAGTGTGGGGAAGGAAAGGAAATATACTTTTAATTGAGGATAATATAGTTAGGGGCATAGTCACTTCTTCGGGGCCAGGGTCAAAAGTCCCAAAGGTTGTGTTGCCTACCTGGTGCCAGGGTTTGGGATATCTCATCTGGGCTGCAGAGAGTGAGAGGGGAAAAATCCAGTTGTAGTAGTCCACGTAGTACCAACGATAGAGGTAGAACAAGGATAGAGGTTCTTCTGAAGGAATATGAACAGCTGGGGGTAAATTTTTAAAAAGCAGATCCAAAAATGGTTACTATATGAGCCATGAGCTAATTATCACATGATCAATAAGATTAAAGAAGTAAATATGTGGCTCAAAAATCTGAATGGGAGAAGTTGATTCAAATTCGGGGGACATCAACACCAGTACTGGGGAAGGAGGTTCCAATGGAACGGGCTCCACCTGAGTCATGCTGGAACCAGAGTGCTGGCAAATTGCATAACTAGGGCTGTAGATGGGGCTTTAAACTAAAAATGAGATGAGGATTCAGTTGCGTGGAAAACCAGAAAGCAAAGTTAGTTGTTACCAGAAAATTAAAAGGAAGAAATGAGCATGTGAAAGTCATAAGAACATAAGAAATAGGAGCAGGAGTAGGCCATCTAGCCCTACGAGCCTGCCCCGCCATTCGATAAGATCATGGCTGATCTGAAGTGGATCAGTTCCACTGTCCCAGTTTCTCCCCATAGCCCTTAATTCCCCTGTCAATCAGAAACCTATCTACCCATGACTTAAATATATTTAGTGAGGTAGCCTTCAACGGGCAGAGAATTCCAGAGATTCACCACCCTTTGAGTGAAGAAGTTCCTCCTCAACTCTGATCTAAACTGCCCCCCCTCCCTTATCTTGAGGCTGTGTCCTCTAGTCCTGCTATCCTTTCTAAGCGGGAAGAATCTCTCTACCTCTACCCTATCCATCCCCTTCATTATCTTATACATCTCTACAAGATCCCCCTCAGCCTTCTAAACTCCAACGAGTACAGACCCAGTCATCGCACGAGAGAAATTAGATAACAAAAGGCTTTGTTGCTGAATGCACAAAACATTCAGAATAAAATTAATGAGTTAACAGCACAAATACATACAAATGTATATGATCTGGTAGCAATAACTGAGACATGGTTACAAGGAGACTAGGTCTGAGAGTTGAATATCCAAGGTTACTCGGTGTTTCAGAAGGATAGACATAGGGAAATGAGGTGATGTAACTTTGTTCGTAAAGGAAGATACCAGTGCTGTTGTGAGCAATGATATTGGCACTGGCAATCAAGATGTGGAATCAGTCTGGATAGAGATGAGAACTGGCAAAGAAGCCCTGATGGGAGTAATTTATAGGTCCCCAAACTATAGTTCTGCAGCATAGTATAAACCACAAAATACTGAGGGTCTTTAAGAAAGGTATGACAATAATCGTGGATTACTAATATAGACTAGATTAATCAAATAGGCAAGGGTAGCCTCAAGGGAGATTCCATTAAATGTATTAGAGATTGTTTCTTGGAGCAATATGTTGTGAAACCAACCAAGGAGCAGGTTATTCTGGATTTGTTGTTGTATAATGAGTAGGGATTAATTAACAATCTCATAGTTAAGGTTCCTCTAGGGAAGAATAAATCTGAGGAGATGGATTGTAATGGGTTGAAGGATTATGGAGGACGGGCAGGAAAGTGGAGTTAAGACCGAAATCAGGTCAGCCATGATCGTATTGAACAACGGAGCAGACTTGAGGGACTGAATTGCCTACTCTCTCTCATGGTTCTTATGAGTAGTCCTGCCCAACTGGATGAGGGTGGCAAGAAATTGGAGGATGGTGTGGTCAATCCTGTCAAAGACCATTGACCAGTTGAGAAGGACAGGAAGGGAAAGGTTAATGAGAGTTGTTTCAGTGCTGTGGGGAAACTAGTTGGAGAGATTCAAATATGGACTTCTGGGTAAGATAGGAATGAATTTGAGATGACAATACAGTTGAGGACTTGAGAGAGAGGAGTGCATGGACTGTTTTTCTGTATACTGTATCCAATCATGTTTCTAGCTTTTATATCTTCAGAAGACTTTCATCCTTGTGCCTATGACCAAATCAATTTTAGAGAAGTGGAAGATGAAATCTCAGTATAGTTGTCTACAGCAAACCCCTCTTGTACTCTGCCGAGGAAAACATTCTTTTACCTCAACTCTTTGCTATCTGACTCATAACCTGGAGATGTCTCATTACTGTGGTTCAAATGTAGTATGTGAGCTTCTTTGATCTGGCCTATGTAACTTTTACTGATTCCATACATAAGGCTGCCTTCAACATCTTTGGATTTAAGCTTTTTGAGGCTTGGAGGACTGGAGAAGCCTGCTGTTTGATGGTATTTGACAATGGACCCAAGAATTTTTAAGATATGAAGCTTCCAAGTATTCTGGTTTTGGAGGGGAAAACATAATAGGGGGATCTTTTTCTTCATTTTTGAGTGGTTTTCCTGGGTGTGCATCAGAGTGTAATCTCACTTTGTGTATGGTGAACTTAGATTCTGATTTTTTTTCTTTGCAAAATGTATACAGGACGTGTGCTACTTTAGTCTGAGTGGTGATCTTGTTCTTTGCATGAAAGATCCAACATTGTGTGTGAGTGGTCTTGATTGTGTATCCTGTTTTCTATATATAAAGGGTTCATTTTGGTGTCAGAATCTTATTCATATTTGCTGAGTTGAAGAAAAAATTAGCAAAGCTATCAAGTGTTTCATTGCATTTATTCATTGCGTTGAATTTCAGGCACAATACATTAGTCTTTTTGCAAGATGTAGTAGATCAATCAATATTGAATACGTGATGAAAAATTCTTACTCAATTAACAAAACTGAAATAATCAATTTCAGTGTTTGTTATCTTTAACTATTGGTGTAACTTCTTTAAATCTGACATTTCTGAGCATGAATATATTCTAATTGCACATTAATTTTAGTGGTTGTGTGCAAAAATGTTTCTATTCCTTTAAAACTGTAGTAGTCTGGGAGGAAAAAGTTAAAACAGTGGAAACTAAACAGTTGAGTGTGGATGGTGTGACTTTGTGAAAAACCCACTTTAAGTGCTGTTAATTTTCTATCTTGAATTTTTTACACTTAAGTCTCGCATTTGAGCTATCTTTCAAAGGCCACAGATGTAATGATCAGTAGCATCTGACAACTGACGAAGCAGCATTTCATTTTGTAAGTGTAGGTAACGTAATTAATCCAAACTGTTTTCCAGATTATTTCTCAGGATGAAGCAGATCGTCGTGGAAAAGTTTATGACAAATATATGTGCAGCTTCCTTTTTAACCTGAATAATGGTATGAACGTTCTCTGTTTAGGTGTCTTGAATAAATCAAAAGTGCATTCAGAGTTGTGAAAGTGTAGAAACCATTATTTATAATATTCCTTCATCTTTTTCAGACTTCGTTGTTGATGCAACACGCAAGGGTAACAAAATACGTTTTGCAAATCATTCCGTTAATCCTAACTGTTATGCCAAAGGTAAGTGTTATCTTGCTTTTATTAAACATGTGAAATAAAGCTTTGAAGATTTTTTTATTAGCGTCATTAGTAGGCTTGCATTAATACTGCAAGAGTCACTATCCTCCAGCATCTGTTTGGGTACACTGAGGGAGAATTTAGCATGACAAATGCACCTAGTCAGCAGATCTTTTGGACTGTGGGAGGAAACTGGAGCACCTGGAGAAAAATCCATGCAGACGTGGGGAACATGTGAGGCAGCAGTGCTAACCACTGTCTCACCCCAACAGCTGTGGCAATTGAAACATTGCAACCATTTTAAAAAATGGTTTCTATTACAATGTAAAGCAGGATGCATGCACTTTAGGTATCTTGAGTGCAGAAGTGCCCTGATCTTGGAAAGATGCGAGCAGATCGCTGATGCAAAAAAAATGAATTGCTAAAAAATGGAAGTAATCAACATCCTGTTCTCCAGTAGCAGCTCAGTAGTAAAAATTACTAAGAGAACAGATCTCGAATGCCAATGCTGTGCCCACAAACAGAAGTCAAGTAGAGATGCAAATCTGATACATAGATTTATATAACAACTTTCATGGTCACTTTATATAGCCATTGAAGTAATTTTGAAATGTTGACACTGCTGCAGTGTAGGAAACGTGGCAGCTAATTTGTACACAACGATCTCCCACAAATAGCATTGTAATAATGACCACATAATTAGATTTGTTTTGAAGAATTTTCTTTTCTGGGATTTGGGCATTACTGGCAAGGCCAGCATTTGTTGCCCATCCTTAATTGTCCTTGAGAAGATGGCCGTGAGCCACTGCGGTCCATCTGTGCAAGTGCACCCTAGTGCCGTGAGGGGGTGAGTTCCAGTTGTGTGACTCAGGAAGGGTGATATATAGTTTCAAATGAGGATGGTGTATAAGGTAAAGGAGAACCTGCATGTGGAGGTGTTTGCATGCATCGGCTGTTTTAGCCTTTCTAGGTGCTAAAAGTTGAGAGTTTAGAGCCTTGCCATGTTTCTGCGATGCATCTTGTACACATTACACAGTGCAGACACTATGAATTGATGTTGGAGCAAATTCATATTTAAGCTGTTTTTAAGCTGTTTTGTTCTTGATGGTAATGTTGGAGCTGTACTCATCCAGGTAAGGGGGTATTCCATCACACTCCTGACTTGCATCTTATTAATGATAGACAGGATTTCAGGAGTTGGGAGATGAGAATGTCCAGCCTCTGGCTTGCTCTTGTTACTACAGGATTATATGGCTGGTCCAGTTGCATTTGTGGTCAGTTGTAATCCCCAGGATACTGATAGTGGGGTTGACAGTTGATTAAATTCTGTCTTGATGTCAAGAACGATCACTCTCACTTCCCATTTTGAATTCAGTTGCCCATGTTTGGACCAAGTTAGGAGCTCAGTGGCCTGGTGAAACTTAAACTGAGCATCTATAAGCAGGTTATTGATAGCTCAGTTGGCTGGATGGCTGGTTTGTGATGCCGAGCGACTCCAACAGCATGTGTTCAATTCCCGTACAGCTGAGGTTATTCATCAAGGCCCATCTTCGATCTTGTCCCTCACCTTAGGTTATCTTCAGGTTAAACTACCATGAGTGATTTAAGGGGAGAGTAGCCTATGGTCATCTGGGATTATGGTGACTTTACCTTACTGATGTATAAGGCTATTTAGAAATTTGAACAACACTTTCCATCATTTTGCTGACAGTTATGAGAAGGCTATTGAGGTACTAATTTGTGGGTTAGATTTGTCCTGTTTGTGGACAGGACAAACCTGGGCAAATTTTGAAATCATCAGCTAGATAGCAGAGTTAAAGCTGTACTGGAACATCTTTACTGGTGGTACAGCTAGTTCTGAAGCACAAGTCTTTGGTATTATTGCTGGGATGTTGCCAGGACCCATAGCCTTTGCGGTATCCACTGCTTTCGGCTATTTTTTGATATCCTATGGAGTGAATTTAAATGGCTGAAGACTAGCATCTGTGATGCTGGGAAATGTCAAAAGGAGGCCAAGGTGGATCATTCAGTTGACACACGGCTGAAGATGATTGCATACTTAGCTTTGCCTTTTGCATTGATGTGCTGGGAACCCCTGTCATTGAGGACTGGGATATTATGGACTACTCTTGTATCCATTTCATTCACAACAGTTTCCTTGCCCATACTTGTCTTGATGCTTTTGGACTTTAAAGTCCAGATTCAATGTTGAGGGTTCCCAGGCAACTCCCTTTTTAACTGCATTGCATTTGTGCTTTCATCTCTGGGCCTGTCCTGGCAGACCAGGACCGTCCCAGGGATGGTATCTAAAATATTGGTTATAAGGCATGATTCGGAGACTATGACCAAATCAGGCTGTTAATCCACGAGGCAGTTCTCCCATGTTTGACACAAATCCCCAGATGTTAATAAGGAGGACCTTGCTTGGTCAGTAGTGCAGAATATGCTGTTGTCATTTTCAGTGTTCAAGTCAGTGCCAGTTTTGTTTAAAAAAAATTATGGGTTTATGGATTGAGGCATATCCATTGTCCAGGACATCAGCTTCCCTGCTACCCGTCAGAATACCACCATAGAATCTTTTATGGCTACCTGAGTAGCCAGCTTCAATATAGCATGTCATCCCAAATTTGGCACTTCTGACAATGCAGCACTCTGTATTACAACTATCAATCTCAATTTTTGCACTTGAACCTGCATGGGACTTGAGTCTGGCAATTTTTGATTCAGAGCTGTTACCAGCTGAGCCTAGAGCTGGCACTGTAACTGGAATCTAAGCAAAGTGATTTTTACATTTTTCTCTTGATTTTAGTAATGATGGTTAATGGAGACCATAGGATTGGCATCTTTGCCAAAAGAGCAATCCAGACTGGAGAGGAATTATTCTTTGACTACAGGTATGAACAGCCATATTTTGTAGCATGTGTTTGGGAGAAAGGGGTTTCTCTTTCATCTTGCTTAAGAAATAATATTTTGATAAATGACTTAATGTTTGTATTTCACATTTTGCTAAAATCATCTGCTTAGTAGTTAAAGTGAAATAATTTTTTTGGATTAATCTATTTCAATTTAGTTTTGCAATATTTCTTAATCTCTTTATTGTGTCTTAAGTGTTACTGTATTTGTAAGTGACATCTATAGGACTGAATAAATTAGCAATTTGAAACAGGTTTTTCCCTGTCAAATCCCTCTACTAGGGAATAATTATATTGTGGTATTACAGTGTCCAGTAGCTTGTGATGATATTGTCAGTCACTCTACCCAGTAGCTTGTAACTTTTAAGAGTTGGTGACTTGAATAATTCAAACTACATTTGAATCATAGCAAAAAAACTAAACCAGTTGTCAGGTTCAGTGCCTTTCTAATCACCATCACCTGAAATTACATTCTTGTCAAATGAGCCCATTTGCTTTTTCTGATTTGAGAAAGTTCAGGTCCCTTTATTGGAACTGTCCTTTATCAATTGTTTTTTCTGTCATAGTGGCGTTTTGTAATTATGTAGATTTATATTTAGGCCTCATTAATAGATGATCTGTTTTACATCAGGCACTTTATTTTGTTTGGAGATGGAAGAGGACCTTCATGAATCAAAATGTACATGGTATCCAAGTTTTCCTAACCTTCAGGCCTGCTCCGCCATTCATAATAATCCTGGCTGATTGTCAAATTTATTACCCTGGTCCTGTCTCCCCTCCACCCCCCACAATATCCTTTTAGCCCCAAGAGCTAGATCTGATTTCTTGAAATCACAACATTTTGCCCTAACTATTTTATGTGGTAGTGAATTCCACAGATTTGTCACTCTAGATTAAGCAATTTCTCCTCACCTCAGTCCTAAAAGGTTTTATCCTCAAACTATAACCCCTAGTTCTGGAATTCCCCACCATTGGGAACATCCTTTCTGAATCTACCCTATCTAATTTTGTTAAAATTTTATTTTTCCACTGGTTGGTGAAATAACACCACAGCTCAAATGTATGATTACAAAAGTAAAGGGGGTATTGCAGTAGAGTCCATGAGGACATAAAAATGAAAATTAGCTGTTGTTTGAAATATAAGGAGATTTTAAAGAAGGGAGGGCTCAAAAAAATTTAATGGCTGGGCTGATCACTTAAAAAATCATTTTTTGTTTCATTTTAGGTACAGTCAAGCTGATGCTCTTAAATATGTTGGTATAGAGAGAGAGATGGAAATTCCATGAAATTAAACTGCCTCAATTGAAAGCAAGGGCAGCGGCTTTTACATTTCAGGATTTCTATGTACTGTATGAAGACATATTTAAACAACTTTGGTTGATTAAAACAAACTACTGTGATAATTTATACTGTAAAAACTAAAGCTATCATTTTTCAAAAGCTGCCAGTTTTATATCTTTTACTATACACCAGTGTGGTGAGCTGTTGGTGCAATTATATCAATAAAAAAAACTTGAATTTTCATGTGACCATAAATTTTTGAACTTGTTTTGTTTTGACACAAATTTTTGAGGATAATGATGGGAACAGTGGATTGCTCAGCAGCATCATGTTCTCGATGAGGATTTTAATTGTAATACTGTTATAAAACACCTTCCCAGCATTCTGAGATGCAGTCTTTTAAGGGCCTGTGTTGTAAGTATTCCTTTATTTGGCTTTGCATGAGCCTCACAGCAGATATTGATATGCATCAAGAAAACCCACCACACATTTCCAAGGCAGTGATAGAGACAAGTGTTGGTGATTGATTAAGAAAATAAATGTTGAATACAGGAAGTTACAGGTTCATGGTATAATGCAGCAGACAATTCTAGCACCACAATTGAAATAATTAATCTAGTTTCTACTGGGAATCAAAATTCAATTGACTCATTTTACTCTGTGATCGCTATCAGAAACAGCAATAAGTTACTCCCGCCAACATCTTGCACCACATACATGTTATGACTTGATTCCTGTTTTCTGTTGGAGAATTTAATGGGCAAAAGAAATGGGCAATTTAAGCCTTAAGATTTTTGAATGCAGAAAGCTGTGAATGCTCAGACATTCTGCCTCCAGCTAAAAAGGTCTTGTCAGGTATTACTTGCCATAATCTTTGAAATGATTCATTGCAGTTCATTGCTGTTCATTTTTCCACTGAGGATTTTATACAGTAAGAATTCCTGTAGTAACCCTGAACCTCTCCAGCTGTGCCTGTTTAAGAACAAACAACAGAAAATGGCAATCATTGCTAAACAGTGGATCCCAACCAAAGCAAGATCTCCCCAGATTCTAGCATGAAGCAGGTATTGTATTTTATTTGCATGCTATCCTCATCTTCAACTCCACTTTTTGCTTAGAATCAATCATAAAATCCCTACAATGCAGAGGTGGCTGTTGGGCCCATGAGACTGCATCAACTCCCTGATAAGGCTCGATCCCTTGGGCTGGGAGACATCAGTAGCGGCCATTTTGCAGGATTCCTGCTGGGTGTCATGGCCTTCTTGCATCTCCCAGCCTTAGCTCTGCACCAGTACCATCATCCTGGTACCAAAGAAAAGCCAAGCGTTATGCCACTATCAACCAGTGGTTCTAACATCCGTCATTATGAAGTGCTTTGAAAGGTTAGTCATGGCACAAACCAATTTGGGCCTCTGCCTGGATCAACTACAATTGGCCTACTGCTGCAACATGTCAACAGCAGATGCCATCTTCCTGCACTCAACCGTGTAACACCTAGATATCTGTGTCAGACTCCTATTTACTGACGACAGTTAAGCCTTTAACACTATTATTCCTATGAAATTCATCAGCAAACTCCATGGCCTAGGGCTCAGCTCCTTTCTCTGGCTATCAGATAGGAGACAGAGGGTGGTGGTGGATGGTAAATATTCATCATGGAGTGCAGTTACGAGTGGTGTGCCTCAGGGATCTGTTTTGGGGCCACTGTTGTTTGTAATTTTTATTAATGATCTGGATGAGGGTATAGTTGGGTGGATTAGTAAATTTGCTGATGACACCAAAGTTGGAGGTGTGGTAGATTGTGAGGAAGGGTGTCATAGTCTGCAGGGAGACTTAGATAGGTTGCAGAGCTGGGCCGAGAGGTGGCGGATGGAATTTAATGCGGAGAAGTGTGAGGTAATTCACTTTGGTAGGAGCAACAGATGTGTCGAGTATAGGGCTAACGGGAGGACCTTGAATAGTGTGGATGAACAGAGGGATCTAGGTGTGTGTGTACATAGATCCCTGAAAGTTGGGAATCAAGTAGATAAGGTTGTCAAGAAGGCGTACGGTGTCTTGGCGTTTATTGGTAGGGGGATTGAATTTAGGAGTCGCAGTGTAATGTTGCAACTGTACACTACTCTAGTGCGGCCGCACTTGGAGTACTGTGTGCAGTTCTGGTCCCCGCATTACAAGAAGGATGTGGAGGCGTTGGAGAGGGTGCAGAGGAGGTTTACTAGGATGTTGCCTGGTATGGTGGGGAGGTCCTATGAGGAGAGACTGAGGGATCTAGGGTTGTTTTCGTTGGAAAGAAGGCGGCTAAGAGGGGATCTTATTGAAACATATAAGATGATTAGAGGTTTAGATAGGGTGGATAGTGATAGCCTTTTTCCTCGGATGGAGAAAGCTAGCACGAGGGGGCATGGCTTTAAATTAAGGGGGGGTAGCTACAGGACGGATGTCAGGGGTAGGTTCTTTACCCAGCGGGTGGTGAGGGATTGGAATGCCCTGCCTGCTGCAGTTGTAAATGCGTCTAGTTTGGGGGCGTTTAAGAGATCTCTGGATAGGTTTATGGACGAAATGGGATTGGTATAGGCTAGTGGGTCATTGTTTTTGTAACTGGTCGGCGCAACATCGTGGGCCGAAGGGCCTGTTCTGCGCTGTAATGTTCTATGTTCTATGTTCTATGATAGGTAACAACATCTCCACAATCCTCAATACTGGTGTCCCACAAGGCTGTGTCCTCAGCCCCCTACTATATTCCTTTATATATCTATGACTGTGTGGCCAAATTCCCCTCCACTCAATTTTCAAACTTGCTGATACCACTGTAGTGGGTCAGATCTTAAACAATGACAAGACTATGTACAGGAAAGAGAATCTGGTGAACTGGTGCGATGATTTCTCCCTCAAATGTCAACAAAACTGAGATAGTTATCAACTTCAGGAAGCGTAGTGCAGGATATGTCCCTGTCAATATCAATGGGGACAAAGTAAAATTCATTGAGAGCTTCAGATTTTTAGGTGTCCACATCAACAACAACCTGTCCTGCGACCCCAACCTCCCACCTCCCTTGCTGGCACTATAGTTAAGAAAGACCACCAATGTCTCTACTTTCTCACAAGACTAAGGAAATTTGATGTGTCCACAATGACTCTCATCAGCTTTTACAGATGCACCACAGAAAACATTCATTCTGGTTGTATCACAGCTTGGTATGGCTCCTGCTCTATCCAAGACAGCAAGAAACTACAAAAGGTTATGAATGTGGTATAAATGCGAAGTACTGCAGATGCTGGAACCAAACAGAAACAGAAAAAATGAGTCTAGATGACTCTTCGTCAGAGCGGAGGATCATCTAGACTTGAAACATTGGCTCTACTTTCTCCACAAATGCTGTCAGACCTGCTGAGATTTTCCAGCTTTTTTTTTCCTGAGACTTTTGAACGGACCTACCTCTCATTAAGTTGATCTTTCTGTACACCCTAGCAATGACTAACACATTCTGCATTCTCTTTCTAGATGAATGGCATGCTTTGTATGGTGTGCAAGAAACAACACTTTTCACTGTATACCAAACATGTGACAATAATACGTCAAAAAGGTTATATGGAAATATCATGAAAATTAACATTTCCATATATGACCAGTGGGCTCGGGATGGAATTCTCCCAACCTGGTAGCATCTCTTTTCTCCCCCTGAAAGTGGTTCCTTCAGTAAGGGTTACAGCTGCTCCCCAATAAATGGGGGATAAGCAGCCTGACTACCTGCCACTCCCACTCCCACTGGAGGAAAGAAACAGCGCATGTCACCTCCCTCCCTCAGGTCAGAGAGACCCTTGGGCAATTCTAGTCTGGCATTGGCCATGAAGGACTGGGAGAAATGATCTACTGCCACTCTACATTGGGATCACTGGGGAGAGAGAGTGAAGGTGATCAGAGTTGGTCATCAGGAAGGGGGAGATCACCAATCAGGGGGCCAGCAATGGGGTGGAGGTTGGCACCGCACATGCTGATCTCCACACTAACTGATCAGCACATGCACAGTAGCCCACTCAGCACTATACTGCCAACCCCTCTGGTGAGACTAGGCCCCACCCACCACTTGTCAAAGGGAATCTTGCTTGGGCACTCTGAGTAGTGTCAAAGATTCATTCTGGAAATTATGCTAAAATAAACCAGGAAGAGTTACACTCATTTTCCTGCGCATTGGGAACTTCGAATTTTTTTGGGAGAATCCTGGCCTGTATCATTTGTTTCTAAGATCAAAATCTATCTTGACTTTGAAAATATTCAATGGTTAAGCAGTCACAACTCTAGGTGATACACTGTTCCTCATCTCGTAAGACATAGGATCAGAATTAGACCATTCGACCCATCGAGTGTTCTGCCATTCAACCATGGCTGATATTTTTCTCATCCCCATTTGCCTGCCTCTTCCCCATTGCCCCTGATCCCCTTATCAAGAATCTAACTGTCTTAAAAAAAAAATGGCCTGGCCTCCACAGCCTTCTATGGCAGAGTTCCACAGACTCACTATTCTGGCTGAAGAAATTCCTCCATCTGTTTTAAAGGATCATCCCTTTAGCCTGAGGTTGTGCCTCTGGTTCTAGTTTTTCCTACCACTGGAAACATCCTCTCCACATCCACTTTATCTAGGCCTCTCAGTTTTGTATAAGATTCCCCCCTTATCCTTCGAAACTCCAAAGAGTACAGCCCTAGAATCCTTATATGACAAGCTCTTCATTTTAGGGCTCATTCTTGCGAACATCCTCTGGAAACATTCCTTAGACAGCCTTCCTTTAGATATGAGGCCCAAAACTACTCACAATATTCCAAATGTACTCCAGAAGCATATCTCTACTCTTGTATTCTAGCCCTTTTGACATTGCATTTGCCTTTCTAACTGCCAACTAAACCTCCTCAATACTCTGTACTTCCACAAATCTTTACATCATCTGCAAACTTAACAACAGTGCCTTCAGTTCCTTTCTCCAAATTGTTAATGTGTATTGTGGAAAGTTGTCCCAGCACTGACCCTTGAGGCACAATACAAATCTCCAGCTGCCATCCTGAAGACCCCTTTATCCCCACTCTGCCTTCTGCTAGTCAGCCAATCCTCTATCCATGCCAGGATCTTACCCGTAACACCATCAGACTTATTTAAGTCTCCTATGCAGTATCTTGTCAAAGGTCTTCTGGAAATCTAAATAAATCACGTCCACTGGTTCTCCTTTATCTAACTTATCTCCTCAAAGGAGGCAACAGATTTGTCAGACATGACCGCTCCTTGACAAAGCCGTGCTGACTCAGTCCTACTTTATCATGAACTTCCACGTACTCTGTGATCATATCTTTGGCAAGATTTTAGAATCTGTTATTAATGACCGAAGTCAGGCAAACTGGTGTATAATTTCCCCTCTGCTACCTCCCTCCCTTCTTAAACTGCGGTGTTACATTCACTACTTTCCAGTCCTCCTTTCCTTTCCCTGCTTCATGATTCTTGAAAGATCATCAATGCCGCCACAATTTCCTCAGCTATCTTTTTTGGAACTTTGGAGTATAGTCCATCCAGTCCAGCTGATTTATCCACCTTCAGACCTTTCAGTTTCCCCAGAACCTTCTTAGTGATGGCCACTGCACTCATCTGTGCCCTCTGACTCCCCTGAAGCTCTGGCATCCCACTGGTGTCTTCCACCATGAAGACCGATGCAATGTAACTATTCAGTTCCTCTCCCAAGTTTCCTATTATTTCTCCAGCCTCATTTTCCAGTGATCCAATGTCTCATATTGAAAAAACTTCATATTTCATCTTCTCCCCCTTAGTGCTTTTTTAGTTGTCTTCTGCTCGCTTTTAAAGGCTTCCCAATCCTCTGACTTTCCACTAATCCTTGCCACTTTGTATGCTTTTTCATTTGCTTTTATGCTGTCCTTGACTTCCCTCATCAACCATGGATGCCTCGTCCTCCACTTAGCCTGTTTTCTCCACCTTCAGATGGGCCTGATGTTCCACTCTCTTCCCTGCTAGGCTCCCTTTCCAATCGACTCCGGCCAGCTCCTTCCTCATGTCTTTGTAGTTACCTCTACTTAATTATAATATTAAATGATCTGTCCCTTATCTGTGCCCTCATGTTCTAGATTCTCTAGGCAGGGGAAGCAACCCATGTGCCCAACAAACTCCTTCAGAATTTGTACATTTCAAATGAGACCACTTTTTAACTGAAGTCCAGAGAAAACAGATCACATATACTCATCCTCTCATCCTATTCTAAAACCAGACTTAAACTACAGCAGGAAGTTGTGATGTGGCATGATAGATTTAATTTTTTTGATGTGAAAGAAGATCATTAAGAAATTTCCCTTCGCAGTGACACTGCTGTCTGCTTTAAAATAAAAATACATAAAACAAAGCTTACGATTTAAAAAAAAGCACTCAGACTGTAGACACACTATTCCCTGCCCGTTTCTTTGCCCCATATTAAAATACCCCTTCAGTGTAACAAAACTACACATCTAACCTTCAGTTGCTTCTTTCTCATTCTCAGAATGATACTCCATACTCCACTTACATTTCAGTTACAGGCAGAAAAATTTTTCCCTTAATATCTTTCTGACACAGCTTGTGGCCAGAAGTGTTTGGTCTAGCAATTCTTATGACTGGCTCATCATTTGGGAAATTATACATATTCATGACACAAGACCATTCATTGCCCATCATATTCATGCCAAGTGAAAAAGCTATTCAGTCTAACTCTACTTTCCATCTCGAGCCCTGGAAGTTAGGGCACATCAAATGCACGAACAAGTTTTTAAAAATCCAATTAAGAGCTTCTTCATAATCCTTTCAGGCCAAGTTCTAGATCCCAACCACCCTTTGGGTGAAAAGATTACTCAGCTTCCCTCCACACCTTTCCACTATTTTTAGGTCTATGCGCCCTGATTATTCCCCTCCATTTTAGAGAAAGAAGTCCTTCCTATCTACAAGAGTGAGGGGCAAGCAGGCTATTCAGCCTGCTCCACCAGTCAATATCACTGCGGATCATATACCTCAACACCATTTGCTATGCCATGCAATCTTCATATCCTTTCGATTTCTGTTTTGAATATGCTCAATGATTTAGCTTTCACCGCCCTAAGGGTGGTGAATCTTTGGAATTCTCTGCTCCAGATATTATTCTTCGCCTCATTCTTAAATGATCTAATCCTTATCCTGAGATTATGTGCCCTGGTTTTAGACTCACTAGCCAGGGGAAACAGCTGCATCCACCCTCTTGGCCTCATTAAGAATGTTGTAAGTTTCAATAATGAGGTTACCCCCCCCAAAATTTTGTTTCCACTCAGTTTGGTGTCATCAGTGAATCTGAAAATATTACGATTGGCCCCCACATCTAAACCATTTATATATAGATTGTGAGCAGCTGTGGACCCAGCACTGATTCTTGCAGTATCCCAGTCTATCATCCCGAGAATGATCCATTCATTGACTGCTTTGTCTGTTAACCAATTCTCAATCTGTACTAATTCTATTTCTCCAGGTCTATGTACGCTAATTATATTAACTATAATGGGACCTAAAATTCTTTCTAAAAATCCAAATACACCAATGCACTGGTTCTCTGTTATCAATGCTAAAACATCCTTAAACACTCCTAAAAAGTTTGTTGATTATTTCCCTTTCATAATGTTTAACAAACTTTGTTGAATCTGCCCAATGTTACCATTCTTTTCTAAATGTCTTATTATCACATCCTTTTGTAATGGATTCTAACATTTCCCCTACAACTGATGTCAAACCTGCAGGACTCCATTCTCCCTCTTTAAATAGTGGTCTTGCATTTGCTGCTTTCCAGTCTGCAGGAACCTTTCTAGAAGAATTTTTAAAGATAACCACCAATGCATCCATTATCTCTCAAGCCACCTCCCCAGAGAGGAAGCTCATCTTTCAGAAGATCCTTCAATCCAGTTAACTTTTCAACTACTACTACTTTACTAATGCTCATTTCATTTAATTCCTCAGTTTCACAAGTCTCTTGGTCCCTTAGTACTTAAGGGAAAATTTCTGTATCTTCTGCAAATGTGGCACAGACTGGCTTCTCCACCATTTTAGTGTTCTCCACTATAAATTCTCCTACCCCCAGCCGTAGTAAGTATACATTTGTCCTAATCATTTCCTTTTTACACAGTTCATTATGTTCCTCTAGTTTACATTTGTATTTTCTTTATCCATAATCAGTTTCTTGGTCCTCCTTTATTGTGTTCTAAATTGCCCCCAAATCCTCACTTACCACTATTTCTATTATAATAAGTGATTTCCTTTGAACTACAGCAATCATTAACTGCATTAACCAAAGTTGATTGAATTTGAAGAAAATAATCAACTGTCCTTGATTAATCTGAGCCTCTGTCCCAATCTTTTTTAATAGTTTTCTCACCGTTGGAGATTAGGCTGACTGGCCCATCATTAAAGATCAATGAATCATCGGTATAAACAATGGTTCATTTGTATCAATCCTTCGGCGCCACATTTTTAGCCACAGAATTGAACACTTGGCTAGAGTCTCCACCATTTCTTGTTCCCCTTGGCAGCAGGATTGCACTTCATCTGGACATTTACCTGCTTTTTAATTGTACTTAATACTTGACCTCACTTTTTTTAAAATCTCAACCAATATTTCACACTCCTCAACATCTGCTGTATTCATTGAGAAACACGTCTGTCTTCTGTCTCCATGCAATTACCTTTTTGCTCTCTAATTAGCCCCACTCTTGGGTTATCCACTTTTAAGCAATTATAAAACATGTTTTCTGTGATTTGTTATTTTTCACATGCCTCTAGATGCTCAATTTCTTTCTCATTTCAGCTCTGCACTGTTTAAATTCTTTTAGCTCCTGACTATCCTGACCTTCCACAAAGGCACTGCGCTCCTTCCCCAATCACTGACACAGAAACATAGAAATGACAAGAAGAGTAGGACATTTGACCCTTTGAGTCTGCTCTACCATTCATCTTCATTATGGCTGATCATCAAATTGAATATCTGGATCCCTACTTCCTACCATATCCCTTTACTGCCAAGAGCGACATCTAATTTTCTCTTGAAATCTGATGTTTTGGCCTCAACTACATTCAGTGGTAGTGAATTCCACGCATTCACCACCCTCTGGGTGAAGAAATTTTTCCTCACCTCAGTTTTAAAAAGGTTTACCCCTTACCTTCAAACTGTGAACCCTAGTTCTGGACTCCCCCATCATTGGGAACATTCTTTTTGAATCTACCATGTCTAACCCTGTTTAAATTTTAAGCTTCCGAGATCCCCTCTCACTCATCTAAACTCCAGTGAATCCTAACCCTGTCCTAGCCAGCTCTTGAGGAGAAAATCGTCATCCTAGAAAATCAGCCTGGTAAACCTTCGCTGTATTCCCTCCTCTATAGCAAGGACACCCTTCAGATAAAAAACACCAGAACTGCAAATAACACTCCAAGTGTGACTTCACCAATGCTCTATGCAGTTGCAGCAAAACATCCCTATCCCTACACTCAAATTCTCTCATTGTGAAGGCCAGCATACCATTTGCTGCCCTCGCTGTCTGCTGCACCTGAGCGCTTACTTTCAGCAATGCACAAGGACTCCAAGGTCTTGAGTATCCACCTCTCTCAATTTGCACACATTCAAGTAATAATCTGTCTTCCTATTATTGCTACCAAAATGAATAACGTTGCATTTATCCACTTCACGGAGCATCTGCCATGCAGATGCCCACACACTTAGCCAGTTCCAAATCACACTGAAGCATCTCTCCGCAGAACTCACCACCTCCTCCCCCACCAACCGCCCCCACCCCATCCCACCCAACTTTGTATCATAATGCATAATACATAGTATGAACAGTTGGGGTCTAGCACAGATCCCTGCAGAAACCCATTAATCACTGACTGATCAGAAAAAGATTCATTTATGCCAATTCTTTGTTTCCTATCTCAAGACATTATCTGCAATCCCATGTGTTTTAACTTTACATAGTAGCGTGCTTTGAGGCCTTTTGTAAGCCTTCTGAAAGTCTAAATAAACCACACCCACTAGCTCTCCTCAGTCAACCATACTAGTTACATCCTCAAAAAATTCCAATAGATTCATTAAGCACGATTTCCCTTTTGTAAATCCATGCCGACTCTGATTATACCACTGCTTTCCAAATGCCGAGTGAAATCCTTGATACGGATGCTAGGTTCACTAGTCTATCGTTCAATTTTTTCTCCACCTTTCTGATTAGCAAGCTTACATTAGCTACGATCCAATCTGCAGGAATCAGAATCCCTATAGTACGGACGAAGGTCATTCGATCCATCAAGTCTGTACTGACCACAATCCCACCCAAGCCCTATGCCCATAACCTTACACCTTTACCCTGCTACTCCCCCCGACATTAGGGTCAATTTAGCATGGCCAATCCACCTAACCCAGACATCTTTGGACTGTGGGAGGAAACCCACTCAGATACAGGGAGAATGTGCAAACTCCACAGTGACCAGGGCCAGAACTGAACGTGGGACCTTGGTGCTCTGGGGTAGCAGTGCTAACCACTATGCCACCCACTCCAGAGTCCAAAGAATTTTGGAAAATAATCACCAATGGATCTATTATTTCCAAGACCACTTCCTTAAGTACTCTGGGATGAAGATTATCAGGACCTGTGGATTTATCCAACTTCAATCCCATCAATTTCCCCAAAACCATTTCTCTACTAATGCTGATTTCCTTCAGCTCCTCACTAAAACATGTTTCTCTCAGCACTTCTGGCACATTAGTCAGGTCATCCTTTGAAGTCTGAAGCAAAATACAAATTTAGTTCCTCAGCCATTTCTTTATTCCCCATTATGAATTCTCCCATTTTTGACTGTAAGGGTCCTATATTTGTTTTTGTCAGTCTTTTTCTCTTTACATATCTATGGACATTTTTAGTCAGTTTTTAATGTTCCTTGCTAGTTTACTTTCACATTCCACTCTTCCCTTAGTCAATCCCTTGGTCCTCCCTTGCTGAATTTTAAACTGTTCCCAATCCTCAGGATTATTGTTTCTTCTTGCCCATTTTATGCTTCTTCCTTGAATCTGATACTATCTCTAATTTCCCTTGTAATCCATAGTTTGGCCACAATTCCCTCACCACTCTTGCATCAAACAGGAATAAACTCATTCATTCTTTAAATGCCTACCACTGCCTATCCACTATCTTTCCTTTCAGTAATGTTTCTGAGTCCGTCATGTCAATTCATGCCTCATACTATCATGGTTCCTTTACTGAGATTCAGGACTCTGGTCCTGACCATGAAGGAGGATTCTTCTCCCAGCTCCTACTCATTCCAGCCACTCCACAACTGTAGGGGAGAGAACTGGATCCATCTGGTGCTATTGAAAGAACTTAAATCATCTCCATCCCTCTAGATGTACAAACTCAGGAATTATGTGTCATTATAATTTTTCCTAAGGAGGTGTAAAGTCTACTTAAAATTGCTCATTAAAACTTAGCTCAAAAGCTTCTGAAAGATGTTACACTAGAAAACATTTCATTCGAAAAACAGTGCACTGCTTCATCTTCTGAGAATTACATCCTAAATTAAACACCAATTCAGCAACTTCGCATGTTTAAGACATATGTGAAGAGGAGCACTTCAGTCTTTGTCCATTTACTAATTCAAAAATAGCCCATCCCTCATACATTACTGAAATTGCAAGTTAAACTAATCAAATATTAAAAATTGGTACATGAAATTAAGAATATAAAACACTTCAAAAGATTGTTGATGAGTACGTTATAAACTGGTTTCATTGAAAGTTGAATAGTTTCCTTTCATAAGCACAATGTATAACTTTTACATAAATATATCAATGTTGCACTGAGGGATAGTGAAGACACCTCTGCAACTCTAATAATCTTTTAAATCTGCCATCAATATAAAGCATTAGAAACATAGGAATTGCAGCAGAAGTAAACAAATTCAGCCCTTTGAGCCTGCTAAGCTTAAGTTTATTTATTAGTGTCACAAGTTGGCTTATATTAACATTGCAATGAAGTTACTGTGAAAATCCCCTAGTTGCCACACCCCAGCGCCTGTTCAGATACACCATGGGAGAATTTAGCATGGCCAATGCACCTAACCAGCATATCTTTCAGAATGTGGGAGAAAACCGGAGCACCCAGAGCAGACACAGGGAGAACATGCTGACTCCTCACAGACAGTGATCCAAGCTGAGAATCGAACCTGGGTCCCTGGCATTGTGAGGCAGCAGTGCTGACCACTGTGCCGCCCCACTTCATTCAATCAGATCGTGACTGATCGCTCCCTCGTCTCACTATTAAGTCACACCATTTACAGAAATCATTAAATTTTATTTATCACACATTAAAAAATGAACCACACTATACAAATGGTTTCTCTCATAGCAGATAATGCAGATTACACATTTTCTAAAGGGCTTGTTCAAATTCACTAGTATGCTTTTGGAAAGTGCTGCCAACATTGCATTCATAAATTAGTTTTTTTTTCCTGCTGCCCCTTACATTCAGAGCAGTGGTGACCATGTATAGCTGAAGTAAGGTTTTAAATGCAGATAGGCAGTAGCATGCAACCCCTATGTAGAAGGTTCAATTCCTTTTTTTTTTAAATCACTTTACTGAATTAAGGTTAGGGGTTTCTTTCGATATTTACATATTGAAATGTAGCAATCCTGAGAACAGTTCTGTAAAGTAAATGTGACTGGCTGGTGGTTTCCACTCTCAGTTACCAGAGGTCCAGCGAGCAGACGGGCTGCAATGGAGTTCAAGAATGCAATCTTTTACATTCCCATCTTTATCACAAAACTAATAGCATTCTCTGTATTCAAAGCCAGCATGTCTTAGGAATGAAGTTTTATTCAGACACTTTTATATTATTAAGCCAAATAACTGTATGTGTCCTTCTCTCCATCCACACGCTCCAAGTACTCCTTTTCTATCAGTATGTCGATGCATTTCTGCAAAAGGAAAAATTATTATTCAGCACATTGCCAATACATTTCTTTTATACACAGATTTAATGTACAGAGATTCCAACTCTAATATTTTAATCAGAAACCTCTAATTGGAAGAATGGCAATTTACAGTTACAACTCTTAGCTATTTATTACCAGATTATTTCACAACAGCAGATAATATAAATAAAAGCAATAGTCCACATCTAACTGGCACAGAACTAACCAAATGTTGGAACTCTGAACATACAGGTGTGTAAATGCAAGTAGATTTTATATAATACTTTGTCATACAATTGTAGGAAGTTCAACCAGTTTTACAAAACCAAAATTATTGCAGAATCTGGAATAAAAACAAAGTGCTGGAAATACTCAGCAGGTCAAGCAGCATCTGCAAAGGGAAATGAATTAACGCTTCAGGTTCTGATGAAAGGTCACAGACCTGCAAAGCGACTTTTCTCTTCATACATGCCACCCTTACCCACAGAATATTGTCAGTACTTTTGTTTCTTATTTTGCATAGTAACTTTCGTTGTGCACCTAATCAAATGCCTTTTGGACATCCAAGGATACCATATCCACAGATTTCCCTTTTTCTACCTTATTACTTCCTCAAAAGAACGCTAATAAATTCATCAGTATTTACTGTTAAGAATGGTATAGATGTTAGGGAACTTGGGGAAATAGTGATGTCTTGAGGAGTGTACATATTACAGAGAAGGTGGTGCTGGAAGTCTTAAAGCGCATCAAGGTAGATAAATCCCCAGGACGTTTGGGAGGCTAGGGAGCAAATTGCAGGTCCCCTAGCAGGAGTACTTGAATCATCGACAGTCACGGGTGAGGTGCCAGAAGATTGGAGGGTGGCAATGTTGTGCCTTTGTTTAAAAAGGGCTGCAGGGAAAAGCCTGGGAACTACAGGTCGGTGAACCTCACATCTGTTGTGGGCAAGTTGTCGGAAGGTATTTTGAGAGACAGGATCTACAGGCATTTAGAGATGCAAGGACTGATTAGGGACAGTCAGCATGGCTTTGTGAGTGGAAAATCATGTCTCACAAATTTGAGTTTTTTGAAGGGGTAACCAAGAAGGTTAATGAGGACAGTGCAGTTGATGTTGTCTACGTGGACTTTAGCAGGGCCTTTGACAAGATACTGCATGATAGGTTGTTACATAAGGTTAACTCTCACAGGATCCAGGGTGAGGTAGCCAAATGGATACAAAATTGGCTGGATGACTGAAGACAGATGGTGGTTGTAGGGGGTTGTTTTTCAAACTGGAGGCCTGTGACCAGTGGTGTGCCTCAGGAATTGGTGTTGGGTCCACTGTTATTTCTCATTTATATTAATGATTTTGATGAGAATTTGGGAGGCATGGTTAGTAAGTTTGTAGATGACATCAAGATTGGCAGCATAGTGGACAGTGAAGAAGGTTACCTCGGATTGCAGCGGGATCTTGATCAGTTGAGCCAGTGGGCTGACAAATGGCAGATGGAGTTTAATTTAGATAAATGTGAGGTAACGCATTTTGGTCAATCAAACCAGGAGGGGTCTTGCTCAGTTAATAGCAGAGCATCGGGGAGAGTTATAGAACAAAGAGATCTAGGGGCACAGGTTCATAGCTCCTTGAAAGTGGAGTCACAGATGGACAAAATGGCGAAGAAGGCATTCAACATGCTTGGTTTCATTAGTAAGAACACTGAATACAGGAGTTGGCATATCTTGAAGTTGTACAAGACATTGGTAAGGCCATACTTGGAATACTGGACAGTTCTGGTCACCCTATTATAGGAAGGATATTAAACTAGAAAGAGTGCAGAAAATATGTGCTAGGATGCTACTGGGACTTAATGGTTCGAGTTGCAAGGGGAGGCTGGATAGACTGGGACTTTTTTCTCTGGATCGTAGGAGGCTGAGGGGTGATCTTAGAGGTCTATTAACTAATGAGGGGCATAGATCAGCTAAATAGTCAATATTGTTTTCCAAAGGTAGGGGAGTCTAAAACCAAAGGCAAAGATTTAAGGTGAGAGGGAAGAGATAAAAAAGGGTCCAGAGGGGCAATTCTTTCACACACAGGGTCGTGAGTGTCTGGAAAAAACTGTCAGAGGTAATAGTAGAGTCAGGTACAATTTTATCTTTTAAAAATGTTTAGACAGTTACATGAGTGAGATGGCATTTGAGGGATATGGACCAAACGTGGGCAATTGGGATGGGCTTAATGGTTTTAAAAAAAGGGATAGCATGGATAAGTTGGGCCAAAAGGCCTGTTTCCATGCTGCAAACCTCTAATTCCAAATTAGACAAACATTTCCTTTTTGCAAAACCATGCAGATTCTGCTAGGTTGTAATATCGTACTATTACCTGCTCAATAATGGATTCTAGTATTTTCCCCATGACAGATGTTATGCTAACCAATTCCTGCTTAATGATTTCCTTGTTTCTTGAATAAGCTTTGCAATAAGAATTTGCAAATTTTCAATCCACTGGGATCTTTCCAGAACACAGGGAATTTTGGAAGGTCATAACCAATGCATCTACTTGTTCTGCAGCCACTTCTTTCAAGATCGTAGGATGCAGGACATCAAGTCCAGGGGACTTGTCAGCCTTCAGTTCAGAGTTTTCTGAATGCCTGTCATTGTTTTAAGTTCCTCCCTCCCTTTAGGTCTTGATAAATAAGTATATCTAGCACGTTTTGTGTGTCTTCTACTGTGAAGGCAGATACCAAATACCTCTGCAATGCTTTTATAATTTTTTCCATATTAATTCCTCAATCTTGCCCTCTAAGGGACTAACACTCACTCATTTTCTTTTTACATATCTGTAGAATATTTCTAGTATCTTTCTCTCAAACTCCAATTTTTCCCTCATTTTTAAGTCATCCTTTGCTGGTTTCTAAAATCTACCTGATCTTCTGGCTGATCACTAATCTTCAAAGTATTGCACGCTTTTTTGCAATTTGATACATGATGCGCATTCTTCTCATCGAATCTTACTTTCTCAGTTGAACATATACATTTACTGTGAAATAGCTCCTAAATGTCTGCCACTGGTTCTCTTCTTTCCTAACTTTCAACCAATTTTCTCAGTTCACTGTAGCCAACTGTCTTCATACCCTGTTATTTAAAGTCCCATATTTCATACCCTGAATCGAACATGAAATTTTATCATGTTATGGTCACTGTTGCTTAGGGGCCCCTTTGAGGTCATTAATTAATCCCGTCACATTAATAGGTCATTTTAAATTAAGCACTTGAATAACTGATTTGCTCCCGATGCTAAAAGATTTGGGACCCAAAATCTCAACTTATCAAGTCCAACAGACACCAAAATTACAGACAAAATGTGTATAAACCCTGTGATGAATCAACCTCTAGAATATTCATACACTGCTGAGAGAGAAGATTTAAAACAACTTGGCAGCAACATAAGAGGAAATACATATTACAGCTCAGCGACCAACTTTGATTAGCAAATATGGTTATTGTGAATTATTCTTAAGCATTTCAAAATTGTATTAATTCTAGATTCTAACAAGATGAACATTTGTCTCCAGATGAACATTTGTCTCCAGTTGAACTGCATTTTTACTCCTGTGCTGATGTAACTGGAGATAAAATATTGACATCCATTGTAAAATTTACTTCAATTAGCATAGGAACATCGAATCCCTACAGTGCAGAAGGAGATCATTCGACCCACTAAGCCTGCATTGACAACAATCCCAACCAGACCCTATCCCCATAATTACCTTGTTAATCCCCCTTAAGAGGCAATTTAGCATCGCCAATCCACTAAACCTGCACATCTTTGGACAGTGGGAGGAAATCCACACAGACATGGAGAGAAAATGCAAACTTCACACAGACAGTTATCCAAGGTTAGAATTGAATCCAGATTCCTGGTGCTTGAAGCAGCAGTACTAGCCATTGTGCCACCATGCTGGTAGCACATTGGGATAGAAACTTCTCTTGGGCAATAGAACAAAATGGGCAATGGCGAATCACAACCAATTTTACAATCCATATTAGATTTACTTTTCTAAATTGCCCCTTAGTGCCCAAACATGTGTAGATTGGGCAGATTAGCCAATGTAAAGGCAGAAGGATTGTGGGGAGACGACAAAGGGTGGACCTTGGGCAAGATGCTCTTTTGAAGAGTTGGTGCAGACCCAATGGGTTCAAATGGCCTCCTTCTAGGTAAAAACAAAGTTCCCAGTAAGGGAAGACGAGAGGTAAGAAACAGGAACCAATAAAGTTAAAAGAAGAAACAGGTTCTAATTAGAGAATGGGATACAAGGTGCAGAGTTCAAGTGAGGAGAATTTGGGAGGAGCCCTCGTTGAGGAGACACCAAAAGACCTGAAGACCTGAGAAAGTAACTGAAGGTTGGTAACTCTGTGCTGCAGGGCATTAGACCAAGAATGCATCTTTGGAGTAGTAGTTTTCAGCTTGGCACGGCCAGAGCTACAATTGTGTTGGAAGTTGATGCGCAAGGGCATTTCTTGTGTAGTGTGGTATGTTTGACTACAGTTTGCCATGGGGAGAAATGAATAATCCCACTTTGATTCAAATATGGCTGAAAGAACAGAACTTCAGGAGTGACAGCTACTTGGCCTTTGGTTTTTTTGTGGACTGGTGATGCCTCCTGCCCTGTCCCAGAATGTCTAATTTGCAGGATGCTCTTAAAACTCTGCAATGGTACCAAGTAAGTTATTGAGCCATTTTAATACAAAACACTCTGCAGTAAGGATATAGAGTACTTCAAGCACCTGAGAACACAAAACAAAGTAAAATCGCCATACAATGAAGTTTGTGCAAGTTTCAGATAACGTGCAGGAGAGTAACCTGGTAGCTGAGTTTAGAAAAACTGAAGTAGCAGCACACCATTGCCAAACCCTAATTCTGCTGATATGCAAAGAATTGAGAGAATAATTTTGGGAGCTGATGTTGCCAAAAGAAATCAACTAAAATTCCGCTACAACATACTGACAAAATGTTAGTTAATATTAAACAGGTGTTCCAACAGAAATCAGAAATGAGTGGAATATTTTCCCTGAAGGTTAAAAATTCTGCAGATATTAGTGCACAATATCTCTTAGCCAAAGTCAGATATGTTGATGGGGACTTCAAAAAAAAAAATTCTTCTTTTGCAAAGAATTGCTTGGGCATGCGACAGGAGAGGAAATCTTCCATGTCACAGCTACTTATCTAGAGGGAAGCAATCTTAATTGGACCAAGTGCAATAACATCTGGAGCAGCTTCCATGATGGGAAAAGTCAAAAGATTTGTGAATAAGGCATCCCGACATCCAGGTCAGCCACTGTATCCTATACCATAAAGTCTTTGTTCCCAAAAAATGTCATCTAAGTTAGTTGCGTTAAGACCAAAAAGTGAAAACTGAAGTATGAAAAAGCAATATTCTTTGAACTTGTGCTTGTTTACCATTTCGTGTGGAGATATGGGAGTGGAATACCAGGGTTTACTCATGCACACACAAGTACGATGGCTGTACAGGGGAAAGGTCTTCTCTTGCATTCATGAGCTCTGTAATTCGCTGAAAGAGTTTTCAACTCTGCATGAGTTGACACACAAAGGTTTAATTTGTTAAGATTTTACATTCTAAGCTTGTATATTTTCCAGAGATTTTGTTTTAATTCGTTCATGGGATGTGCGCGATGGCTGGGCCAGCATTTATTGCCCATTCCAAAGGGCATTTAACAGTCAACAATTGCTGTAGATCTGGAGTCACGTGTAGGGCCAGATTAGGTAAAGATGGCAGATTTGCTTCCCTGAAGGGCATTAGTGAACCAAATGGGTTTTTGTGACCATATTTCACAGGCATCATTAGACTTTTAATTTCAGACCTTTCATCAAATTCAAATTTCAGCATTATTACTGTTACTAGAGAGGTAGTGCTTAGTGGACTAATGGGATTGAAGGTAGACAAGTCCCCAGGACCAGTTGAAATGCATCCCAGGTGTCTTGGTAATTATTTATCAAAGTTCACTGGACTCTGGGGAAGTGCCAGAGGATTGGAAAACAGCTAATGTTACGCTGCTGTTTAAAGAAGGTAGCAGACAAAAGGCAGGGAATTATAGGCCTGTTAGCTTAACGTCCACAGTTGGGAAAATGCTAGAATCCATAAAAAGAAGAAACAGCAGGACATCAAGAAAAGAATGGTTTTGATCAAGCAGATGCAGCACGGATTCGTGAAGGGGAAGTCGCGTTTAACAAATTTACTGGATTTCTATAAAGATGTGTCTAGTGCGGTAGACAGAGGGGAACCGGTGAATGTGGTGTTTTTAGATTTCCAGAAGGCGTTTGATAAGATGCCTCACAAAGATTGCTGCAGAAGGTTAGGGTACACGGAGTTGGGGGTAAAGTGTTAGCGTGGATTGAGGATTGGTTATCTAACAGGAAGCAGAGAGATGGAATCAATAGATGCTTTTCTGGTTGGCAGTTGGTGACTAGTTGAGTGCCGCAGGGATCTGTGCTGGGGCCTCAACTGTTTACCATTTACATAGATGATCTGGAGGAAGGGACTGAGTGTAGGGTAACAAAATTTGCTGATGACACGAAGATGAGTGGAAAAGTGGAGGGCGTGGAAAGTCTGCAGAGAGATCTGGATAGGCTGAGTGAGTGGGCGAGGACCTGGCAGATGGAGTATAACATTAGCAAATGTGAGGTTATCCACTTTGGTAGAAATAATAGTAGGAGGGATTATTATTTAAATGGTGAAAAGCTGCAGCATGCTACTGTGCAGAAGAACCTGGGGGTCCTTGTGCACAAATCACAAAAAACTCAGTCTGCAGGTGCAGCAGGTGATCAAGAAGGCGAATGGAACGTTGGCCTTTATAGCGAGGGGGATAGAATATAAAAGCAGGTCTTGAATATAAAATATAAAAGAGGTCTTGCAGCAACTGTACAAGGCACTGGTGACGCCGCAACGGGAGTACTGTGCGCAGTTTTGGTCCCCAATATTTGCAAAATGATACATTGGTCTTTGGAGGGAGTACATAGAACGTAGAACATAGAACATTACAACGCAGTACAGGCCCTTTGGCCCTCGATACTGCACCGACCAGTGGAACCAATCTAATGGCCCTCTAACCTAAACTATTCCAATATTATCCATATGCCTATCCAAAGATCATTTGAATGCCCTTAAAGTTGGCAAGTACTCAACTCCTGCAGGCAGGGCATTCCACGCCCTTACTACCCTCTGAGTAAAGAACCTACCTCTGACATACGTTCAAATGAAAATAAACCAAGTTTGTCCAATCTCATAGCAAATACTCTCCAAACCAGGTGACATCCTGCTAAACCTTTTCTGTACCCTCTCAAAAGCCTCCACACCCTTCTGGTAGTGTGGCAACCTGAATTGTACACAGTATTCCAAATGCAGACGAACTAATGTTCTATACAGGTGCAACATGATTGCCAATTTTTGTACACTATGCCACAACTGATGAAGGCAAGCATGCCATATGCTTACTTGATCAGCTTATCCACTTGGGTTGCCACTTTCAGGGAACTGTGGACCTGTACGCCTCGATCGCTCTGTATGTTCATACTTTCAAGGGTTCTGCCATTTACTGCATACATCCCTCCTGCATTGGATTTTCTAAAATGCATCACCTTGCATTTGTCCAGATTAAATGCCATCTGCCATTTCTAGTCTCCCGTTTAGCCATATCCTCACGTAACTCTGGCAATCCACTTCACTATGTGCAGTCTCCTCAACTTCTGTGTCATTTGCAAACTTACCAATCAGACCACCTATTCTCCTCCAAATCATTTATATATATTACAAACAAAACGCCGTTTGATTTCAAGAAGTAAAATATAGCTCTTGGGACTGAAGGAATCAAAGGGGGGGGGGGGGTGGCGTTTTGGCTGCGGGGGTGGTGGTGGCGAGCAAGCGGAGTGGATCAGGATATTAAATTTGATGATCAGCCATGATCATAATGAATGGTGGAGCAGGCTCCAAGGGTCAAATGGCCTACTCTTACTTCCAAAATCTGTGCCATCAGGGACCTTGTCAAAGGCCCTGCTAAAATCAATGCAGATAACATCCACTGCCTTGTCCTCAATCAACTTCATCACTTCCTCAAAAAACTCAATTAAGTTTGAGAGACGCTACCCTGCACAAAGCCATGCTGCCTGCCACTAATAAACCTATAATTTTCCAAATGAGAGCAAATCCTGCCCCGAAGAATCTTTCCCAATAATTTCCCTACCACTGACACAAAAGTACAGAGAAGGTTCACCAGGCTGATACCGGAGATGAGGGGGTTAGCTTATGAGGAGAGATTAAATAGACTGGGCCTGTAGTCATTGGAGTTTAGAAGGCTGAGGGGGGATCTTATAGAGACGTATAAGATAATGAAGGGGCTAGATAGGGTAGAGGTAGAGAGATTCTTTCCGCTTAGAAAGGAAAACAGAACTAGAGGACACAGTCTCAAAATAAGAGGGGGGAGGTGGTAGTTTAGAACGGAGTTGAGGAGGAACTTCTTCACTTAAAAGGGTGGTGAATCTCTGGAATTCTCTGCCCATTGAAGTGGTGGAGGCTACCTCGTTGAATATATTTAAAAGTCATGGGTAGATAGATTTCCGATAGACAAGGGAATTAAGGGTTATGGGGAGAAAGCGGGAAAGTGGAACTGATCCACTTCAGATCAGCCATGATCTTACTAAATGGCAGGGCAGGCTCGAAGGGCTACTCCTGCTCCTATTTCTTATGTTCTTATGGGCTGTGGTGGGATTTGAACCAAGGTCCCCAGAGCATTACCTTGGATTACTAGACCAGTGACAATACCAATAGGCCATAACCTCCCCTATTCAGCCATCAATGTTAAATGCAGGGGAAAAACAAGAACTTCAAAGTTTCAGATCAAAACCTGTCCTTTGACAACAAAAAAAAATGCAAACGTGACAACTGAGACGTTCAAGCTGGCACCAGCAAATCCTGCTTCAAAACCATATTCAACCTCCTCTCCAGACATTTTAAAATACTACAAAGGAAGCTTGAATGCTAGTTCCCCTCCATGAGAATGGAAGACACTGACAGGGTACATGATCCATTTACCTCACTTCCTTTGGAATCACAGGAATTGTCATGAAAAGAACAAGAGGAATTCGCAGAACTCAGGACCAACCATACAAGGTTTGCACAGTTGCTTCTGGATGCATTTTGTTTGCCTTAGGACAAGAGTATCCATCCATTTCAGGTCGCGCTATAGCATTCTTACAATTTCCGACAAGCTACCTGTGCAAGTTGGCATTCTCAACACTGGTTCATGTTTAAAAAAAGAGGAGGAAATCATTCTCTGTGGAGCAAAACCTGCAAGTTGCCTATGATCAGTTCCTCACTCTGCTCAGAGAGGCAAGACCCAGTGTCACACTGACATTGTCAGTTACATGCTGCTCACAGTACTGCCTTCATTTGTGAACTTGAGAAATGCAGAATTTAAAAAACTGAAAATAATTGACATTTTTATACACTTATAAATTGTATACATTTTCAATAAAAAATATTACATTTGACATGCAACTAACAGATTGATAAGGCTTTCATCGTAAACTCCAATTAATGAAAATTGCATTAGTTTGTGGCTTGACATCTGTTTTAGGAAATTTGAGAAGTAAAAGTTTTGCTAGAGGGCAGCACAGTTGGAGAAAATACTTTTTTTTAATGTATAAGGTGCGTCATGACATAAAAAAAGGTTGAGAACCACAGTTTTAGATGATGAACAGCCTTATCAATGTGGAATTAGCAACATTTGCAAAAGATAGAATAGATTCCAAGCACATTACAAAGAGTTAGGTCCTTTGGTCAACTCCGGATGCTTTGAATCTTGTGGTGTAATTGCGATGAACCACAAACAACAGCTCAGATGCCAAGGAATGACCTTACACTTTTCTATTAAATACAAATCTAGTTTAAGAAAGCTGCATTATTATTTTCAGGCACTGCCCCATTTGTTACAGCTAGTTGTCTAACGTAGCCAACAGGTTGGAAATTTTGTTGAATTTTGTTAAACAGTTGTTTATGAAGTCAAGCTTTGACGCAAAGTAAAAAAACTTATATCCTCAAAGGAACCAAGTTTGCAAAAAATAATTTTACCTTTTAAATAGTGCTGTAAACTACTATGTATAACCCACTTTTGAAGTCTCTAAATAATTTGATCTACAAAATCTTTAAGAGCTTTTCAAGAGTTTATAAAACTTAAATTGGAGCCATAAAAAAGTAGTTTAAATTTTGTTTTTCATATAAGTCATCTATAACAGTTTAGTTTACTTCCAAGAGGGCTGCAAAGACTGCAGCAAAAGTGGAGAGATTGAGCTGGGTAGAAGAGAAATTGGTTGCATCTGTCCACCTCCAATACACATTTAATAATTTTTGATTAAGGAATAGTTTTGTATGCATGAAAATGCATATATCTGGTGAACCTACCTTAATGACTGGGACCCTAGGTTTGAACCTCGAAGAGAGTTGGTTCAGTACCTCTGCCAGTAACTGCTGATGTTTCAGAACTTTTCTCATCTTCATTATTCGTACAATTGCAGCCTTAAGAGATAGACAGAAAGAATTTCAGAGAATGGAAGATTACACCATTTGTTTCAAGATTTAATAGCAGATTAAAATCATAGAATGCAATGATACATGAAACAGTTATTTGGCCCAACGCTGCTGTACCAGTTCTTTGAGAAGAACTCCCAGTGTTCTCCCTTTCGCTCAAAACTCTTAACTTTTTTCCTGTGAGTATTTATTCAACTTCCTTTTGGAAATTATTACTGAAGCTTCTTCCATCACCCTTTCAGGAAGCACATTTCAGATCGTAACTGTGAAAATACAGGCCGGAATTTTACCGGCACACCCGCCCCAGAGTCAAGTGAGACTCGCAGACCGGCATTCTCCGTTGGCAGACAAGACGGTAAAATTCCGGCAACAGCGTCCATTCAACTCACCTCTGCTTCTTTTGCCAATTGCTGTAAATAACATGCCCTATGATCACTGACCCATCTCCCATTTATTTATTCCATTAAACTCATTCATAATTTTACATAATAAACAGTGGTAGACAATATTCCCTCTAATTTTTTGTACAGTTGTAGACAATTTGAAGAGCATGGCCTTTTTTTTGCATGGTAAATTAAAGGGGTCAACTTATGCACAGGGAAGGAACATCTCTCCTCAGTGTCACCACAATCTAAGGGATCCGTCTGGTGAACCTTTGCTACATTCCCTCTATGGCATGTTAGTATATAGGCAGGAGGATTTCTGACAAGGTTGAATTTATCGAGGCTGGATGATGGAGGCCACAGTAAGAAGTCTCACAACGCCAGGTTTAAGTCCAACCAGTTTATTTGATAGTAATCCCACAAGTTTTCAGAAATGGTGTTCCTTTGTCAGGTGTGTGGAAGGTTCTCATCAGCACAGACAGTTTACAGAATATGATTAGAATGCAAGTCTTTACAGCTAATACGCTAAAGTCTTAAAGATGCAGACAATGTGAGTGGAGATAGCATTAGCATAGGTTAAAGAGATGTGTATTGTCCCCAGACAGGACAGTTGGAGATCTCTACTGCCTCCCAAAGATACATAAGGCAAACACACCCAGCCGTCCCATCGTATCGGGCAATGGGACCCTGTGCGAGAACCTCTCTGACTACATCAAGGGTATCCTGAAACCCATTGTACAAAGAACCCCCAGCTTTTGTTGCGACGCTACGGATTTCCTACGGAAACTCAGCACATGGAGCAGTTGAACCAGGAGCACTCCTCATCACAATGGATGTCTCGGCGCTCTACACCAACATCCCCCACGACGATGGCATTGCTGCAACTGCCTCAGTATTCAATGCCGACAACTGCCAGTTTCCAGATGCAATTTTACAACTCATCCACTTCATCCTGAACCACAATGTCCTCACCTTCAACAACCAGTTTTTCATCCAAACACACGGAACAGCCATGGGGATCAAATTCGCACCTCAATATGCCAACATCTTCATGCAGGCTGAAACAAGACTTCTTCACCGCACAGGACCTTCAACCGATGCTATACAGTAGATACATCGAAGACATTTTCTTCCTTTGGTCTCATGGGGAACAGTCACTGATACAACTATATGATGACATCAACAAGTTCCATCCCACCATCAGAATCACCACAGACTATTCTCCGGAATCGGTGGCATTCTTGGACACATGCATCTCCATCAAGGACAGTAACCTCAGCACTTCATTGTACCGCAAGCCCACAGACAAACTCACAATGCTCCACTTCTCCAGCTTCCACCTTAAACACATTAAAGAAGCCATCCCCTATGGACAAGCCCTCCATATACACAGGATCTGCTCAGATGAGGAGGCTCACGACAGACACCTCCAGACACTGAAAGATGCCTTCATAAGAGCAGGATACGGCACTCAACTCATTGATCAACAGTTCTGATGCGCCACAGCGAAAAACCATACCGACATCCTCAGAAGACAAACACGGGACACGGAGGACAGAGTACCCTTCGTCGTCCAGTACTTCCCCGGAGCGAAGAAGCTACAACATCTTCTCTGGAGTTTTCAACACATCGTTGATGACGACGAACATCTCGCCAGGGCCATCCCTACACACCCACTTCTTGCCTTCAAACAACAGCACAACCTCAAACGGACCGTTGTTCACACAAACTACCCAGCCTTCAGGAGAACAGTGACCACAACACCACACAACTGTGCCATAGCAACGTCTGCAAGACATGCTGGATCATCAATATGGATGACATCATCACA
Source organism: Carcharhinus amblyrhynchos (assembly GCF_965287045.1). Lineage (NCBI taxonomy): Eukaryota > Metazoa > Chordata > Chondrichthyes > Carcharhiniformes > Carcharhinidae > Carcharhinus > Carcharhinus amblyrhynchos. The sequence continues at coordinate 92,747,778 of NC_137325.1, forward strand.
CGTGAGAACACCATCCACCAGGTACAGAGCACATACTCTTGCAACTTGGCCAACGTTATCCACCTAATACGCTGCAGGAAAGGGTGTCCTGAAGCATGGTACACTGGGGAGACCATGCAGACGCTACAACAACGGATGAATGAACATCGCTCGACAATCACCAGCCAAGACTGTTCCTTTCCTGTTGGCAAACACTTCAGTGGTCACGGGCATTTGGTCTCTGATCATCGGGTAAGCGTTCTCCAAGGCAGCCTTTACGACACACAGCGGAGCAGAGACTGATAGCCAACTTCCGCACATGAGAACGGCCTCAACCGGGATCTGGGGCTCATGTCACACTATCTGTAATCCCCATGACTTGCCTGGGCTTGTAAAATCTCACTTACTGTCCTGTCTGAAGACAATACACATCTCTTTAACCGATGCTAATGCTATCTCCACTCACGCTGTCTGCATCTCTAAGACTTGAATAGCAGGTTAGCTGTAAAGACTTGCATTCTAATCAGTAATCTGTAAACTCTCTAACTTTATATGTGTTTCTCTGATCAGAACCTTCCACACACCTGACGAAGGAACACCATTTCCGAAAGCTTGTGGGATTACTATCAAGTAAACTGGTTGGACTTAAACCTGGCGTTGAGAGACTTTTTACTGCGTTTACCCCAGTCCAACGCTGGCATCTCTACATGGAGGCCAGCCAGGAAAACAGGACAGCAAACATCTAAAGGTAATAAAATTGTTATTTTTGGGATTGAGAGTTTCAGCAGTAAATGAGGCTGGAGATTGGAGAAAGAATGTCCAAGAAATATTAAATAAAACAAAAAATTCTAGCCACAAAGAGAATAAAAAATGGTAGAACCAGAGAGATCTGGTCGAGAGAAAAAACAGCAAATCTTTGATATCTGTAATCTTTCATCATGCATTTTCAGCATTTTCTATTTTAATTTCAGATTTCCACCATCCAACATTCTGCTTTTGCACAAGAAGTGATTTATTTTAACTTCACTGAACGGGTGTTTTTTAAAAACCACAAGAACAAACTGAAATTAACTTACACTAATGAAATTTGCTGCACTCCGAACACTAAAACAACACAGCTTAACATGTCATGTCTGCTCGAAAAGGTTGGTTAATTCATCGTTCAAAACCTTCAAGGCCATATGCAAGGATTACTATATTTTGTTTATGTAATGTTGTTATCTCTTCCTCCCACCCCCTGCACACCCCACCCCCACTTCAAAGGTTAGACTTTCATTGCCTAGAGTAGTGAAAGCAAACTCCCAACTGTGATGATTGCAACTCCTCCCAAGGAAAAGATTGAGTGCATAAACTCAAGATAACATAACAGAAGGCCTGACATGTTTACAACACTGATCAGTCTGGGCTTTTCATTGGCTAAAATTCAAAAGCTTTCAAGCGGCAGAAATCAGCTTTTAAAAAATTGGATGAAAAGTTGAGAAATTCTTTGGAGTTGCACAATTGCTTTTTTAATTTTAAAAATGCTTATACATTTTGGAAAATCATAATACACAGCCATTATTTTGTAACATTAATATACAAGTTTCATATGGCACCTACTGAACAATCTTGTTTCACCTAGAAATTTCATCCTAACCCAGCATGTTCGCTAGCCAATACACTCTGCCATCCTGTCTAATAACATCCCAATGAATAATTTTCAAATTGCTTCTCCTCTCAGCATATAGAGTCAGAGGTTTACAGCATGGAAACAGGCCCTTCGGCCCAACTTGTCTGTGCCGCACAGTTTTTAACCATGAAGTGAATCCCAATTGCCTGCATTTGGCCCATATTCCTCTATGCACATTTTATTCATGTAATTGTCTAAATGCTTTTTAAAAGACAAAGTTGTACCCACCTCTACTACTGCCTCTGACAGCTCATTCCAGACACTCACCACCCTCTGAAAAAATTGTCCCTCTGAAGCCTTTTGCATTGCTCCCCTCTCACCGAAAACCTATGTCCTCTAGGTTTTTGACTCCCCTATCTTTGGGAAAAAAATGTTGATTACCTACCTTATCTATGCCCTCATTATTTTATTGACCTTTAAGGTCGCCCCTAAGTCTCCTATACTCCAGGGAAAAAAGTCCCAGTATATTCAGCCTCTCCTCATAACTCAAACCATCAAGTCCCAGTAGCATCATCATAAATCTTTTGTGCACTTTTTCTAGTTTAATAATATCCCAGTACTTCCTGGATACAGTCTCCACGTTTAATTGGGTATCCAAAGAGATTTTTTTTTGTTGAGAAACCTTAATTGTGATATAGGATGATTTGTAAAATGTTTAAAGCCTTCTTCAAAACCTCCATACAACCACGATAGCCTGTACCTGTATCGCTAAACTGGGTTTTGTTTCAAAGAATATGTAAAACATACTTGGATGGAAATTTCAAATGAAGTCTTCAACCCATGTATTAATATTGTACAAGCGGCAGCAGCAAGAAAGAAAACATTGTAAGCTGATAAAGTTTGTAACCGTCACAGAAGTACACAAAGAACAGGAAATTGAAAGATTAATGCTATGTTTTTGTTTAAATAGCTTTTCTTTGTACTGCTACAATGTGATAGAAACTAACCACCAAAGCAGTCCTTTGATTAAATTGTTCATTGCAAATCTTGTTTAAAAATATAATTTAAATTGCCCTTGGCAATGTTGGTTACAGGTCATCAGGTAATGATCAAGAAGAAAAAGTCATGAATCAATATATTTATCTCAAAAAAAGGGCCTACCTGAATCAACAACTTCCTATCTTCTTCTATGTTTTTGTGTGTGGTCTCTTGCTCTTGTTTCTGTTCTGTCTTCATCGGTACATTAATGTTCACCCTCAGCTTTTTACTAAAAGAAAGCAGATCAGTTTAGCACTCCTGATCCAAACATATGCTTAATAGCTATTACTTGTTCATTACTTACTTTTTGTACCCCAGGTACAGTTTGATTAATGTGTCAGGCTTCATCTCTACTTCATCCACATTTGCACTTTCATCTTCCAAAACCTAATTTTAAAAAAAGAAACTGATCAAGTAATGTATTTGATTATTTGATGACTGTTTCCTTTGAACAATAAATTAGCACTTACCAGCAGTTTGGACTTCAATAATATCTGTAAAACTTGTACCAATATGTCCTGTAATTAATAAAAAGTTACTTCAATTTCAAGTTTGATGCCAAACACCTTGCCCCAATTAGAACAAAAGGATGCACATAAAATGCAGTTGCTGAGAGATCACAAAATTTAATTAATTATCACCTGTTGCTGAGAACCTTCAAGAAACAATCTGCTTTACTATGATACAATAGGCCTTTTTTTCTAACATCATCCCAAAATTGTCACCAATTTTCAAAGTTCAATGCCACTGAAACTCCCTGTTCTTGTTGGATCATACACCAAGAATAATTATTTTTGTCACCCCCTCCCCTGCTCTTACCATTTTGATTTGAGTACTGTCTGTTAACTGCTGAACGGTATAGGCATCCTCTGTGTTATACTGAAGTAATATCGCCATCTGGAAAGTGGATGCCTTAGAGAAGGAAAGTAGACAATTACATCCTGAGCATTTATTTTGAGGAGGGTTCTAACAAACTACTACCACTGCCATGCATATTACATAATGATGGAGGAGGAGGGGAAAAAATGTGACATATATTGTACTATTTTCACTGCCTTCTGTTCAATTTGGACAACTTCATGACCAACAGCAAGAATTTTTTTTTAAAAAGAGTAGCTGCAACAAAGCAAAGAATGCAATGGCACCCAATAGGTGTAAAACATCAGTATTCTGTTGAGTGAATAAAAACAACAAGCCTGTAATACATAAACTCAAAAGTTTGGCAGACAACGTACTAATACATAAACTCAAAGTCTGGTTGCCACAACTCTTATCAAAAGTGTGCTGAAAATAGTGTAGTGAGATATATGGAATATTAACTCCTAAAAATAATTTCAGGATACACAACAATCAACAATAGATACATTAGATACGTTAGTAAGTTTTAAGAGATTTATACTTGTAGGGGTAAACATTAGAAATAAGATTGTGAACAGCTGAAGGGACATGATGTTTGATATGATCAGCAGTTGTCGGGACATAAGGCCTACATAGCTGGCATTGCAACAGCACTAGGATTCATTAATGTTACTCCACATCAGTAGGCAGAACATCTTTTTTGGCTTGATAGCAGAATCCAGTTAATGGAAAGTACCACTTATGCTCACACTGTGTATAGTAGCAGCATGAAACTGCTAGCTTCGCCCATTGCTCAAATTTTGAGAAACTTCACCTTTTAAAGTATACTGGGCATTTTTGGTCCGAAAATGGCAGCCCCAGGCCATTCATGACTGTGTGATATACAATGAGCAAAGAACTGACGGGGGGGGGGGGGGGGGGGGGGGGTAGCCATTATCCTTCAGAAAAGCTTTGAAACACCGCATTTTTGTTCTAGCTTGTGTGGCGAGCAAATAACTTGGGTTCTATTTATGGGATTGTCGATAAGGCCAATCTTATAACATGTGGAACTGTAGAAATCCCAATGTGCATAACAACCAGTGAAAGTGGGTTGCAGTATGCACTTTAGAAAACACATTAGAAGTGTTCTGAATAAGCTTGTTATGGAAAGGGAGATCGTTAGGTGAATCAGAAAGGAGGATGGAGCTCACTAAAGTATCTCAAACATTTGAGCAACAGGTAAAACCACTGGCTTCAATGTTGCTACAACGTCACTGAAATACAAGTGGTATTTTCCACCAACAAGCCAAAAAAGACATTCTGCCAACCAAGAAGTGAGTAATATGAGTAATGAGTTGTATGAATGAATTTGAATTTCACTGCTGGTGAGATGCCAGGGCCCCATGACACAATGGCTGTAGGACTCCATGGTGCATTCTCTATACAATGCCACAACCAGAGTAGACCTGCCAAAAAATTAGCATCCTTTTTTTCTGCAGTACAAACTGTGATTCCCTTTCAAATCTGGCATGCTTTTGTCTGTCTTGCTGAAGATTCAATAGCACGTTTCTTTTTTCTCAGCAACACTCCTAATTTTTCACACATTTCACTGAAGAGCTCCAACACTGAATTTAGATAGTTAAAAATATGCCAAAAACAGCAACGACCAAAGTTTTGGTTTTAATTTGCTGCTGCATAGATTTGATGCAGGCACTTGTGCCCAGAAACTGACATGCACTGTATCCACTTTACCACCAAAAACAGATTCACGTCCACTCAAATAACTTCTGCTGAATGTAGCCCACACCGAGTACCAGAGTTCTGAATTGGGCCCATCACTCAAACTGGGCTCAACACTTTTAATTTAGAGAACCACCTCTCAGGGAACAAACCAGCATTAGTATTTACAACTCCTTTAAATCTTTCAAAGGGTACAGATTGGTACGTTTGAAGGTAAGGATGCCAAGAATTGATGGGCCATTTTCATAGAAAACCTTCCATGTATTACAGGAGTGAACAGAATTTGTCACAGGAGAAAAACGGAGATAACATTCATTTAAGTTTCTTTGATATCAGCAACACCTAAACTTTAGAATGTTGCTCCCATAACCTACCAATGCTATAAAAAGCACACACGACCTATCAGTAGGTTCTCTTAATGAAAACTCTGTCATGGTTGTCTCCACAACACGCTTATTTATTGTGCACATTTCATTTCCTTATTGTAGTTTGTTGGGCATTGCTCCAATGATGACCTACCCTTCCACCAACATGCTGTCATTTCCTGATTGCATTTTTGGTGTCCTATTCACTCCCTAGCTAATCTGGGCAGGCAGGTGCATGGGGTTAGGTGAGGAGCAGTAGCATAGACAGCTGAATAGAGGATCTCAATGTTAGTGACAAAGAAATCTATGAACTCCTCAATTTTTTCATTACAACAAAATAAAAGACATTTGTCCCAACTGAACCCACGTTAGTATTAATGGCTTTGCTGGGGACAAAGGCAAAAGTAAACATTAGGGATGGATTGCACAAACTAATGGCTCTAAAAATACCATAGCACATGAAAATCCACTCTCTACAGATGCCTTGCCTGTTTTACACTTCTATGCCTTTTCACAGATAGCTGTTCACAAATCAGGATTCAGGTTTGAGTGTAAAGCCATCCAGAGACCTTGATATTTGTTAATTTTGATTATCTGCCAGGTGATACAGGGATTTTACGCAGAAAATGCTGAGACACTATATGCCTGCTTGAATGGCATGTAATAATTTGCACTAGGAGGTTATATGTGGATATATATTCTCACAATGCGATCTAAATGCTATGTGCCACACCAACTGTATACTTTCACAATGCTGTTTTCTTAAGAGTACATTAATTCCAAATAGTACAAGTGCTTTGATCCATCTTAGAAAAGGAAGTTGAAAATAGTTGGAGAAAAGAAAATTTATAGTGTTACCTTTGTTAACAAAGGCAAGAGCAAATTAACAATAGATAGCTGGGGGCAAAAACAAAACTTTGGCTTTAATTGTTTTTCCTTACAGTGCCTCAACAAATGTTGCCAAAGGATAGGATCATCCATAAAAGTTATTGGAGAAAAGAATCTCACATTGTTCCATCCTTAACTACCAATTTCAACACAAAAAGCATTTTACTAAATTTTCTTGTGGAAGATGCAAATGAATCATCAACAAACCATCAGCTTAACTAAGAGAGAAACTACCTTTTCTTGTGAGGAAGATTTCAATTCTCAAGTCATTGTAATAAGATTGTTTACTTCCAGAAATTTAACTTCAAACTATAACTTCATAGCCACATGACACAAGGAACAACGACATTCAATTACACATTGTTTGGGGGAAGAAACTTGCCAGAATCTTTTTAAGAACGCTCAAGTTAACTCTGCCGATGCCAATTAATAATGATATTGTTTACAATGCTAGACAATAACGCAGCAAATCACAATTTCTTTTATATGGGCGTGCAGATTTAAGTAAAAAGGTATAAAAATGTACCATTATCCAAAGTAATTAAGTAGGCACCTTAATCCAAACAACACTTAACATTCCGCTGATGAAGGCAATGCTGATTGGAGCAATATACCTTATACTTAGCTCGGGAAATCCACAAGAGCAAATTAAGTTTAAAAAGCCCAAGTATCTAACATTTATACAAAGGAGAACCATGTTTGAAAAGTTCCTGGTGGCAAAATTGTGCATTGCCCTTTTTAAAAATAGAACTATTGGTACATCTTGTGTATATTCCTGCGCAACAAAAGTAAAGTTGCATGTTTGGTGTTGCACATAAGTAAGTTTCCATGAGAAATCATACATGCATTTACTATCCAATCTTTTGTTCGTATGTACAAATCATCTCTATCCTAGAAATATGACAGTTAACTGTCACAATTTAAAATTCATTGCATTGACATCAGTTATCAAGTTAATTTGATGACACAAAAAGGATATTTTTTGGTCAACCACTTGTCTCAATTCAAAACCCAAGAACTTTCAGGACTTAATGGTAATGTGCTTTGTGCACCCAAGTTGAATATGTTAGTTTTCTTTTGTTGATTTAAAACAAAACAAATGAGAGATTTTATTCAAATTTTGAAAACTTGGAAATGTATTAATCTGAATTTTTTATGCATTAGATATATAAATAAATGTTGCTATTAACAACAAGCACTTGTGACAGGCTTTGACCACGGGTTTTGTTTTTAAATGATCATCTCACATCTCACCTGTAAAGTATATCGGTTCTTGAAGCAGTTTGTAACTAGTTCTCCTTTGGACAACTGATAGAGCCACGTCAATTTCCGACCACTGTGTCGACTGGCGTAGAATGCTGTGAATCTCTGGTAACTGCGTTCCAACTACAGTAACACAAAGCTGATGTTTATTCAATGAATTTTATTAACTTATTACATATGAACCATTTGTAATAGCATGTAAAATAAATAGCAAACATATATCAGATTTACCTCAGATGGGAGTGCAAATGTACAGGATTGCTGAAAGGGCCAAGAACCGGAACTCAAAACCTGAATACTAAAATCCACTGGGGGAAGGAGAGAAAACAAAAGTCTTTTTCAAAATGTAACCATATTTTTATGATACACTTGTTGAAACAAACCATCAGACCACATTAAGATTGAAATGGACAAGCCAAATTACAAAGAAAAAACAGAAGTACATAGGCCATGAAAATTTGCTGGTGGGACGTTAATGTATGAACACTGAACTGAAATTCCTCTCCCCATTATAGTTCACTCAAAACAAATGAGTTAACCCCTCCATTACAGCCAAGACTGTGAGGATTTCAGACACATCCAGAAGTCACATTAGGTTTTTTAAAGGATTAATGAAATAGTCAGAATTTTTGATAGTCTATGATAAATAGTTGACAGTGATTATATCTAAATAACCTTTCATTACCAGGAAAAATGCTACATACATCCCTTCAACTTGATAGACCATTCACAATTTATACTTACAGTCAAGTGGCTCAGAATTAGACAAATGCTTTTTGAATTGTTCATTCAAGTCTTTGCTCACACCAATATCTTGAAACATACGCTGGAGTTTAGAGGTATACTCAAAGCCACAAGCTTGCTGAAATAAGAAGAAAAACTCATCAGGTAATTGCAATTCAGCCTAACAGTTTGATTAATGTTGATTAAGAATGTTTTCTGAGCAATGCTACATTAAACTCAATTAAATTCTAATTTATCCCAATTAAGTACACAACCTGGAGAACAAAGGTGGAAAGAAAGGAGTGGAAATGTGCTAAATAGTGGCATTGAGAAATGCCTCAGCCCAAAGGCAACACAGCAGAAAAGTAAAAACTTCATCTGACTGCGATTCATATTTATGAAAAATTGCAAAGTTTGCCTTAATATTTCAAAGTAATTCACATTCTGAAAATTGTTTGGGTTTTCACGAAATAATGTGCTATATAACGGCATGGTTTTATTTTATTTCAATGTCACTTTTGTAGAGCACAAAAACTGTTAGCACTGATTTAATTTTCAGAACAATGCAAAAAAGAAACCAGTCATTACCTACTTGCCTCCTCATGAGGCTGGGGGCAAAATAAGAACTTCACACATCCATACTCAGCTCAACAAGGTCTCACTAGCTACATCATTATTAAATTACTTCTTTTTAAAAAAAGAGCATTAAGTCTAGACATTTGTAATGTCTCAATTCATAAATCAAGTGCCTCCTGGGAAAGTGAGCCAAGCAAACAAAGAAAATCCAAGTCGTCCTCTGACTTAGATTGGTCAGCTCAACAAAGACCAGAGTGGCAGGAACCATGAATGTAAAACAAAACTACAAACCAAGTTTAAATAAACTCCAACTGACCTTCAGTTTGGAAATCATACTAGCTTCTGCATCATCACTCGCACTGTTCTGATGAACCAGTCTCTTTGCTAACATCTTGGCATAGAACTTCTGGAATACATCTTTGTCTTCGATATACTTAAACACCACCATCTGAAAATCAAACAATTCAAATCAATAGGTAGTTTATAAATTACAAAAGGATTTAAAATTTATTGCGGCAGATACAAAAGATAATGAATAGCATAAAAATCTCCAAACTGTATAGATGGAGACCAGTTTTCTGATGATGTTGCCGAAAGGTCGTGACATTAAACACAGCTAATTACCTCCCTTCTAAAAAAAACATTCCAGGCCAAAATATCCACATTACATAATGGTAGAGCCAAGTCGAACTCTCTTAGATCAGCCTATGGCCTCCCTCTGTTTTTCTTGGCATTCTCAGAAGAGACCACTGAGGCAACTGGCACTGCCTCATTAAGGGCCCACCTTATTTTCTTGCCAAACTTCCACCCAGTGCACCTATTAGGATCTGATCTTGCCAACCTTTATGAACAGCTCCAACCTTTCACTGCTGACCCTGTGAATTCTGCCAGGTTTTCAGTCCCTCTAGAATATCTGATCACTTATGAACAAGGCCATTTCCATCCATGAACTTCCTGTGGATGATTGCAGCAACATTGTAGTCTTGATGGAAACCTGTCTGTGGGTAAATGACAGCTTCTAAATGATGCTTCCCCACCAAGTCACATCTTCTACCACTATCCCTACTGAGATCACCATGGTGGTGACATGGCTATTCACCCATGTGCATGTCTCCCTTTTCCTCTGGCACTTTCTCCAGCTTTGAGCATTACCCCTTTTCTACTCCTTTTCGCAAATCCATGTCTCCTATTGCCACCAAGGTACCACAAAACATGTTTCACCATCATTCATTATTCTCCACAGCTTCCTCACACATCACACCGACACTTAATTCTTGGTGATTTCAATCTCCATCTTATTTCATCATGCTTTTGAGATCGCTGCTCTCCTGTATTCCCTTAATCTCGCCCTCCATATAAATTTCAATCAATATTCACAACCATCTCCTTAACTTTGCCATTTCACACAGCCTCACTACTTCCATTAAAATCAAACACAAATACAATCATTTTAATTTATTTCCTTGCATCAGTCTCCATCCTATATATCCTTCTCAGCTACTTCGCACATCAGCAAAGAACCACCAACCCCCCTGCCCACTCTCCCCAACATTCACATTCAAAATCCCAACTCTCTATGCATATCAGGCCCTGCCACAGTTCATCTGTTGCTGAAACCCACATCCTTGCCTTTGTAACATCCACAGTGAATATTCCAACGTTCTTCAGACCAGGTTTTCAGATTTATCCTCCATAAATTTGAGGTCAACTCTACTGCCCGTGTCCTGATTTGTAGTAAGTTCCATGCGCCCACCATCAGTGCACTTGTTGACCTACATTTTGCTCCCAGTAAAGTAAAAGCCCAATTTCAAAAACCCATCCATATTTTCAAAATTCATCAATGGCCTTGATCCTCCATTTTCTGCTCCAACCCACAATCCTCTGAGATATCCTTCTTAATTCTTCAGCATTTCTGATTTTAATTGCTCCATTGCCATCAAGGCCCCATGCACTAGTTAAGGATAAAATTTGCCGAAATCTCTTCAACTCCTTTAAGATGGTGCTTTAAACCATTTTCTGTAACAACATTTTCATCATTTAAATGAAAGATCACATTGCAAAGCTTAATATGATTGTTTTATAATGCTCCTGCTTATTTAATTTAAAGATATTATCTAAACACGATGAGAAATATGGTCGACTTGCAGGAAGAACACAGAGTTGAGATACACCAATGCTTGAGGTAGGAAACAGATTTGTAATCCAAACCCATACAGCAAAGGCAATTAGTTGTCAGGGGATTGAAGGAGAGATGTGGAATTTTCCACGCAAAGTAACAATCAAACAGCATATCCTGGCTTCAAATAGACATAAAGAATGATAGTATAGAACTAAATGTGTAAATGCAGCAGAAACAATTAGCTGAACTTAACTGATAAAGAGGCAGAGATAAAACAAACAAGGATATCTGTGCACAGGATAACTAATTGCTTAACTGTACCTATTAAGAAGTTCACAACACCAGGTTAAAGCCTAACAGGTTGATTTTGTATCCCGAGCTTTCGGAGTGCTGCTCCTTCACACATCTGATGAAGGAGCAGCACTCCGAAAGCTTGGGATACCAAATAAACCTACTGGACTTTAACTTGGTGTTGAGAGCCTTCTTACTGTGCCCACCCCAGTCCAACACCGGCATCTCCACATCATAAGTATACCTAAGCATAAAGCATTGGGCTCAACATGAGTGTTAATTAATCTTTGAATTAGATAAATAACCAGAAAATGAATAATATTAATAAACAGTACCAGTGTTAGTCAAGTAAATACAACATTACGTAGAAAATACAGAAATGTGTTCTGTATACAAGGTAAGAAAAATACAGTCTACAGAAGATATGAAGACTGGGACAGAAAAGAATTCAGGTACCTAGATGACAGTTTCGCATTTAAGCCAATCATGCAACATCTGTTGAGTCATTATAGATCAACAGTTGCAGATAAAGAAACAAGACATACCTAGGAAGGAAAGGTATAAATGAAGACGAAAACCCTGTTAGAACTGAGCATTTGGAATAGCCTTGATTGGTAATGCTCCTAGGTAATGTTCCTAGCCCTGATGGATCTCCTGGAAGTGAATGTATAGAAGCATAGCGTGCTTGTATTACTCGTATACTGTCTTAACAAAATCTGTCAAATAAATTAGATTCCTGAATCTTTATCTAACAGCGTGGTTCACTTCACAACACACACCATGCTCAATCTCAAAATGATTGGCAGGTCTGAAACCCCTACAGGTTGCACATCTGCACCATATTAAACTAAATTTCAACATACTGCACTATTCAGGAATAATATGGAGCCCTTTTCCACTACGTAAAATCTTTAAAAAACATAACTGTTTCTGAAGTAAAACAGATATGATTTGAAACCTGCCTACAGCACTGGATGAATGCATGAGAGCAAAGAGTGAGACCCATGATGACAGAAAAAGGGAAATGAGAAATAGGATACAAAAGAAATGAGAGAGAGAAAAAGGAGTGAATGAACCAGGAAAAACCAAGTGCACATTTTAAAACCTCATTTACAGGATGTGGGTGTTACTGGCTGGGCCATTATTTATTGCCCATCCCTAAATGTCCCCTGAACAGGGCATTTAAGAGTCATCTTGTGACCGACCATCTTGCTATGGAGTCACATGCAGGCCAAACCAGGTAAGGACGAAATATTTCCTTCCCTAAAAGAAGTGAACCACATGACAACTGGCAACGATTTTGTGGTCATCATTACACTTTTAAATTCAAGACTTTTATTCAATTCAAATGCCACCATCTGTGGTGGTGGGATTGGAACCCGAGTCCCCAGAGCACTACTCTGGGTCTCTGGATTAATAGTCTACTGTCAATGCCAATATGCCACCACCTTCCCTTACTGTGATCCATTATGCTTTTCCCCCTTACTGTGATCCAATTATGTTAATATCAGAATCAACCCAGTTCCCCAAATAGAGTCATTTCTGTTCCTATCAAAGGCTCAAATCTTGTCCTCGCCAAACTATCCATATTGGTCTCTGACATTATCTTTGATCTATTGTGACCAATTCATATGAAATCCAGCTACTATCTGGATTTTCAAAAGACCTTCAATAAGATGCCCATAACAGACTAATGAATAGGTCAAAGAACATGAAATTGGGGTCAACTGGCAGAATGGGTTGCTTGCTGGCTTCAAGATAGACATCAAGTGTGGATACTTACTCAAAGTGGCAGACGGTGAGAATTGACATTCCACAAGGATCATACTGGAACCACTGCTGTACACAATTTATGGACTTTGTAATGAAAAATTTTGGTGGGAGAAAATGGTGGCAGAAATACAGAGGGCAACTGCAACATATGGGGACATTAATAAGCTTGTAGAATGGGCAAAGGATTGACAAACAAAGTTCAATACAGATAAATGTGAGGTAGTATATTTCAGTAGGAAAAATAGGGAGGTCACGTATTACTTGAAGTGCAAATTTTGGTAATAGGGAGACCAAGGGATTTGAGAGTGCACATCAAGCATAAAAGGATGCCCTACAGGTTAGCAATACCATTAGTAAAAGCAAACCAAGTATCTAGCTTTATTTCTAGAGTGTTAGAATCGAAAAATGGGGAAGTCGTGCTAAACCTTTAACCATGATCATGTTTGAGTACTGTGTGAAACTTTGGTCATCATGTAAACTGTGGTGGTCCATAGAAGTTTATAAGGATTATACCAGAAATGTATGGTTACGCATATCAGGAAAGGATCAACAGGTCGGGGCTTTGGTCTCTTGAAAGAGGGCAGCTGACAGAGTGACTTAGAGATCTTTAAAATTATGAAAGGTCTGATACGAGTTCATACAGACAGAATCTTTCCTCTTGTGAGTAGAAGCCATCAATATAAGCTAGTCAGCAATAAATCCAATAGGGAATTTAGAAGATATTTCTTTACCCAAAGAATTGAGAGAATATGGAAATCACTACCACAGGGACTGATTTAATCAAATATTTTGGATGCATTTGATGGGAAGCTAGATAAGCACACATACGAAGACGAGAAAAGAGAGTTACAATGAAAGATTAAGAGGAAAATGGGAAGGCGCTTGAATGAAGCATAAAGGCCAACATGGAGAGTTTGGGCTAAACAGCCTATTTCTGCACTACACATCCTACGTATTGCTATGCAATATTTCTCTATTTACAGGTGAACACTGGCAAGCATTTCCAGAGTAACTTTCTTCTTCTTTTGGATAAAGGAAATGCCTTTAAGTGGAGTTTCAACGCATGGCAAAAAGGATAAACATGTATGCTACATTCAAGACAACAAAACAAAATGGGACACACACTGGTTTACAAGATCAAGAGGACAACTGTTGAATGTTACTAATATGGTTCTTGGTGCTAGAGGCCACTACTCCTGAGCCTCTTTTTCAGAGCATACTTTCAATGGATTTTCCACAGACACACAGTTAAGTGAACAAGTTTGAGACACTCCAACTGATACAACCTTGTTTGAAATTGAATGACTTTGTCCTATGTAACAAATCCCTGCTGACCATTTGTCTGTGCTTTTCTGGATGCCAAGACAGTGTGCATCACTGAAGGGTAAAGAGCTTCAACGAAGTTCTCGAAGACAATTCATTAGGGATATGGCTACCTTAACCTTAACCCAACTTTGAAATGCACACCCTAACTTCTATCAAAGTATGCAGGTTGCCCCATATCTTTGAGGCGCTTAGGTGCATCTGGGACCGAAGAGACCAGAAAGTCTGGTGCACAGCATAGAGGCAGAGGGAGAAAAATGCAACCCCTTGAAAAATTAGTGTTCCTTCAAAAATGGCAGCCACATTGGGTCCAAATCCTAATTTATCTACCCCCCAAAAAAAACCTAAAGTTATGACTAGAGTCCAATGTAGATATGGGGCTGAATTTTCCTGTCCTGCCCACAACGGGCAGGGGCAGTGGACACCATGCAAAGGTCCGATGATCTCAGGTGGAATTTTCAAGTCTTGGGGCAAACGCAGCTGGAAAATTCTACCCATGGTTTGTATCAGAAACTGAACTTTTCAAGGATGATACCAAGATAAGTGGATCAGATAGCTTTATTCCAGGAAACTTATGTAGGAGATTCTTGTAGAAAAGGACACATTTCAATCAATCTACAAGGAGGGAAGTAGACATTCAAGTTGATAGTTAGGGTGCAAATCAAGACTATGTTGCCCTCAATGGTGCTGAGCTTCGAATGCCACTACAGCCGCTACTTATCCAGGTAAATGGAAAGCATACCATCTCACTCCTAACTTGTGGTTTTTAGATAGTGGGGAGGTTTGAAGAGTCAGATGTGAGCCATTTACTGCAGAATATTCAGTCTCTGACCTGTAGTGGCAGATTTGGGATTTATGCGTCTGGTTTAGTTGAGTTTCTGTTCAATGGTGACATCCAGACTGCTTATGTCGAGGATCATGATTGTAGGCCATTGAAGACCACGGAGGGTGGTTAGAGGCTCTCTTGTTAGATATGGTCACTGCCTCGCATTTTTATGGTGCAATTGTTATTTGCCACCTATCTGTCCAAGCAGGAGGTCATCTCGATCCTGCTCTTACAGATTAGCTATTCTCAATCAATGCTGATTTATCAGGAGATTGTGTAAGAGGGGCTAATTAAGATTTTTTTAACACTAACTTTCCATACCAGTTACATGAATAGATTAAAACTGCTGCATTGCTTCCGAAAATAAAGCAATCTCCAAAAAAGTCAAAACACATGGCAAAACTATCCTGTGCAAACAAGTCTAAAGTATTAACTGTTCAGCAGTACTCACCACTTGGTTAAGTGTATCCTCAAGCTCAGCCTCTTCAGGATTCTTGGAGCTGTACAGCATAAATTAAAATGTTTATTAAACCATACACACTTTTAGAAGATAACACCATAGTTTTTCAATAGTATTTATCCATTGTGTGAGAAATTGGGGCAGCATTAAAGTATGTTTAAGCAAACAGAAGTTAGTATTATCCAATGTTACACTGTATTCTTGCATTCCCAAGGAACAGGATGTCTATCAATTGTTAATAAAGTATCTTGTAATATCGGAATTTTACCCTGTGCAAGTTATTCCATGCATTTTCAATTCACAGGCTGGAAACCAGACCTACTGAACTCAATGTGCCTTGTTAAGCAACAATTTAGCACACAATCCTAGTTGAATTGAGCACTATTCAAAGCAGGGGCAGGGAGTACAAAACCAAGGAAGATATACTTCTTAGGCTTTATAAATCACAAGTTATACATAAACTGTCCTGTTCTGTTGCATTTTTGGCAACACACTTTGGGGAAGATGTCAAAGCCTTGATGTGGATGCAGAGAAGATTTAGCTGAATTATGTTGGAACTAAAGGATTTTAGTTATGTGGAAAGATTGGCGAAGCTGAAATTCTCATCATCAGAGCTTAGGAGGTTAAGTAGAGATTTAATATTTCAAATGATAAGAGCAGATAAGGATAAACTGTTTCCACTGGTAAGAGGGTCAGAAAACCAAAAGGAGAAGGATTTAAGATGATTGGCAAAGGATTCTTTGTTTTTAAGAAATTCTGAGTTGTATGATCTGGGAGTATTGTCTGAAACTATATAAATAACTGTCTTGGACATTGGAATACAGAATAACATTTCAAGATTTACAAACCTCCAACCTTGGAAGCATGGCTAACAAATGAGGATGACACCAAAACAAAATACTGCAAATGTTGAAAATCAAACTAAAAGCAGGAAATGCTGGTAACATCCAACAGGTCCAAGACCTTTCAGGTCTATTGTATTATCCTCCATGAATGATCAATCAACTACAATGACTTTGGTAGGCCAGCAGAACAAGAGACAAGAGGGGGCTGAAATTTTATACAGAGACGTGTAAGGTAACACATTTGGCAGATGCAATCCAGCTTAATAGCAAAGTTATAAATAATGTACAGGGACAGAATGATTCACAGGTTCCAGAATGCAAATCTTCAAAGCTGACTGGACATAGTGAGGATTTTATGGGGTTTTTCTGTTCTTTGCATTCCCCACCGCCGGGAAACCCACAGAAAAATTCCCGTCTGAGAGAGAGAATAAGCAAGCACAAGGGGTCTTGGATTTCATAAGAAGCATCAACTACAAAAGCAGGGAACTTATTCTGAACTTTTCTAAAGCTTTAATTAAGCGACAACTAGAATAGTGTGCTGAGTTCTGACATCACACTTTGGGAAAGGATGTAAAGTTTCTTTAGAAGGATGTAAAAACAATTTACCAGAATGGTTCCAGAAATAAAGAAATTTAGTTATATGGTTAGGTTGGGGAAGCAGGGATTGTTCTTCGTGGAGCAAAGAAGGACAAGGGAGATCTGTTAGAGTGTCTCAGATAAAGACAGGTTTACGTAAAGATAAACAAAGAAACATTGTTCCCATTAGCTGATGGTTTAAGAAATAGAAAACTTAGATTTAAGGTGTTAGACAAGAGGTATGGAGGAACACATGGGAGAACCTTTCTCTTTGTGTGGCAAGTGGGAATGGCGTGGAATTCATGGCCTACAAGGCTGGTGGAAGTTAAGGCAATCAATTTAAGAGAAAATTCGATAGACAATAGGAAGGAAATAAACTGGCAAGGTTTCAGGGATAGAGCACAGGAGCATGATCGAACAGTTCTTATGAAAAGTCATCAACCCAAAATGTCAACTTTTTCTCTCTCCATAAATGCTGCCTGTCTTGCTGTATGTTTCTAGCATTATTGTGTATTACAATTAAACTTGTGAGCAATGATTATTTAAAGCTTCTGGCTTTATTTTCCCCAGATCCTACCTTTTCTTTAGTAGCGAATCACAGTATCGTGCCAAAAGTTCTGGAGATTTACTTGACGACTGAGCCATTTTTGTCACTGCATTATTATTTATGAAACGGCCACATGCCTGCATAAAAGCAAGCAACATTTTTCAGTATTATGAAAAGAATGGATTAGATCTTCACATATTCAACTAGGCATTACCAAGTGACAGACAACAATTTCAAATCCTGACATTCATAATTTTTATCTGAATTCTAATCAAATGCTTGTACAATCTTTCCACAAATTTAATGATTGCTCTGAAAACCATTCATGATTTTCATATTTTTATTGTGTGCTAAAATTACAAATGTAATCCTATTTTAATTCATTAACAAGAAAAGTCAACTACTTATTAACAGACTATTTTAATAGTCTTTTATGTGACTTAACAGACTTTACTCTTCAGGTTACACAGGAACGACAAGCCTTTCAACCCCTCAAGTCTGTTCCACCATTCAGCCACGTCATGTCTGAATCTGTGTCTCAACTGCATTTAACTACATTGGCTCCATGTACTTCAACAATCTTACCTAACAAAATTCTATCGCTCAGTCTTGAAAATTTCTGTTGTCACAACATCCATGGTCTTTTGAGCATGCAAGTTTCAGATTTTCACTACCTTTTGCATGAAAAAGTGTTGTGTCATGGGAAAGACAAATGGACTAATACAAGTATAATGCAGCACTTGGTCGATTAATCCTACACCAGGGCCTAGCTTAAAACCCCCACCAAACCTACCTGGACATGTCACTAGAGACCTGCCTTGGCTGCCACTATTTCCCAAGGAAGGCTGTCAGAGTTGTAATCATCTGCTAAAGCACAACCTGCAAACAATATCTGGAAAGGAATGATTCTTCTTAAGTGAAGGTTACCATGGCAGGAAGCTTTCATGCCTCTGCATCCTTACAATCCACCACACAGACATTTTGCATTGCACAGCTGCTTCAAACACTTGACAACTGCTATGTTTGCAAGGGGCAACAGTGTCTTAGCCTTTTTCTAAGGAAGTATGAGACTGGTTGCACAGCACTACTTCCATCAGTGACTAAACTGCAGAGAACTGTACACTGAAAACGATCAGGTCTCATCAACTTGATGACATAAATTGTACACCCATACCCCAAATAAAACGAATAATGGATTATCAATTATCCAGAAGGATAGAAGTTTTGATCTTTGCCACTGGAGACTTTTGACAGAGTACAATGGTAAGCTGTTAAAACTCTCCAAACTCGTTTCCCCATTACAATTTTACCATAGACTGGAGCCATCCCTTTGCTCAATTTATAAGGTGGAGAGAAAGAAAAAAATCCAAGTGAACCTAGTTGGGTCAAAAAATTGCTTCGTTACATCAGTTATAACCCAGTGAGCATTATGAGGGCTCTCTTCAACTTACCATGGGTCCACGAGGTGGAACAAAACATGCCATCCAGCAATTGACCTTGCAATTTTGAGCTTCACTTTTTTTGCTGATCGGTGCTTTTTCTCTTGATCCTACCCCCACCAACTTTGCATTTATTTCCTTGCTACATTGTAAATGTGAATAGAAACTATTGAATTAGTTACATCAATTGCTAGAAGTAACATCTTACCTTATCCAAAGCAGCCACAAAACCAGCATCATTGTTAAATGCTGACATCACTAATGCATTATACTTCTTATGAACATCCAGAATTGTCTGTACATACATTTTGGGATCCTGGGTCAAACAAAAAAAAATGAAAAATAGATATGCATATACTAATCACAGTGTGAAGACTGAAAATAATGAATAACAGCTTTAAAACACAACTCAACAAGTTTATTTGGATGCACTCGAGACATGCTCGTGTACAAGTCTAGAAGCCTAGGTCACTGCTTGGAGATTGAAAGTGGAGTGGTTGGTAGCGCATCGCCCTATACAGAAGTCATTTCAGTGAGTGGTATTGTAGCTCACTCTGGGGGAGCACACTCACCTGCTCCTGGCCCAGTCCCACTTTCCAGTCGCCCCAAAGAATGGGAAATTTGATTTTAATATACGTTGATAGTTCCATGCGCTGTCGCCACTGCGCACAAACACAATTAACACGTATGAGCAGATTAATGCAAATGTGTGCAAAAACGTTAGCACTTGTAATATACATTTCCACCATCGAATCAGCACTTCGCTAAACCTGGCTGCTAAAGCAGTTTGACAGCATCAACATAGTGATACATGCCAACTACACTTGCAGTTTATTGTTTAGACTGTTTAATCAAAGTTTCCATTGTTTTGTGACTCATGCTGAAACTTAAAACTGGACTGAAATTATATAGGGCAATGACCAAGAATCCAAATTGTTCAGTTTACTTCATTGAATAAGAATCTTGCAAACCCAAGTCCTGCAAAGTTAATCGCATGTTTCAACATCACAAGTATTAAACTGCAATGGCTCCCTAAACATCAATTTAAAAGTATGAACATAATGGTCATGCTGCGCGAGTGAACATGTTGCTGAACTGTGATAACAAGACCCAGGCTCCGTAATTAACCAGCCAAAGTCTTCGACATTCACATCATTCATTGTTTATGCCAAGCAAACCTAAATTTAGTTATTTTACAGGCAGACTTTCTGCTGCGATTCAAAAATGAAATTACTGAAATTCTGTTTAGTTTGTTATAATTCTTTTTTATTTGTTCTTGGATGGTGAGCACAGATGACGAGGTCAGCATTTGTTACTCAATCATAATTGCCCTTGAGGTGTTGAACCACTGCGATCTATTTTGTCAAGGTACATTCAAAATACAGTTGATGTGTGACTTCCAGGCTTTTGATCCAGCGACAAGTAAAGGAACAGTGGTATAGTTCCATGCCAAGGTGGTGTGAAACTTGGGATAGGAACTTATAAGCGGCGGTGTTTCAATATTTCAGCTGCCCTTGTTCTTACAGATGATCAAAGCCTTGGATTTGGAAAGTTCAGGCAAATAAGAACATAAGAACATAAGAAATAGGAGCAGGAGTAGGCCATCTGGCCCTTCGAGCCTGCCCCGCCATTCAATAAGATCATGGCTGATCTGTCGTGGCTCAGTTCCACTTTCCCGCCCTCTCCCCATAACCCTTAATCCCCTCTCTTATCAAAAACCCATCAACCCGCTTCTTAAAAATATTTAGCGAGGCAGCCTCCACCACTTCAACGGGCAGAGAATTCCAGAGATTCACCACCCTTTGAGTGAAGAAGTTCCTCCTCAACTCCGTTCTGAACTGCCCCCCCTTTATCTTGAGGCTGTGCCCCCTAGTCCTACTGTCTTTTTTGAGCGGGAAGAGTCTTTCCACCTCTATCCTATCCATCCCATTCATCATCTTATACGTCTCAATGAGATCTCCCCTCATTCTTCTAAACTCTAACGAGTACAAGCCTAGTTTATTCAGCCTCTCCTCATAGCTCAACCCCCTCAACTCCGGTATCAGCCTAGTAAACCTCCTCTGCACTCCCTCCAAGGCCAAAATATCCTTGCGCAGGTGCGGCGCCCAAAACTGCACACAGTACTCCAGCTGCGGCCTCACCAATGCCCTATACAGCTGCAGCAAGACCTCCCTACTTTTATATTCAATCCCCCTCGCTATGAAGGCCAGCATCCCATTCGACTTCCTGACCACCTGCTGCACCTGCAGGCTGGGTTTTTGCGACTCATGCACAAGGACCCCGAGGTCCCTCTGCACCGTCGAGGCTTCACTATTTGTTGCAGTGCATTCATCTTGTATAGAGTATACACAACCACCAGCACAGAGAGGCAGCAAAGAAGTGGTGGATGGGGTGCCAATCAAGCAGCTGCTTTTCATTCTGGTTGATGTCAAGCTTCTTGACTGGCACTCATCTAGGCAAGTTGTGTGTCCTTCACTACACATCCAATTTTAAAATTTCCTGAGACGAATAATGTTGGTATGGCCAGCATTTGTTGTTCGTTTCTAATTGCCCCAAGAGGGTGATGAGTTTCCCTCATGAGCGACTGAACTGGTGCCTTAGATATTGGACCAGCTTTGGGGAAAATCAGGTGGTGAATTATTTGCTGCAGAATTCTCAGCCTTTGACCCGTTCCTGTTGCCACAGTACTTGTATGGCTGGATCTGTAAATTTTTTGGTCAATTGTAACTCCAAGATGTTCATCAATTCAGCAATTATGATGCCCTTGAATGTCACGGGGAGATGGTTAGATTCTTTCTTGTTGGAGATGGTCATTATTTGACACTTGCATGCCATGAATGTTACTTGCCACTTACGAGCCCAAGCCTGAATGTTGTCCAATCTTGCTGCATATATATGGGCACACCTGCTTCAGTATCCAAGGAGTGGTACTAAACAGCGCAATCATCTGCAAACATCCACAATTCTGACTTTATGAAGAGAAGGTGATTGATAAAGCAGCTGAAGATGGTTGAGCCTAGGACACTACCATGAGGAACTCCTGCAACGATACCCTAGGCTGAAATGATTGACCTTCAATAACCATCACCATCATCCTTTGTGCTGAGCATGACTCCAAACAGTGGAGTGTATTTGCCTTGATTTCCATTCAGTTTTACTAGGACAGGACCCCTTGAGCCTCACTCAGTTGAATGTTGCTTCGATGTCAAGGGTAATTTCTCAGTGCAGCTTTTGTCCATGTTTAGACAAAGGCTAAATTGAGGTATAGAGCTGATGGCCCCGGCAGAACCTCAAATGAGCATCAATGAGTTGGTTACTGCTAAGAAAATTCTATTTGATAGCAATGTCAAGATCAGTCAGCACTTTGCTGATGATTGAGATTGATGGGATTGTAATTGGATTGATTTGATTTGTCCTGCTTTTTGTCTGCTGGAAACACCCAATTTCCCATATTATTGGGTGGTTGCAACTGTACTGGAATGGCATGGCTAACGGTGCAGCTAGTTTGCAATACAAGTCTCCAGTGCTACAGCCTAGATTTTGACAGCCTTCTGTCTCTCACCAGAAGAATTCTGATGAGAAAAACAGTGTAGATTCATGACAGCAATTTAGTTCAGTTGCTCAAAAAAAAGTGTACAGCTACATCAAGCAAAAGGAAAAAACTTACAATCACAAGAAAAGGAACTCAATTTTCAGCAAGATGACATGCCTAGTTTAAGTTTTACTCAAAGCAGATAAGCCAGACTCAACCAAAATTATAGGCATTGCCAGCATTTTAAATCATACTTATTGGTACTTTTCTTCCACACATATTTTTAAAGATTGCCCAAGGAAGCAAAATCCTCTCTGCCTCCAGAAAGGATGATATGGTGGTGTAAGGGGGAGGCCAGAAGGAAAACAAGAAGAACTAAGAAAGTAATGCAAGTTTTTAAAAAGCATGAAAAGCATAGCTAATCAGACGTCAGCAACATTTGTAAAAAGACAGCAAATTAGAAGACAAAGTAACCAGGGGATCAGAGATTAACTTTCTGCAGATTAATGTTCTATAACTCACATTTAAAGCTGCTTCTCCACACTTCTCAATGGCAGCCAAACCCTGGTTATGAATGTGTGTTTCTAGAAGCTTCTTCAGCTCCCCAAGTCCATCTTGGATTCGAGAAACTAGGTTATACATCCTACCCAGATCTGCCAAACCAAAAAGACAAATCTGATCAATGTCAAAATAATAATTAGAGTTGAACATTCTGCTTATTCAAAATCTGGGACATGTTATTTGACTCGAATAATAAACAAAACTTTAAAAATGGAAAATACACACCAGAATCTGTAATTATACACTGGCCTTTAGCTATCCTCAAAAAAAATGCATCAGACTCAGTTGCAATTGAGAAAGAATAAAGAGGACATACAGAAAAAAAACTTTAATTTTTTTTATAGTAGTCCTTACTTCAGATCTGTAACAATGTTTCACAGTACCTGGTTGTAGAGAAAAATCATTTTTCTACAACGCTGGTTTCTCTATCACTGAATCATTTAACATATATTGATTTAAAACAGTGGTAAATTTGAACACAACACCTGAAAGTTAAAAAGTAAAACTTCTGCCTTTCACAACATTAGACTGTGTAAGTGCTTTACATTCAATGAAGTATTTTTGAAGGAATGCAGTCATCATTGCATGTAGGAAAGGTGACAGCCAAATTGTACACAGCAAATTTCCAACAGTAAGGTGATAATGACCAAATGATTGATTTTTGTGATGTTCATTATGGGATAAATATCAATGAGGATACTAGGGATAATTACAGGCTGTACTTCAAAATAATGCAATTGAATTTTCAATGTCCACCTGAGGGGGTGGCGAAATAGCCTCATAAGATATAGGAGCAGAACTAGACCATTCTGAAGCCAAAACAGACTGTTAGGAAGGCAATGAACAGATTAGATGCATGCTGTTGAACAAAATTAAGAGCATCTATTGGAGTTAAGCAACTGGCAAGCAACGATCACTGTCTCTCAGTTCCCTAACCTGTGAAAGCAGGTTGAGGGGAGATTGTTCCCTTAGGTGAAAGGTCAGTCATTTTACAGTTGCCTTCTACAGGAGCTATAAAGCGTTGGAGCAGAAGTAGGCCATCTGGCCCAGCAAGTTTGCTCAGTCATTCAATGAGATCGTGATAATCCTCAACTCCACTTTCCCATCTTATTCTATTACCCTCAATTCCCTTACTGATTAAAAATCTTGAACATACTTAACAATTCAGTCTACAGTCTGTGATAAAAGGAGACCACAGATTCACGCCCCTCAGAAGATATTCCTTCTCACTTCTTCCTTAAATGGGTGCTCTCTTATTCTGAAATTATGCACTCTGGTCCTCAACTCTCCCACAAGGAAGAAAACCTCTTGCCTTTGCCTTGCAAACTTGCTGAGATTCCAACGTCACAATAAGGTTGCCTCTCATTCTTTTAAACCCCCATGAGCATAGGCCCAAACTACTGAACCTTTCCTCAGAAGAAAATCCCCACCATACCAAGGATCAATCTAGTGAATCTTCTCTGAAGTACCTCTAATGGAAGTATATCTTTCTTTCGATAAAGGAACCAAAACTGTTCTCAGGTGTGGTCTAACTAGTGCATAGTTTTAGCAAGGCTTCCCTATTTTTATACTCCATTCCCTTTGAAATAATGGCCAACATCCCATTTGCCTTTCGTATTACCTTTTGAATTCGCATGCTACCTTATTAGCTTTAAATTAAGGGGTGGTAATTATAGGACGGATGTCAGAGGTAGGTTCTTTACTCAGAGGGTAGTAAGGTCGTGGAATGCCCTGCCTGCAGCCAACCTTAAGGGCGTTCAAATGGTCAGTGGATAGGCATATGGATAACATTGGAATAGTTTAGGTTAGAGGGTCATTAGATTGGTTCCACTGGTCGGCATAACATCGAGGGCCGAAGGGCCTGTACTGCACTGTAATGTTCTATGTTCTGTCATTTATTCATGTTGACTCAAATATCCCTCTGCAACTTTCTGCTGTCTTTCTCCACTTTCAACCCCGATATAGACTCCATCATCCTCACCACTTAGTTTGCTATCTATTATTGTGTCATCTGCAAACTTAGTAATAATCCATTCACTTCCCTTGTCCAACTTTTACAGATGCACTATAAAAAGCATTCTTTCTGGTTGTATCACAGCTTGGTATGTCTCTTGCTGTGACCAAGACACAACTACAAAAGGTCATGAATGTAGCCCAATCCATCACGCAAACCAGTCTCCTATCTACTGACTGTCCACACTTTGTTGCCTCAGCAAAGCAGCCAGCATAATTAAGGACCCCATGCACCCCAGACATTCTCTCTTCCATCATCTTCCGTTGGGAAAAAGATACAAAAGTCTGAGGTCATGTATCAACCGACTCAGGAACAGCCTCTTTCCTGCTGTCATTAGGCTTCTGAATGGATTTGAATGTGGCCCTTCTTCTCCCAACATTAATTAGCAAGTTCCTCTTCAATCCGAGGATATGTCTTTAATCCTGATACCAGACAACACAGATTCTGGACTCCCATCATCTTCCATTCCCTCCTTGTTTTTTCATCAAATTCCTTAAGTACAACATTTTGTAGAACCAGGCTCCATGCTACCTATACCATGTGTTAGCAAAAGCATTTTGCATTTATACTAGCAAAAATTCCAAGACGTGACTCAGCCACTGCTGTCAGTGATTACCACGTGCCACAGAAATGGGCTCCGTAATACTGTGTTACAAGATTTCCTCCAGGTGCACCAACTTCTTCCCACAGTCCGAAAGACGTGCTGGTTTCTTGCATTGGAGATGCTAAATTCTCCCTCAAGTGCACCTGAACAGGTGCCGGATTGTGGACGAGGAGATTTTCACATTAACTTCATTGCAGTGTTAACTTAAACTGACTTGTGACTAATAAATAAACTTTAGATACTGGGCAAAGACAAGCAGTGTTCCATTCAGTTATACAAATAAGCAAGAGCCTCACCTTCATTTTTATCAGCATCTAATAAGTTCTGAAACTCCGTATGAAAAATTTCTAGATGTTTTTCAATAAGTACTTGTTCACATTTACGAGCCAGCTCATCTTGTGTACTTTCATGAAGATAAACCTGTACGCGGCGTTGTTCTTCCAGCAGCCGAGCTTCCGCCTGCAAAACAAAATTTACTATCATCCTCAAAAATGCTTTTAATTCAAAAGGCTCAGTCAGCTGACAAAAATACCTCTGGTCGTACATAGAGGAATATGGGGAGTGGCAAGAGCAATATTCTGGGGGTGACAGTATAATGGAGGAAAAGCGTGCAGATAAAGGAAAGCGAGAAGGATGAGAGAGAGAGAGGGAGGATGATGTGCAACACAGCATAACTGTCTCTCCCCCATACCCAAATTTATGTAAATAAAAATGCGAGGCTAGGAAAATAACAAAGTAGAAGGGCTTCCAAAAACAGATCAAATCAGTAACTACAGATTCCATATACTTTCAACTTATGCAAACTGCAGTTGCTTACCTTTTTCATGTATTCTGTTACAGGGTTTTGCTGCAGAAATTCAGTGCTTTCCCTTGTGTAAAATCTCTCCGTGTCAGCCAAAAATTGTGACTCAAATGATTCTTTATACACTGTTAATGTGGGTCCCTTTGCAAAAGCATCATCTTCATTCAGCCCAAGTTCCACTGTGAATAAAGTAAAAGCAACGAAAAAAAACATCCAGCGTGGTAAGTTTTCATGTAGTAGAAGGTTCTGCTGACACAACTTACCACAAATATCAGAGCATTACATTGAAGGAAGCATTACATTTATGGAAGCATAAGAACTTCAAAATTACCATATGACTGAACCACACCGCTAATCAATCTGGTGTTGATTGTTTCACCATTTCTCTCCTTTTCAATTAGCTTCAAAACTGCATTTGTAACCTGACAGGAGGAAAAAAGGTATTTTGGTTACCCAATACCAATAATACATACATTAAATATTTATTGCTCTCTTATAAGCTGTAATTGCTTAGAATTAACTTCATCCATACACATGCAGACAGTAAGAATGCATCTAACCAGCACCAGTAAGAAACTTGGCATGGTGGTTAGGACTGAAGTTGGCAGACAAAAATTTGAAACAAAAACAAACTCAGTCAGAGTATCTTTAGCTATCCTTTTCAAGCCAACTTCCCCAATTGAGATCCAGCAACTAAAGAATATAAGCTGTCTCGTACATAGGAATATTCCACACACGTTGAATTTATATTTGGATAACAAAAAGGTAATTTTAAGAGATTTATACTTGTTTGATAAAACATATATAGTTTTAACTGTTTAATTCAAAGTTTCTGTGCCTGGAAGCTGGATTCATGCTTGGCAAAAATGCTTTTATGCATGAGGGTTGGTTAAATTTCAACTGTCTTCCTATTGTGCTTAGAGAGGATTATGATGAGAAGAATAAAATAAAAGGCATGTGGGTTTTACTTAACAAGTGGTCTTTTTAAGGGAAAAAAAATTCAAGTTTAATGTGTTAGCTGGATGTTGGAGAAAGACATTGGGGAAGTGATTGTGTCAATTCTGCCAGGAGAAGTTAGACAGGCCATGGGAGTTGGAAAACGTAAGCTTCCTAAGAAACGAGCTACAGTGCAGATAACCAGGGAATTTGGACAGAAAGAATGTCTAAGATGATTGGAGTTAAGAGAACAGAGGCCAAGTTATTTTTCAAAGAAGTCAAAGAACATTTTAAAAGAGCTTGGAGTTATAGATGCAATTGCAATAAGCAGATTTAAAGTAGGATAGCAGACTTCAAAAAGGTAAATCAAACATGTGAAGCCAGAATACATTCTGGGAATTGAGAATTACAGCAATTGTGAACAGTTTGTATAGCAGTCAAGACAAAGAAATTCTAAAGCGGCTAGTACAAATCCTGGACTGGACCAACTATTCAAAGTGATGCACAAGCTCTGTTTAAGAGGGTCACCTAGAAAACATGGACTGGATTTGGAATGCAAACTGCTAATGGAAAGCATTATTGTGAACAAAGATTTTTAAAGTGTGTTTTTGGAAGTGGAGTCTAAGGTATGAGGGATTAGAAAAATGACAAATATTGGATTTGAGTCACAGATCAGCCATGTTGTCATTAAATGGTAGAAAGACTCAGGGAATAAATGGCCTACCCATTCCATGTTCTCAATATACCCACCATGTTAACAAAGGTCCAGCAATTTTGCAGCAAAAGCAGTGTCAGAATAAAGATTTTTATGGTTGTAAAGTGCTGACAAATCAGTGTTAAGCAAAAGCTGCAGTCTCATTTCTAATTTACATTTAAGACACACCCTGATAAAAAGCTCAGACAAAATAACGAATATGTAATAATTGCACAACTTGAAAATAAAATCATGGAAAAATACTTGCCTGTTTATTTAATGGTCTAAACAAGCAATCTCGCCATGTCACCAAAGCAAGCTGTAAGAAATAAAGAAAAGGTTTAAAGTAAATGTCAATTACAAATAAATGACTTAATTAATCATGGTCACCTAATGATAAAAAAAACCTGAAAATATCCAAAAATAAAAAACAATGATCTACTGAGGACTGGAGTTTTTCTGAACAATGTGAAATTTTAAAGGATGTTTTTTTAAAAAAAGTTTTCACACCAAACTGTAGCCTTAAGATACTGAAAATTGAAATTAGGTTTAAAAAGAGATTCACTCTAACGCCAGGAATAAAGGTTTTAGTTATGAGGATTGATATGTTTTCCATTAGATCAAAGGTTTAAGTTAAAGTTAAATCTTACAGTTTTCAACATGTCTTAGAATTTCTTTACTTTCATTGGTTGCAAGATCATAATGAGAGAATGTTCAAAAATTAACACAAACATGAGGGTAAAAGTTTTTTTTAAATGGAGAGGATTGTTAGGACATGAAATGTCTAACCAAATGGGTAGCAGAAGCATACTGGCTTTTAAAAGATATCTGAAAAATTGAATCTCAAGAGGTTTATGAGAAAAGCCCTGGTGACTGGAAACAAGTAAAATATAGGTACGATAAGTCAGCTGGTCTCCTGTATGATGTAAAATTCTAATGACAAATTAACGTAGCAACGAAGACTGATCCAATGAAGAGGGAGGAGGACATGGAGGGACATAACCAGGCATACCTAAAAATGAGGTGTCAATCTGTGATACAACACAGAACTAATTGCCTGCCAAACAGCAAAAGCAGCATGCAGAAGACAGAACTAAATGGCTCAACAGAGCAGATCCAAGCTCTTCCATTCTGCGACATCCAATCATGAACAGTGGTAGACAATTAAACAACTAATTCACGAAGGAGGGGCTTGATGTCTGGTACTGTCTTGGAGGGAGCTGTGAGCCAGTTGAAGGAACTATCATTATGAGGGAGGAAGTGTTAGGGCTTTTAGGTAGCATTAAAACTGATAAATCTCTGGGACCTGATGGCATTTATCCTAGGCTGCTTAGGGAGGCGAGAGATGAAATTGCTGGGCCTCTGACGCAAATCTTTGTCTCTTCTTTGGACACAGGTGAGGTCTCAGAGGACTGGAGGATAGCGAACGTGGTACCACTGTTTAAAAAGGGTAGCAGGGATAACCCTGGTAATTACAGGCCGGTGAGTTTGATGTCAGTGGTAGGGAAGTTGTTGGAGAGGATTCTTAGGGATAGGATGTATGCACATTTAGAGCGTTGCGATCTGATTAGGGATACGCAGCATGGCTTTGTTAAGGGGAAGTCTTGCCTTACGAATCTGGTAGAATTTTTTGAGGGGGTGACAAAAACGGTCGATGAAGGACGAGCCGTTGATGTCGTCTATATGGATTTCAGTAAGGCATTTGACAAAGTCCCTCATGGTAGGTTGGTTGAAAAGGGTAAGGCTCATGGAATACAAGGACAGGTATCTAGATGGATTGATAACTGGCTTGGTAATAGGAGACAGTAGTAGTGAAAGGGTCCTTTTCTAGCTGGAGGTCTGTCACTAGTGGTGTGCCTCAGGGCTCAGTACTGGGACCTCTTCTATTTGTAATATACATAAATGAGTACTTGGTGTGATCAGCAAGTTTGCAGATGACACCAAGATGGCTGGACTGGCAGACAGTGAGGAGCAGTGTCAGGCAAAACAACAGGATATAGATAGGCTGGTATATTGGGCAGATAAATGGCAGATGGAATTAATCCTGATAAATGTGAAGTGATGCATTTTGGGAGAAATAATGTAGGGGGGAGTTACATGATAAAGGGTAGACCTATAAAGAGTATAGAAACGCAGAGGGACCTGGGGGTGCAAGTGCACAAGTCTTTGAAGGTGGCAGTACAGGTGGAGAAGGTTGTAAAGAAAGCTTATGGTATTTAGCCTTTACAGGAAGGGGTATAGAGTACAAGAGCTGGAGTCTAATGTTGCAGTTGTATAGAACGTTGGTTGGGTGCATTTGGAGTACTGCGTCCAGCTCTGGTCGCCTTACTACCAGAAAGACGCAGAGACCCTGGAGAGAGTGCAGAGGAGGTTTACCAGGATGCTGCCTGGTATGGAAGGACTGGGTTATGAGGAAAGATTGGGCAAATTGGGGCTGTTTTCCCTAGAAAGACAGAGACTGAGGGGAGATCTAATAGAGATATATAAAATTATGAAGGGTATAGATAGAGTAAACAGTGGTAAGCTTTTTTCTAGATTGGAAACACACATTACAAGGGGCTATGGGCTGAGGGTGAGGGGAGCAAGGTATAATTCGGATGTTACAGGGAGGTTTTTCACACAGAGGGTAGTGGGGGTACAGAATGCTCTGCCAAGCAAGGTGACGGAGGCAGGCACGTTGGAGTTGTTTAAGAGTTACTTAGTTAGGCACGTGAGCGGGATGGAGATGGAGATGGAGGGATATAGGAGACTGTTTTAAATAAGGTTCAGGAGTCTTGGGACATCCCTGGGAATCAATTGATTCCTATGGACCTTCCAACATATTTTCTGGCTCACTTGTTTCACTTTTGAGCTTCTGGGGATTCCCTTGAATGTTTGTATAAGGATGTGCATGGCATTGATGTTTTACTCTTTTAATCCACAGGTGCTTCGGTCCACCTTGTTGTCCAACAAGGGGCATACACGCGCTGGGTCGTACGAGGGCTGCTCTTGGATGTTGAGAGTAGCCTAGTACTTCACGTCATTAGTGTACGCTTAAACTGGACCAGATGCTGGGCATCACGACAGCTCAGTGACTATCACTGTTTGCTGTGCAGATACATGGATTTGGGCCAGCGTCTGTGGGCATTTGCACATTCTCCCCGTGCTTGCGTGGGTTTTCTCCGGGTGTTCCAGTTTCCTCCCACACCCCAGAGATGTGCTCTTAGGCTGATTTGTGTAACAAATTGTCCCTCAATTAGTCTTCCCTCAATGTGGAATGCCATGAGCATAGACAAGTGTCATGAGTGGAGAGGGGACTCAATGTTAAAATGGCAGCGTGAGCTTGTTGGGCCGAAGGGCCTGTTTCCCATGCTGTGTTGTTCTTTCTTCTTTCTTTGTTCTTTGATAATAAATGCTGGCCCAGCCAGTGACACCCACATTCCACGAAAGAAGGAAAAAAATCTAAGTCTCCCGTTGCTTAAATGTTCTGTAGGTATATACCTTACGTAGGATGGATCTAAAATTTATTTGTGGCATAAGACAATCTCATCGATATTACCTTCAAAAAGGTCATCAGTTGACCCAATATGTTTTAATTGGCAGAAAATTTACATGTATATCAGGCACATTTCATTGTGATGACACAGTGAAAGTAACAAAGAAAGGCTCTACTGCAACTCTGGATTAAAACAGTAACAGAATGAAAAAAGATGGTGAAACTAGAATTTTTAGATTGCCTATTACTTAAGAAACTCAAGGGTTAACCCAATGACAATTCATTCAAGTTCTGTATCACATTTAATTCACAAGAATTTTATGCACTTTAATTCACAAGAATTTTATGGTAAAGCATACATCCCAATACATTAAGAATGAGCAACAGCACAGAAAATCAAAAGCACTATATTCTGTAACAATAAAAATGAAACCATTCTATTTGCAATTCAGTGCTGTTTCACGTGCATGAATCTTCAAGGAAGACTACCCAATAAGTGGGTGACGGGACAGGACCGGACTTGTCCACTATTGAGGTATTTAATTCCCACAATCTTAAGTGCTTTCTGGATGTTGTCATTAATAGCCAGATGGGCTCCCATCCCCAAAGCTTAATCGCCAGGTATCAATGTGGGGAAATTCAAGGAAATGACAGGAAATATGACAATCCATAGCAATATCAGGTCACGTTAAGATTCCCACCCATTTTGTTGCTTATGCCTGGGGGTTCCATAGAAATTCCAGTAAGAAGTCTCAACAGGTTTATTTGGTAGCACAAGTTTTCAGAGCACTGCTCCTTCCTCAGGTGAGTGAAGAGTTGGGTTCACAAACCGAGCACATATACCCATAGACTCAATTGCAAGAAAATGGTTGGAAAGTGAGTCTTAACAAGTAATCACGTCTTTACAGGTACAGACAATGTGAGTGGAGAGAGGGTTAAGCACAGGTTAAAGAGGTGTGAAATTGTCTCAAGCAAGGACAGTTAGTAAGATTTTGCAAGCCCAGGCAAGTCATGGGGGCTGCAGATAGTGTGACATAAACCCAAGATCCTGGTTGAGGCCACGCTCATGTGCGGAACTTGGCTATCAGTTCCTGCTCGGTGATTCTGCATTGTCGCATGTCTTGAAGGCCGCCTTGGAGAACACTTATTCAAAGATTGGAGGCCGAATGCCCTCAACTGCTAAAATGTTCTGACAGGAAGGGAACATTCCTGCCTGGTGATTATCAAGAGGTGTCCATTCATCTGATAAATAAACCTGTTAGGACTTTAACCTGGTGTTGTGAGACTTCTTACTGTGCCCACTCCAGTCCAACGCCAAATCTCCACACCAGCAAGCAGGAATCCTGCCATTATA
This sequence comes from Carcharhinus amblyrhynchos, assembly GCF_965287045.1. Classification (NCBI taxonomy): domain Eukaryota; kingdom Metazoa; phylum Chordata; class Chondrichthyes; order Carcharhiniformes; family Carcharhinidae; genus Carcharhinus; species Carcharhinus amblyrhynchos. The sequence continues at coordinate 92,780,967 of NC_137325.1, forward strand.
GCTAAATATCAATCTCACTTGTTTCTGCAAAGGGGAAATAGATTTATGCCATTATATTTGAACACTGACTTCTTTGGTCAACTTGACTTGACAGTTACATTAAAACATATAACTGCTTTAATACTTAGCACTTGTAAAACGTATGAAGAAAAGCATCTTTTTCATGCTGCTGATGTGGACCCAATGCAGAAAAGATTTATTAGGATGCTACTGGGACTTGATGGTTTGAGTTGTAAGGAGAGGCTGTACAGACTGGAGTTTTTTTTCTCTGGAGTGTAGGAGGCTTAGGGGTTATCTTATAGAGGTCTAGAAAATAATGAGGGGCATAGATCAGCTAGATAGTCAATATCTTTTCCCAAAGATAGGGGAGTCTAAAACTAGAGGGCATAGGTTTAAAGGTGAGAGAGCAGAGAGGCAATTTTTTCACACGTAGGGTTACATGTGTCTGGAACAAGCTGCCAGAGGTAGTAGTAGGGGCAGGTACAATTTTGTCTTTTAAAAATGTGTTTAGACAGCTACAGGACTATGAGTATGGAGGATTTTGGCCAAATGCAGGCAATTGGGACTAGCTTAGTGATTTTTTTAAAAAGGGGGCAGCATGGTCAAGTTGGGCCAAAGGGCCTGGTTCCATGCTGCAAACCTCTCATTCTATATACATTACTTAGATCAGGCAGGTGGAGGGAGAAATGGTGGCATGATGTACCATAAAATGCTCCCTGACAAGAGAGGGGAATAGCAGAGGTCATTCACAATAGGAGGGGGCTTAGATTTCAAGGGACAAACTATATTAGTGCATAGTGGGGCAAGAAAATAACAGTATGTTGCAAAAGGGTTCCTTTGCACCATGCTCATTAGCTGTGAGGTGGTTCAAGTTCACCGCCCTCTGTTTGGTTGCTTTATGAACTTAATGAACTTTATGAACTTAACCCCTTATGAAGGGGTTTGGTTCTGAGCAGAGTTCTGTGGATAAAAACCAGGAGTTGTCACCTTTGTATTAAGTGGCTTCTTTTTACACTGGGTGAGTTTGCTCCAGCTGAATTGCGATCTCAGAATCTAAGTAGAATGATTTTTTAAGCCAGTGCACATTAGAAAAGTGTGAAGGTCTCAGAACAGTTTGAAGCAGAAAACTAAATTCAGAAGCAGAAAGCTAAAAATTCGGGGACATTGAAGATTTTTGATTCGTGTTGGTGTAATCAAGTTTATGTGTATTAGGGAGCTTCCAAGATAATTTAGGAAAAGTTTAACATAAAACAGGGGTAAACTGTACTTTGAGATTTCTGGAGGAAAAGGAAGTGCAAGACTACAGTATATTCTCAATGTTCAACAAAGTAATATTACGTTCAGTACTATCTACAGAGGCAATGCCATTAATATATCCTGACTACTTATTTTAATACCTATGACAATGGACAAAAACAATACAACCTGTTTAGCAACAATAAATGCACTCAAAAGTGAAACAAGAAGTTTCTTACCGAATATATTTCGTAAATTCCTTTACGTCCTTCATCACATTCACGACGGACCCAGTGTCGATTGAGGTAGGCGCAGATTCCATTCAATACCTTACTAGAAAACCTGTAATCTTCCCATTGCTGGGTATAAAATTTCAATACACTCTCATCCATCAAATCTTCACCATCCTATAGGAGAAAAATATTTGCTATTTTATAATCAATTTGTCACAGGGATCAGAGTGCTGGTAAAATTTACAAATTGATCCAAGGGATTTTTATTTACAAATTAGCTGGTCAAGTTTATTTACTGGTCACAAGTAAGGCTTACATTAACACTGCAATGAAGTTACTGTGAAATTCCCCTAGTCACCACAGTCCAGTGTCTGTTTGGGTCAATGCACCTAACCAGCACGTCTTTCAGAATGCGGGAGTAAACTGGTGCACCTGGAGAACGTGCAAACTTCACACAGACAGTGACCCAAGCTGGGAATCGAACCCGGGTCCATGGCACTGTGAAGCAGCAGTGCTAACCACTGCGCTACCATGCCGCCCAGTTACATTACATTGCTGCAACCAGCAGAAAACTATGTCTGCCACCTTACTCAAATGATAATTAAAAATACTTACATAAACTACATTACAACAGGGAAAAGTCACATTCCATCTGAAATACTAGAGCACTTTTCCTAACACTTAGAATGAAAAGTAATCTAAAACAACTTCATTTTAGCAAATATTGATTAAAATTCAATGTTTTTCATCATTATCCATGCAATTAGATAACAATATACAGAATAAGCACTTGTGTAATAAAACTCGGGTACTGTGACCAGTAGGAAGTGGTGCTACCGTTGTGCCGCTGTTTAAAAAAGGTAGTAGACAAAAGGTGGGTAACTACAGGCCAGTTAGCTTAACATCCGTAGTTGGGAAAATGCTAGAATCCATCATTAAAGAAGAAATAGCAGGACACCTGGAAAAGAACGGTTCGATCAAGCAGACGCAGCTTGGATTCATGAAGGGAAAGTCGTGTTTGACGAATTTACTGGATTTTTATGAAGATGTGACTAGTGTGGTAGATAGAGGGGAACCAACAGATGTGGTGTTTTTAGATTTCCAGAAGGCATTCGATAAGGTGCCTCACAAAAGTTTGCTGCAGAAGGTTAGGGTACACGGAGTTGGGGACAAAGTGTTAGCGTGGATTGAGGATTTGCTGTCTAATAGGAAGCAGAGAGTTGGAATCAATGGGTGCTTTTCTGGCTGGCAGTTGATGACTAGACGCTTGTCGCAGGGATCAGTGCTGGGGCCTCAACTGTTTACCACATACATAGACGATTTGGAGGAGAAGGCTGAGCGTAGGGTCACAAAGTTTGCTGATGACACAAAGATGAGTGGAAAAGCAAACTGCGTGGAGGACGAGGAAAGTCTGCTGAGAGATTTGGATAGGCTGAGTGAGTGGGCAAGGGCCTGGCAGATGGAGTATAACGTTGGCAAAATATGAGGTTATCCACTTGGAAGAAATAATAGTAGGATAGAATATAACTTAAATGGTGAAAAGTTACAGCATGCTACTGTGCAGAGGGACCTGGGGGTCCTTGTGCACGAATCGCAAAAACTCAGTCTGCAGGTGATCAAGGCAGCGAATGGAATGTTGGCCTTTGTAGCGAGGGGGATAGAATATAAAAGCAAGAAGGTCTTGCTGCAACTGTACAAGGCACTGGTGAGGCCACAACTGGAGTACTGTGTGCAATTTTGGTCCCCTTATTTGCAAAAGGATATATTGGCCTTGGAGGGAGTAAAGAGAAGGTTCACCAGGTTGATACTGGAGATGAGGGGGTTAGCTTATGAGGAGAGATTGAGTAGATTGGGCCTGTACTCATTGGGGTTTAGAAGGCTGAGGGGGAATCCTACAGAGACATATAAGATAATGAAGGGACTAGATAGGGAGCGGTAGAGAGATTCTTTCCACTTAGAAAGGAAAACAGAACTAGAGGGCACAGCCTCAAAATAAGTGGGGGGGCAGTTTAGAACAGAGTTGAGGAGGAACCCCTTCTCTCAGAGGGTAGTGAATCTCTGGAATTTTCTGCCCATTGAAGTGGTGGAGGCTACCTTGTTGAATATGTTTAACTCACGGGTAGATAGATTTCTGATCGATAAGGGAATTAAGGGTTATGGGGAGCAGGCAGGCAAGTGGAACTGATCCACTTCACATCAGCCATGATTTTATTGGATGGCGGGGCAGGCTCGAGGGGCTAGATGGCCTACTCCTGCTCCTAGTCCTTATGTCCAAAGAGCGTAGTTTGGTCATAGATGGAAAAGATCAAGGCTGAGGCAAAGTACATTTTTCTGAGGGCCCCACAGACTTTGCAGTAAGGTGCAAATATAAATAATGGTGAGGCCATTTATTCTATTCAATAACTCATGACAAGATGTCAATCTTGCAAAGATGATATCATGCCTCTGGAAGTGCTCCAGGTATACTGAATACTATGGCATGGCCATTATGCCAAACAGAGAGAGTCAATATTCTTTTCCAGAAAACGAAAAGCATAATAAGCTTACATCAAGGTGCTGACCAAAGAGACGGTCACCACGAATGAGATGGTGTCACTGCTTTTTACTCCTTTCATACCAAATTTTGTCAAAATCAGATGAAGAAAAATCTACTTTTTCCAAGACTGAACTGTGGTTTTTTCCATATTTCAATATTATTACAATATAAACAAAATACTGCAGATACTGGAAAAATTCAACAGCAACATTTGTGAAAATAAGAGTTAACATTTCAACTCTCAATGTACTTAACTCTGTTTCCCTTCCCACAGAACTGCGAGACTTGAGATTTTGCAGCATTTTGTTTTTATTTCAAAATTGGCAGGTTAACATCTGTGCAAGTTACTGCAATTCACAATCTTGTACCTGTCCTTTGCACTAAATATTATTTGTATTTATATAGCCCTCAACATCATATTATCTTGAATAATTAAACAATTACTTTTGAAATATGTAATCATTTGTAGTGGCAAATGCTGTAGCCATCGTCTGTTAGTCGTATAATGATTAAGTAACGGTGACCAGGAAACCAGAGCTTCCTTCTTTTCTTTGGGTGCAATTTTTAATACCCACTAGCCCAACTAGACCTGTTTCACCTCAAATGATTAATTGAAAGCTTGGGATAGATTCAGAGCTCTCTTCATTGCATGATCCTTCCCACACAAAGCACATACCTTTCATTAAACAAAATGCCAAAGGCAACTGATTATATGCAGTGTTGGATCCAATTTTACTCCTGATATACTGAGGAAATACACAGGTAGTGGAATATGCCAACAGGTTGTAGATCTAACTTAATATGGATTGAGAGTGAGTAATATGAGGGGTGGGAGACTTAGGGAGGATTAAAGGAAAAACATTTTCACTCAGAGTGGTGACAGTCTGGAATGCACTGCTTGGGTGGATGGGTGAAGGCAGGATGCCTCACATCCTTTTAACAAGTACCTGGATGAGTACCTGGCATACCATAACTTTCAAGCCTATGGGCTAAGTGCTAGCAAGTGGGGTTAGGTGGGCAGGTCAGGGCCTTTAATGCATCAGTGCAGACTCAAATGGGCCAAAGGGCCTTTTCTGCACTGCAGGATTCTGTGCTGTCAAGATATAGTCACAGAATCAAAGACAAAGACAAGGAATGGAATATACACTTGGTGCATGTTAAACAGAGCTCTAGAAGTCCAAATACACAATTTCCTGAAAGTGTAAATACACATATTTAAGTGAAACATTCAATAGGATTATAAAGTTAGGACACAGAATGCAGGATAAAAGTATCAAGACGTCTGCACAAAATATCAGTTGGGACAAAGACAACGAGAAAAAGGGACATGCTGTCAAAACATGTCTTACATTCATCAGGATAAACACATTTCAAAGGGAACAACAATCTATACTGAATGATAAAAGAGGGTGCTGATTGATTGGCAAGTCCTGTTGGTTGAGACGTTGCCATGGCAAACAAACCAGAAAGCTATCGTCCTCTGTGCTTTTGTTTATTCAAAAAGGTGCAACGTCTTTTGCCTGCAGAGAACAGATTCCTGCAAATGAATGAACATATGTAGCTTCTAGCAAGTAACAGAGCTACAAGCAAGCCCAACTGAGGATCTTAAATTGGTATCAGTGCACTTCTTAGCATAATCTGGATCACTTAATAACTGCTGCCCAACCACAGAATCACAGCTAGCATTACAAATTATGTTTTGAGTTTTGCAAGCACAGTATGGTCGAATACAGTCAGCTGAAGTGACACACTTTGATACAATCCACCAGTCGTTGGACAAACAGCCAACATGCCTGCACCAACACTGACATTCATGTGCCATATTGTACACTTTGTGTAGTAGGCAGAACATATTTTTGCCTTGACAGCACCATCCTGTAAGTGGTTGTCACTGCATAGTCACAGTGTGAAATGGCTATCTTCACATGTTGCACAGATTTTGTTCATACATTTCCCTTCCAGGGTAATTTGAGGTAAATTGGGCAGATTTCAAGTCTAAAAGTGGTAACCTTAGACATGTGGGAGCGTATCCAGCAGTGAGCAATGACCTGGTCGGGGTAGTCATCACCCCACAGGACAGCTCTGATGCACTCTATTTCAGCTTCAGCACAAGGGCCCATGCAATTTGCTCATTTTACAAGACTAAATCTTCTTTGAACCAAAAAAAAGCAAGGGGATCAATAACTCCCTGTAAAAGTTCCTTTGACAGATCCCAACCAATCAGCACCCCTTTCTCATGCAGTATAAATTATTGTTCCCTTTGAAATTTGGCATTCTTGTGTCTGTCACAATAAGCAGGAGATGAAAAACTTTGACAACATTTTTTTATTGACCAAGAGGTCTTGTTCCTTTTTTCAAAAGTTTTTTGAGTCTATCCTCAATTACAAAATGCATGGGATGAAAGGGTTGTTTTTATACATTGAAGAGATCAAGCTGAACATGCCTAAGAAAAAGATAAGCACAACAAGCAACAATAAAAAGTTAAATCCACAACTGGATAACCTAGTTATTTAATTGTCAAGGGATTTAATGCACTGTAAACACCTTCAAGAAAATCTAGTTTGTTATTCTGCAAAATATGCGGCAAATTAAATGCACGGATATTTTTGTACAGTGGTTAAGGAACTCGAGTACCAGCCCAGAGGGTAAGAGTTCAATCTCATTATGGCAAGTTTTGACATCTCTTCTCAATATTGGGAAGATAGGAGCTTCAGTTCATGTCCCACTGAAACCCTAATCTGTGCCACTGTCAATTCAAGACTCGACTATTCTAAATGTGCTTCTAGCCAGACTCCCCACATTCTACTGCCTAAAACTCTTGTTGCTTCTGCAATTACTCACACCAACTCTCATGTAGCCATCACCCTGTAGGCACTAGTCTTCTCAATATTGAGAAGAGATTTCAGCTTATCCAATGATAGAGATCACCTCTCAATCTTAAATCCAGAGAATATAAGCCCAATTTGCTTGTTTCGTCATAGGAAAATTCCCTTATCTCAGGCATCAATTAGTGCACCTTCGTTGTACAAATTCCTTCCTTAGTGATTAAGTGGGAAAAGGAGATAATAATTGGACAAGAAACAAAAAGGTGTATCTAGCAAAAGTGGAAGTGATAATAGCAGAATAAATAACTGCTGAATGATTAAAATGGAAGCAGTAGTTATGAGCTGAACTTAAAGAACAGAAGGCACTGACCTACTTTGGGACATGCCAATTTTAAAATTCCAATTTTTGTTTTCAAATTCCTCATGACTCAGCACGCCTTGCTGTAATCTTCAGTCCGATTACCTGAGATATTTGTGCTTCTCATTCTGGCCTATTGAGTATCCCTGTTTTTAAGCATATCAGCATTATAGTCATGCCTTCAATGAAAGCTCTAGGTTTCTCCTCCTTAAAACCTACCACTGTGACCAAACATTTGGCCACGTGAACTAGTATCACCTTATTTAATTCATTGTCAAGGTTTGCTTTTTACATCCTTGGGATGTTTGATTATGTTAAAAGTGTTATACAAACTGCTGTTGATGTTCTTTTTAATTGCTGTATCGTTACAAAAGAACGTGCATGCAACGACAGCCTCACAGTCAGTAAGAACTTCCAAAAAGTTGGAGGACCCTTGATTATAAAAATATCAATGAGCCCCCCTACACCGTCTGCAAATCTGTGCTTCAATTTAAACATATGGTTTTGAACATTTTAAATATTGCCTGTGTGTTAAGAAAAAGATAGTGATAATTACAAATTAACTGCATGAACTTTTCTTTTAAAATGGATTTACACAGAAAATAGAAGTCTTACCTTAAGAAGATTTGTCAAATAATTTTTCAGAAACTCTTTTAGACGTTTGTAGAGTTCCAGCCCTACAAACTGGGCTCCTCCAGGGGTTTGGCCCTTCTGTTTTTTGGCAGCAGCTGTTCCTCCTCCTCGCGCTTGATTTGACTGGTGGACACTGGTACAATAGTTATAAACGTGACTGCAATAAAAGTTAAGGGCAGTAGAACAAGAGAACTGGCTATATCTCAAGAAAAGATAGAACTTCAACCAGCCAAGATTGATCATCAAACCACCCTGCCCCCCACAACATAGCTGTATACAGCTGCTTTATCAATATTTTATTAATGATCTTATACTAAACATACATTCAAGGAATTTGCCTTACAAGAATATGTAAATATTAGATCCTTTCACTTACATCTGTTACATTCAGATCAAATAACAGATCACAGTATTCCTACATCACTAAACAACTGCTAAATATAGCCAAAATAATTTCCAAAGATCTTAAACCAGCAAATCAAAATATTAACAGTAAATCTGGGAAACTATTAAAACCTTCAAGATATTGTTCGCTATCAAATGCAAGGACATCATTAAAGCATCCAACAAACCTAAAGAAATATAACAGGAAAGAGTACAGGTGACTGTACAAGATGATTTCAAAGATACTAAATCAAAGTACAAAGATTGGGTAAAATGCTAATCGTGTTACAAACTTTTCATGTTTCAATCAGCACTGTAATATTTCAAACTTCAATTTAATATAAAATTCATTATATGTAATTAACCAATTAACTTACAAAAAGTTCAGCACCATATATATGTTGACCATTATTTAAATAGATATACTAAATTTTATATCAGATTAACTTTGCCAGATTATTTGTACGTATTTGTACATTAAGCACGTAAAGTAATTTCTAAACTACTGTTGCGGACTTGAGTTTAAGTCACAAAAGGTACAATTCAATTCATCTCAGGGTCGAAGAAGAATTAGTGTGACTTGTTAAACATGTGTGTTTGAACCACTTGCAGTGTTGGGCTACCCGCATCTTACCCATCACGAACGCAGATAGAGCAGTTTATATTTGTGGTGATTTTAGGACGACCATAAATCCAACGTTATCTGCTTCCTTAACCCAGCTAACACATCTTCAAATTCAGCAAGATCGCTCTTTCACAAGCATATTTACCAGTGAATGTAACTGCTGAATTTCGATCATTGGTTACCATCATACGTTCTTGGGTTGCATGGTAGCAGAGTGGTTAGCACTGCTGCTTCACAGCTCCAGGGACCTGGGTTCGATTCCCGGCTTGGGTCACCGTCTGTGTGGAGTTTGCACATTCTCCTCGTGTCTGCGTGGGTTTCCTCCGGGTGCTCCAGTTTCCTCCCACAGTCCAAAGATGTGCGGGTTAGGTTAATTGGCCATGCTAAAATTGCCCTTAGTGTCCTGAGATGCAATGGTTAGAGAGATTAGTGGGTAAATATGTAGGGATATGCAGGTAGGGCCTGGGGGGAGGGGGGGGGATTGTGGTCAGTGCAGACTCGATGGACCAAATGGCCTCTTTCTGTGCTGTAGGGATTCTATGATCATTACTCAAAAGATCTTTTTTATTAAAAATTGACATTTTAAAAAATCTGGTGGCTGTCTCAGGGTGCTCAGATTGAGGAAGTGGGACAGTGTCAATCTTGTGTATTTCTTATTCATGCACAAGCATTGTCTGCTTTACATTCTTCAGAGTGCCCTAAAATGTCATGACAACAACCGCGTGTAGATTTTGTTGGTCCATTTGAGGGTGACTTGTTCTTCGTCATAATTGATGCACGCTCAGTGGCCAGAGGTTATCATGGGATCTACTGCAACTGAACAAACTGTTGAAAAGCTTAACACAATCTTTGCAAGATTTGGTAAACCAGAACAGATTGGTGATAATGGTTTAGTTTATTTCACAAGAGGCTGAGGATTATCTCAGAGAAAATGGTATTGTGTGTATGAAATCTGCACCTTGTCATTCATTAGCCAATGGATTAGGTGAAAGATTCATAGAATCATAGAAATCCTAGAGTGCAGAAAGAGGCCATTCGGCCCATCAAGTCTGCACCGAACACAATTCCACCCTGGCCCTATCCCCATACCCCTACATTTAACCTGCTAATCCCTCTAACCTATGCATCCAGGGACACTAAGGGGCAATTTAGCATGACCAATTAACCTAACCCACACATCTTTGGACTGTGGGAGGAAACCAGAGCACCCAGAGGAAACCCATGCAGACACAGGAAGAATGCACAAACTCCACAGAGTGGCCCAAGTCAGGAATCAAACCCAGGTCCGTGGAGCTGTGAAGCAGCAGTGCTAACCACTGTGCTACCGTGCCGCCCAATTCATACAATCCTTGAAGCATTCTTTAATAGCTTCAAGAGGGTAGGTTCACTTATGTTGTGTGAATAGCTTTTTGGGATCTTATAGAAATATCTGCTAAGTTTGCAGGTCATACAAAGATATGTAGAGGGACAGGTAGTACTGAGGAAGCGGGACTGCAGAAGGACTTGGACAGGTTAGGAGAGTGGGCAAAGAAATGGCAGATAGTATACAATGTAGAAAAGTGTGAAGCTATGCACTTTGGAAAGAGGAATGGAAGTACAGGCTGTTTTCTAAATGGGAAAATGCTTAGGAAATCAGAAATACAAAGGGACTTGGGAGTCATTGTTCAAGATTCTCTTACGGTTAACGTGCAGGTTCAGTCCGGATGGGAAGGCAAGTGCAGTGTTAGCATTCATGTCGACAGGGCTAGAAAACAAGAGCTATATAAGGCTCTGGTCAGACTCTATTTGGAGTACTGTGAGCAGTTTTAGGCCCCATATCTAAGGAAGGATGTGGTGACCTTGGAGTGGGGCCTTAGGAGGTTCACAAGAATGATCCCTGGAATGAAGAGCTTGTCGTATGAGGAACAGTTGAGGACTCTGGGTCTGTATTTGTTTAAGTTTAGGAAGGACGAGAGGGGGGATCTTATTGAAACTTACAGGATACTGTCAGGCCTGGATAGATTGGAGAGATGTTTCCACTAGTAGGAAAAGCTAGAACCAGAGTGCACAACCTCAGGCTAAAGGGATGATCCTTTAAAACAGAGATGAGGAGGAATTTCTTCAGCCAGAGAGTAGTGAATCTGTGGAACTCTTTACCACAGAAGGCTGTGGAGGTCAGGTCATTGAGTGTCTTTAAGACAGAGATAGGTTCTTGATTATTAAGGGGATCAGGGATTATAAGGAAAAAGGCAGGAGAATGGGGATGAGAAAAATATCAATCATGTTTGAATGGGGGAACAGACTTGATGGACCAAGTGACTTAACGCTGCTCTTGTTTTATAATCTTATTACTCATGCATGCAACTATCTGTACTAATCCTCTTAAAAAGCTGAGATCTATGTTTATTGCGTCCATTGCACTGTCCAGACGTGTAGTGAATATCTGTTTTCTTTTCCATGTTATTTATCTGAGCTAGATTTGCATTTAGACAAACCAAGGAAGTGTAATAGAGTTGTACTTTGCCGAGAAAATCTCAAAAGGTTGCAATGCTGGAAATTCACAGCAGATTAGACAACCTTTATGGAGATAATGAACATTTTGGTTTGAATCTTCTTTTGGAACTGAATAACAAAATAGAATGAAATGAATAAAATCAGGAAATAATGAGCAGGGAAAAAAATAGAAAATATTGGTAAATTGTTCATTCCAGTCAACCAAGGAAAGGAAAATGTTGGTACTAAAAAAAGAGAGAAATCCAGAAAGGGGAAATCTGCAGGTCTGAAATTAGACAAAATGTTAACAAAACAGACACTGGCATTGACCTTTTTATGTTTACTCTTTCTGGGATAGCCAAATGTGTTGGCTGGATTTTCCCATTTCTGCGTCCAGGGGTATGCTTTGAGTTCCATGCCTTTGGCTTTTTGTTTTCTGACCTATAAAACAGGTGTCATAAGATGGAGATACTGGGCTTCCAGATGTGCACTAGAGAGCTTAGGGTGAAGAAATCCTCTGTTTTGTTTTACATCAGTTTTTCTGTTGCAGGCCTTCTGCATTGACATTTTCTTTATCAACTTCTCTTAGCTGTTCTCGTCACTGTCATAATACTATTTTTTAAATATTTGATTTTGAACTTTCTTGCTGCTCTCTATTGCATGGTAGAGTCACTTTATTGATTGCTTTTTCTCACCTTGCCCTTTTGTTTTTATTAAAATACTTGCTCAGTCCATTTCTATTGTGAAAAAGGGCTTAACCTGAAATGGCCATGAAAAACCTTGCAGTGTGCAGTTTCCACACATTAAAAAAAGTGCTCATCTGAGTCATGAAATCGGTTAATTACATACATTTTTCTATTAAATCTGAAATTGAAAATTTGCAGTATTGAGGATTGAAACATGTTATACGTTTTGATCTTTACCATGTCACATCATTCTCTGTACTTTGATTCACATACCAGACTTGTTACAATTTGAAGCATACGTTCCTATGATATATATGTGGAAGATTGACCATTGCTGTGCACGAGAAGTTTGTGATGTTTGACTTTCTTGAAGGTTCAGCACACATGGGGAGAAGGTGCAAAATCCACACAGACAGTGACCCAAGGCCAAATTGAACCAGGGGTTCTTGGCGCTGTGAGGCAGCACTGCTAACCACTGTGCCACCATGCCATCCCAGATAACATATGGAAATGACAAGATTAGTGAAAATTTAGTTTAACGAAGTTAGACAAAAGCTCAGGAGGGTTAATTGAGTCAGAATATTCAAAAAAAATTGAGAGTTCTTAAAATGAAAACAACGTAAAATTTATGGGCCAGTTTGAGTGAAGTATGGGTGAGTGAAAAATTTCAATTCTCATGTTTCAGGACCATCAAATCATTTGCCTGTTCTTGACCTGTGCTGTCAGTTTTCCCCCAAATCACTGTAATCTTTGTTACATTTCAATAACATGAGCCCCCCTACCCCCGAATAAGTCCCACATAAAACTAGACAAGCCACCCAAAAGACAAGTGGTGGTTATAAAGACAAACCTACCTCCCTCACAAAGATGAGAAATACTAGGAAGGCTGCCAGAATACAGCTGAAAGATTGTTAGGAGTGATGATTCCCTGATCAGCATATTTCAAAACAGCTTTAAAAAGTGGAAGTACTAGAGTTTAATTTTTCGTTCATGCTTTCTTTTTCACTACAAAAGACTTGTTTTCGGGTATCACAGACATTGTCACATGATAACGTTTACCTGACCTTTGTGTGGCAAATGTTCAAAGTTTTATTCTGCATTAGTTGATGACTGAAATATCAAAAGCTCTGAACGTATTTAGAAATGTTGAATTTTAAATTTATATCAAGTTCTTTAATTGAACTTGGAAATATAGGAAATAATGATTATGACAAGACTTCAAGAGGACATAGACAGCTGGTGGAATGGAGACACATTGCAGATGAAAAATAATGCAGGAAACTAAGAAGTGAAACAGTTTGGTAAGAGAATAACGAAAGGCAATATAAACTAAAAAGTTTATAAAGCAAGTGCAGGAAACGAATGACCTGTGGGACAAATGTGCACAGATTGTTAAACGTGGCAGGGTAGGTTGAGAAAGTAATTAAAAGGGGATTCTGAGTTTTGTGAACAAAGATTAGAGTTCAAAACCTGGAAGTTAAAAATCACCTTTATAAAACACTGGTTCAGCCGCAACTGGAGCGTTCTGTCTAATACAGGGCATACTTTCAGAAGGACAAGAAGGCTTTGGATAAGTGCAGAAAAGATTTACAAGAATAGTTCTGGGTATAAGGGACTTGAGTTATAAGGATTGACTGGAGAGGCTGGGATTAAAAAGAGGAAGATTTAATTAATATATTCAAAATCCTGACTAGTGTGGACAAAGTAGACAGAAAAACCTCCACCAGCAAAAAGGACACAGATTTAAAAGTAACTAGCAGATGAACCAAAGGAGGCATGAGGAAAAACTTGACTGAGCTATGATGATCTGGAATGCATTTCCTGAAGGGACAGTGGTTTTCAGAAAGAAATTAAGTAACTAAAAGGTGAGGGCCACAGAGGGAAATAATTAAATTGCTCTTGCGGAGAGCCAGCATGAACCAAAATGACCTGCTTCTGTGCTGTAACTATTCTAAGATTCGAAGTAGAGGGCCCACACCAGATTTGTTTTGAGAGTCTCACATAAAAATAGTAATTACTCTAGCCACACAGAATTAGAGATACAGGACGTAGACACGAAGTGATTGAAATTAAGAATGGGCATCTTCTTGTAACCCCCGCCCCAGCCCATAATAGATCCCACACAATGTTCAATTAATGAGCAATATCTGACCATTCAAGAAATAACTAACTCATTCATTTGATACTTATAAAGCATCTCACCGCTTATATTAATCCATGCTGACATTAAGTGGAGTCTTACAATTTTAGTCCATGCTAGAGCAGCAGAACCATTTTTGAGATCTCAAGCCACACTGCAAACAGCATACCCAGTAACTGCCCTTTACTAGCACAAAACAATTATCCCAGCTCTGGGCTTTCAAACCAAGTTGGGGAGTACTATAATGACACATTTAGTCAAAAAGATTTCCAACTGAAATGGACCATAGCTCTGGTAAGAAACACCCACCAGCACTTGGACTTTGATGCTGCAGCAACCACAGGGCTGAAAAGATGGCTTGGGAAGATTTCCCACACCCAGGAGATCTCACTCATCTGAAGTTCCCACTGCAGGTTTCAAGAGGCTTCAATGAAGAAAACTTACCCAAGCATGGAAGGAGGAGGACAAGCGTGTTGATGGAAATGACCAAATAAGTGAGCAGCCCCTCCAACTTGGAAATAGTGCATCAAGGTGATATCAGACCTCAGGAGTGATTAACAAGTTGCTAACACAAAGTACTTTCAGGTGCAAAGCCCAACACTGATTTGTCCACCGTTCTCCTGCACAGCAATCCACAGGTGAATATATCTCATCACCCCATTCACTCTCCTCTCTCTAAACATGTCACATCTTCATTTCAACAGTCAACCAGTACCCTCAGCGAATTATCTTCTTGCACCCATGCCTCACTGTTATCTCCAGAACTCATTTTCTTCCCTCTTCTCCAAACAAACCATTACAACCATTCACTCCTCTACTCCTGTAAGAAAAAGAAGCAACACAGCTTGCCAAGGGACAGAGTGGCAGAGCATGCCAATGACAGGCACATTTACAGCCATAGCCAGTCTGTGCTGACCTATGTCACTGGGAGAGAGGATTTGTGCTCACAGGCTGAAAATTAGAACAAATCGGTCATGAGAGCCTGAGTCTCCTGAGGCACCATAATAAGAACATAAGAATATAAGAAATAGGAGCAGGAGTAGGCCATCTAGCCCTTCGAGCCTGCCCCACCATTCAATAAGATCATGGCTGATCTGTTGTGGCTCAGTTTCACATTCCCGCCCTCTCCCCATAATCCTTAATCCCCTCACTTATCAAAAACCCATCAACCCGCGTCTTAAAAATATTTAGCGAGGTAGCCTCCACCACTTCAACGGGCAGAGAAACCCAGAGATTCACTCCGTTCTAAACCGCCCCCCCTTTATCTTGAGGCTGTGCCCCCTAGTCCTACTGTCCTTTCTGAGCGGGAAGAGTCTCTCCACCTCTATCCTATCCATCCCATTCATCATCTTATATGTCTCAATGAGATCTCCCCTCATTCTTCTAAACTCTTAATGAGTACAAGCCTAATTTATTCAGCCTCTCCTCATAGCTCAACCCCCTCAACTACTACTCAGATATACAGAACGGGGAGGTAGTGGTAGCATAGTCACATTGTCACTGGACTAGAAATCCAGACACTCAGGGCAATGTTCTGGGGACCTGGGTTCAAATCTCACCATGGCACATGGTGAAATTTGAATTCAATAAAAATTTGGAATTAAAAGTCTCACAATGACCATGAAACCATTCATAACCATTTGAAAAAAGCCCCATCAGGTTTGCTAATGTGCTTTAGGGAAGGATACCACCCATCCTCACTTGGTATGGCCTGCATGTGACTCCACATCACATAGCAGTGATTGACTTAAATAGTTGAGTAAGCCACTCAGTTCAAGGTTAATTAGGGATAGGCAATAAACATTGGTCCAGCCAGCAGCTACACTGTGTCCATAATATATTATAGAATCCTACTTCAATACTTGATATCCAAACAAAGATATTTAGATATAAATATCTTTTATACTTACTTAGTTAAGACTCACCACGGATATTAAATTAGCTGGTTTGTAATTAGCCAGAATAACTACAATTCCACCTAAACCCAATTTTCTACTTTTTGAACTTTTCACATTTTTACCTTGATTTTAAACCTTTCCTCCACTTATTTCTCTATATATCCTGGATACTGCTATTGTTCTAGTGGATGCAAGTGTGTCATATTCCATAAGAAAATAGACTAGCTAGTTTAATAAAGCAATAAACTATCAATAAGTCAGAATTAATACCTATAGCAGACGCAAATTTGTAACAAACTCAAGGAGGGCTTATATTCCTTGGACTTGGTTTATGCTTCCATTAGTAATTAGCACAAGAGGATATATGGTCTGTCAAATCTCTCAAAAACAGTGACATAACATGACAAAACTCGATTAGAAAAACACATGAAAACTGGATGACCAATCAATTGATGTTTAAACTCTGCAACACTTAATACAGCCTGAAGTCAACGTTTAAAAGTTCCACTAATAGGCGATATTTATCTTACCTCAAATGATACAATTTCACAACAAACCATTAAAAACACTGAATAAGCGGTCAAAACACTAGCATTGAACAGTTGTTCTTGTGCTGTACAAATAATTATATATTGAGGGGTATGTAAACTCAATCACAAACATCCAAACTGAAGTGCTAAGAAGAACTTACATTATGAAGAACAAACAATAGTCAGAGAAGGCGGAGGAAAATGCACTTCATGCTGACGTGTATGACATATGCAAGATAGAGATCTATAAACCTCAACACAAACCAATTAAAAGTAAGATCCAATGTTGGGTTACAATACACGTAGACACTGATTTTTTTTAAAATTTGAACGTCCATTTGATGGCTAGAAGTATAACACATGATATTGCTTTTCCAAAACTTACTGTAACACCAGATTAAAAACACTATCGACTAAACATTATAAGCTGCCTACAAAAAATACTTTAAAGCACAGATCAGAGCTTTTTACTTTTGGCACAACTGAAAAAGTACACTTCACAGGTATACTTTACACTGCCTTTTAAACAGGCATTCAATTCTCCCAAGAATCAGGCCAAAATGTTTCTTGGCTCCCAGATGTTTACTTTTTTTTTCAATTTGTTCATGGATGAGAGTGTCACTGGCTGGGCCAGCATTTATTGCCCATCCCCAAGGGCATTTAACAGTCAACCACGTTGCTGTGGCTGATCTTTTACTTTCAACTCCCAAACTCTTTCACAATGCAAGTTTCCTTGGAAAGTTCAGCTAAAGCTAGGCAAATCTTCCAGTCTCATTTTAATTCCTCACAATTTTTGTCTGTCCAGAGTGCCAACTCCCATTCACATTCATGCATGGTGAACCATATTGGCTTTTAGCCTCCAGTTGTTCTCTCCCTCTCTCAGACCAGAACAAACTAACCTATTAAGTGTTTTCAGGGGTATTTTACAAACTCTTCTCATCTCAAAGCTCAACTCCATGGCAACAGAAACCAAATGCCTTGTATTCAGATGGAAATGCTGATTATCCTTTAGGCTCCAAATTGCTTTAATCATGGAAGGAAACACTCTGCAAATAACTGTTTAAACAACTTTCCAAACACTTTTCCGGACTTAGACACAGTCCATTCACTATTCGTGCACAAGCCATTGTCTCTATGCATCAGCCCCTTGCACCTTCCTCAAAAAATCTGGGCCTCCTTTAATAATCAAACCATCCAGGCTCGTTGTCTGGCAGATTTCAGGACAGGTTACATGACATTCTTCATTTTATCTTAAAGAGATAGCTCCAAAACATATTCTTATAAAACTAGTAATTGTATCAAAAATGGCAAATGGCACTCTTCTCAAAGAAATTAAAAGAACCAATGTCCACAATGGCATTGGTAAAAGTAGTCATCAATGGTGGCATGCAGCTGTTGAAAGTAGTGTGCAATGAGCAAGGTTTATGATGATCTAATGCTGGAGATCATGACTGCTGACTAATCTTTCACATTTATGCCTTATTGTGAATCTCTGGCAGAATGAAGAAATTCCAAGTCACTTTAGGCAATGCCGTGATGATAACAATCAAGAAAGACAAAGCGAAATATAGCAATTACTGTCAGCTGTCAGCAAAGTCTTAGCTAGGTTACTTCATAATTGCCTCTCTAGTTGCAAAGGCAATCCTTCCAGAGTCTAAATGGGACTTCCAACCTACCAGGGGAACAACCTTCATAGCATGCCACCTTCAAGAAAAGCGCAGAGAGCAGAACATTCTCTCTTTTCCTCAAACAAGTTACCTCTTTATTTAATTGAGACTAAGGGGAGTGCCGAGACAAACGATCACCAGCAGTCTGGCCAACTTCAATTTCACAAAAGCCTTCAAATCAACGAACTGATCTGCACTTTGGAAGGTACTACAGCAATATGGATGTCCAGCTAAGTTTTACAATATTAGCCATCTCCTAGATAATATGCAATGAACTGTACTTATCAATGACTCCAACATAGGCCCCTTCCCTATCAAAACAAGCACAAACAGGTATGTGTCATTGCACCAACAAGATTCTTAACTTTTCTTGCAGCAGTGCTGCAACTTGCTACTGAAAGGCTCCCCCAAGATTTGGTACAAAATTACTGCACAAATAAGACCACACAATGACAACTATTTCTGTAATCGAACTCCAGTATGCTGACAATGCAGATGTTGCTGCTCACTCTGAAAAGCACCTGCAACAATTGTTGATAGCCTAGATCTTCCAACCAAGTAATGCCAAGGTCATATAACTTCTAAATTAATGTAAGCAGACTTGGAAAGGTTTTGAATTGAGTTACAAAAGTTCTTTTGATGAAAAAAATGAGCAAACACATTAGGTCGTTGAGTGCACTGATTTTTAAAACTATTTTGTTTGTTTAGCCTATGGAATATAATTGGTCTCTGCTGCTTCCAGAAGCACTTGTAGGTCTCCAAGTGCATAGATTTAAGTTTGTATACCCTATAGATTAAAAGTGGTCAATGCAATTCACAACTGCATTAGGATTTGTGCATTGCTATTCTTTATACAGAAAGGATGGACCATTAGTGGACAGAGGCCGTTTACAATGGGGTTGTAGGGTGTTTAATACAGATGGGCAGCGTGGTATTGGTAGGCTGTTTGTTCAACAACATTTAAATAAATTTTGAGGTCTTCCTAAAACAGCTTCTGCTGTTAACAGCTTTCACCCAGGTCCAATGCCCATGATTAAAAGCACGAGTATCCTGGGCACTTGGCCCAAGTCAACAATGGATGCATCCATGCTGGTTTTCAGACAGCCTATTGTAGAACTTTAGAAGTTTGAAATTTCCAGATTAATTAGAACTTTCCCTGTGTCCTGATGCTCAAAAATAATAAATATCTGAAAGTTCACCATTAATTTAATCAGAAGATCCCAGCTGATGTAAGCCTATGAAAACATGGGATTTGCCCTGAGCCTCAGTAAAACCAAAGTTCTCTACGAATCCACACCAAATTAAACAAACAACAATGCCTTCAAATTGAGAATCATTTTTAAGTATTGGGAAATGTCCTTCACTTCCAATATACTGGAAGCTATTTATCCCAAAAAGCTAACAATGAGGAAGTTTACACCACTGAACCAAAATATGCCAAGTCAAACTACAGTAAGTGATTACTTAAATTCACGAATTGAGATATTAGACTCAACACAATATTCATAGTCCACATACTCTGGTGCAGAAACTTGGAAAGCTTATAGATGTGATAGCAAGGGCTTAGAACAATATCAATAAGATCTTAGAAGGATCTTGAGAATAAATAGGAGGACAAAGAACAAAGTTGAATGTGTAAGACATAGATATGTCAAACCCTGATAATCTCACATGTTGATGGGCAAGCAAAGTTAACAGACTCATGACTACCTAAACAAGTGCTGTATTGAGTGCTTCACCAAGAGACCAAAGGAAACATTTCAATGACAATGACTATCTGGAAACTTTAAATGAAGGACTTCTTCCTTCACATCAACAGATAGAAAGCAGATGATACCAATCAACAAAAACAGCCACTGAGAACACAGAATGTGACAAGAAAAGGTCAATTACCCATGCCAACAATCAATGCCCTTATTGTGAGAATACCTGTCAACAATTACATCACCCTTCCACCAAGCCATCTGCAAGAAAAATCACTTTCGACAAGAGGGACTGCCAAAAGAAACGCCATTTGTTTCAAATAAAAACAAAAACTTCTGAAAATATGCAGCTAGCCCATCAGCATCTGAAAAAAAAAACAGAATTTTTGGATGGTGGCTTTTCCTGAAAAGTCATTGTCAAATTTTGATGACTTCATCCTTCATCACATTACAGTAGGCAGTTACTGTTGCTACAATTAAAGAAAAATATCAACCTTGCTTATGTAAGTACTAAGTTTTCTTCAATTTTATTTTCTTAAATCTAGCAACGTGCCCCTGAAACTCTCGCATGCTCACATCAATCAATTGTTGGAGCCGACGAGGGAGCGAGCTATCTTGGGTCTGGTGCTATGTAATGAGGCGGGTAGAATTAGGGACCTTGCGGTGAAGGATCCTCTTGGGGAGAGTGATCATTGTATGGTATAGTTTCTGGGGCAGATGGAGGAGGAGAAAGTGGGTTCCCGGACACGCGTACTTTGTTTGAATAGAGGGGAGTACGGTAGGACGAGAGAAGAATTGGCGAATGTGGACTGGGGGAGCGCGTTGGAGGGAGGGTCTGTTGAGGAGCAGTGGAGGATCTTTAAGGAGATCTTTCTTGGTGCTCAGCAGAAATTTATTCCGATGGTCAAAAAGGATAGTAGGAGGAGAGGTAATAAGCCGTGGATAACGAAGGAGGTGAAGGAAAGTGTTAAACTAAAAGCGGAGGAATTTAGAGTAGCTAAGAGTAGTGGGCGAGAAGAGGATTGGGAGAGGTTTAAATGTCAACAAAGATTGACAAAGAAGTTGATAAAGAAGGGTAGGAGAAACTATGAAGCTGGGCTAGCGCTTAATATAAAAAAGGATAGCAAGAGTTTTTATAAATATATAAAAAGGAAGAGGCTGGCTAGGGTGAATGTTGGTCCTTTAGAGGATGAGAAAGGGGACCTAGTGGTAGGGGATGGGGATATGGCTAAGGCATTGAATAACTTTTTTGTTTCTGTCTTCACGGAGGAGGACGTGAATAATTTGCCGGGTGTTAGCGATGGAAAGGTGGTAGGACTGGAGGGTCTTAATGACATTACTGTTACTAGAGAGGCGGTGCTCGACAGACTGGAGGGGCTGATTGTGGACAAGTCCCCAGGACCGGATGGAATGCATCCGAGGGTTCTGAAAGAAATGGCGGAGGTGATAGTGGATGCCTTGGTGGTTATTTTCCAGACGTCGCTGGATTCCGGGGAAGTGCCGGATGATTGGAAAACGGCTAATGTTACGCTGTTGTTTAAGAAGGGTGCCAGGCAAAAGGCGGGGAATTATAGGCCGGTTAGTTTAACGTCTGTGGAAGGTAAAATGTTAGAATCCGTCATTAAGGAGGAAATTGCGAGGCATCTTGAAGGGAATTGCTTGATAGAGCAGACGCAGCATGGTTTCATTAAAGGGAAGTCATGTCTGACAAATTTATTGGAGTTCTACGAGGATGTGTCTAGGGAGGTGGATAGAGGAGAGCCGGTGGATGTGGTCTTTCTAGATTTTCAGAAGGCGTTTGACAAAGTACCTCATAAGAGGTTATTGCAGAAGGTCGAGGGACATGGAGTTGGGGGTAGGGTGTTAGCGTGGATAGAGGATTGGTTGTCAAATAGGAGGCAGAGAGTGGGGGTCGACGGGTGCTATTCGGATTGGCGGATGGTGACTAGTGGAGTGCCCCAGGGGTCGGTGCTGGGGCCTCAGCTTTTTACCATTTATATAGATGATCTGGAGGAGGGAACCAAGTGTAGGGTGTCGAAATTTGCTGATGACACCAAGATTGGGGGAATGGCAAATTGTGCGGAGGGTGTGGAGAGTCTACAGAAGGATCTAGATAGGCTGGGCGAATGGGCCAGGAAATGGCAAATGGAATTTAATGTTGGCAAGTGTGAGGTGGTCCACTTTGGTAGGAAGAATGGTAGGAAGGACTATTACTTACGGGGCGAAAAACTGCAGCAGGTGACGGTGCAGAGGGACCTCGGGGTCCTTGTGCATGAGTCGCAAAAACCCAGCTTGCAGGTGCAGCAGATGGTCAGGAAGGCGAATGGGATGCTGGCCTTCATAGCGAGGGGGATTGAATATAAAAGTAGGGAGGTCTTGCTGCAGCTGTATAGGGCATTGGTGAGGCCGCAGCTGGAGTACTGTGTGCAGTTTTGGGCGCCGCACCTGCGCAAAGATATTTTGGCCTTGGAGGGAGTGCAGAGGAGGTTTACTAGGCTGATACCGGAGTTGAGGGGGTTGAGCTATGAGGAGAGGCTGAATAAACTGGGCTTGTACTCGTTAGAGTTTAGAAGAATGAGGGGAGATCTCATTGAGACGTATAAGATGATGAATGGGATGGATAGGATAGAGGTGGAAAGACTCTTCCCGCTCAAAAAAGACAGTAGGACTAGGGGGCACAGCCTCAAGATAAAAGGGGGGCGGTTTAGAACAGAGTTGAGGAGGAACTTCTTCACTCAAAGGGTAGTGAATCTCTGGAATTCTCTGCCCGTTGAAGTGGTGGAGGCTGCCTCGCTAAATATTTTTAAGACGCGGGTTGATGGGTTTTTGATAAGAGAGGGGGTTAAGGGTTATGGGGAGAGGGCGGGAAGGTGGAACTGAGCCGCGACAGATCAGCCATGATCTTATTGAATGGCGGGGCAGGCTCGAAGGGCTAGATGGCCTACTCCTGCTCCTATTTCTTATGTTCTTATGTTCAATCAGAAGTAAACCATTCGGTTCCTCAAGCCTGCTCTATCACTCAATAAGATCATGGCTGATCTGGTTGAGCCCTTAACTCAACTTTCTTTTCCATCCACAATCCTCTGATTCCCCTATCAATCAATAATCTAATTCACAGACTTTGGAAAGAAAATCTCCACACTTTCATCAGAAATGGGAGTCTCATTTTTAGACTGTACCCCCGAGTTTGAGTCTCTCCTAGAAGGGGAAACATCCTCTCAACATCCATTCTGTTAAGTCTCCCCAGGATCAAAACTGCACAAAGTACTTCAGATGTGGTCTCACCAATACCCTAGCAAAACTTTTATATTCCTGCTGCAATTAACAACATTCCAATTGTCTTTGAATCACTTGCTGTACCTGTATACTAACTGTTTGTTATTTATGTATCAGAACACCCACATTTTTGCACAACTGAGTTCTGCAATCTCTGCCCATTCTAAAGAAAAGTATGTTGCTTTTCTACAAGTTCACAATTTAACACATTACACTCCATTTGCCAAGTTTTTGCTCACTCACTTAACCTATCTAAATTCCATGGAACAATTCTTGTGTCCTCTTCACAAACTTACTTTCCCACCTATCTTGTGTCATCAGCAAAATTTACTAACCATACATTTAGGGCATGATGCAGATTTCAAACAGTTGATGGCCCAAGTGGTTCCTGTGACACTCCGCTCATTACATCTTGCTAATTCAAAAAAATTTCAAGTGCTTTTTCCCTGGCAATTGTAATGATTTTAAGTTCCTTGCCTATCTGATTCACCCAATCAATGTGTAGATCAAAATAATCCATGACAATTGCTATACCTTTCTCCTAATCTTCCTGTTCCCCTTCAACTTATGGTCCTTTGTTAATATGATTTATCTCAGAACCGCTGTGAATGTTGTTTTCTACTCGCACCTTGATTGTGAATTTGCTAACTCTCCTAAAGACTGATGGTATTTTGTTTACTCATTCTTCTCCCCCACTTTCTCCTTCAAATGATACTGTTAAAAACTTCACTCAATTGCTGAAATCAAGTTCGCAGCATAAATTTCCCAGCCTGTAATATGCTTTCTCCTCCTCTGTGCACACACCCATCAGCCCTAGATTCGAGAAATGTAACATTTTCACATTTGAGTTAAAGAAAGCCATTTTCTTGCATAAAATAAAATGAGGAAAAGCTCTTTTTTTCTCTATTAAGGGGAAAGAGGTATAACATCGAAGCTTTTCAACTTTCACTCACTATGATAGGTGTAAGAAGGCCAAAATTCAAAGGAAGAAACTAATTGGTTGAGACATCGTCCTGAAGGCCCATAACCCCTTTTTTGAATTAAACAAAAGCATGAGGGAAAATAACAGTTCCTGGTGCATTCTTCACGCAACCTTTTCTCATATGGTATAAACTGTTGCTGCTTTTGAAATTTGGTTTTCTTGCACAATCCTGATGAGTGCAAGACAAAAAGCTGCAAAAACATCATCTTCTTTCAGCAATACTCAAAACCACATGTTCTTCTTGATATTGATGAAACATGACCTAGAGTTTAAAATCTCTTGCTTCATTAATATGTGTATTATACAAATATTCTTGAGCTTACAAATCAAGATATTTTTAGTACTCTACCTCAAGGCATTCTGCTGCTTACACCTGACCTCTTGGACATAAGCAAGCAGTAGTTATAAAGTGATGCCAGCTATCATAAATGCTGAATATGTAACAGGATACGTGTATAGTTCCATGTATCTTGATTTTGCCATGCTCTGTCTGGTGTAAACCTGTTGAATGCCAGCTCGAAGGTCATCCCATATCTGATCCAGGCCTATCTGCTTAAGCCCATGGGGGTTTTGGCTTTTGTTTGATGACATTTTCTGGTTTCCTTATAGTTTTCTACAGCAAAGTTCACAGGTAATCAAGCTATGCCTCCATGAGATGCAGCAGTATCGACTTTCAACTTTCTGCTGTAACCGCCAACGAATTTTACTTCCTCCAAAATTGACCAGACGGACTGTACCTCATCCAACCTGTAACAAAAGTAAAGGAAATTATCTAAATGTTTGCAGATTTAGGATTATTACAAAAATACTTTTCTCAAACTGCATTTCTATTCTTTTATAAGACAGAATTTTTATACCAGCTTACGATGGCAATATTGTGCATTCAACATCTGAAATTTGTAACATTTTGTGAACCAAACTGATGCCAGGTAGGAACTAGTAACTTGGATGTTTTAAAATACAAGCACCATAGCTAATAAGTTAATCTGATCTCAGTTTATAGCAGCAAGGCTTGTTGAGTCCATGCTGTCATCAATCATTGATGCTATTGGATGACATCATATTAGGTCCCAGTGGTGCTAAAATAATGCCACATATTAAATACTTAAAACACAATTTTGAACGAATGTATGGCATCAATACAATTGGGAGAATATTTTAAGTAAACTTCATAAGATCCACACTGCAGCACATTTAATTTTGACAGTGTTCACAATGGGAATTTGAAGTGGTGTTTAATCATTCAAAAGGATGATTATTACTAAATATAGACACAAATTGCTAGGAAAGCAATAAATGTAAATGAGAAAGATTGTCATGAGTTGCAAACCACCATGCAATATGTCCAATTCTGCCATTGGCCTCACAAAAACTGGATCGCGCTTTCAGACCAAGAATGACAAGAAATTGCTGCACCTACACTGTTAAAACTAACTATTAAATACCAATCCTAGATTTCTATGAAGATGAGGCTTAGGTTCCTGCAATGCCATTCAATCACAGAGGCAAAGAAAGAGCAATTTAGGTTGTGGAGTCTTATGGTTGCAGGAACTAATTTATTATTTGCCCTGTCTCCTCTCTCTTATTCCAGAGTTTCTCTCCCCTTTACAATGTCTGCTGTTTCTAAATTGTCTAATTTCTCCTACTTCCTTCTCTGTTGTTCCTTTGGTTAAAATGACTATTGGGCTCCATCGCACTTCCCATCAATTTGCACCCCAAAGTTAAGCTGAATAAAAGGAAAACTCAAACTCATTAAGCATGCTTCCTGGTTTGCCACTCCAGAAAACTTTGGTCTAACATTTCATGTAATTCAGAAACAAATGCCCCTTATGTAGTCTATGGGCTATTCCATTCCAGTCACACAAGAGGTTTTGCTGATCAGATATTATGATGGGAGATCCTATCAACATATCATATCTAAGTATTCATCTCAGCAGCTCTTGTGGTAAAGGCCCTCATCTCATCAAGGGATTAATGCCTCTCTCAGACTTAGTGTGGTGGATATTCTGGCAAGTGCCGCAAGGAATTTATTTTAAAAAATACATCTGAACTAGTTTCACTTAAATAACTTAGCTAGACATGCTGAGAGCCACTAACTAGCATTCTTATTTTCTACATTCAAGGAAAAAACAACATTGATTTCTTCACAGGATCAAAAACTATACAACTACCCTTTCATTCATGCATTTTCTATATACAAGACAGTTGATGGTCTTGAAGCAGTGACTCATTCTTATAAAGTGCTATTTAAATCTGCCTTTTATAAACAGACGAGCATTTACATTGTGGAATGCATCATCTTCAGTAACTAATATATGGTGCAAGGTTGTTTGGTTACAATCCCCGTTGCACACTATCATTTCACTAGAAAATAGGCAGACAGATCAGAGAATGCAAGGTCTGCCTTCAGAGTGGCAATAAACAAACTATTTACTAAAAATCCTAAAGGAGATAAAGATGTTAGTTGTATGCAGTTGGTGGGTATTAGCTAGGGATTGACTCGGGCTTCTGCAAATACGAACAGACTGAAAATAGAGTTTCCATTTAAGAGGTGCATTTGTGTTTGCAATTTGTACCTCTTACATACAAGTGTTTTTAAAAATATGTAAAAATAGGCTGTTTTATCCTTTGCCACTGGATTTGGGAAAACAAAATACGGTGTGTACATATTACATTAAAAGTGGAACACAATCAAGAAGTTCCCACTATCTTTAGTTAAAATACGACATACATAAATGCATCATGGCACTAATGGCATGAAAACAGCAAAACCCTGAAATTGGCCATAATTGGTCACTTTAGATGTAATAAGAATAAGAAGCCTCAAGCCTACTCCGCCATGCAATAAGATCATGGCTGATCTTTTCATGGACTCAGCTCTATTTACCCGCCTGCTCACCATAACCCTTAATTCCTTTACTGCTCAAAAATTTAGCTATCCTTGCCTCAAAAACATTCAATGAGGTAGCTTCAACTGCTTCACTGGGCAGGAAATTCCACAGATTTCACAACCCTTTGTGTGAAGCTCTTCCTCAACTCAGTCCTAAATCTGCTTCCCCTTATTTTGAGGCCATTCCCCTAGTTTAATCTGCCAGTGGAAACAACTTCCCTGCTTCTATCTTACCGATTCCCTTCATAATCTTCTATATTTATATAAGATCTCCCCTCATTCTTCTGAATTCCAAAGAGTATACTCCCAGCTTACTAGGTCTCTCCTCATAAGCCAACCTGCTCAACGCCAGAATCAACCTTGTGAATCTCCTCTGCACCCCTCCAGTGCCATCCTTTCTCAAGTAAGGAGACCAAAACTGTACACAGTACTCCAGGTGTGGCCTCACCAGCACCTTATATAGCTGCAACATAACCTCGCTGTTTTTAAACTCCATCCCTCTAGCAATGAAGGACAAAATTCCATTTGTCCTTCTTAATTACCTGCAAACCGACTCCTTGAGATTCTTGCACAAGGACACCCAGGTTCCTCTGCATAGCAGCATGCTGCAATTTTTTACTATTTAAATAATAGTCCATTTTGCTGTTATTCCTATCAAAATGGATGACCTCGCATGTACCAACGTTGTACTCCATCTGCCAGGTCTTGCCCACTCACTTAGATCATCTCTATCCCTTTGCAGACATTCAGCATCATCTGCACACTGTGCTCTGCCACCCATCTTACTGTCGTGTGTGAATTTTGACACACTACACTTGGTCCCCAACTCCAAATCATCTATGTAAATTGTAAGCAACTGTGGTCCCAACATTGATCCCTGAGGCACACCACTAGTCACTGACTGCCATCCAGAAAAACATCTATTTATCCCCACTCTTTGCTTTCTGTTAGTTAACCAATCCTCTATCCATGCCAATATATTACTCGCAACACCGTGCACCTTTATCTTAAGTGGCGACACCTTGTCAAATGCCTTCTGGAAATCCAGATACATCACATCCACGGGTTCCTCATTGTCCACTGCACATGTAACGTTCTCAAAGAATTCCACTAAATTTGCTAAACATGACCTTCCCTTCATGAACCCAGGCTGCAGCATATTGATGGGACAATTTATATCCAAATGTCTCGCTATTTCTTCCTTGATGATAG
Source organism: Carcharhinus amblyrhynchos (assembly GCF_965287045.1). NCBI lineage: Eukaryota > Metazoa > Chordata > Chondrichthyes > Carcharhiniformes > Carcharhinidae > Carcharhinus > Carcharhinus amblyrhynchos. Next base: position 92,809,253 of record NC_137325.1, read on the forward strand.
ATTCAAGCCATTTCAGAAGTTAAGCTAACTGGCCTACAATTACCCACCTTTTGTCTACCTTCTTTTTTAAACAGCGGCATTTAAATAAATAACTATACAGCACAAGCTCAGGCAATTTTATATTAAACATTGTGAATTAAGTATTGATTCGGTATACTTTAAGAGAAATTCACAGACAAAAATATTTTTTAATGACAGGAGTCCATCTATAAAGTAATTACAGCTACTTTAAAAGATAGACTGAAACAACTAACTTACCAGCCAACATGATCAATATTCTGTCTGACATACTTCATGAGTTTGAGCGTTTTATAGACAGGAGAATATTTCTGAATTTGAATTGAATCCCTTGTGTAGAAGGACATCAAATCAGCCCATCATGTGTACGCCGACAACAATCCCACTCATGCCCTAACCCCTTAACCCCACATATTTACCCTACTAGTCCCCCTGACACTCTAGGGCAATTTAGTATAGCTGATCAACCTAACCTGCACATCTTTGGACTTGGAAGGCTTGGGAACTCTTGGAAAGCTTCTGATAAAAAACTCTATATGATTAAGACATCAAATCAAATCAAATCTAGAGAAATTTAGAGTAAGACATGTGAACTAGACAATAATCTATTAAGCACTATTTCTGCTCTAAATGGGTGAAAGCATAGGAAGCAGGGCAGAAGCTGAGTGGACTCCCTGCATTTTCCAATCTACACTGAATGCTTGAATTTGAAATAAAATGCAAGTTTGTCAAATTTGCTAATACCACAGTGACTGAAGACAGAGACTCTGCAAAAAAAGGGCATTTTGCAGCCAAAATTGGAAATCAAATGATTAATTTGCTACACATTGGTCAAAAACCAGTAAGAAAGATGCTGTAAGCTGTATGGAACTGGCACTGGGAGATTTAAAAAAAGGACTAAACAATGACTGCCTTAACAGTTTTAATACCTGGATAAGTTTAATCAAATAAAAATAGTGAAAACTTCCCAACTCAGTTTTAATTCAGTATAGTAGAAAATAGGATTTTTAAACCAGATTATCTTTGCCACACTAAAAAAAGAAGGGTGACTGGATACTGGAGTATGGCATAGTATATAAATCATAAAACAGGCCATTCAGCCCACCAACAATAATCTGCCATTTTTTAGCACCACTGGCATATAAAACCTCTACAGGCATTTAGTAAGAGCATAGCCAATAAAAACACTGATACTGAGCCACATAAAAAGATATTGAACAGATGATCAAAGTACTTATGGATCCCATTCCCAATAGTCCTAGAACAGCCCCGATGTTATATATTCCTAATTATACATACCAACTGTCATAACATTTTGCACTTGTTAAGCACATTTGTGAAATACCAATGTATTTCAAGCAATCCTCAATATGTGCCTGTTGTTATCAATACACAAAGCAGCACACACTTCAGCTATGCTCTCGCTTCTCGGCCTTTTGGCCAAGATCAAGCGTAGTAGAGAAATGCTTTGCTTGGTTAAAGTCATTAGCTTACATTTCAGCTTCATTAGAAGCAATTTTTAAAAGCGGCATCTCGGCCTTTTGGCTAAGATGCAAAAAAGATCAAGCCTTGGAGGAGGAGCTATGCCTACTCCAGTCAGCCAGCTTGGGTCATGCAGATCAAGCCCAAGACAGGAGGTGAGAGCCCTGTTTTGTCAGCTTGGATCGGAATGTCTCAACTTGTTGAGACTCTAAATTGGACTTGATCGAATCGAAATAAAAACCAGAAAAAGGTTTTATATAAAAACTTTCATTAGTTCTCCTCCAAACCTACTCTGTTCCACTTAAGTTCCCCAATTTTCCAGCCTTTCTCCATAAACAGTAATCTCTCATTCTTAGAATCATTAACACCTTCACAGAACCTTTCCACAATTTGAACATTCTTCCTCTGGTCCCATCCAAAACTACACACACTGATCCAACTATTGCAAAACCAACATCATCTGTAAATTCTACATCACTTCTTAGTCATACTTCCATCAGAAACTCAAATTTCTGTTTTCCATTTAGGGAAATATTTTTATTAACAAAAGAATCAGATACATTGAAAGTTATGGAAGTGTGTCACAGGCCAGAACAATCTCAGCTAGGGAATTTTAGGACCAATTTTGGTGTGCATTATGTAGATTATTGGGACAACTTCATGAACGTGCACTGAATTTGAAGCCTCATCCATCGCAAGTATATATTAAGAAATAAAGGTTCAGCTCCCAAATTGACCCAAGCTTCAAGGGCAGCATGCCTGCAATATTCCAGTGTGAATTCCAGATGGATGAAGCTTCACATTGGGAATGGAACACTCATGAAATAGGTACACAAATCATTTGATTTGTTTTATCTGCTCCTAACAATTCTACATGATAATAAACTTTGGTCATAACAACAACTTACCTTATACCTTGCATCATAAAGGCAATTATTTTTGTCACAAACCATGAAGACTAAATTTAATTCAAACTAGACATATTATAGTGTTACAAATTAATCAGATGAACATCATTTAGAAATTAATGCATCCAAATTATTGAACATGCCTAAGTCCTTTATAGCACATCGTTGTGTCCGGTAATTTTGAGCACATTTCATAATGATGTCATAATTAGAAAGACAGAGCACTGGTTCAGCGGTATCGTGAGAAACAGACCATGCATAACTCTTAAATGGGAACAATGTTATGTTGAAATACCTACCCAAGATATGGGGCAACGATGAGATATCATCAATCCACTCAGTTCATTGCTGGTTTTGTCAGGTGCTATCTATCATACGGCTAATTGCATATATCCTCTGTTACATTGATAATAATTAGAATAAGGCATGTTACAATCTGAGTTAGATTATGAACTAAGATTGCATGCCAAAATTTACCAAGACTACTTACACCTTGTGTTGATGAGCATGTAACATGATGTGACAAGAATGACAGTGAGATGCCCTTTATGATGCAAATGACTATGTGAAAGAAAAATTCTGTATACAAGACTGGGTATTTTACAGAGTCAATGGGTCACAGGAGAGTATTAGAAAATGTAAACATAAACAAAGTTACAAAGGCATTACTGTTTACATTAGGAAAAGAGAGGAACTGACATACAATAGCTGAGTACAGTAGCACAACGGTTAGCACTGCTGCCTCACAGCACCAGGGATTCAGGTTCAATTCCAGCCTCGGGTCACTGTGGGTGGAGTCTGCACCTTCTCCCATGTCTGCCTGGGTTTCCTCCGGTGCTCCAATTTCCTCCAAAGATGTGCAGGTTAGGTGGCTTGACCATGTTAAATTACCCCCTAGTGTCAGGGGGATTAGCAAGGGTAGGGTTTTGAGGACAGGGCCTGGGTGGAATTGTGGCCATTGCATTAGGGTTGGCCTTCCTCTGCACTGCAGAAATGGCGTCCTTCTGCACTGCAGAGATTCTAGATTTTATGAATACCAATGTAAACATCATTAGGAACTACTGGTGAGCTAGTTTCAGAAATAATATCATTTACAGTAATAAATGAGAACAGAATTAATAGCTCTTGAAGAAAGCTGTCCAGAAAGATCTAGCAATCTGTGTGACATGGATTTCCCCTTTTCCATAGCAGTTTAAATCTAAAAGGCCTCTTCAGCAAGAGATAACTTTTTCAAGTATTTATTTCTACACGGAATAGCGGAAGTTCTCAATTCGTTGACTTCTATCGATTGCCGTCTGGTGGTGCCTCAAAATGAAAATCACTTGCAGTTGTTGGTTTCCACATTATGGTTGCTGTCAGTTTCATGGGTGTAATGACTGCGAACCCTGGGCTTTGCTGCCATTATTATTGTAAAATCTGGACTAAACCCCTTTTCATTTATCATTGTAAAATCTTCAATGATTGAGGAAATAGAGGGGTAGGGGATCAATTGCAAGAGGAACAGCTAGGCACTTCTATGGCCACAGGCACAATTCCAGGATGATATGTTGCCTCCCTGATGTTAGGGTCCAGGGTGTGTCAGAGAAGTTGCAGAACATTTGAGGGTGAAGGCGAAGAACCAACGGTCATGGCACACATTGGTACCAATGACATAAGGAATGAGATCCCGAAAGCTGAATACAGGGAGTTAGCTGATAAATTAAGAAGCAGGACCTCTAAAGGTAGTAACACTTCATTTTCAATTAACAGCTTACTCCAATTCAGGGTCGCGGAAAGTAAGAGCCTATCCCGACTGAAACTGGGCAGGATATGTCCAGATTAACACACACTCACTGAGGGGCAATTCACTGTTGCCAATCCACCTAACCTAACGTAATAATCTCAAGGTTATTTCCCATGCCATATGCTAGTGAGACCAGAAAGAAATAGGTGAATAGATCAGATGAATGTATGGCTACAGAGATGGGTATAGGAGGATGCCTTTCATATTCCTGAGGCAGTGGGACAGGTTCTGATGAAAGCAGAACCTGCGCAAACTAATTCACCAATATCCTTGCAGGGATGCTTGTTAGTGTTTTGTAGTGCTTTTTAAACCAAAGGGGTTGGGTACCTGACCAGGGAGTTAAAGGTGGAAAACTGGTTAAAAATAAGAGGCAGAAAAAAAATGAAAACAAGAGGAAGAGATGGGAGGAAATAGCATAAAACAGTGGCTCTATTGTCTCAAGAGATGGGCTTAGTGTAAAGAAAAGTGATAGAAAAACAAAACTAATAGTTCTGTTCCTTAATGCGCGTAGTATGAAAACAAGATAAATGAACTGAGAGCACAAAGAGAGTTAAACGGGTAGGATCTGACAGCCATTACGAGACATGGTTGATCAAAGTTAGAAAACAAAAAGCCAAAGTTATTTGACTTTTAGGAACGACAGATTAAAGGAAAAGGCAGTGGGGGAGCTCTACTAGTAAGAGAGGAAATAAGTAGTCATAAGAACATAAGAAATAGGAGCAGGAGTAGGCCATCTAGCCCTTCGAGCCTGCCCCGCCATTCAATAAGATCATGGCTGATCTGTCGTGGCTCAGTTCCACTCTCCCGCCCTCTCCCCATAGCCCTTAATCCCCTCTCTTATCAAAAACCCATCAACCCGCGTCTTAAAAATATTTAGCGAGGTAGCCTCCACCACTTCAAATGGGCAGAGAATTCCAGAGATTCACCACTCTTTGAGTGAAGAAGTTCCCCCTCAACTCCGTTCTAAACCGCCCCCCCTTTATCTTGAGGCTGTGCCCCCTAGTCCTATTGTCCTTTCTGAGCGGGAAGAGTCTCTCCACCTCTATCCTATCCATCCCATTCATCATCTTATACGTCTCAATGAGATCTCCCCTCATTCTTCTAAACTCTAACGAGTACAAGCCTAGTTTATTCAGCCTCTCCTCATAGCTCAACCCCCTCAACTCCGGTACCAGCCTAGGAAACCTCCTCTGCACTCCCTCCAAGGCCAAAATAACTTTGCGCAGGTGCGGCGCCCAAAACTGCACACAGTACTCCAGCTGCGGCCTCACCAATGCCCTATACAGCTGCAGCAAGACCTCCCTACTTTTATATTCAATCCCCCTCGCGATGAAGGCCAGCATCCCATTCGCCTTCCTGACCACCTGCTGCACCTGCAAGCTGGGTTTTTGCAACTCATGCACAAGGACCCCGAGGTCCCTCTGCACCGTCGCCTGCTGCAGTTTTTCGCCACGTAAGTAATAGTCTTTCCTACCATTATTCCTACCAAAGTGGACCACCTCACACTTGCCAACATTAAATTCCATTTGCCATTTCCTGGCCCATTCGCCCAGCCTATCTAGATCCTTCTGCAGACTCTCCACACCCTCCGCACAATTTGCCGTTCCCCTAATCTTGGTGTCATCAGCGAATTTCGACACCCTACACTCGGTTCCCTCCTCCAGATCATCTATATAAATGGTAAAAAGCTGAGGCCCCAGCACCGACCCCTGGGGCACTCCACTAGTCACCATCCGCCAATCCGAATAGCACCCGTTGACCCCCACTCTCTGCCTCCTATTTGACAACCAATCCTCTATCCACGCTAACACCCTACCCCCAACTCCATGTCCCTCGACCTTCTGCAATAACCTCTTATGAGGTACTTTGTCAAACGCCTTCTGAAAATCCAGAAAGACCACATCCACCGGCTCTCCTCTATCCACTGCCCTAGACACATCCTCATAGAACTCCAATAAATTTGTCAGACACGACTTCCCTTTAATGAAACTGTGCTGCGTCTGCTCTATCAAGCAATTCCCTTCAAGATGCCTCGCAATTTCCTCCTTAATGACGGATTCTAACATTTTACCTTCCACAGACGTTAAACTAACCGGCCTATAATTCCCCGCCTTTTGCCTGGCACCCTTCTTAAACAACGGCGTAACATTAGCCGTTTTCCAATCTTCTGGCACTTCCCCGGAATCCAGCGACGTCTGGAAAATAACCACCAAGGCATCCACTATCACCTCCGCCATTTCTTTCAGAACCCTCGGATGCATTCCATCCAGTCCTGGGGACTTGTCCACAATCAACCCCTTCAGTCTGTCGAGCACCGCCTCTCTAGTAACTGTAATGTCATTAAGACCCTCCAGTCCTACCATCTTTCCATCGCTAACACCTGGCAAATTATTCACGTCCTCCTCCGTGAAGACAGAAACAAAAAAGTTATTCAATACCTTAGCCATATCCCCATCCCCTGCCACTAGGTCCCCTTTCTCATCCTCTAAAGGACCAACGTTCACCCTAGCCAGCCTCTTCCTTTTTATATATTTATAAAAACTCTTGCTATCCTTTTTTATATTAAGCGCTAGCCCAGCTTCATAGTTTCTCCTACCCTTCTTTATCAAATTCTTTGTCAATCTTTGTTGACATTTAAACCTCTCCCAATCCTCTTCTCGCCCACTACTCTTAGCTACTCTAAATTCCTCCGCTTTTAATTTAACACTTTCCTTCACCTCCTTCGTTATCCACGGCTTATTACCTCTCCTCCTACGGTCCTTTTTGACCTTCAGGATAAATTTCTGCTGAGCACCAAGAAAGATCTCCTTAAAGATCTGCCACTGCTCCTCAGCAGACCCTCCCTCCAACGCACTCCCCCAGTCAACATTCGCCAATTCTTCTCTCATCCTACCGTACTCCCCTCTATTCAAACAAAGTATGCGTGTCCGGGAACCCACTTTCTCCTCCTCCATCTGCACCAGAAACTCCACCATACAATGATCACTCTGTCCAAGAGGATCCTTCACCGCAAGGTCCCTAATTCTACCTGCCTCATTACATAGCACCAGATCCAAGATAGCTCGCTCCCTCGTCGGCTCCAACACACACTGTTCAAGGAAATTATCCCAGCAGCATTCCAAGAACTCCTCCTCGAGCCCACCGCATCCAACATGGGTCGACCAATCAATATGCAGATTGAAATCCCCCATAACTACGGCCGTCCCATTCCTGTATGCCGCACTTATTTGCGCGTTAACAGCCCGCCCCACCTCCAGATCATTATTCGGGGGCCTACAGACGACACCCACCAGCGTCTTCCTCCCTTTGCTGTTCCTAATCTCCACCCACAACGATTCCACTTTCTGCTCTTTGGCTCCAATATCATCCCTTGCTACCACCTTGATGCTATCCTTAATCAGCAGAGCTACGCCACCCCCTCTTTCCTGAGGGACGATCTATGTCAGGGGATATGGAGATGATTTCAGTGAAAGTGACAAATACCAAGGGAAGAAGCAGAGTGATATGGTTATTGTACAGGCCTCCAAAAGGTAGCCACACCATATGGAGAGAGTTTTAAATCAAGAAATAACAAATGCATGTAAAAAAATAAGGTACTGCATTAATCTTGGGTGACTTTAATTGGGCTAATCAAATTGGAAATGGCAACCAAAAAAAAAATCAATTCTTAGGGCGCATTGAGAATGGTTTCTTGCAGCTATTACAAATCCCACTGATGTTATTTGCGAGAGTCCCAAAACCTCTAAGGATAACTTGACACGCTGGTACTTAGTGATGTACTGGTACTTAGTGATGTATATTTGTTTGAAATAATGAGATTAACACTATACAACCTGGTGAGGGATCAATCCAGTCACTGCATAAACAATAGAGATTATTAAATGTTATAGACTGATTTACATTATGACAGTTGAGTATAATAACTAAACGGTTTTATCTGAAATCATTTCTTGTTCCAAAATGTCAGACTCCTATGTGGACTGCAGCTCAGCCTACAAAATCATTATTCCTACAAAACTCCATTGCCTGGAGCTTAGTGTCTCCCTCTGCAAGTGGATCCTGAAATTCTTAACTCACTGGTGCCCCATGAGGCTGTGTTCTTAGCCCCCTACTATAATCCTTGTACACCTATGACTGTGTAGCCAAATTCTCCTCCAACTCAAGTGTCAAGTTTGCTAATGACGCCACCATAGTGGGTTGGATCTCAAACAATTACGTGATGGAGTACAGGAAAGAGATAGGGAAGCAAGACGCAAGAAACTACAAAAGATCATGAATGTAGCCCAATCCATCAGCCTCCCATCCATTTGGGATTTTATGGGGTTAAATATCGCATGCTGCTGTGACTGGATTTCAAGCTTAAGACATCTGTGATTAACGAATTTACCCACTAAAGTTCCCCTTCCTTCAACATAACCATATTACAACCTTAAATATGGTTAACCTGACTAAAAGGTTTGTCTTGTGATTGGCTATATTGTATCAGACCGCATGTGACCATGAGGATTGTATAAACTATGTAAAGGGCGACTGTCCCATTGTTCAGTGCCTTTGCTACCTGACTTCCAGCACTGAGTGGAAGTTACATAGCAAAGGTTTGCCAGCTTCCGTATGCAAGAAGAATAAAGAACTTTTGAATCGGACAGCAGTTGGAGTTTGCTTTTGTATCAAGGGCGGAAGAGTCTTGTGAAAAACTAACTTAACAACTGGCGCTACAGAGCAGGGTTCCAACATATACAGATGTCCTCTGAGGTGGACTAACTAAGTGATCATCTGGGGTGTCGGTGATGTGAGACCGACAGGCCCACAATGGAAGATTAACCTTGGTCTCTCACTGAACTAATGCCAAGTTGACCGCTCATCCCCCGAGGCCCTGTATTGACAGAACATGGAGACAGCTTACGTCCTTGGACACTTGACTAGTTCTAAACCGGGTGGTTAGAGTCCCCCGGATGCCCTGGAGGTTAGAGTCTCCAGATTTATTCAGTAAGAAAGTGGAAGGTTCAAGTCCCCCACATGTACCTGCAAGTTAGTGTCCCCAGGGTTTTGGTATATTAAATCCAGAGGTTCAAGTCACTGGTGGCTAGGGTTTGAGTCTCTAGGTCAGTAGAATTTGAGGTTCGAGTCCTCTGAGACATAGTAACAGGGGAGAAGTTACTAGGGCAATATTATAAATTAACTGGCAAGATGGAAAATTGATTAAAGAAAATCTAAGGTTGACCTAATAATTTGAGTAGATTTGTATTTCAGTGTGTTTGTGTGTCCAGTTGCTTGTTGAATGTAGGTGGTTGTTGTCGTCTTATATTGAGAGTAGGAGTTGTTAATGCCTGTTTGTCCTTGTGGGGTACTTATTCAATTGTTTTCAGAAAAAAAAGTAAAGGGTGGGAATTAGGTGAAGTTGGAGATGTGACTACTTGTGCCGATCGAAAAAAAAGTAACCGACAAATCAAAGCTGGCCAGGTGGGAGAATAATGCACGTAGGAGAGGGATCAGTAAATGTGATGATGAAGGGAAACCCAAAACTTGGGAAATGTTGAAGAGGGAATGTGAGAAGCATGAGAAGGGCAAGTGAGATAGAGCGGAACAAGAGAGATTGAGCGGAACAAGAGAGATTGGAAAGGGAAAGGCGAGACCAAGAGAAAAAAAGGATTAGAATGGCAAGCCGAGCAAAGGAAAAAGATTTTTAAAAAAAATTGGAGCTACCTCTTGACATATCTGGCATACCATTGTTGTTCCAAAGTACTGACGTTTTTCTTCTGCTCCACTATTAATCCTGCCACATTCCTGACCGTTGCTCCAGACGAACTCCCGGAGTATCCACATGATTGTTTACTTAGAAATCATTTTCTAACTCCCCCCTCCCTTCCTCTGACCTTAGCATGTTTGTTGATGGCATTCCTCCCTCTCGCCCTCAGGGAAGCCCCTTTCTGACTATGCAATTGTGGACACGACTTCAACACCGGAATCGGCTGCATTTGACTCTGTCTCTGCGCAAAAGGCTGAATTCTTTGCCCTTACCCATGCCTGTACCCTGGCCGCCAGAAAATCTGCAAACATCGACACCGACTCCCGTTATGCTTTTGGCATCTCTCATAATTTAGGCCAACTGTGGGCCCAAAGGGAGCTCCTCACGTCCTCCAGATGCCCCATCCAAAATTCCCCTTATGTCCGCAACCTTGTCCAAGCCATCCTCCTCCCTAAACAACTGTACCACCTATGCTGCCGATGGTCGGTGCTGGGGCCTCAGCTATTTACCATTTATATAGATGATCTGGAGGAGGGAACCGAGTGCGTGGTGTCGAAATTTGCTGATGACGCCAAGATTGGTGGAACGGCAAATTGTGCGGAGGGTGGGGAGAGTCTACAGAAGGATCTAGATAGGCTGGGCGAATGGGCCAGGAAATGGCAAATGGAATTTAATGTTGGCAAGTGCGAGGTGGTCCACTTTGGTAGGAATAATGGTAGGAAGGATTATTTCTTACGTGGAGAAAAACTGCAGCAGGCGACAGTGCAGAGGGACCTCGGGGTCCTTGTGCATGAGTCGCAAAAACCCAGCTTGCAGGTGCAGCAGGTGGTCAGGAAGGCTAATGGGATGCTGGCCTTCATAGCGAGGGGGATTGAATATAGAAGTAGGGAGGTCTTGCTGCGGCTGTATAGGGCATTGGTGAGGCCGCAGCTGAGTACTGTGTGCAGTTTTGGGCACCGTACTTACGCAAGGATATTTTGGCCTTGGAGGGAGTGCAGAGGAGGTTTACTAGGCTGATGCCAGAGTTGAAGGGGTTGAGCTGTGAGGAGAGGCTGAATAAACTAGGCTTGTACTCGTTAGAGTTTAGAAGAATGAGGGGAGGTCTCATTGAGACGTATAAGATGATGAATGGGATGGATAGGATAGAGGTGGAGAGACTCTTCCCGCTCAGAAAGGACAGTAGGACTAGGGGGCACAGCCTCAAGATAAAGGGGGGGCGGTTTAGAACGGAATTGAGGAGGAACTTCTTCACTCAAAGGGTGGTGAATCTCTGGAATTCTCTGCCCGTTGAAGTGGTGGAGGCTACCTCGCTAAATATTTTTAAGACGTGGGTTGATGGGTTTTTGATAAGCGAGGGGATTAAGGGTTATGGGGAGAGGGTGGGAAAGTGGAACTGAGCCACGACAGATCAGCCATGATCTTATTGAATGGCGGGGCAGGCTCGAAGGGCTAGATGGCCTACTCCTGCTCCTATTTCTTATGTTCTTAACTAACATAGTGCCCTCCATGAATAAGCAGGTGATAAATCGTTCACCTTCTTTGAACACAGGGCATGCCAGATATAGTCATTAGTCAGCACTTAGAGGAGGATGCCCCTGAACACGAACTTTGGAAGATGCACAGATGTTCACATTTTGCATCAAAAGGCTTCTGGGTCACTCCAGCTGGCCAAGTTTGTATTCCAGATGCATTGCTACCATTACCGCTCGATTGTCTACAACTCTGACACCCACCTTGGGAAGGAGGGAATGAGTGGGATATTGCTTCGTACCTGGTGGCACCCCTGACTAGCTGAGGCTGCTCAGTCTTGCATACCATCATGTTTAACATGCCAACAAAATAACATTGGTCAAGGCATAAAGTGCTCACCACAGTAAACATCCTTGCTGATTGTATTGAGTTGGATTTTATTGAATTGCCACACGTGTAGTGTTACAAATATTGTCTTGTTGATGTGTTTGGTACATGGATAGAGGCTTTCCCAACTATAAATAATAAGGCCTCGACAGTAGTGAAGTTGTTATTGACAAATAATAGCGAGGTTCGTTGTGCTCAGATAATGGCCCCCCATTTTGTAAGGAAAATTAATAAGGAACTGTGTGACATATTACACATTCAGCAGCAGTTCCACTGTGCCTACCACCCTCAGGCAGCAGGGATAGTGGAAAGAACTAACAAGGCTCTTACAGCTGAGCTAGCCAAGCTTACATCTGAAACCAGTCTAAATTGGTTAAAAGTCTTACCAATACCTGTAACAATAATAAGTCAAATCAAAAACCTATGATGAAAAACCAAAGAAGTTAAGTAGGATAGTAATTTGAAAACAGAAACATTTAAGATGGCGAGGGTTAGTGGTAGAGCAGAAGAGTGAAATAGATTGAGTGCAGCAAATATGGATTAATAAAATTAATCGGGAAGGACAAACTAAACCACGAGGACAAACTTGCAAGAAACAAAAAAGACAAGAGTTTTTTTAAATACATTAAAAAGAGAGAATCAAAAGAAAGCACTGGCCTCTTACAGGATAAAACCGAGTTAGTAATTATGAGGAACAAGGAAATACAGTAAGAAGTCTCAACACCAGGTTAACGTCCAACAGGCTTATTTAGTAGCACAAGCCACTAGCTTTCAGAACGCTGCCCCTTCATCAGGTAAGTGGGAGTTCCGCTCACAAACAGGGCATATAAAGACACAAACTCAATTTACAAAATAATGATTGGAATGCCAGTCGTTACAGGTAATCAAGTCTTAAAAAGTGCAAAGGTGAGTGGAGAAAGGGTTAAGCACAGGTGAAGATGATGTGTATTGTCTCCAGCCAGGACCGTTAGTGAGATTTTGCAAACCCAGGCAAGTTGTGAGGGTTACAGATAGTGTGACATGAACGCAAGGTCCTGCTTGAGGCCGTCCACATGCACGCAGAACTTGGCTATCAGTCTCTGCTCAGTGACTCTGCGTTATCGTGTGTTGTGAAAGCCACCTTGGGAGAACGCTTACTCGAAGATATGAGGCCAAATGCCCATGACTACCAAATAAACCTGTTGGACTTTAACCTGGTGTTGTGAGACTTCTAACAGTGCAACGCTGGCATCTCCACATCATGAACAAGGAAATGACAGGGGAGTTAAATAGATATTTTGCATCAGTCTTTATTGCAGAGAATGCTACAAGCTTCCTAGAAATAGTTGTTAAAAAAAGGCTAGTTAGGCTCACCCTAACTTGAAACAGTGGCTCTATTTTCTCTCCACAGATGCTGTCAGATCTGAAGAGATTTTCCAGCATTTTCTATTTTTTGTATATAATGGGGTTCAACGCAGTCAAATCCCTTGGGACTGATGGTTTGCGCCCCAGAATCTTAAAGGAAGTTGGTACAGAGATTTCTGGATACATCAGTGATCATTTTCCAAAAATTCATGGACTCTGGATCTGTGCCAAAAGACTGCAACATCAGTGTGGTGCCCTTGTTCAAAAAGGAATGGTGACAAAATGCAGGAAACTATAGGCCAGTTAGTCTAACTTCACTTATTGGAAAAATACTAGAAATCAATTAAAGAAGATAATTGTGCATTAATCTGATCAAAGAGTATGCATGATTTCATGAAGGGAAATTATGTCTGACAAATTTACTAGAATTTTTTGAGGTATCAGGCAGAGTAGATGGATTATATATCTGGATTTTCAAAATGCATTTAAGAACGTACCACACAAAAGGTTACTACACAAGATAGGAGCTTGTGACGTCTGGCATTCAACTCTTTTGTCCGTGTTTAAACTAAAGTTGTAATGAGGTCAGGAACAGAGTGACCCTGGACGAACCCATACTGAGCTTCCATGAGCAAGTTATTGCTGAACAAGTGACACTTGATAGTACTACTGATGATCCCTTCCATCACTTTTCTGATGATCAAGAGACTGATGGGATAGCAATTGGTCAGATTTGATTTGTCCTGTTTCTTGCATACAGGACAGACCTGAGCAATTTTTCACATTGCCAGATAGATGCCAGTGTTGTATGCGGTATTGCAACAGCTTTGCTAAGGTTCTGGAGCACAAGTCTTCAGGACCATTGCCAGGGTCCATAGCCTTTGCAGTATGCAGTGCCTTCAGTCGTTTCTTGGAGTAAATCAAATTGGTTGGAAACTGACACCTGTGATGCTGGCAACTCTGGAGGAGGCCAAGATGAATCATCCACTCAACACTTTTGACTGATGATTGTTATGAATGCATCAGTCTTATCTTTTGCATGGATGTGGACCCCTCCATCACTGAGGATGGAAATATTTGTGCAGCCTCCTCCTCCAGCAGGTTAGAAATATAAAAACTATAAGTAGCAGTAAGCTAGTCAGCCCTTTGAGCTTGCTCTGCCATTCATTTTATCATGGCTAATCATCAACTTCAATAACCTGATCCCCTATTTCTTGTTCCCTTTAGCCCCAAAAGCTGTATCTAATTTCATTGTGAAAATCAATCAACGGACAACAGACAAGTTGTTTAATTGTCCACCCCCATTCACAACTGGATGTGGCAGGACTGCAGAGCTTAGATCTGATCCATTGATTGTGGGACCGCTTAGGTCTGCGACTTGCTGTTTGGCACACAAGTAGCCCTGTGTTGTAACTTTAGCAAGGTGACACCTCATTAAGTATTCTTAATGTTGCTCCTGGCATGCCTTCGTGCGCTCTTCATTGAGCCAGGGTTGATCCCCTGGCTTGGTGGGATAAAGGACGAAGGGGGGAATAAATTCATGAAAAACGCCCAAGTAAAATTTCTTAGTCAATGTATTCCAGCTTTCAGCCCCATGAAGTAAAGATCAATTCTAGAACTGGTTCTGGGGAAAGTGAGCAAGCAGGAAATGTTTCAATAGGGGAGCATTTTGGAAAACATGACCACAATTTCATGAAGCTGAGAGTAATTATGGAAATGGACAAGGAAAGGAATCAGTTATGAAACTGCTCAGCTGGAAGGGAATCAATTTCAGTGATTTGAAAAGCAACCTAGCTAGATGGATTGAAGTCAAAAATTTGTAGATAAAACAGCAAACGAACTATGGATAATTTTAACTAAGAATCAGTTTGGGTACAAGCTGGGCACATTCTCACACAGCAAAAGGAAGCAACTGAAATGTGGAGTTTATTCAAGGAGCAGCTACAGCGAGTCCTTGACAAATATGTACCTGCCAGACAGGGAGGAAGTGGTCGAGCAAGGGAACCGTGGTGTACTAAAGAAGTTGAATCTCTGGTGAAGAGGAAGAAAGAGGCTTATGTAAAAGTGAGACATGAAGGTTTGTTAGGGCACTGGAGAGTTACAAATTAGCTAGGAAGGAGCTAAAGAGAGTGTTAAGAAGAGCTAGAAGAGGACATGAGAAGACTTTGGCGGATAGGATCACGGGGAACCTTAAAGCTTGCTATAGGTATGTCAAGAATAAAAGATTGGTTAGGGCAAGATTAGGGCCAGTCAGAGACAATAGTGGGATGTTGTGATTGGAGCCTGAAGAGATAGGAGAAGCACCGAATGAGTATTTTTCATCAGTATTCACGCAGGAAAAAGTCAGTGTAGTCGAGGAAAATACTGAGATACAGGCTTTTAGACTAGACGGGAATGAGGTACATAAGGAGGAGGTGTTATCTATTTTCATACTCTCAAGAATTATTAAGTCCCTGGGCCAGATGGGATTTACCCTAGGATTCTCTGGGAGGCTAGGGGGGGAGATTGCAGAGCCTTTGGCTTTGATCTTCATGTCATCATTGGCTACAGGTATAGTGCCGGAAGACTGGAGGATAGCAAATGTTGTCCCCTTGTTCAAGAAGGGGAGTAGAGACCATCCTGGGAATTGTAGACCGGTGAGCCTTACTTCTGTTGTGGGCAAAGTTTTGGAAAGAATTATAAAGGGATAGGATTTATAATCATCTAGAGGGAAATAAATTGATTAGGGATAGTCAACACGGTTTTGTGAAGGGTAGGTCGTGCCTCACAAACCTTAGTTTTTTTTGAAAAGGTGACCAAAGAGATGGATAAGAGTAAGGCAGTTGACGTGGTGTATATGGATTTTAGCAAAGCGTTTGATAAGGTTCCCCATGGTAAGCTACTGCAGAAAATGCAGATGAATGGGATTGAGGGTAATTCAGCAGTTTGGATCAGGCATTGGCTAGCTGATAGAAGATAGGGAGTGGTGGTTGATGGGAAATATTCAACCTGGAGTTCAGTTACAAGTGGTGTACCTCAAGGATCTGTTTTGGGGCCACTGCTGTTGGTCATTTTTATAAATGACCTAGATGAGGGTGTAGAAGGATGGGTTAGTAAATTTGTTGACGACACCAAAGTCAGAGGAGCTGTAGACAGTGAGGATGGATGTTACAGTTTGCAGAGGGATATAGATAAGCTGCAGAGCTGGGCTGAGAGGTGGCAAATGGAGTTTAATGCGGAAAAGTGTGAGGTGATTCACTTTGGTAAGAGTAACAGGAGTACAGAACACAGGGCTAATGGAAGGACTCTTGGTAGCGTCGACGAGCACAGAGATCTCGGTGTACATGTGTGTAGATCCCTGAAAGTTGGTACCCAGGTTGATAAGGGTGTTAAGGCGGCGTATGGTGTGTTAGCTTTTATTGGTAGAGGGATTGAATTTCAGGGCCGTGAGGTCATGTTGCAACCGTACAAAACTCTGGTGCAGCCGCACTTGGAGTATTGCGTAGAGTTCTGGTCGCCGCATTATAAATGGAGGATGTGGAGGCATTGGGAAGGGTGCAGAGGAGGTTTACCAGGATGTTGCCTGGTATGGTGGAAGGTCTTATGAGGAAAGGCTGAGGGACTTGAGGTTGTTTTCATTAGAAAGAAGGAGGTTAAGGGGTGACTTAATTGTGGCATACAAGATGATCAGAGGGTAAGATAGGGTGGCTAGCGAGAGCCTTCTACCTCAGATGGTGATGGCTAACATGAGGGGACATAGCTTTAAATTAAGGGGTGGTAATTATAGGACGGATATCAGAGGTAGGTTCTTTACTCAGAGGGTGGTAAGGGTGTGGAATGCCCTGCCTGCAGCAATTGTGGACTCGCCAATTTTAAGGGCATTCAAATGGTCAGTGGATAGGCATATGGATAACATTGGTCCCACTGGTCGGCGCAACATCGAGGGCCAAAGGGCCTGTATTGCACTATAATGTTCTATGTTCTTACTGGCTGGAAATCCCTGGATACCTAGAAACATACAAAATGAAACAGTAAAAGGAGGCTTAGATGTACCTTAGGATCCTAATTCAGCAGGAAGCAAGCTAAATACAAAAGTAGACAAGTGCTGAAAAAGGGAATACAAAAGGAACGGGAATGTACAAAAACCTATTCATGAATAAGAGGAACCCATTAGTCTTTCATAAACTTAAACGGTTAAGGGCAGCCAAATGGTGGAAGTGTTGAGGTTTTGTAAAGGCAGAGGGCATAGCTGAAGTACTTAAATGAGTACTTGACATCTGTCTTCAGTAAAGAGAATGCTGCCAATGTCACAGTAAAGGATGAGCTAACAAAGAAATTGAAGAGTGACCTTTTTCATCCCTTACACCAGTTAGATGGGCGGGGGTGGGGAGACAATAGTCTATTGGTATTATTGCTAGATCGTTAATCCAGAAACTCGCTAATGTTCTGGGAACCAGGGCTTGAATTCTACCATGGAATGTGGTAGAATTTGAATTCAAACAGAAATAAATCTGGAATTAAGAATCTATTGATGACCATGAAACTATTGTCAATTGTCAGAAAAACCCATCTGGTTCACTAATTTCTTTTAGGGAAGGAAATCTGCCATCCTTACTTGGTTTGGCATACATGTGACTCCAGAGTCACAGCAATATGGCTTACTCTCAACTGCCCTTGGGCAACTCAGAATGGGCAATAAATTCCAGACAGCCAGTGATGTCCATGTCCCACAAATGAATAAAAAAAACTGCAGAAATTGAATTAGGGCAGAGAAGGAAAAATTTAATACAGGTGCTAAAAATCAAGAATGGTTCGGATGAAATAAAGATCAAGTGGAATAGTACTCAAGATCAAGTTTTAAGCTAGGTGCAATGGGGTGGGGTAGTATGCAATGAGTTTTTAAACGACAAAGGAGTATAGTGTGAAAGCAGATTCAATAATAACTTTCAAAACAAAATCAGGTGATTACTTGAAGCAGGATAATCTGCAGGGTTGGGGGAGTTCAACAAATTTAATAACCTTCAGACAGCCAGTGTGCAATGGATCAAATGGCTTTCTTTCACGTTCTGATTTTATAAACAGTACTTTTAAAAAGTCAGAGTTTAGTAGATAGCACTTATTTCTGAATCAGGAGGTTGTAGGTTCAAATCACATTTAGGAACTTATGCACAAAAATCTAGGTTGATACTGCAGAGCACTTAAACAGAGCATTGTCTCATTTGAAAGATGGTATCACTGACATCAAATTGAGACACCCTCCCATCCCTCAAGTGGCTTAAAAAGATTCCATAATGTTAATTTGAAGAAAATCAGCAAAATTCTCCATGTCCTGGCCAATACTTATTTTTCAACCAACTTCTTCTAAATTATCTAGTCATTATGAAAAGTTATTTATGAGTCCCTGCTGTGTGCAAATTGGCAGTCTAATTATCTACATTAAAATAGTGCCTACAATTCAGAAGTACACCAAACTGTAAAAGCACTCTGGGAATTCCTAAAGTCAAAAACAGAACTATATAATGCAAGTCTTTCATTCCTTTTACAGAGTGAAATCTCCAGACAGTACAGAATCATTGCATAATGAATCAGCTACTACATCCACTTTCATGTCTATTAAATTCCTCTCCTCAGGCTGGGTGGCTCAATAATATCTTCAATTATTATAATGACATTCTTGGAGGCTCAAGTCTACAAAATAACCCTGATAAGTTATGCAGTTAGCCATAATTCTTTGCCACAGTACAACTTTAAAAAAGTCTAGTATGGCAAACCTAGAAGGCTAATTGTGGGAAGGGAAATGGGAGAGAGGAATTCATTCAATCTGAAATCGTATAGAATCCCTGTAACACAGAACAAGGCCATTTAGTCCATCAGGTTTGCACCGACTTTCTAACAGATCATCTTACTCAGGCCCATTACCCCATGTACTCTTCCCCCCACCCCCCCCCCCCCCCACAGTCTCCCTAACTGACACATCTTGGGACTCTAAGGGTCAATTTAGCATGGCCAATCCAATTAACCTGCACGTCTTTGGACTGAGAACAAACACACATGGGGAGAATATGCAAGCTCCACTCAGACACTAAAGGTTGGAATTGAACCAGGGTCCCTGGTGCTGTGAAGTGCCAGTGCTAACCAGGGTCATCATCTAAATACCTTTGCATTATCTTTCTTCAAGCATAACAAGAAACTGGCATATTTCACTTGAAATTCTATGGTGAGTTTATTTAACTTGTATTTGTACCACGTCACATTCTTATGAAAGATCACAATGTTTTCACGAGAGAAGTCATGTTATGGTACATTTTGTACTGTATTAGTAACTTACTGACCTCTCTCATTCTTCAACATTGGGACACTCCAGCTCTTGTATACAAATCTTTAAAACGGGAGCTCCCAAATTGAAGGTCTCAACTCCACTGCCCTCTTGGGTAGGAGAAGTCACATTTGGAGTCACGGATTGCCTCTCCTCCATACACCAATGGAGATGAGATGACCCAATGCCGAGACCTTGACAGGAAAACCTTGGACACACTGGATTGATGGAGCCACAGTAAGAAGTCTCAACACCAGGTTAAAGTCCAACATGTTTATTTGGTACCAAACGC
Source organism: Carcharhinus amblyrhynchos (assembly GCF_965287045.1). Lineage (NCBI taxonomy): Eukaryota > Metazoa > Chordata > Chondrichthyes > Carcharhiniformes > Carcharhinidae > Carcharhinus > Carcharhinus amblyrhynchos. Next base: position 92,828,978 of record NC_137325.1, read on the forward strand.
CACTAGCTTTTGGGCCTCTGATCCTTCAGATGAGGAGTGGAGAGTTCTGATCACAAAACAGGAGATGTAAAGACACACACTCAGTTTACAGGAATACTGATTAGAATGTGAGTTTTTATAGATAATCAAGTCTTAAAAAGGTGCAGACAATGTGAGTGGACAAAGCATAGGTTAAAGAGATGTGTATTATCTCCAGACAGGACAGTGTGAGATTTTAAAAGTCACGGGGGGGGGGGGGGGGGGGGGGGTGTTTACAAATACTGTGAAATGAACCAAGATCCCGGATGAGGCCGTCCTCGCATGTGCAGAACCTGGCTATCAGTTTCTGTTCAGCGACTCTACACTGTCGTGTGCTGTGAAGCCCGCCTTGGAGAACGCTTACCTGAAGATCAGAGGCTGAACACCTGTGACCGCTGAAGTGTTCCCCAACAAGAGGAGAACAGTCTTGCCTGGCGATTGTCCAGCAGTGTTCATTCATCCGTTGGGGAGACCAGGCAGAAGCCACGACAACGTACCATGCCTCGGGACATCCTCTCCTGCAGCATATCAGGTAGACAACGTTGGCCGAGTTGCAAGAGTATGTACCGTGTACCTGGTGGATGGTGTTCTCACGCAAGATGATGGCATCCACGATGATCCAGCATGTCATGCAGAGGTTGCTGTGGCAGGGTTATCTGGTGTCGTGGTCACGGTTCTCCTGATGGCTGGATAGTTTGCTGCGAACAATGGTCTGTTTGAAGGCAAGAAGTGGAGGTTGTGGGGATGGCCTTGGCAAGATGCTTGTCTCCAATGACATGTTGAAGACTCTGGGAGGGGATGTCGTAGCTTCTCCGCTCCAGGGAAGTACTGGATGACGAAGGGTATTCCTGTCCACCATGTCCTATGTTTGTCTTCTGAGGATTTTTGGCTGTGGCGTATCAGAACTGTTGATTGATGAGTCGAGCACCACATCCTGTGTTTATGAGGACATGTTTCAGCATCTGGAGGTGTCTGTTGCAATCCTCATCAGAGCAGATCGTGTGTATATGGAGGGCTTGTCCATAGGGGATGGCTTCTTTAACGTGTTTAGGGTGGAAGTTGGAGAAGTGGAGCATCATGAGGTTATCTGTGGGCTTGTGGTACAGTGAGGTGCTGAGGTGACTGTCCTTAATGGAGATGCGTGCGTGCATCCAAGAATGCAACCGATTCCAGAGAGCAGTCCATGGTGAGTCTGATGGTGGGATGGAACTTGATGACATCATATAGTTGTTTTCAGTGATTGTTCACCATGAATCCAAAAAGGAAGAAAATGTAATTGACGTATCTAGTGTATAGCATCGGCTGAAGGTCCTGTGCAAGCGTGAGCATGAGGGCATATTGAGGTGCTAATTTGGTCCCCATGGCTGTTCCGTGTGTCTAGATGAAGAACTGGTTGTTGAAGGCAAGGACATTGTGGTCCAGGTGAGTTTAAAATTGCATCTGGAAACTGGCAGTTATCAGCGTTGAGTACTGAGGCAGTTGCAGCAATGCCATCATCATGGGGGGTGCTGGTGTAGGAGTGCCAAGACATCCATTGTGACAAGGAGTGCTCCTGGTTCAACTGCTCCATGTGTGCTGAGTTTCTGTAGGAAGTTGTAGTGTCGCAACGAAAGCTTGGGGTTCTCTGCACAATGGGTTTCAGGATGCCCTCAACGTAGCCGGAGGAGGTTCCCGCACAGGGTCCCATTGCCCGATACACAAGGCAAACACATTGTATCTTTGGGAGGCAGTAGAGATCTCCAACACGAGAAATGGGTGGGATGAGCATACGGAGGGTTCTCTGAAGGTCCGGATCAAAGGTCTTGATCAGAGTGTTGAGTTGACAGGTGTGTTCTTTGGTCGGATCTGCGGATAACTGTCTGTAGCGTTCCTCACTGTTCAGTTGTCAGTACACTTCTTTGCAGTAATCCGTTCTGTTCAGTATGATGATGGCTCCTCCTTTGTCTGCTGGTTTAATGACAATATTGTGGTTGGTCTTGAGAGCACTGATGGTGTTGCATTGTGCTTGGGTGATGTTCAGGGCTGTCTTGTGAGTGCAGTTGATGAATCTGGTGTTGACGCACCTCCTGATGGCTTGGGCATTCATGTCAAATGGAGGGCAGTGGCCTTCTGGAGTCCAATTTGACTCTTTCCTCTTCAATTGCTGCACTGCAGATCTCTGTCAGCTATTCCAGTTCATTGGCTGTCTCATTGTGTTCTCTGTTGGCCTCTTGGTGTTTGTGGAAGAACTCTGGCAGCCTCATTGGCCTGATGAATTCCTGCGTCCGCTGCAAGACCAATGGGATCCATTTTGGTGGTGGGGCAGAAATTGAGCCCTCAGCTGAGAACTTCGATTTCATCTGGTTGAAGTGTGTAGTCTGACAAGTTGACAATGGACTTCCCTGCAATGGTACTGTTTTCCCTACTGTGGTGCTGGGGGGAGGCTTGGTTGCCGCTGGTGGTGATGAGTTTCTCACGTTCTCGGTTCTTGGTGTGCACGTAGATGGTGTAGTTCCTTTGTCTCGTCTGCTTGGCAGAGCTTTGCAGCTGGTCTGCGTCCCGAGTGCAAATTGAGAATATGAATTCTATCTTGGTTTCCAGGATGCAGCGTTTGCTGTACAGCTGGTGTGTGAGGTGGTTGAGGAGTATGAGAGAGGTGCAACAGCAAAGTCTCTCAGCGTAGTCTATGTTATAGGTTCACCTGAGTGGGTTCATGATCTGTAGTCCTTTCAGTATCTTATCTGCTTTCTTGCACCTTTGTAGAAACTTGATGTCTATGTCGATATGAGTGATCTTCTTGGAGATCCTCTCCACTTGGAGCCGGCAGTTTGCAGTGTCGATGATAGTCATGATGTGGAGATGCCGGTGTTAGACTGGGGTAAACACAGTAAGAAGTCTCACAACACCAGATTAAAGTGCAACAGGTTTATTTGGTCGCAAATGCCACTAGCTTTTGGGCCTCTGCCTCTTAGTCAGGTGAGTGGACAGTTCTGATCACAAACAGGGGATGTAAAGATACACATTCAGTTTACAGAATGCTGATTAGAATGCGAGTCTTCTCCAGAGTCTTCAACATGTCACTGATGACAACAAACATCCCGCCAAGGCCATCCCCACAAACCCCACTTCTTGCCTTCAAACAGCTGCACAACCTCAAACAGACCATTGTCCACAGCAAACTACCCAGCCTTCAGGAGAACAGTGAGCACAACACCACATCCTTGCCACAGCAACCTCTGCAAGACGTGTCAGATCAGTGACATGGATGCCATCATCTGACATGAGAACACCATCCACCAGATACACGGTAAATACTCTTGCAACTCGGCCAACACTGTCTACCTGATACGCTGCAGGAAAAGAATGTCCTGAGGCATGGTACATTGAGCAGACCATGCAGACACTACGACAACAGACAAATGATCACCGGGCAAGACTGTTCTCTTCCTGTTGGCAAACACTTTAGTCATGGGCGTGCAGCCTCTGATCTTCAGGTAAGCGTTCTCCAAGGCAGCCTTCACGACACATGACAGCGCAGAGTCACTGAGCAGAAACTGACAGCCAAGTTCTGCACACGAGGACAGCCTCAACCGGATCTTGGGTTCATGTCACACTATTTGTAACCCCCATGACTTGCCTGGTCTTGCAAAATCTCTTTTACAGTCCGATCTGGAGACAATACACGTCTCTTTAATCTATGCTTAATGCTATCTCTACTCACACTGTCTGCACCTTTAAGACTCAGTTAGCTGTAAAAACTCACATTCTAATCAGTATTCTGTAAACTGAATGTGTATCTTTACATCCCCTGTTTGTGATCAGAACTGTCCACTCACCTGACAAAGGGTCAGAAGCTAGTGGCATTCACTACCAAATAAACCTGTTGGACTTTAACCTGGTGTTGAGAGACTTGTTGCGTTTACCCCAGTCCAGTGCTGGCATCTCCACATCAATGGAGCCAAACAGCAAGGGATGGATGATGAACAAAGCAAACTTGAACATTAGAAAATAATTTTCACAGCAGGTCAAGTGGAACAGGGATGTTTACGTTAGCAAGCATAACTTAGTTACTGACCAAGTATGGGAAAAACCAGGAGATCTTGCGGCAGAGCTGCAAAGGTGAGGCAGGTCCAAATTTTGCTGTTGTTCAGCTCCTGTCACCTATTGTAAAAGTTTCTTACCCCAAGATAGCAACTTAGCTTTGCAGGCAGCAGCAACTAGACTACTAACTTCATGTACAAGTTGTGATTAAAGAGACTAACATAAATGGATTTCTGAATTGATCAAAATTGTTATGTTTTGGCAGTCATGGAAATCCAGATTACCTAATGCTTCAATAAAGCACCTCAGCAGAATCTTGCTGCTACAGGGATGGCCTGTACAGCTTAAGATATCAGTTAAGAGGTTTTTTCCATTTCAGGGATAAAGGAAATCAAGAGTCAGCAAATCAAGTCGCTTAAATCCAGAGATGATGATGCCACAAAGCTTCTCAATTTACCTTGTGTTGGTGGTGATGGTGAAAGTGCAAAACTGATTTCTTTGGCAATTGTAAAATCAGCCTTTGAGCAACATCCACTCATGCAACTGAAAGAGGCAACTATGGTTGCTGAAGTATACACATTCCAGTAAGTGCTAATCACCAAACAGCAAAATATTTAGTAGTGAGCAAATATGCTACCTGAGAGCAAATAAAAGTAACAAGTTCAGCTTCACTCCAAAAAGGATTGCACATGAAACAGAAGGTATGTGAATGTAAATATCCATAGAAGTTTTACAGTCCTCAATTGATCAGAGTTCCTTGGTTTTGTGCCAGGAGAGGAGAAAAACATTTTAAGTGTAGCCCAAGTCATTTGGTTCCTCTGCACCATTATTGCAGAAGATGCAGATGCATGGGATTGAGGGTGATTTAGCAGTTTGGATCAGGAATTGGCTAGCTGATAGAAGACAGAGGGTGGTGGTTGATGGGAAATATTCAACTTGGAGTTCAGTTACAAGGATCTGTTTTGTCATTTTTATAAATGACCTAGATGAGGGTGTAGAAGGATGGATTAGTAAATTTGCTGACGACAAAGTTGGAGGAGTTGTAGACAGTGAGGATGGATGTTACAGTTTGCAGAGGGACATAGATAAGCTGCACAGCTGGGCCGAGAGGTGGCAGATGGAGTTTAATACGGAAAAGTGTGAGGTGATTCACTTTGGTAAGAGTAACAGTAGTACAGAATATAGGGCTAATGGAAGGACTCTTAGTAGTGTTGACGAGCAGAGAGATCTCAGGGTACATGTGCATAGCTCCTTGAAAGTTGGCACCCAGGTTGATAAGGTTGTTAAGGCGGCGTACGGCTTTTAGCTTTTATTGGTAGAGGGATTGAATTTCGGAGCCGTGAGGTCATGTTGCAACTGTACAAAACTCTGGTAAGGCCACACTTGGAGTATTGCGTACAGTTCTGGTCACCACATTATAAGAAAGATGTGGAGGCAATGGAAAGGGTGCAGAGGTGGTTTACCAGGATGTTGCCTGGTATGGTGGGAAGGTCTTATGATGAAAGGCTGAGGGACTTGAGGTTACTTTCATTGGAGAAGAAGGTTACGAGGTGATCTGATTGAGGCATACAAGATGATCAAAGGATTGGATAGGGTGGACAGTGAGAGCCTTTTACCTCGGATGGTGATGGCTAACACAAGGGGACATAGCTTTAAATTAAGGGCTGGTAATTACAGGACGGATGTCAGAAGTAGGTTTTTTACTCAGAGGGTAGTAAGGTCGTGGAATGCCCTGCCTGCAGCAATTGTGGACTCGCCAACTTTAAGGGCGCTCAAATGGTCAGTGGATAGGCATATGGATAACATTGGAATAGTTTAGGTCAGAGAGTCATTAGATTGGTTCCACTGGTCAGTGCAACATCGAGGGCCGAAGGGCCTGTACTGCACTGTAATGTTCTATGTTCCATTATTGACAGCCTCAATACAATGGTTAAAAATTGGGAGATTCACAAAATCTTACGAGCAACCACTATCAATATGCAATTAATATCAGGGAACTGAAGCATTGAATAGTTCTGGGGCAGAAGGCACCTATTCAAAAACAGATAGGTTGCACTTGTGGGAAGGCTCATTAGTGTGGTTGGGGAAGGTTTATACTAAGTTGACAGGGGATGGGCACCAGCATATAGAAATAGGAAAGAAACTAAGGCAGATGAAATTAGAATCCAGACAGTGTTGGAGAAGGTAACAGTTTCACATCTTTAGGAATAGATGAACAGACTAAGTGGGAATAGTAAGTCATTAGGTACGTTCAGAGTACTGAATGAAGTAATGTCCAAATTGTGATTACTGTACATATATGTGAATGTGCAAACTGTGCTAAATAAGACTGGAAAGTTATAGATGAAGATTTCCATGTGGAAATGTAGCTATAACAAAAGCGAGCAGGTCTGGGTATTATAAAAAAGGTCTGGGTAATATAAAAAAAGGATAGCAAGAGTTTTTATAAATATATAAAAAGGAAGAGGCTGGCTAGGGTGAACGTTGGTCCCTTAGAGGACGAGAAGGGGGACTTAGTGGTAGGGGATGGGGATATGGCTGAGGTCTTGAATAACTTTTTTGTTTCGGTCTTCACGGAGGAGGACGTGAATAATTTGCCGGATGTTAGAGTTGGAAAGGTGGTAGGACTGGAGGGTCTTGATGACATTACTGTTACTAGAGAGGTGGTGCTCGACAGACTGGAGGGGCTGATTGTGGACAAGTCCCCAGGACCGGATGGAATGCATCCGAGGGTCCTGAAAGAAATGGCGGAGGTGATAGTGGATGCCTTGGTGGTTATTTTCCAGACGTCGCTGGATTCCGGGGAAGTGCCAGAAGATTGGAAAACGGCTAATGTTACGCCGTTGTTTAAGAAGGGTGCCAGGCAAAAGGTGGGGAATTATAGGCCTGTTAGTTTAACGTCTGTTGTAGGTAAAATGTTAGAATCCGTCTTCAAGGAGGAAATAGCGAGGCATCTTAAGGGGAACTGCTTGATAGAGCAGACACAGCACGGTTTCATTAAAGGGAAGTCGTGTCTGACAAATTTACTGGAGTTCTATGAGGATGTATCTAGGGCAGTGGATAGAGGAGAGCCGGTGGATGTGGTCTTTCTTGATTTTCAGAAGGCGTTTGACAAGGTACCTCATAAGAGGTTATTGCAGAAGGTCAGGGGACATGGAGTTGGGGGTAGGGTGTTAGCGTGGATAGAGGACTGGTTGTCAAATAGGAGGCAGAGAGTGGGGGTCAATGGGTGCTATTCGGATTGGCGGATGGTGACTAGTGGAGTGCCCCAGGGGTCGGTGCTGGGGTCTCAGCTTTTTACCATTTATATAGATGATCTGGAGGAGGGAACCGAGTGTAGGGTGTCGAAATTTGCTGATGACACCAAAATTGGTGGAAAGGCAAATTGTGCGGAGGGTGGGGAGAGTCTACAGAAGGATCTAGATAGGCTGGGCGAATGGGCCAGGAAATGGCAAATGGAATTTAATGTTGGCAAGTGTGAGGTGGTCCACTTTGGTAAGAATAATGGTAGGAAGGATTATTTCTTACGTGGAGAAAAACTGCAGCAGGCGACAGTGCAGAGGGTCCTCGGGGTCCTTGTGCATGAGTCACAAAAACCCAGCTTGCAGGCGCAGCAGGTGGTCAGGAAGGCGAATGGGATGCTGGCCTTCATCGCGAGGGGGATTGAATATAAAAGTAGGGAGGTCTTGCTGCGGCTGTATAGGGCATTGGTGAGGCCGCAGCTGGAGTACTGTGTGCAGTTTTGGGCGCCGTACTTACGCAAGGATATTTTGGCCTTGGAGGGAGTGCAGAGGAGGTTTACTAGGCTGATGCCAGAGTTGAGGGGGTTGAGCTATGAGGAGAGGCTGAATAAACTAGGCTTGTACTCGTTAGAGTTTAGAAGAATGAGTCTAGAATGAGTTTAGAAGAATACGTCTCATTGAGACGTATAAGATGATGAATGGGATGGATAGGATAGAGGTGGACAGACTCTTCCTGCTCAGAAAGGATAGCAGGACTAGGGGGCACAGCCTCAAGATAAAGGGGGGGGTGGCAGTTTAGAACAGAGTTGAGGAGGAACTTCTTCACTCAAAGGGTGGTGAATCTCTGGAATTCTCTGCCCGTTGAAGTGGTGGAGGCTACCTCGCTAAATATTTTTAAGACGTGGGTTGATGGGTTTTTGATAAGAGAGGGGATTAAGGGTTATGGGGAGAGGACGGGAATGTGGAACTGAGCCACGACAGATCAGCCATGATCTTACTGAATGGCGGGGCAGGCTCGAAGGGCTGGTTGGCCTACTCCTGCTCCTATTTCTTACGTTCTTATGTAAAGATCCCTGGATACAAGATGTTGAAGAAAGGAAGCAAAGGGATAAGGATGGCAGTATTGATTACAGAGAACACTGCAGTGCAGGAAAGACAGGATGTCCCAGAGGAGTCAAGGACATAATTTATTTGGCTAGAGATAAGGAATGAAAAAGGTGCAATTACATTGTCCGGTGTCACCAAATGGTGGGAAAGATGTAAAGGAACAAATGCTAGAAAATTACAGAAAGGTGCATAATAGAAGACTTTAATTATCTGATTATAGGGATAGAAGTAAAGGGCAGAGAAGGCCAAGAATTCCAAGTGCGTGTTCAGGGAAATTTTCTAAAGCAGTATATTTCCAGATCAATGAGAAAAGAGGCACTGCTAGACCTGGTTCATGGAAATGAGGTCAGCCAAGTGGATTAAGAATTAGTTGGGAAACTTTTGGGGAAAATGATCATTGCGTTACAAGATTTAGGCTGGCTAGGAAAAAGGACAAGGGACAATCCAGAGCAAGAATAACTAACACAGGCAATGCCAACTTGAATTGGATAAGAATGGATCTGTCCCAGATTAATTGGATCAAAGGTCGGCAGGCAAAATTGTATCTGAACAATGGGATGCCCTTGTAAAGATAGTTTGGACACAGACAAGGTATGTCCCCAATAAGTAAAAAGGCAGGGCGAACAAATTCAGAGCTTCCTAAATGACGAATGAGATAGAGATTAAGACAGAGAAAAAAAAATGTGTTTAATGACCGGTATCAGGCAGATAATGAAGCCAAGAACTAGGGTGAATAACAAAGTTCAGAGGGGAAGTGAAAGAACACAACAGAAGCAAAGAGAAAGAGGATGAAAAGAGACACAGCTAATATAAAAGGGACTCCCAACATCTCCCACAGGCATATAAAAAGTAAAAGGAGTACGGCTGAGATATCAAATGAATGCAGTTAGTGTGTCTTTCTTCCAAAATCCTTGGCCAATTGCATTTTGCCACTTAGATGTGATACATGGTAGGTTTACTTATATTACATGAGCCTAAGTCTAAGCTAGCCATGGTCTATAAATATTAAGCTCTTTCTCCATTTGCAAACAACTAAACCTCCTGCAAAAAGTCAGGTCTGGTCAGCAAGATTCATGTCAGTTCGAATTCCCAAGCAAAAAGTTAGGAGTTTTCAAAAAGCATTCAGTTTTCGAACGTGCTCAGTTTTTGCATGTACAGATAAAAGGATAGAAAAGACTTTCACAGCACAGTTGAATAAGTTTAAAATTGATACGGCGGTGGTATTAGATAGGCTGCCTAAATTTAGAGTTAATAAGGCATCACAAAAGATTGGGTGCATCCAAGAGTACAGCAGGAAGTAAAAGTGGTAATTATGGAAGCACTGACTATAATTTCTCAGTAATAAGTCTCTCAACACCAGATTAAAGTCCAAGTTTATTTGATAGTAAACCCACAAGCTTTCAGAACACTGTTCCGAAAGCTTGTGGGTTTACTATCAAATAAACTTGGACTTTAATCTGGTGTTGAGAGACTTATTACTGTATTGACCCCAGTCCAATGCCAGCATCTCCACATTATAATTTCCCAGTCATCCTTAGGCTCAGGTTGGTTCCAGAGGAATGGGGAACTGCAAATGCTATGCTTTTGTTCAAAAAAAAACAGGGTGTAAAGATAAGCCCAGCAACAAAACGCTAATCAACTTAATTCTGGTGGTGAAGCAGCTTCTGGAAACTGTATTCACAGTGAAATTATCACTTAGACAAATGCAGGTTAAGAATCTGTTAGGGCCAAATCGTTTTAACTAACTTAGGAGTTTCTTGATGAGGTAACAGGCTGGATTGATGAGAACAATGCTGTTGACATGGACTTCCAGAAGATATTGAATAGTCCCATATAATAGGCTCATGGGCAAATGGCTCATTGAAATAAACAGGCAGTAGTAACATGAATATGAACTTGGCCAAGTGACAGAAAGCAAGGTGATGGTTAACGGTTGATTTTTGGAGTGGACGAAGAGTTGTGGGCAAGTTCCCCAGGGGACAGTGTTAGGACCCTTACCCTTCCTGCTATATATTAGTGACTGAAACCTTCATATACAGGGTGTGCAATGTATGGATGATACAAAACTTGAAAGCATTATAATACTCTAGACCTTCAAAACGTTATAGACAAATTGGTGGAATAGGCTGACAAGCGGGAGCTGAAATTTAATGCAAAAAAGCATGGAACAGAGTCAAAATGGTTTTGTGAGGGGAAAATCATGTTGGCGGGTTAGGTTGATTGGCCAAGCTAAAATTGCCCCTTAAATGTTCTAAGATGCTTAGGTTAGAGGAATTAGCAGGTAAATATGTAGGGATATGGAGGTAGGGAACAGGTGGGATTGTCGTCAGTACAGACTCGATGGGTCAAATGGCCTCTTTCTGCACTGTGGGGTTTCTATGATAATTGGGTGAGTTCTTTGAGGCAGTAAAAATAATGTAACTAAAAGGGAACCTATGAATCTGTTGCACTTAGAATTCCAGAAGGCATTTACTGTTAAAAATGAGAGCTCCTGGTGGAGGGAGTTGCATATTAGCACGGAGGGGATTGTTAGTTAACAGGAAGGTAAAGTATGGATAAATAGATCTTTGTCAGGTTGCTGAGACTTATCACAAGTGCCGTGGCCGCAACTATTTTAATTTATGTCAATGACTTGGGTGAAGGGACCAAACGCATAGATGCTAAATTTGCTGATAGCACAAAGATAGGTAGGTAAGCAAGTTGTGAAGACATAAGAAGTTTGCATAGGGGCATGGATAAGCTAGACAAGTGGGAAAAGATTTGGCAAATGGGGTATAATGTAGGAAAACATGAACTTGTCCATTGGCACAAAAAGCAGATCATTTAAATAGAACTCAGTGGTTCAGGGATCTGCGTATCCTAAATCACAAAATGTTGAATGCAGATACAGAAAGGAAGGCAAAATTGAATGCAATTGTTTATAGCAAGGGGAATGGAATATAGAATCAGATACGTTTTGCTACGATTGTAAGAAGTATCACAACACCAGGTTAAGGTCCAACAAATTTAGCAAAACCAACTAGCTTTCGGAGCACTGCTCCTTTGTCAGGCAAGTGGTCATTGCTACAATTGCACAGTGTGTTACGGAGACCAAGTTTAGACTCCTTACTAAAGAAGTAATATAAATGAGTTAGAAGTAGTTCAGTGAAAGTTCATTCAATTAATACCTGGGATGGCAGCACAGTGGCAAGCGCTGCTGCCTCATAGCACCAGGGTTCAATCCTGTCTTGGATCACCATCCGTGTGGAGTTTGCACATCCTCTTGTGTCTGCGTGGGTTACCTCTGGGTGCTCCAGTTTCCTCCCAGACTCCAAAGATGTGCAGGTTAGGTTGATTTATTTGCCCCTCAGTGCCAGGGGGTTAGTAGGGTAAATAAGGGCCTGGGTGCAATACAGTCAGTGCAGTCTTGATGGGCCGAATGGCCTCCTTCAGCACTGTTGGGATGCTGTGATCCGGTTATCTTATGAAAAAAGGCTGGACACGTTGGGTCTGCATCCACTCAAGTTTAGAAGATTGCGTGGTGATCTTTTTGAAATATACAAGATCCTGAAAGGACTTGATGGTGTGGATGGTGGAAGAATGTCTCTCCCTCCCCCCCCCCCCAGGGGACTAAGGGATACAGTTTATAAAAGTGATCTCCTGTTTAAGATGGAGATTAGAATAATTTTCTCAAAAGGTTGTGGAACTATGAAGCTCTCTTCCTCAGAGCGATAGAGGGAGAGTTAGTTAATTTTTTGAGCTAGAGGTAAATAGATTCTTGACTAACAAGGCAGTCAAACGTCATCGGGGACAGATGGAATATGGAGCTGAAGATACATTCAGATCAGCCAATCTTATTGGACAGCAGAGCAGGCTTGAGGGGTTGAATGGGTTACTCCTGCCCCTAATTAATGCATTTGTATGAATGATTCATTTTGCTAGGAAGAATGCAGAGAGATGACATAAAACAAAAAGTACGATACTAAAAGGGTTGCAGGAGCAGATGGGTGCATATGTGAACGTAGGTGGCAGAACAAGCTGAGAACATGGTTAATAAAAGTATAAAACATCCTAGTGCTTAATTAAGCCTGAGTATAAAAGGAAGAAATTATGTCGAATAATATATAGACACCGGTTCAGCCTTGACTGGAGTATTCTGTCCAGTTCTGGGTGACACTTTTGGAATGATGTAAAGGCAGAGTGCAGAAAAGACTCAAGAATGGTTCCAGGGATGAGGAATTTTGGTTACATTGATAGATTGGAAAAGTTTGGACTATTTTCTTGGAGAAGAGAAGGTTGAGAGGAGATTTGATAAAGTGTTCAAAAATTAAGAGATCTAGACAACAGGTAGGGAAAAAGTATTATTCCTTTGGGTGGAAGGATCAAGAAAGAGACAGAATAGATCTATTAAGGCAACTGGCAAAAAGAAATAATTGACAACATGAGGAATAACATCTTCAAACATAGTAGTTAGAGCCTTCCAGATCTTAACCGAGTGTGTTGTGGAGGCAGATTCAATTGAAGCATTCAGAAGGTAATCCGAAAAAGGAACATTCTGCAGAGCTATGGAGAGATAGTGGTGGAATGACACTAGATAAATTGGTCCTATGGAGAACCTGGTTGACATGCCATGTTCTGCGCTGCAACAATTCAGTGATTGTTGAACATCCCAGGATAATGAGATGCAGGAACAAGTTATGATAATTATGATGAGAGATTATTCAATATTAAGGATGCCCCACAAGATTAAGAAGGTAAAAATTCAAGAAATCTATCAACTCAATAATTCCCCATGATATGTAAAACACCTTTCTTGCTAAAATAGTGCTTCATTCATCTCAAAGCCCTGACAAGATTACACACTTAAGACCTAATCACTTCATACAATAGTAGTGAACCATCTAATGTAGTCAAAACTGAGACACCTTTCAATGTTCATGTACAGGACTATCCAACCAAGAATTCTTCTCAAACATCGAGGTTTTTCAATTAACTGAGGTCACAATTTAAAAAGCTAAGCTGTTATGTGTGAAGGGTAGTAGAGAAAAGAAACTGACATCTTGTACTAGATTATGAGACAGGTCAAGGCATTTCAAATTCAGGTGTGGACAACATAACTTGCATTCATATAGCACCTTCAGCATCATAAAACATCACAAGTCACTTCACAGGATTCTTACTAACAATGCTACTTTCTCAAAACATTACGGAAATTTTTTATGTCTGCTATGCCTCTCACCAATTTTTATAGATGCACCAAAGAAAGCATTCTTTGCAGATATATCACAGGTTGGTATGGCTCCTACTTGGACAAAGACCACAAGAAATGCAGCCCAGTCCATCACACATACCAGCCTCCCACCCACTGACACTCCATCTCCACTTCCCACTGCCTCAGGAAAGCGATCAGCATAATAAAAGGACCCCCATGCACCCCAGACATACTCTCTTCCACCTTCCTCCGTCTGGAAAAAGATACAAAAGTCTGAGGTCACATACCAACCAACTCAAGAATAGCTTCTTCCCTGCTGCCAGACTTTTGAACGGGCCTAAGTTGATCTTTCTCAACACCCTAGCCAGATTGTAACAGTACATTCAGCATTTTCTCTTTTCCTTCTCCCCTATGTATTCCATGGATGGTATGCTTTGTCTGAATAGAATCCCTACAGTGCAGGAAGTGGCCATTCAGTCCATCAAGCCTGCACCAACAACAATCCCGCCCAGGCCCTATCCCCATAACCCCACATGTTTATCCTCCTGGTTCCCCTGACACCAAGGGTCAATTTAGCATGACCAAACACCTAACCCACGCATCTTTCGGACTGTGGGAGGAAACCAGAGCACCCGGCGGAAAGCCACGCAGACACATGGAGAACGTGCAAACTCCAGTGACCCAGGGCCAGGTCACAACAGCTCTCAAGAAACAATACTGTACTACAGTGCAGAAGGTGGCCATTTGGCCCATCAGGCCTGCACCAACAACATTCCCACCCAAGCCCTATCTCCATAACCCCACATATCTATCCTGCTAGTCTCCCTGATACTAAGAGTCAATTTAGCATGGCCAATCAACCTAACCCACACATCTCTGGATTGTGGGAGGAAACCTGAGCACCTGGCAGAAATCCACACAGACATGGGGAGAACGTGCAAACTCCACACAGACGGTGACCCAAGGCCAGAATTGAATCCAGGTCCCCAGTGCTGTGAGCAGCTGTGTTAACCAGTGTGCCACTCATATATACCAATACATGTGACAACAATAAATCAAATCTAAAAAAACTTGACAAAAGTAGACAGAGGGCAGATGATAAGTTTGGACACAAAGAAGTAAAGTTTCAAGATGCATAGGGAGAAAGAATTAAAGGTAGTTTAGGGAGAAAATTTCAGAGCTTTGGTCCTCAACAGCTAATGGATTGGTCTATTTAGGTCAGTGAATACAAAGGTGATAGGTAAGCAGAGCTCGCAGCAGAATTCTGGACAATCTCAATCTCAAATTTACAGACAGTAGAAAACAGAAGACCAGTCTGGAGTGTTAGTGTAGTTGTAATAATGGCATGGACAACAGGAGTATCAGCAGCAAATCAGCTGAGATAGGAAGAATTGAGTATCACTAAAGCTGGAAATATCAATGACAAGCTACTTGACACCAGGTTTGTGAAATCAGGCTCAGGCACAGGCACTTACCTTAGAGTCAGTGAACATTTTGTGGTTGTGACTGAAGGCAACAGCTTTGGTCTTCCCAATATATGGTTGGGGCAAACTTCGACCTAAGATGTCAGGCCAGCACTGTGAATTTAAAAAGGGTTAAGGCAGTGCGTGCTAAGACAATGCTGGCTATCATCACTGTGCATGTCAAATCTGACACTTTCAGACAATGCCACTGAAGGAAAGTTTGTAAAGGAAAGTTTGTAGCAGCCAAAGAATCATGAAATGCCTGAAGTTGCAAGAAGAGATGTCATTGTGGATAATTTATTGACTATGACTGGATAGATAAAAAATGGGACCAAGCAAGTGTCTGACTCAATAGTCAAGACAAGTATTTAAGGAACTGTGAAGGGTCTCAAAAGACACTTGATCTTGCAACTTTTCTGCCTGATTGCAGCAGAGATCAACATTCACAGCTTCAATCCAGTTCATGGTTACAGTCCACACACAAGGCAAAAATGGAAACCTGAGGTCTCAATAAAAGCTTGTTTGGATGTTTGCCTCCCACTGGTGCAGTTCAAATATTCTTCTAAAGATTAGGGTTAATTCATACCATCGGATCAGACATGTGGAATCTTCATTCTGCATCTCAACATATTGTACTCAATGGTGCCTATTGAGGTAACATTGTTCAATCTCCAAACAGCCAACTGAAGCTGATCTTTACTTAGTCTTATAGTTAGAGTTAAACATTACTAATTCAAGCAAACTAGAGTTTCAATTGATTCTCTCTATACCTGCTATAAATGAAACTCCAGTTAATGCCCACTACCTACATTCAATGAAATACAATTAACACAAAGTACTCAAAACTGAAAATGTATTTCATGAAGCATTAAAACCCTTACCTTAAGCACAGAAAAGACAAATGCATTGTAGTGTAATATCTAACTAAGCTTTCATCACAAATACACCATTGCTGTCAAGCATCACGATTTCACGTTTTGTTCTCACCTTTAGTTGTATTAGTAAGTGAAACATTTGTATCATGTTACCCAGAACATATCACTGTCAGTAAAGCAGTAGAAAGAAAGGAGACACTATTTTCTCAAAGCTCAAACAGCAATTACCTTTTCAAAGCACCTTATGATACCACGGGATTAAAATTGTGCTTTTCCTTAAAAGGTTAATAATTTTACATGAACAGGGCACACTAGCTAAACTGAAAGAACGTGACTAGCCTCTCAGAGAAATACCCCACTTCCAGTCAATAAAATAGCTCCAAAACTTTCTCTATCAGCTTGGGCATTGCAAATTGTACAAGTCTAGTATCTCCCTTATTCTAGCAAGTTTCCAGAAATCTTATACCCACTCTACTAGTTACTGCAATATTCAACAAGGAACTGTTATAACTTTTATTAGACTTTTTTCTTTTGCTTCGTAGGAAGCATCTAGATCCCCTGAAAGACAATTAAAAAATTGGTTTTGCACCTAGAGAATTATTTACCAAGAATGAATAAATGGAAGCTTTTTTCCTCCACTACCATCCACATCTATATTTATCAAATACAATCTTGATGAAATTGTACAACAATTTATAGTCAAGAGATTAATCAGCTGCTCTAATTTGTTGTAGGGCATCACACTTGTTCCTTAATCCAAAAAAAGTGATTCATCCTGGAAACTTAATGGGATGCTGGCCTTCATAGCAAGGGGGATTGAATATAAAAGTAGGGAGGTCTTGCTGCAGCTGTATAGGGCATTGGTGAGGCCGCAGCTGGAGTACTGTGTGCAGTTTTGGGCGCCGCACCTGCGCAAGGATATTTTGGCCCTGGAGGGAGTGCAGAGGAGGTTTACTAGGCTGTTACCGGAGTTGAGGGGATTGAGCTATGAGGAGAGGCTGAATAAACTAGGCTTGTACTCGTTAGAGTTTAGAAGAATGAGGGGAGATCTCATTGAGACGTATAAGATGATGAATGGGATGGATAGGATAGAGGTGGAGAGACTCTTCCCGCTCAAAAAAGACAGTAGGACTAGGGGGCACAGCCTCAAGATAAAGGGGAGGCGGTTTAGAACGGAGTTGAGGAGGAACTTCTTCACTCAAAGGGTGGTGAATCTCTGGAATTCTCTGCCCGTTGAAGTGGTGGAGGCTGCCTCGCTAAATATTTTTAAGAAGCGGGTTGATGGGTTCTTGATAAGAGAGGGGATTAAGGGTTATGGGGAGAGGGCGGGAAAGTGGAACTGAGCCACAACAGATCAGCCATGATCTTATTGAATGGCGGGGCAGGCTCGAAGGGCTAGATGGCCTACTCCTGCTCCTATTTCTTATGTTCTTATGTTCTTATGAAATATCCAAGTACATCCAAACTAAAATAGGCTGTTTTCAGCACAATGGAGGCTACCTATATAAAACTTTACCATGGTGACATGCATACTCGCCAATTATTCAAAAATTACAGAACTGTGCAATAATAGAGCACACAAGACTAATCTTTCAATTAGTCCCACTCCCCCACATCTTCACATAGTAATTTATTGAAGTTTATGTTGCCACTCCTCACTTAAGATTAAAATGTATTGAATCCTTCTGCAAGCACATTTATGAGAAAATATTTAGCAAAAGAAATAACTATTCTGATCCATATTGCATTCTTAACATAGCCTGATATTCTAGTATGTTACAGCTTCAAGTTGTCAAATTTATTAAAAGAAATACCAGCCTATGCTTAGAAGTGAAGTTCTGAACCCAAGCAGATTGTAAAATATTACTTTTTACTATTGTGATCGAGCCACCGTATCCCCAGCCAAATTGTTCGAGTAGAGCTACAACATTAACATCTACTCGACAACGTGGAAAATTACCCATGAAGCAGGACAAATCAAATACTGCTCCATCAATCTAGTCTCAAATCATAAACAATGGAAAGATCATCAACAGTGCTATCAAATGATGAGCTCACTGACACCTAGGCATTTGGGTTCAGTCAGGGTCATTCAGCTCCTGATCTTATTGCAGCCTTCATTCAAACATGGACAAAACAGTTGAATTCCAGAGGGAGGCGAGAGTGACTGCTCTTGACATTATGGCAGCATTTGACAGAGTGCGACATCAAGGAACCCTAGTAAAATAGGAGTCAATAGAAATCAGAGGGCAAACCTTCCACTGGTTGTAGTTGTACCTGACACGAAGGAAGATAGCTATGCTGTTTGGAGGTCAAGGACATCACTGAAGGAGTTCCTCAGGGTGATGTCCTAGGCACAACCAAGTACAGCTGCTTCACTGACCTTTCTTCCATAATGTCAAAAGTGGGGATGCTCGTTGACGATTACACAATGTTCAGCACCATCAGACACTGGGGCAGTGCACGTACAAATGCAGCAAGACCTGAATAACATCCAGGCTTGGGCTGACAAATGGCAATGACCATTTCCAACAAATAAAGAATTTAACCATTACATTCAATGGCATTACCATCCCCCAGTATTAACATCCTAGGGGTTATCATTGACCAGAAACTGAACTTGACTAGTCATAAATACTGTGGCTACAAAAGCTAGACATCCGGCAGCAAGTAACTCATCTCTTGACTCCAAGCCTTCCATAATCTTTTAGGCATAATGATGTAATACTTCCCCTTACCTGGATAAGTGCATTTCCAACACTCAATAAATAAAATATGTCTCTTGCCCACCTGTTGAAGGATGCGTCCACTCTTTCCCTGCCTAATATCAACACAGTAAAAAGTCACATAACACCAGGTCCAACAGGTTTATTTGGTAGCGCAAGCCATAAGCTTTCAGAGCACTGCCCCTTCATCTGGTGAGTGGGAGTTCTGTTCACAAACAGGGCATATATAGATACAAATTCAATTTACAAGATAATGGTTGGAATGCAAGTCTTTACAGGCAATCAAGTCTTAAAGGTACAGACAATGCAAGTAGAGAGGTTCTAGAATCACTGAGCAAAAACTGATAGCCAAGTTCTGCATACATGAGGATGGCCTCAACCAGGATCTTGGGTTCGTGATACACTATCTGTAACCTCCACGACTTGCCTGGGCGTGCAAAATCTCACTAACTGAGCTGGCCGGCCTCTTTTAAGGTCAAACCAAATAAACAAACAAACAAGTTAAATCAGGACAAAGTAAAAGAGGCAGCTCCCCAAAAAGGAGGGGGAACAGCCTGAAGAAAATCAAAATACAAAGGAAACTTGAAAACATCAAATTAAAATGTGATTATTAGGGTCGATAATGCAGCCCAGTCCCTGCGGTGACCAATGGGCTGACTTGGCTGGAGACAATACACATCTCTTTAACCTGTGCTTAACCCTCTCTCCACTCACATTGGCTATGACTTTAAAACTTGATTACCTATAAAGACTCACATTCAAACCACTATCTTGTAAATTGAGTTTGTATTTGTGTATGCCCTGTTTGTGAACAGAATTCCCACTTATCTGAAGGGGCAGTGCTCTGAAAGCTTGTGGCTTGTGCTGCCAAATAAACTTGTTGAACCTTTAACCTTCTTACTGTGCTTACCCCAGTCCAACATCTGCATCTCCACATCATAATATCAATACACCCTCAAGGACTGTTGCACTCCGCAGCCCACTTGATTGGCATCCCTTCCACAATTATTCACTCCCCCCCCCCCCCCCCCCCCAAACACACACACACACACACACACACACACACACAATCATTGCACAATGGCAACAGTATGTACCATCTACAAGATGCACTATAGGAACTCACCAAGACTCCTCGGCCAGCAGATTCTAAACCCACAACCACTACCATAGAAGAACAGCAGCAACACATACGTGAGAACATCACCATGCTGAATTTCCCTCCAAGTCACTCACCATTCTAAGATGGAACTACATCACTGTCCCCTCAATGTTGCTGGGTCAAAATCCCAGAACTCCTCCTCCAACAGCACTTTGGGTATACCCATACCACAGACTACAGAGAATCAAGAAAGCAGCTCATCACCACCTTCTCAAGGGCTATAAATGCTGGCCTGGCCAGCAAAGTCTGTATACTGTAAATGAATATAAAGGGCTCCAAACATACAGGAGCCATCTTACACTTGAAGAATATACAAATCCTCACACATTCAGGCTAACAAAAAATGTATTAAACAGCTCCAACAAATTTCACAATCCTTCTCATCCCTTTCTAAAACTAGTGTAAGCAAAAAGAACTACAAAAAAATCAGAAATCTGAAACAAATACAAACAGCTAGAAAGTACATCGGATGTTAATCCATCTTTTTAGACAAAACGTGTCTCATGATTTTCCATTTCTACTTACAAGGAATAGAACACTGCAGCTAAATTTTGCAGTTTATCGTTCCAACTCTCATAAATTAATGCAAAATTCACAAATCATCCAATTTTCTAAAAAATATTTAAAATAAAATTACATCATCTGCAAACAACAATTTTGCCACTGCGGTTTAGGTCAGTTGAAACAGATAATCCCCAATCGCTCCTCACCTATCACTTCACAACAAATGAACCAGGAAATCAAATGAGCATATTTTTAAGCCTCCTACACACAGAAATCTTATTTGTAACAACTTTCTATGCACAAACAAATAATTTTTGAACTGATTATTAGAATGCTGCAATGGACTATAGATGCGAAACAAAATTGTTTTGCAGTACATAGCAGCAATGCTGAAGGGAGTAGCATTAATCATGAACTCTTGCAGATGGTTTTACAAGACCTGCACTTCAGCCATAAGGAACATATGGATGAAAAGAGGACATTGTGGTTAAGTCTCGAGTCATCCACAGGCCTAAGGATCTGGAAAAAGCAAGCTCAAACCCCACATTAGCAGCTGAGAAATTTGAGTTCAGATATTGATTAAATAAATTGGAAACAAAAGGTTAGCATCAGTAATGGTGACCATGAAACTACCAAATTCCACTAATATGCTTTAAGGAAAGAAACCTGTGTGCTACCAGAGCCACACAAACCAGAATAATTTCATCTGGACAATTATTGAACATTAATCCAAAGATGTGCAGGTTAGGTTGGTTGAGCACACTAGGGTCATTTTAGCATGGCCAATCTGGGGTTCACCATGTTCACTTGGCTCCAAATTTCATTACAACCTTGGACCAAACACGGACAAAAAGAGACTAATTATAGAGGAGAGTCAATAGTACCTGCCCTTCACACTAAAGCATGGCATTAAGGAGTCCTAGCAAAATTCAAGTCAATGAGAATCAGGAGAAACACTTTCATCTGAACCAGCCATATAAATGCAACAGCAATTCTACGGTTGGGAATTCTGTAGCAGGTGACTCATCTCCCAACTCTCCAAAATCTTTCCACTACATGCAAGTCATAATCAGTGACAGAATTTAATTCTTTCACAGGGTATTGGCACACTGGCTGGGCCAGCATTTATTACCCAGCCCTAATTGCCCTTAAGAGTCAACATTGCTATAGATCTGGAGTCACATGTAAGCCAGATCATTAGAAAATTAGATAGGCCTTTACAACAAATCAACAATAGTTTCATTTTCCCCTTTAATTCAAGAATCAATTCAAATTTCACCATCTGCTGTGGTGGGATTCAAACTTGGGTCCCTGGGTGTCTGGATAACTAGTCCAGTGACAATACCACAACACCACTGCCTCCCCTTGCTTGCACGAGCACATCTCCAACACCTGGAGCTCACTCAACACCATCCTCAGGACAAAGCAGCCTGCTTGACTGGCACTCCATTCATCACCTTAAACAGTCACTTCTCTATCACCAGGGCATTATGCTGCAGTGTGTACTACCAACAAGATCCACTACAGCAACTCAGTTTCTGGAATAGCAATTCCCAAATCTTCAACCTCTACCACCAGGAAGTTCCCTTCCATGTCACACACCATCTTAAATCACACGTAACAAATTGTAAAACAGCTATTACTTGA
The DNA here is from genome assembly GCF_965287045.1 of Carcharhinus amblyrhynchos. NCBI lineage: Eukaryota > Metazoa > Chordata > Chondrichthyes > Carcharhiniformes > Carcharhinidae > Carcharhinus > Carcharhinus amblyrhynchos. The sequence goes on from NC_137325.1 coordinate 92,850,933, forward strand.
AGGGGAGATGTGGCATAGTGGTAATGCCACTGGACATATATTAGAACATAGAAAAACTACAGCACAAACAGGCCCTTTGGCCCACTGATGATATCCATACCTACTAGGTTTACCTATAACCCTCAATTCTATTAAGTGCCTTGTATTCATTCAGAAGTCTCTTGAAAGACCCTATCGAATTTGCCTCCACCACCACCACCACCACCACCACCTCGGCAGCCGATTCCACTCACCCACCACCCTCTGAGTGAAAAACTTACCCCTGGTATCTCCTCTGTACCTACTCCTCAGCACCTTAAACCTGTGCCCTCTCGTAGCAACCATTCCAGCCCTTGGAAAAAGCCTCTGAGAATCCACCCAATCCATACCTCTCAACATTTCATATACCTAGGCTAATGCTCTGGGATACAGGTTCAAATCATAGCAGCTGGAACTTAAATTCGATAAAGTCTGGAATTGAAAGCTCGTGACAACGAAAATATTGTCATAATACTCATCTGGTTTAGAGAAGGGAAGCTGTTATTCCTACCCTGTCTACATTCTTGATAAACAAGAGCATGAAAAATCATTGGGAGTAGGTACGAATACAGAGTTGAGATACAAAGAGATTAACCATGATCTTGTCAATGGCGAAACAAGCTCGAGGAGCTGAATGGCCTACTCCTGCTTCTAGTTCCTATGTCTGGCCTACTTGTGACTCAAGATGCACAGTAGTGTGGTGGCCTATTAACTGCCCCCTGAAGTGACCTAGCAAACCATTCAGTTTAAGGGCAATTAGAAATGTGCAATAAATGTTGACCTTCCCAGTGGTTCCCACATCTGAGAGAATAAAAATTTCATCTGAATTAACACCCAAAGAAATATGCAAAATTGACACATAGCAAGCTTCTAATCCTGACATAGGCAGCACACCCCATTTATCTGCTCAGAGAACAGGTTAATATGAGCCAAGATAGTTCAAGTGTGTGCAGATTTCACCAAACACAGCCACATAGCTTTCCGCTACTTGCTCTGATAACCCTATTTTGTAATAATTAGAATGGCCTTTCTGGAATTCCAACATCCAATAAGGTATACCTCCAGGTATTATAAATTTGCACATTGGCCAATGTTCCAAAAGTACCCTGGAGTACTGCAGATCGTATCTGATTACTGAATCCGTCACACTGGAACAAACTTAACTTCCACTTGACCCGAGGCCTTCCTATCCTTTCCTCAGGGAGGGTAGAGATTGACTTTGTTCAACTGCTATTAAGAAAAATACTCTTGTGGCTAAACTAAATAGCTACATAAAATGAGTGTGCTGTTTGTTGCTTTGGCGTCCTTTCTAAAGTATAAAACACACAGTACTATTACAGTACTTGATAAGGTACCACAAAATTATGAAGCAATAACACTTCACACATCCTAGCTACTAAAACTATTTTTACAACACACAGGAAAGATCATGTTATAAAAGAGAACAATCGCTGATTCATATGCACCCAACTGTCCCATTTCAGAAGAGGCAAATATTACAGTGCGTCATTGTACAAAACAAACTTTGACAAAACAGAGCTGCTGGGTTGAATTATTGAAAGTGATTTTTGATGCAACACAGTCCTACAAATAAAAATTAGTTTTATTGGCATCATGTCTTACAACTGTAAACATGACCATTTAAGCGGTGATTGTGTGGTTTTGTTTTAAATGGTCACGGTACCAGAAGGCCGGTTCCATGTGGAAACCATGTAATTTTAAAAACATCAGTGGCTTATTTATAGCCGAGGCTCAGGACTCGGCCAGATCACGAACCGGCGCCGCTAATCCCGCACACAAAGTCAAATGGGATCCGAGGCCGCAGGCTGACTCGTGGAAACCCAGAGGGGATCCCGGTTTAAAAAAAACAGGCCGGCGGCCGGTGAAGGTTTATGGGCCGGCGGCTGATGGGCTCCTTATTAATGCGCCACAAACACGAGGAGTCGCAGAGCCCGAGCCGGCTCCCACTCCCCGAGCCCAGAGTAAACAGGCCGGACTCTCAGGTCTTTAATCGGCGGAAAGCAAAACCGAGAAGGCGGAGACAGGACGAGGAGGTGAAAACTCCCGCTTCATAACATCGACCCCAGCCCCATATTCCGGATGGTTTCAGTTCAGAGTCCGGAGAAGGAGAGAGAGAGAGCGCGAGCGCCAGTCGGAGAGATAAAAGCCGGGCCCCGGGTAGGGAGAGCCAGCCAGGCCGAGCCGGGCCTGCCGCTGGGCCTCGGGCTCTGCAGACAACAACATGGCGACGGTCGCGGCCTCCAGCAAACGGCCCGAGTCACGGTGAGTCAGGAGGAAGGGCCCGATCGCGCTTTCCCCCCTTTCACCTCCTCTCCTTCCCCCTCCCGCCGCCTCCGCTTCACTCACCATCGCCTCCCCGCCGCCGCTGCCTCCGCTTCGCCTCTTTTCTCCCGATTTAATTTTCCAACCGACTCCCCGGCGCCTCCGCTTCGCAAGTTCCGCCCCGCCGCCTGCAACTAATTCCTTAAACAACAGTTCCGCTCCTCGCCCACGATCCAGCCTCTCCCTGTCACTGCCTCCCTCTCTCTGCAGCTACACCGCCACTCGCTTATTCCCCCCAACAGTTTGTTTTAATCAAATGACGAGGAACCAAACACGTGTCGTTACTCCCGACAAAAAAAATGTAGCAGAGATTGTTTGTTTGTTTATTTTGGAAGAGAATCGACCTGCCCCCTCCCGACGGAAAATCTTGATTGCGACTGTTTTATTTTGAGAGGAGCCAATCGTTGGCTTAAACCCAACAACATTAATCTGATAATTATTGCGCTCAATTGGTTGAATTTTGAAGCCTAATTTCCAACACCATGTTGAAGCTGAATCCAAAAATGGACAGAAATATTTCCGACGTTTGTTTTGACTCGCTGATTTTAAACTGTTTTTTGATCCACTCGATCTCTTTTGTGTGAGACCAGACTCAATGCCAACTCAAAAGGATTCGAACAATCAAGTTGTGGATGTTTAAATGGACGTGAGCCACACAGGGACGATCATCATACCCCTCAAATATCCAATGCGTTTTATTTTTATAGCAAATGTAAACGGAAATTTTTCGACTCATTGTTCGTGCCTTTAAAATAAACCTGAAGGCAGTGTTATCTCCTCATCACTACCCCCTTCCATTCCCCCCCCCCGTCCCCCAGCTTCCAGATGCGGCATAGGTCACTCAACCCCTCAAGCCTATCCCACCATTTTTAGATTTCAACTGGTCTATACCTCAACTCCATATACTCAGGGGAGATTGGCTTGATACCCTTGGCTAAAAAAATCCATATCTGTAAAGCAACATGGTGGCACAAGGGCAGCACAGTGGCTAGCAGTGCTGCATCACAGCACCGAGGACCTAAGTTCAATTCTGACATTGGGTGACTGTCTACATAGAGTTTGCCCATTTCCCCTTGTCTGCGCATGCTTCCTCCAGGTGCTCTGGTTTCCTCCCACAATCCCAAGATGTCTAGGTTAGGGGCATTAGTGGAGTAACTACATGGAGTTACGGGGATAAGGCGGGGGGGGGGGGGGGGGAAGGGGAGTGGAATCCACTGTCAGAGAGATGGACAGACTAAATGGGTAACTGGCCTCTGTACCACAGGGATTCTATGATCAGTGTTAATTACTTCATTTGACCCATCATTCACAAATTTTTGGAAGAGAGTTCTAGATGGAGTATTGTGTACAATTCTGGTTGCCGCACTACCAGAAGGATGTTGATGCATTGGAAAGAGTGCAGAAGAGATTTACCAGGATGTTGCTTGGTTTGGAGGATATGGGCTATGAAGAAAGGTTGAACAAACTTGGATTTTTTTCACTGGAGCATCAGAGTCTTTTTCCCAGGGTTGAAGGGTCAATTACTCAGGGGGCATAGGTTGAAAGTGAGAGGGGGAAAGTTTAAGAGATGTAAGGGGCAAGTTTTTCACACACAATGATGAATGCCTGGAACATGCTGCTGGAGAAGATAGTAGGAGCAGATTCTGTGACAACATTTCAGAGGCATCTGGATAGATACATGAATAGTAAGAAGTCTCACAACTCCAATTTAAATTCCAACAGATTTATTTGGTAGGACAAGCCACTAGCTTTCAGAGCACTGCTCCTTTTTCAGGTGAGTGGGAGTTCTATTCATAAACAGGGCATATAAAGACACAAACTCAACTTACAAAATATTGTAAATTTTGTAAAACCAGTTCAGCAGTCCCCAGTCCAACGCCGGCATCTCCACGTCATAGATACATGAATGGGAAGGGATATGAACCATGTAGAGGCAAGAAAATATTGCATCAGAAAGGTATTCTGTATCAGCACAACTTGATGGTCCGGAGGGCCTGTTCCTGTGCTGTCCTGTTTTTTGTTCTATTTCCTATTATCCCATTGCACTTCCTGATTTCACTTACTGCCTTAGCTTTAATTTATAAAGATTATGCTCCCTGTTCTGGATTCCCACCAAAATAAGTATTTTCTCTCTAGGTATGCTACTAAAACTAGCATTTAGTGATTGCAATGACATTACAAATGCTGAATCTCCCACTATCAACTTCCTAGGGGTTACCATTGACCAGAAAGTTTAAAGCTTATTTATTAGTCACAAGTAGGCTTACATTAACATGCAATGAAGTTACTGTGAAAATCCCCTAGTCGCCACACTCCAGCGTCTGTTTGGGTACACTGAGAATTTAGCATGGCCAATATACCTAACCACCACCTCCTTCAAACTGGGAGGGAACCAGAGAATGCGGAGGAAACCCACGTAGACATGGGGAAAACATGCAGACTCTGCACAGACAGTGACCCAAGCTGGAATCAAACCCAGGCCCCTGATGCTGTGAGGCAGAAGTGCTAACCACTGTGTCAAAATTTAACTGGACTAACCATATAAATACTGTGGTTACGAGAATAGCTCAGAGGCTAGGAGTCTTGTGACAAGTCAGGAACGTGATGGAATGCTCCAATGCCCCTTAGACAGCACCTTCCAAATCCCCAATGCTACCATCTAAAAGGACAAGGGCAGCAGATACATGGGAATGCCACCACCTGAAAGAGCCTCTCCAAGCCATTCACTATTGATTTGGAAATATTTTGTAGGTCCCTCACTGTTGCTGGGTCAAGATCCCTTCCCTAACAGCATTGTGGGTATACCTACGCCACATGGACTGCTGCACTTTGAGAATGAAGCTCACTGTCATCTTCTCAAGGGATGGGCAATAAATGCTGGCCAAACCAATGACACCCACATTCTGTAAATGAATATAAAAAAATGTGGGTGGCACAGCTGCACAGTGGTTAGCGCTGCTGCCTCACAGTGCCAGGGACCTGGGTTTTATTCCAGTTTGGGTCACTGTCTGTGAGGAGTCTGTGCTCCCCGTGTCTGTGTGGGTTTCCTCCAGGTATTGGGATTTCCTCCCACAGTCCGAAAGACATGCTGGTTACGTGCATTGGCATTCAAATTCTTCCTCTGTACCTGAATGGCGCCAGGGTGTGGCAACCTGGTTTCACGGTAACTTCATTGCTGTATTATTTGTGACACTAATAAATAAACTTTAAACTTACATTGCTTTGTTATTCCAGTGTCAAGTTTCTCCACATGAACGTCATATTCTGATTTTTATGTCTTTGATTCAGGAGGGAAACCCGCACACATCCACACATTGAGTGCCATCTGCAAAATTTGCCCATTCACTTATACAAGCTATGTCCCTTTGTAAATTACAGTTTCCATCTACCCATTTACAGTGCCTCCTAACATAGTGTAATCTGAAAACCTGAAGATACAGTGTAACTCAATTTTCCACCATCTAAGTCATTTACATGTAATGAAAAACTGATTCCACAGAGTAGATCTCTGGAAAATGTAATATAATAGAATATGTTGCACTAAGTAGCATGAAGAGTTAACTGTAATAGTCTGTGATGTTATGGAAGGAAGTGCCATATACTGATGATCTGAGAGAATCTAGGAGAGAGCAACTTTAAAATAAGTAACAAGTGTTCTTATAAGTGTAAATATGTTACAATAAAATTAGAGTATTTGCAGTTAAGTCTCTGGATGTTTTTGAAACTACTCCAGCACAATAATATATGCTGGGTAGTAGTTAAAAAACAATGGTAATAAAAAAAATCTAAACCTTTACCAAAGGACTTTGAGACAGCCGCAGGTCTCAATCAGGCTGAAGCATGGCTAAAGTGGTACAGGAGATGGAGTCAATTTCAGACCACATGAGGACTTGCAGCAAAGCCAGACCTTGAGACCCAGTCAATACGCTCCTATATGCAATGGTTGACATACTAGTTATCCTTGGAATTGATGAGGGTAAGGCCATATATCTTGGAGCCATTGATGCATTGGAGACATATTGACTATGTTTTACATCTTCATATCATGAGAGAAAGGACCATTAATTTTTAGTCACACTACTGAATTCAAAAGAACTTGCAATGACATCATTGAGAATTCAAAGGCTTAAATTAAGATTGATGAAATTTGATCTCAACATCCTGGGTGGTTTACCATTGACAAAAAACTAGACTAATATTAATACTGTGGCTATCAGGGCAGGTCAAAGCCTAAGAATCCTGCAGCGAGTAACTCACCTCCTGACCATCCCCGCCAAAGCTTATTCACCGCTCACAGGACACAAGTCAGGAGTGTAATGGCATACGCTCCACTTGCCTGGATGAATGCAACTCCAGCAACACTGAAGAAGCCTGACACCATCCAGGACAAACCAGCCTGCTTATTACCCTTTCCACAAACATTTAATCCTTCCATCAGCGACAAACAGTGGCATCCACATGTACCATCTACAAGATGCATTACACAAACCCATCAAAGTTCCTTAGGCAGCACCTTCCAAACCCATGACCACTAGAAGGGACGTGGGTGGCAGATACTTGGAAACACCACTGCCAGGAAGTTCCCCTCCAAGTCACTTACTAATCTGACTTGGGAATATATCACAGTTCTTTCACCATCTTTGAGTCAAAATCCTGGAATTCCCTCCCTAAAAGCACTGTAGGTGTACCAACATATCAGGGAATGCAGTGGTTCAAAAAAGCAGCTCACTACCACCTTCTGAAGGACAACTAGGGATGGGCAATAAATGCTGATCTAGCCAGTGATGCCCACATCCCATAGATGAATAGTTATCTCTGGCACTTAAGCAAACCCAGGCCCGCCATTGTACAGTTATGAAGAGAGATTGAACAGACTGGGTCTGTACTCGTTAGAGTTTAGAAGGCTGAGGGGGGATCTTATAGAGACTTACAAGATAATGAAGGGGCTAGATAGGGTAGAGGTAGAGAGATTCTTCCCGCTTATAAAGGATAGCAGAACTAGAGGGCACAGCCTCAAAATAAGGGGGGTGGGGGCAGTTTAGAACGGAGTTGAGGAGGAATTTCTTTACTCAAAGGGTGATGAATCTCTGGAATTCTCTGCCCATTGAAGTGGTGGAGGCTACCTCGTTGAATATATTTAAGTCACGGGTAGATAGATTTCTGATAGACAAGGGAATTAAGGGTTATGGGGAGAAAGCGGGAAAGTGGAACTGATCCACTTCAGATCAGCCATGATCTTACTGAATGGCGGGGCAGGCTCAAAGGGCTAGATGGCTTACTCCTGCTCCTATTTCTTATGCTCTTATGTTCTTCCTGAAGATCAAGGACATAGGAGCTGGAATTATCACTGCTAAGAGCTGCCAGCCAATCAGAGATCAGCAGCTCTATTGAACAGCAGTGCCAGCAATGGCGGCAGAGGCTGCTGACAGTACGACATCCACCCAAGGCCTGGTAACATCATTTGATACAGTAAGAAGTCTCACAACACCAGGTTAAAGTTTATTCGGTAGCACAAGCCACTAGCTTTCGGAGTGCTGCTCCTTCATCAGGTAACTGGGAGTTCTGTTCACAAACAGGGTATATAAAGACTTACCTGATGAAGGAGCAGTGCTCCGAAAGCTAGTGGCTTGTGCTACCAAGTAAACCTGTTGGATTTTAACCTGGTGTTGTGAGACTTCTTACAGTGTTTACCCCAGTCCAATGCCAGCATCTCCACATCATCATCATTGGATCCCAGGCCTCAGGTAAGTGAGTGACAATTGGAGGAATATCTTTGTGTGGGCGGGTAGGGTCATGGGGAGAAGGATGAGGCACTGAATAACATTGAACAAAAGACCCTTCTTGGGAACCCATAAGCAATTCTATACGGGCTTGCTTATTGTGCACCATACCAAGGCTCCTTCAACAGCACCTTCCAAACCTACAACATCCAGCACCTAGAAGGACAAGGGCAGCAGATGCATGAGAATACCATCACCTGCAAGTTTCCTCCAAGACACACATCACCTTCACTGCCACTGGGTCACTATAAATTTAAGACTTATTTTTAATGTTAAAAGTTGTAGAAAATCAGTGGAACTAAACTAGACTGCAAATCCTGAATTGATATGGGAAATATCAGAAGAAAAGTTGCTAGTTAAATATTACTATTATTATCTTTTATTCCTTCACTGCCACTGGGTCAATATTCTGGAATACCCTTCTGAACAGCATTGTGCATGTTCCTACAACACAGCGATCCAAGCAGGCAGTTCACCATCACCTTTTCAAGGGCAATTAGGGATGGGCAATAAAAATACTGGCCTCGCCAGCAATATTAAAAAAAGGTGCTTTCCCCATCACCATTTAGTTAATAGCAGTTAACTGTCCACTTAAGAGCCTCAATTGATGGTGGGTGCCAGGGCCTCCACAGACTTCCATGCACTCAATTAAGATGGAGGTGGGAAGGCATCAAGTTGCCCATCCACTGATCCTCATTCCAGATTAAATGCCCGCTCACTATCAAATTTGCCATGGGGGGAGGGAAGACTAAATGTTTCCTTTTCACTCTGTTTCTGCCTTCAGAGCTACGGCCAGACCTGCTGAGTATTTCCAGCATTTACTATTTCATTTCATGATGTGGCGATGCCGATGGTGGACTGGGATAGGCACAGTAAGAAGTCTCACAACACCAGGTTAAAGTCCAACAGGTTTATTTGGTAGCACAAGCTTTCGGAGCAGTGCTCCTCCATCTGATGAGTAAGGGCAGCTGGTTTAACCTCACTATTTCATTTCAAATAGTTTGGTACAGAGGTGCACACATATCACATCTATGATGTTGGCATGCACATTGTATGTTGTTTGTGCCACGTTGACCTCATGGATGTAATCTGTGTACATTTCAAGATCCAATTTTCAGCAAAAACAAAAACTGTGGAATTGTGTTTTTTAACGAGATCTGGATTATTTTTAGGTATCTGCTGTGGAGGCTATATTCTTTACAGTAGAACAAATAACAGTCTTTCATCCTTACTTGCAATGGAGCACAAAAGCGATGCATTGATACAATTGCCACATTAATACTCCCCTGAACATTGAAGATGTCAATCAAATGCTAATTCAGGCTGTGCCCCCAAAGTATTATTAACTAAAAGCAAGATTGCAGCTGTTCTCCTGTACATAATTTCCAACATTTTTATTATCTCACTAACACAGTGACAGGTGACATAGTAACAATGAATGGTTTATTCATTTTTATTTAACAAAATGTATCTTAAGAGGGAGTCCAACAGTGAGCAACATAAATTGGTGTTTGTGAACTGTGTAAATATTTGTTGGTTGTCATTTAGCTTTACTACACCTTATTTCAGTCCTTTGCTTATATTTTGGAGTAAACCTCCTTCTTCTTAGGCAATCCCTCAGAATCGAGGATGACTTGCTTCCACACTAAAAATGAATTCTCAGGAGACTGAGGAGTCCAATGTGCGACTTACAGTTTCTGGGACAGACAGTGGTTGGAAGAGTGGGTGGGTGGTCACACGTTCCTTTCAATGCTCCAGCTTATTCTCGGTGATGAAATCCAAGATGTTCAGCTCTTTCCCAGATGTTTTTCTTTCACTTAAGATGATCTTGGGTGAGGGATTCCTAGGGATTTCCAGGTGTTGGTGGGGATGTTGTGCTTTGTCAGGAGAACACTTGAAGTATTTCTTCTGCCCTCCGGCGACTTGGTTGCCGTGTTGAAGCTCCAAGTAGAGTGCTTGTTTAGAATGCTTGTTTCAGGATTCTTGTATCAGGCATGTGGATGATATGACCCGCTCAGCAGAGCTGATAGAGTGTGGCTAGTGCTTTGATGCTGGGGATGTTGGCCTGAATGAGGATGCTGACATTGGTGCAGCAGTGGATTTGTATGTTCTTGCGGAAACAACGCTGATGGTACTTCTCCAGGATTTTGAGGTGCCTTCTGTACATAGACCATGTCTCTGGTCATACAGGAGGGTGGGTATCAGTATTTCTTTGTAGGCCATGAGCTTAGTGCTGAATCTGAGGCCCTGGTCTTCAAACACTCACTTCCTTAAGTGCCCAAAAGTTACACTGATGCAGTGATCATGGTGCTGAACATCTTAGTCAATGTCTGTCCTTGTTGGTAGTGGCTCCAAAGATATGGAAAGTGGTCCACATTGTCCAATGCCTCTTTGTGGATTTTGATAACCAGGGGATCAGTGCTGTCTGATAGAGGCAGGTTGGTAGAGGAATCTTGTCTTACCGATGTTTCGAGTAAGACCCATGCTCTTGTACATCTCAGTGTTGGTGTTGATAATGACTTGAGGCTCGGCCTCTGAGTGTGCACAGATATAAGCGTACTGTAGTTCAATGACAGAGGATGGGACAACTTTGGATTTGGCCTGCAGGTGATGAAGGTTGAATTGATTCCTATTTTAATATTATTAAAATAGTAATATTTAACTAGCAACTTTTCTTCTGATATTTCCCATATCGATTCAGGATTTGCAGTCTAGTTTAGTTCCACTGATTTTCTACAACTTTTAACATTAAAAATAAGTCTTAAATTTATAGTTAACTTGATTTTAATGATGGCTTGAAACTGCATGTCAATTTTCGAGTACAGCATGAATTGGGTGGAGAAATGGTTGGGAGGGCGTTCACTCTGTCATCTTATGTAGGAACTGGGAGACCCCAGCCAATTTTGTGTTCAGACTTCATTTGCTATAGGCAGCTTGGTTAGACCTCACCTGAAGTACTGTGTGCAGTTTTTGGTCGCTTACCTTAGGAGGGATATCATTACCATGGAGGGAGTGCAACAAGATTTGTTCCCAGGATGGTGGGACTGTCATGTGAAGAGAGATTGTGGAAACTGGGCCTGCATTCTCCATGGTTTTGAAGAATGAGAGGTGATCTCTTTGAAATCTACAAGATACTTAAAGGGACAGACCAAATAGATGCCAGAAAGATGTTTCCCCAATTTGAGAAGTTGAGAACCCCCAGGAGACACCATTTCAAGATAAGGGAGAAACCACTTAGGCAGAAGGAAATTCTTTTCACTTAAAAGGTTGTGAATCTTCAAAATTCTTTACTCCAGAGGGCTGTGGAATTTCAGTTATTGAATGTGTTTAAAGCAAAGATTGATAAGATTTCAAAGTCTCAATGACATAAAGGGATAGGGGGATAAAATGGGAAAAAGGCATTGACGTGGATAATCAGTTCTGATTGCATTGACTGGCAAAGCAGATTCAATGAGGTGAATGGCCTACTGCTGTTCCAATTTATTCAGCAACTGATCACAGGTTAATCTATTCATCCCAAAAATTAATCTAGTGAGCCTTTGACAAATTGTCTCCAATGCAAGTATATCCTTGCAGGAGTAGGCAATGATTCTGATCCTGAATATTTTAAATTATTCAGTCCTTTTTAAATCTTCAACAATACAAGGAGAGAAAAAAGGATACTTCACACCATGTCATGAGTAAATTTAATTCTTGCCCTAGTAACACGTGGTTTACAGATCAGCTGTTTATGTTTTCCTTTCATGAGATGTGAGTGCCATTGGCAAGGCCAGCATTTGTCGGCCACTCCTAATTACACTTGAACTGAATGGCTTGCTAGTCCCTTACAGAGTCTGTTAAGAGTCAATCATGTTGCTGTGAGTCTGGAATCACATTAGCTGAGGACAGCAGATTTCTTTCCCTTAAGGACATGAGTGAACAAAATGGGTTTTTAATAATAGCCAATGATAATTTAATTACAGATTTTATTAATTGAATTAAAATCCCACTAATTGCTTATGGTAGGATTTGAACCCACAACCCAGAGCATTAGCCTAAACCTCTGGATTGCTAGATTGCTAGTCCAGTGACAGTATCACTATCTCCCCTAATTTAGTTTTATATTCAGTTCCAGGTTTATAGAGTTATTGGAATCCAACTTATAACTTAATTTATACATTGTCATAAAAATGTTTGGTGGAGGTCAGGTTAATTTCTTTCCTTAATATTTGCAATGGTGGACAATCTCTTGAGTTTTCTAAAGCAACCATTTTTTCAATGTCTGTTGAAATAAAATTTCAATGTTAGTTCAAAGCTAACATTGATGAAATTGAAACTAAGGACAGGATTTTCACCATTGAGGTAGGAGTTTGGACTTTCCCCAACTCAGCTCACCAATCCCCCTTTAAAAGGGCCCCTGCCTGCCATTTTTTCATTCTGGGAAGACTGGGGTGGGTGGTTGCCTCCGGAAGCAGTTTTGGGGGCAGCTATGGAGATGGGTGGGTGCCGAACGGGGCTGGTTAGACCATCTGTCTCAGTTTTCTGGGACTTTTTCCTGGCTGTTAAGCCCTTTAGTTCTTGCCATTCACACCCCACCACTCTCCTACCCACTTCCCATGCCATCTACATGCCAGCTCCACCCCCATTCCATGGCCACCCTGCATCCTCCATGCCTACTCACCCAGTATGCTATATAGAATCAATGAACTATATCATAACAATAGCAAGCCTTGAAATGCAGCTGAACTCCACAATTTATCAATGGTTCACAGGAAGTTGAGTGTTTGCTTTGAATGAATGACACATTTATGAGGCTGTAATAAATTGAAGTTTCTTTCAGCTGTTTCTTTCGATATCTGTATGTTCATTTGGACAAGATTAAAAGGCGCAAAATTAGGTAAAACTTCTGTTATTTATTCTATAATGTTTTTGTGTGATTTGCACTTTCATGGGGCAAGCAGAATTTTTCAAAGCAGATTTTTGAATGGGTGTTTTTTAAAAATCGATTTCAAAACTTGCCATTGTTTTATTGCCCATTGGTTCTGTTTTGCACAGTGGACACCATGGAGGTTATGGGAGGGGGTGTGGGGCAGTCGTAGAGGGAGCACAAGGAGCATGGAGGACACTGAAGCAGCATGGTTGTGGCCAATGGTAAGATTGTTCAAATAAAGATTTAAAAAGGTTCCCAAAACAAGGCAATGATTTGCAATGCCTCTGAAGGGCTGTGCACCACATATCCTCGAGAATATTCCATGAACATTGAATGTTTGGGGGGGTGGGGAGGGGGTGATGGTTATGCCTATCCTTGAAATGGGACTACCCGCAACCATATCTAGTGCTAGCAAAATATGTCAGTGTCATACACGGAGACAGGAATCCCAGAATTGAGTCCCAGCCACCATTTCTGAAGCCTCCAGAGTTCACCCAACACTGTGAAATCCAGCCTCAAGTCATGTACTCCCCTGACCAGTTTTTACTGGAAGGAACATGGTGCTATACATAAGAACATAAGAAACGGGAGCAGGAATTTGGACCCTTGAGCTTGCACTTCCATTCAATGAGACCATGGCCGATCTGATAGTGGCCTTAGCTCCACTTTCCTGCCTGCCTCCAACCCTGGACTCCCTTGCAGATCAAAAATCTAACTCAGTCTTTAATATATTCACTGACGCAGCCAGCACTACTTTCTGGTTAGAAAATTCCAAAGGCTGACAGCACTCCAAGAGAAGGAATTTCTCTTAATCTCCATTTTAAGTGGGAGACCACCTATTTCCAGATTCCTTTATGAAGGGATTTCTCTGATTTATTTCTTCTCTCTCTCCCTTCTTTACCTATATTTACCTTTAATCTTTTAACTTGTGACTAATAAATAAATGAACTTTAATCATATCTTAGGGTCTTATTAAAAGGATCAATGGTTATGGGGAAAAGGCAGGAGAATAGGGTTGAGAGACTTATCAGCCATGACCAAATAATGGCACAGACTCAATGGGTTAAATGGCCTGATTCTGCTCCTATATCTTATGGTGCTATGGTCTCTTGTTCCCCAACGTCCTGTGCTTGAGAGACCTCAACTCAGATGTTTTGGAACATAAGAATTATGAGAGAGGGTGCAACAGTTAGTAATCTAACTTCCCATTTTCCTTTCCAAATGTCAGCCTGACAACCTTCTCACTTGCCTGAGGACCATTTTGTAGAATTATCTTGCCCCTCACCATAAGACTGTTGGTTAATGATTTTATTCAATCTCACCCCAGCATAGCTTGAGCTGGTTGATGCCAGGTGCAGGTTGATGATATCATTGTTGTCAACAACAACATCTCAAATATATATAATATCTATAACATGGACAAAACTGTTTTGCAGAGAAGCAATCAAAAAAACTGTATACACATAATTTATTTGCAGGGATTAACAAATTAAGGAGTTTTCTCAATAAAACTACAATTTTGTGGCTCATAAAGTGGGACATGATGTTTACCAGTCTGTAGCTATTTTTAGAGACTTGGTGACTATGTAAGATGCTGTTTTCAAATAGCAGGGAACAGTGTCATAATCAACATTCTCCACAAAAGAAACACATAGGCACCATGGCAGGAGTTGCACGCAGTTGCTTAGCAACATGTCTAACAGTATAAAGCAGTGATAAAATTAAGGATTTTTCAAACCATGGGTGGTAAGGAAAACAGTATTACACCGAGTTGTATGTTGTGCCATGTTTTCATGTGCTGATAAACAATTATTTAATTAATTTCAGTTTCACAATAGAGAAAGATTTATAGGATTCTCACAGGAATTGAAGATATTATGGAAAGTTCCATGTACGATTAAGAAAATTCTGTACACCTGGAGATATTTCATGCTGTGGAGATGCCGGCGTTGGACTGGGGTAAACACAGTAACAAGTCTCACAACACAAGCTTAAAGTCCAACATGTTTATTTGGTAGCAAAAGCGACCAGCTTTTGGAGCGCTGCTCCTTCGTCAGGTAAATGGGAGTTCTGTTCACAAATAGGGCATATAAAGACACAAACTCAATTTACAAAATAGTGGTTGGAATGTGAGTCTTCACAGGTAATCAAGTCTTAAAGGTACAGACAATGTGAGTGGAGAGTGTATTAAGCTCTTAACACTACGACAATAGATGAATGAACACCACTCGACAATCACCAGTGAAGAGTCTCTTCCTGTTGGAGAACACTTCAGCAGTCACTGGCATTCGGCCTCTGATCTTTGGATAAGCCTTCTCCAAGACAGTCTTCACGACACGTGACAACGCAGAGTCGCTGAGCAGAGGCTGATAACCAAGTTCTGCACACATGAGGACAGCCTCAACTGGGATCTTGGGTTCATGTCGCACTATCTGTAACCCCCATGACTTGCCTGGGCTTGCAAAATCTCACTAACTGTCCTGTCTGGAGACAATACACATCTCTATAACCTGTGCTTAACACTCCATTCACATTGTGTTGTGAGACTTCTTACAATATTCAATGCAACAGCATTATTTTTCAGATGAAACAAAAAAAAATCCAGGCTCCAAGATCAATTATTTCATTTTGGAACATTGCACCCTTTTACTACATAAGACTATTCTTCTGAGTCAACTTTTGTCAACAGGCCCATTTCAGGGAGTCACAGGGAACTTTTGCCAGAACAGCCAATTTGCAGTGCTGTCCTGTTTAAATCTGCATTCTTTAATCCCAAAGCAGCTCATATTACACAATGTAATCGTGCCCCCACACAGATGAATGGCGGTCCATCAAATTTTTCACAACTTGCTGTGTTCGCAAGGTTACCGATACTATTGCACACATAAATGTGGCATGCATTGGTTCTCCTCTCTTTTGATACAAATGGCACAGGCTTTCATTCCTTAAATCTACTGTTTAATTTTTGGTCATAAGTACAGCTATTTGCATGCAGTTTCACAACATACTGAGAGATGTTTTGATGCTTTTCTACATTGTCAGCCCAATATCTTTGGACACAGGTGAGGTCCCAGAGGACTGGCGGATTGCAAATGTAGTACCGTTGTTTAAAAAGGGTCAGAGGGATAACCCAGGGAATTATAGGCCGGTGAGCTTGACTTCAGTTATAGGCAAGCTAATGGAGAGGATCCTCAAGGATAGGATGTATGAACATCTGGAGCGCTGCAATCTGATCAGGGATATGCAGCATGGCTTCGTTACAGGGAGGTCGTGCCTTACGAATCTAGTGGAATTTTTTGAAGAGGTGACAAAAACGGTTGACGAAGGACAAGCCGTTGATGTCGTCTATATGGATTTCAGTAAGGCGTTTGACAAGGTCCCTCATGGTAGGCTGATAGAAAAGGTGAAGGCTCATGGGATACAAGGCCAGGTATGTAGATGGGTGGAGAACTGGCTTGGGAGGAGGAGACAGCGAGTAGTAGTGGAAGGCTCCTTTTCCAATTGGAGGTCTGTCACCAGTGGTGTGCCGCAGGGCTCGGTACTAGGACCTCTTCTATTTGTGGTATATATTAATGACTTGGAAGAGGGGGTAGGTGGTGTGATCAGCAAATTTGCTGATGACACTAAGATGGTTGGATTGGCGGATACTGAGGAGCAGTGCCTGGCAATGCAACAGGACATAGACAGGCTGGTAGATTGGGCAGATAGATTCCAAATGGAATTTAATCCGGAGAAATGCGAGGTGATGCACTTTGGCCGGAATAATGTGGAGGGGAGTCATACGATAAAAGGTAGAACTATCCGGAGTATAGATATGCAGAGAGACCTGGGGGTGCAAGTGCACAAGTCCCTGAAGGTGTCGGTGCAGGTGCAGAATGTGATGAGGAAAGCGTATGGTATGTTAGCCTTCATAGGAAGAGGTATAGAATATAAGAGTAGGAGTCTGATGTTGCAGTTGTATAGAACGTTGGTTAGGCCTCACTTGGAGTACTGCGTCCAGTTCTGGTCGCCGTACTACCGGAAGGATGTAGAGATCCTGGAGAGAGTGCAGAGGAGATTTACCAGGATGCTGCCTGGTATGGAAGGGCTGTCTTACGAGGAAAGATTGAATGAACTTGGGCTGTTTTCCCTTGAGAGACGTCGGCTGAGGGGGGATCTAATAGAGGTTTATAAGATTATGAAGGGGATAGATAGAGTAAATGGTGGTAAGCTTTTTCCGCTATTAGAAATGGATAGAACGAGGGGTCACGGGCTTAGGGTGAGGGGGGCTAGGTATAAGACAAATATTAGAGGGCAGTTTTTCACGCAAAGGGTAGTGGGGGTGTGGAATGCACTACCGAGTAAGGTGGTGGAAGCAGGCACGCTAGGGTTGTTTAAGAGTCACTTAGACAGCCACATGAGCGGGCTACATATAGGGGGATATAGTAGGCCTTACTAAACATTGTAGGCTTGGGATTACGTTTTTGCCTCAGGGATGTTACAGTCTTTGCCTGTTTAATAATGAATTTTTTTGTCTCCACAGGCATTTAAGTCCAGCAAGGGGCATGCATGCGACAGGTTGTAGTGGGCTGCTCTTGGACGTTGCTTCGGGAGTCGCCTATTGCTACATGTCGTTAGTGTGCTTAAACTGGACCATCTCGAGGGCAACATGACAGCTCAGAGACTATCTCTGTTGCTGTGCGGACACATGGATTTGGGCCTGTGTCTGTGGGAGTTTGCACGTTCTCCCCGTGGTTGCGTGGGTTTCCTCCGGGTGCTCCAGTTTCCTCCCACATCCCCAAAGATGTGCTTTTAGGCTGATTGATTGGGTACTAAATTGTCCCTAAATTGGACCTCCCTGATCCTCGCACATTAGGCGTAGACTAAAATCATGAATAGGTCACTGAGACAGTGGGACGGCGGCGCGGGCTCGTTGGGCCGAAGGGCCTGTTTCCCGTGCTGTGTTGTTCTTTGTTCTTTGTATCTCTGCTCAAATTGAACAGTGAAGACTGGATGGGTAGCTGTGAGGAGACACCTGCTCATCCTGTGATTCATGCTTCCATAGAACCACCGATGCTACACACATTGATGCATACAACCAGGCAACAATTAGACCAGTTAGAAATTGAGCAAACCATTGTGATATCTGGACAAGTCCTGGGGTACATTGCAGAATGTGCTCAGGGGCATCACACTGACTGTGGTAGTTTTTTGTCTGCTTTAAATATTTGCAAATCAAGAAAGGAACATTTGTCTCAGAGGAAGTCAGAAAGCTTGATGATGATACTGTAGATGCTGTAAACCACCACTCATTGAACAGGAAGAGGCGCAATGGCAATGACTGCTAGACACACAAAAGACTCACTTAGCATGCTCTCACTGATGAATAGACCACTATAACTTGAAAGTCTTAGTTCATCCAAGATCTACCTTCTGTTACCAAACTCTCAATTACCTATCTAAAATTTCTGCTCCTCTCTCCTAGCCATCATATCCTAATCCTGAACCATGATATTACCTCTTGTCCATTGTCATGCAAAAGAATTAAAGACCAAGTACATTTAAAGACTTCCATCGGTTAAACACATTGGCCTCTTCCTATATGGGCTGCATTTTGGACAGTTGACCAGGGAAATATATTTAACAGATAACCCATGTTCGCAGTGAGAAGGTAGCTGCTATTTTGATGCATTGTTCTCATTGACATCTGTTTACGGAGCTGCAAGGTACAAAATGAATGTTCCAATGCACTTTGTTGCATTGAGTCTAACAATATTAGGTCGGCCCAAACTTCAGCAAAGTGGATAAATGGTCTCAGTCTTAGTGAGAAAACACACAATTAATATTTCATAATTGTTGCATGAAATGCCTGTGGACTTCCTTATCGTCAATAATTTTTAATCACTTGTTGTTAAAGGAGGACAAGAAGGCAGTGAAGTCAATTAAGGGAATGCAGATATAGATCAAGATCACTGAAAAAAAATGAGAGGTCACACAACACCAGATTACAGTCCAACAGCTTTATTTGAAATCACAAGCTTTCAGAGCATGGCTCCTTCATCAGGTGCAGTCTAAAATCTAACCTGACAAAGAAGCAGTGCTCCAAAAGCTTGTGATTTCAAATAAACCTGTTGAACATAACCTGGTGTTGTGTGATCACACTGACTGTGGTAGCTTTTTGCCTGCTTTAAATCTTTGCAAATCAAGAAAGGAACATTTGTCTCAGAGGAAGTCAGAAAGCTTGATGATGATACTGTAGATGCTGTCCACCCCAGTCCAACATCAGCATCGCCACATCATGGCCACCACTGAAAAAATGGATTTTGAAGGAAGTATAGAAATCCAGACAGTGAAGATACAGAATTTTGCATTCCCTTTTGCTTTTTCCACAGCAACTCCTCAGCTAAGCAGGGTCAAATTGCCAACCAATCAGTATGTCACTTGTTTTAGCAATATTCAAAGCGGTGATAAATTAAATAGAAGTATGAGGGATAATTTTACCTTGAGCCACAGGTAGGTAGTGATGCGTCTAAAATTGTACAAAACTGCCCTATTCCTGGATAATCCCACTGCAGTCATTTTTTTCAAAGCCTTTGCAAGAACAACCACAGATACTTGCCAGTTTCAGGTAGGAACCTTATGGTGGCATGTAAAATGGAATCCTATGATAAACAAAGGAATAATTGCGCACTCAATTATAGCAGGTGATAAAGCAGAAAGGTAAGTGCAGACTATTTTTGTGGGACAAGGAGGATTAGGAATGTTGCTCAGGTCTCCACAAAAATACCATGAGTCGTTGTCACTCTGGGTTTGCCCTCCCTGTCACCTCTGCTATTGGATTCCTGCCAACCTCCTTACTGGCCTGCTGACAGACCTGGTCTCCGAATTGCCCAATATTTTGTTGATCTGGAGCCAGCGAATTGCTACAAGGTAGTCGGGTATGAGATCTGCCTCTTGACATGGCTCAGGACACCAAATCAGGGCCTAAGTGTTAAAATCCATACCTTAAGAGTGTCCAGTTTCAGGTGATTTCCAGCAAAGATAAAGATCACAAAATTAATTATTTCATACTCCTGGGCCAAAGAATATTCAAATACAATATTGGGGAACTACAATTGTTTGTGCTGCATGATCTACTTTCTCAATTATCCGTAAAAGTTTTACGGGTAATGGGGTTCAATCAGTGTTGGCTGCTGATTCAGAGTTTTTCATGTACCTGACAGTGACCTCAGCTCCCAATCCTGTCACTGAGCCAACTCAGTCAGCCAACATCTTGTTAAGATGCCAACCAGCTCCCTTGTCACTTCCAGCATTCCCATCATCATTGACTCTATCTACATTTCCCACTGTCCTGGAAAAACAGCCAGCATAATTAAGGACCCCACACACTCCACATTCTCTCTTCTGCCTTCTTCCGTCAGGAAAGAGATACAGAAGTCTGAGGTCACGTATCAACTGATTCAAGAACAACTTCTTCTCTGCTAACATCAGACTTTTGAATGGACCTACCTTGCATTAAGTTGATCTCTCTCTACACCCTAGCTATGACTGTAACACTACATTCTGCACTCTCGTTTTCTTCTCTACGAACGGTATACTTTATCTGTGTAGTGCGCAAGAAACAATACTTCCACTGTATGCTAATACAGGTGACAACACTAAATCAAATCAAATCAAATCATCCAAATTTGAAGTACTCATCTCAGCAGGATTACCAGCTTTAAGTTCAAGACAGAACCTACCTGTTTTAACACACTCTTCACTGACAAAGAGGATTTTTCAATAGGCAAGCTCTGTATTGACACAGAAATCAGTGCATTGAAGGTTGCCAAAATAATCAGTGGAGAACATTGCATACCAGCCCACATCTGCAGCTGGAAGCCATGGAGGAACATTTTTGGCTGCCGGGCCATGGTGGGCCTGGCAGCTGAAGAAATGCACAAGTGCATGAGGGAGTCTTGTGCTGTAGATCAGCTGAATATCAGCCTATTGTAGCACCAGCTGCTCTGCCAGCTGAAAACTCCCTTACATTCTGTTGTCAGCATTAATTGTTAAGTTTCATTTAAAGAAAGGAAGCTGTTAATTACATAAAACAACAGGCGGAGGGCATTCATTACTTGAGCACATTAAATGAGACAAGTATTGACACCAGGGTGATGACTTGGATAGGAGCTATACACTCACAATTTTTCACTTTGTGAATGGATCTAAAGTGAATGAAGGTTGACTTCTGTTCTCCTCTTATGGCTGTTAGCAACTTAACACATACCACCTATTACCCTAGGATGGGGGAAGTGAATATCACTGATGTATATTTAAACAAGAAATACAACTACTAGGACATTAATCTCACTATAAATATACAGTCACAGTGTCTCTAAGCATCTGAGAGCAGCCCAATTTTTTATATGGGATTTAAAAGTACCTTTGGGCAAGATCACTTAGATTTTAGTAGGCAATTTTTACCTTGATTGCTTTTCTCTTCATAAAATGTTAAGAAAATGCATTGTAAGTGGCAATAAATTCTCCATAGAGGGTTGCCGTTATAAACTGTTATGTGATTTCTTCTGTATATTTAATTTTCATATTTTACCTTTGGATTCTGCCTAGAGCAGTCATCATAGAGTTTGTCATATTATTCTGTTATGAACTACTGTGAATATTGATACATTCCTGAAATATAAACATATTCCCAGGGATGCTCTGTAAATACTAACACATTCACAAGGATTCCTTGCTAACTTTCAAAAGATGCTGCCAACAACCCAAATGGTACCAATGTTAACATTGCTGCAAATGTTTCACTTGCAGTGTAGAGCAACCAAAATTACATGCCATAAATTCACAAAATATGGAGAAATATAATAATATCATAAGCTTGATGAGCCAATGTTCCTCCATGGCTTCCAGTTACAGACGTGGGCTGGTATGCAATGTTCTCCACAGTTTTTATATGGCTGGTTGAGATTAGTTTCTGGTTTATGGTGACCGCCCCGGTGACGTTAGGGATTCAGCAATGCTGATGTGATTGAATGTCAACAGGAAATGGTTACATTCTCTCTTGTTGGGAGCTGGTGATTGCCTGACATATATATGGAGCGAACGTTACTTGCTACCTGTCAGTCCAAGTCTGAATTTTGTCCAGGCCTGCATCACTGTCTGAGAATCAGTATCTGTGAATGTATCTAACACTGTGCAAACATCCCAGCTCTGACCCTACATTGGAGGGAAGGTCATTGATGGAGAATCCAACAACCATAGGCACAGTCCTTAGAACGAGGACATCACTGAGAGTTTCTGAAATATTTGGTTACCAACAACCACAACCATCTTGCTTTGTGTTAGGTATGACACCACCCAGTGGCAAGTTCTCCCTGATTCCTATTGACTTCAGTTTTGCTCTAACTTCTTGATACTGTACGCGGGCAAATGCTGTGTTGATGTTCTTTATATCTTGTGGAGTGAATGGGATAGGCTGAAGAAAGGCATTGGGCTGGTTTGGACTTCAGAGGGGCTGAGATACTTCATCTAGTTGGACCTTCTGACTGAAGATGGTTCTAAATTCTTTAGCCTTCTCTTTTTCACATACGTGCTGGGCTTCATCATCATTGCAGATAGGTTGTTTATGTTCTCCTCCCAGTAGTTGCTTAAATGGCCAAACCATTTGAGACCTGGATATGGCAGGACTGCAGAGCTTTGATTTATCCATTGCTACATAGGAACATAAGACTTAGGAGCAGGAGTAGGCCCATCAGCCCTTTGAGCCTGCTTCAGTATTCATAGAGATCATAGCTGACGTGGTTATGGTCACAATTTCATTTTGCCATCTGTCCCTTGTAGGCCTTGGCTCCTTGTTTACCCCAAACCTGCCTTGAATAATTCAATGACCCAGACTGCACTTCTTTCTAGGGAAGAGATTTCTACATTCTAACAATCGCCTGAGAGAAAAATCTTCTCATCTCCATCTTAAATGTTTATTACTTTTAAACTTGCTTCCTAGTTTGAGTCCATCCCACAAGTGAAAATATGCTCCTTGTATCGGTTCATCAAGTCCCCTCAGGATCCTACTTGTTTCAATAAAGTCACCCCTAATTCTTCTAAATGCCAATGGTTGTGGAAAAAGCTTGAAAATCTCAGCAGGTTCAATGGTTCTGCGACTGTTTAGCTCCATCTATAGGGTGCTGCTTAGCTTCACCAAGTTGGCACCTTACTTATAGGGTGGCTGGAGCTTTTCCTGGCTTGCTCTCCTACACTTGTTATTGAGCTGCAGGATTTGTTCTGAACCTATTCCATTTAGCAGTGGCAGTGCCAGATGACATGATGGAATGTATTCTCACTATAATGATGGGATTCAGTCTCCATAACGTGGTCATTTCTGCCAATACTGTCATTGACAGATGCATTTGCAATAGGTAGACTGGTGAGGACAGGTCTAATAGGTTTTTCCTTTGCATTGATTCTCTCACCATCAGCTAGGGCCTGTTTGGCAGATGGCCTTCAGAACTTGGATAGCTGTTTCAGTAGTGGTACTAAGAAGCCATTTTGAGATAACAATTGAAGCACCCACCTAGAGAACATTCTGTGTGCTTGACATGTTCGGTACTTTTTCCAAATGGTGTTAAAAATAAAGGAGTACCAATTCATATGCTGAGTGAAAGCGATAGGTGATAAGCAGTAGAAATTTCCCTGGGTATGTTTGATTTGAAGCTTTGAGACTTCAGAGTTAATATCGAGGTCATGCTCCCTCTCAACTATAGTACCTGTTCCGTTACCTTTGGTGGAACAGAAAAAAGCCAGGACTACTGAGGGAGAAATATAGGATATAAGCTGAAAAGTATGATTCTGAGAGTATGACTAGGTCAGGCTCAATTAGTCTGTGAAACATTAGCCCCAAATGTTATGAAAGAGACTTTGCATATACTGCTTTTACCTTTATTGTATGCAACTTTTTTTTGTAGGGTTCTGAAGACAGTAGGGTCAATCACATCACTGTGCATTTGGTATCACATATAAACCAAACTGTGCAAGGACAGCAGATTTCCTTCCCTAAAGGATATTAGTAAACCGGATGGGCTCTTACAACACTGTGCCATTACTGAGGCTAGCTTTATTGACTTGGCCATAGAACCCCCAAAATCTTTTATCAACCACTTATAACATTCTGAAACTGAGTCGTTATATAGCTAAATGTAAATACATTCAGTATAATTTAACTCATTTATTACCTTGCAAAAGTGTAGTTGAATGGAAGTTGCAAATACATTGCAGAAACAACACACTTTCTCTAAGTCTCAGTGGTACTGTACTGTCTTATGTTAATAAATGGGCATCCTTTGATAAGCACAGACTGTTGTGCACATCTCTCAATTACAAAGCAAAATTAAATTATGAACTGACCGCACTGATACATGAACTTGGATCTTTCAATTTTATTTTCCCAACCTCTGCCTGAAGCTAGTTGATAAATCAATGATTCGATCTTTCCTGATGGAATTAATAGGAGTATAAACATTATGATTGTTAATTATTGTGCCAAAACTTCTTTTTAATTGTCTCTTTGAGTCCCTATTATTGTAATTCTTCTATTGAATTCCCATTTATGGTCCAAGCTAACTTAATATCCTAACTGGGAGCAGAGGGGCAATATGCTGATGTTATGCTAATAAATTGCTATACTATTTGAAAATTTCTGTAACAATTGAATCATAGAATCCCTACAGTGCAGAAGGAGGCCATTCAGCCAATTGAGTCTGCACTGACCAGAATCCACCCACGCCCCATTCCTGCAACCCCACATATTTACCCTGCTAATCCCCTGACACTAGGGTCAATTGAACATGGCCAATCATTCTAACCCACACGTTTCAACTGTGGGAAGAAACCAGAGCACCTGGAGGAGACCCACGCAGACATGCGGAGAATGTGCAAACTCCATACAGACAGTGACCAGAAACCAGGTCCCTAGAGCCGTGAGGCAGCAACCACTGTGTCACCATGCCACCCCAGTGGGGCATCAGTAGTGCCTTCTGTTTTTAGATTTGAAACAAGTGGGATTAATAATCTTTAGACAGAAGTTAAATACAGTAGATTTTTCAAATCTTTGGACAGACACAAATGGTGCATTAACTGCTAAATTTAGCTGGCACTAGTTCTGGCAAATAACGTCAGTTTCATTGATCTATTAAAGACAGCAATAACATTTATTACATTTAGTGCCGAAGAATTTTCATGTCATGCATTTGTATTATTTTCTAATGTAACCAGGTTATCTTGACATTTTTACTAAGTTACACTCCAAGTCATCTTTAGCTATTATGAATAGTTTAAAGACAAGTCAGACATTTTTATTATTTCTTAATAAAAAAGCAAAACTTTTTTTTATTGAAGATTTTGTGTTACAACTTGCTTTGTGATATTGATGTACATGTCATTGTTTACAAACTTGGGCAGCATCATTAGAATTTTCTAGATTGTTCTAGGCTCAGTACTTCCTCAGATATTCTATTACAAATTATAAATTTTCTAATATTTTCCATATATCTTAATAAGGTCAGAGATTCAATATAAAAAAATATTAAATGCTTTAGATAAAATTGAAGTGAGTCTTTCATTTTAAGCTATTAATTCATTGGCTGGTATAAGTATAGGAGTTTATAATGAAGTCTGAGGTATACATTATAGAAACATGCAATATTCTTTGTGGAGCTGTAGCACACACTGCTCTTAATTCCATTTTCATCTACTTGTATATGATCACACTATTTCCTCCAGTTTGAATTGTCACTTGCTTTCCCTGAAATAGGACAGAGATACACATTAATATCATGCTCTGTGCCAAAGTTATGCATTCAAGAAATCACAAGGCAATATTAATCATTTCCTGCATTATCAATCTTTTCCTAACCAAAATAATGAGGTGTTGATTAATTAATCTTTCTGCTCTCAACTAGCTCTCAACTGGTAAATGAAGGCAGCCCAAGATGGCCAATTTATTTTCCCTGGTTATATACTAAATTTAGAATCAGCTCCACTTTCATCATTTCTGTTCTGAAGAGTCAGTGACCTGAAACATTAACTGTTTCTCCCTACAAATGCTGCCTGACCTGCTGAGTTTTCCATTTGTTTTTTGTTCAGTGTTCAGAGAATTGGCCAAGCTCGCAGTGAAATCTCTGGTATCAACTATTTTTCTGTACAAGTTCCTTGCATTGCACATGACAGCTATTCTCCAGGGTGTGCTAGACTGTTCAAGTTTGGTGATTTACTAATTGAAATTGCCTTCCTGTCCTCCTCAAGCCATTAATAAGCTCCTCAATGAGCTTAATGTGACGAAAGAGGGTTCTCTGTCTCCAGCGCACCCCCCCCCACCCCACCCACCCTTGAAAATCATATCACATTCTGGAACCAATGGGATCCTGTGATGCTTTCTGGGAACGTGGACTTGCATGCCTTGGTTTCACTCTTAGCTATTCAATCATAGCCAAAGTATTAACAGCAGTGGCTTCTTTTCTTGCCTCTGCTCAGATATTTCTGGAATCCTCCAAGGAATCTTTTCTTAGCCCCTTCCCATCAATTTGCTGCCCCTCGGTGACATCATCTGCAAATGAGAGATCAGCTTTCACATGTACATTGATAAACTCAAACGATGCTATTGACTACACTCTCCCTCCCCAAGCCACTGACTCAGGTAAATCAGGCTCTCTGCAACCTGCATCCTATTTTACTGCTTCTTTGTTTCCGACTCAATTTTCTCTTCTCTACAAAATGTTTCATAATTCTAACTTTGTAACATTACCCATCTTTGTCCCTATTCCATCTGCCTTTGTCATCTTCAAAGTTCACAATTCTGTTGCATGTGCCAGCATATGGTTCCTGAGGTAGGCCCAAGGCAAATACTGGGTGAGTGATTATGGAGGTGGCATGGAGGATTTAAGAGACAAAAGTTACAGGGCCTAAAATTTCCTTCTTAAACCTCACCTTAAGTTTCATCATCTCTTCCATCTAGACCCTTCTCTTTGACCAAGCATTTGTATATCTCTCTTAATATCTGCTTTGTTGGCTCAGTTTGCATTCCTATCCCTGTTAACAGCTTGCAACACCTTTTTATTTTGATGGCGCTGCACAAATGTAACTGGGATTCAAGTCATAACACACCAAAGGGCAAACATGGCAAAACCACTATTTTACAGTCTGAAGGAGGGTGTCAGCTTTGCCTTTTTAAATTGTCAATGGTTTGAAAAGCAAGATTGAAATATTTTTGGTTACCTGCATGAGACAGACTTAACTTTTTGTTATTTATTTAACTACCAATTTAGAATCATAGAATCCCTACAGTGCAGAAGGAGGCCATTTGGCCCATCGAGCCTGCACTGACAACAATCCCACCCAGGCCCTATCTCCACATATTTAACCTGCTCGTTCCCCCTTACACTAAGGGGCAATTGAGCATGGCTAATCAACCTAGCCCGCACATCTTTGGATCATGGGAGGAAACCGGAGCACCAGAGAAAACCCACGCTATCATGGGGAGAATTTGCACAGTCACCGGAGGCCGGAATTGAAGCCAAGTCCCTGATGCTCTGAGGCAGCAGTGCTAACTGCTGTGGCATCATGCTTCAACAAATAAATAATTCAAGACATTGCTGGGCTGCTCACACGTGGTGAGTGCACATCTTTTACCAGGGTACTCCCCATGTACTGAACAACTACACATTCAGAAAGTGTCACCAAATCCATATAATCAAGCACCATACCTTGGAACACACGATGTGAGCTAATATCACTGAGGTGCATTCATGTTGTTGAGAGCTATGAGAACATATTTTAGGACATGGTCCCATCTTGGTTCTCTGGAGATATGCCCCAGTTTTTGAAGTTTTAGGCCCTGTAGCCTTTGTCCCTTATATCCTCCATGTCACCTCCATAATCACTCATCTGCCTTGGACCTACCTCAGGGATCATGTGTTGGCACATGAATAGGGTTCCTCTGGGGAGAGAGCAGTGAGATTCATGACCAGAGCACCACAGATGGCGCAAATGTGCAGGAGACAGGAGAAAAGACTGGAGGGAAATAGAGGTAGGAAATTTCACAGTTAGGAGAACAGATAGGTGCTGCTTTGATTTTGGTTTGATGTATTGTCACATGTATTGGGATACAAAGAAAAATATTGTTTCTTGCGTGCTATACCAAACATATTTTTCATCAAGTACACTGGGGAGAAGGGAAAGATGGTACAGAATGTAGTGTTATAGTCATAGCTAGAATGTACAGAAAGATCAGCATAATATGTGGTCGATCCATTCAAAAGTCTGATGGCAGCAGGGAAGAAGCTGTTCATGAGTCGGTTGGTACGTGATCTCAGACTTTTGTACCTTTTTCCCCGATGGAAGAAGTGGAAGGGAGTATGTCCAGAGTGCGTGGGGTCCTTGATTATGCTGGCTGCTTTTCTGAGGTAGCGGGAAGTGTAGACAGATTTAATGGATGGGAGACTGGTTTGCGTGATGGACTGGCTATGTTCACAACCCTTTGTAGTCTGTGATCATAGATGTGATTGCAGGATGGTATGTTGCCTCCCTCATGCAAGGGTCATGGATATTCTGGAGGGTGAGGTGCACAGCCAGAAGTTTTGATCCACATTGGTGCCAACAATATAGCTAGAAAAGGGGATGAGGTCCTCCAGGCTGTTTAGGAAATTGGGAAATAGATTAGCGAGACCTCAAAGGTAGTAATCTCCAGATTACTCCTAAAGCCACATGCTAGCGAACAAAATAATAGAATAGAAGAGCACACAAATGGCTGGAGTGATGGTTCAGGAGGGAGAGCTTTGGATCTCTGAACAGTAGGACCAGTTCTGGGGAAGGTGGAGTTTGTACAAGCCACATAATCTACATCTGATCAGGACTAGAATGAGTATCCTTGTAGGAAGATTTGCCTGTGTTGTTGGGAACGGTTTAAACAAGATTGGCAGGGGAATGAGAACCTGAGGGTAGATTCAGTAAAGACAAATTCAGAGCAGGGAGCAGGAGACCAAAAATTAGCAACTGACTTTGAAAGGCAGAAGAACCAAACATTAAAAAGAGTATAGCATTAGGATTTGGCAGGCTGAAAAGACATGTATTTAAATACAAGGGGTTCAGCAACAGAAAGCCAATGAGCTGAGGGCATAGCTATGTGTTAGCATGATATCACTGCTACAACGGAAACCTGGCTTGAAGAGGGGCTTGTTTGTTGTATCCATAAATAATTTGGATTTAAATGCAGGGGGCATGATTCAGAAATTTGCATGTGACACAGAATTTGTCCGTGAAGTTGATCTTCTACAGCTATCAATGCTTTGGTTGGATGTATGGAGAAGTGGCAAATGGAATTCAATCCAAAGAAACGTGATGTATTTTGGGAGGGAAAACAAGGCAAGTGAACACCTAATAAAGGTAGTGGAGGGGGGAGGTACGTGGAGGAAGGGATATTGAGAAGGCATAAGAAGTGAGACATCAGCAATGTGGTTGATTCTCAACTGTGCTTGGGCATCTAGGGATGGGCAATAAATGTGGCCAGCGATGCCTGTGTCCTGCGAATGAATAAATTTAAATTAAGCCTTGGAGTGCATTTCCACAGGTCCCTGAAGGTAACAGGACATGTGAAGAAGGCATATGGAATGCTTTCCTTTATTGGACAAGGGAGACAGTACAAAAACAGGGGTGGAATTCTGGAATTGTATAAAAAGCTGGTGAGGTGACAGCTGGAATTTTGTGAACAGTTCTGGCCACCACATGACAGGAAGGATATAATTGCTCTGGAAAGAATATGGAAGAGATTTACAAAAATGTTGCCAAGGCTTGAAAATTGCAACAATGAGGAAATATTAGGCAGGCTGGGGTTGTTTTCCCAAGAACAGTGGAGGCTAAGGGGTAATTTGATCGAGGTGTTCAAGATTGTGAGGGGCCTTGATATAGTAGACAGGGAGACCTACTTCTTCTAACAGAGAGGTTGATTACCAGGGAGCACAGATTTACAGTGATTGGTCAGACTAGAGGGGATATTAGAAAAAGCCTTTTGACCCAGAGGGTGGTAGCTGTCTGAAATTCACTGCCCAAGTTCATGGTTGAGGCAAAAACCCTGAACTCATTTAAAAAGGTACCAAGATCTGCACCTGAAATGCTGTAACCTGCAAGGCTAAGGACAGAGTGCTGGAAGGTGCATTTAGGCTGAGCACTAGTTTCTTCAGGGGGTACAGACATGATGTGTTGAATGGTCTCTCTGCGCCATAACTTTTCTATGGTTCTAAATCAGGAAGTGTTTGACAAGTAAATATTGACATACAATGCATCTTTTTTTATACCTTACTTCCTGTTTTGGGGTTAATTGCATGCTCGACACCTGACAAGACAGAAGTTGCTAACCCGTTGATGAAACCTGTTGTAGATTGTTGACTGATCACTGTTGGACAACCATAGATTATATGATTTCCTCTTGCTGCATTGCCATGCTGGATCATTACCACTGGTGGGGCAGGATGTTGCTGGTTCACAACATAGGTTGATCCAGGTCGCTGTTGGTTCACTAAATAGGTTGATCCAGGTCGCTGTTGGTTCACAATATAGGTTGTTGCATGATTTTGTGGATTGACAACACAAATTGAACTGGGTTGCTGCTGGTTGATAAAGTAAGGCAAAGCTGGAGGAGGAATTGCAACACCAGTACTCTGGGGAACATAAACCACTGGTGGCTTCTGGTAGCCAGCATATTGAGGAGGAGCATTTGACACTTGTGGTGCTGCTGGGTATGTTGGATACAGTGGATAGGGTGCAGCTGCTCGGTAGTTGGTTTGATATCCAGTAGAAGGAGGTGTTGAAGTTTTCTGATGTACAGCAGGGTAAGGGGGGCACGTCTACAAAATTAAATCACAAAACAAGATGAACAATCTTCTTTAATAGGAAACTCATTTTTTTATCACATTAAATTTGTTTGATGCTGGCCATGCACGAAAATAATTAATATTGTTAACTTCACTACCAAAATAAAGTAAATGATGTATCAAGATTAATAAATATTTCTGTATTAGGGAGTGGGTTGGCTCAGTTGGCAGAACACCTGGTTACCGATGCAGCATGATATCAACAGCGAGGGTTCAATTCCCATCCCGGCTGAGGTTACTCATGTAGACCAGCCTTCTCAATCTTGCCCCTCACCTGAGGTGTGGTGATTCTCAAATTAAATCGCCACCTAACGGCTCTCCCTCTCAAAAGAGGAGAACAGCCTATGGTCATCTGGTAACCTGTCTTCAGTTGACTTCAGATCTTCTGAAGGCAATCCTGAGTTGGAGATGGGGTTGCAATAGCAGGGTTAGTCCCATTTTCTGATTGCTGTCTCTGACATGCAAACCCAGCCCAATGAGGTAGAAAGTAAAGCTTTGTAGTTACTGATGACTTAGATCATTGTCCCAAACTGAACAAACTACGTGAACAAAATGGCCCAAGGACAGAATATAATCAGGCAAACTACATCAGGGATTAACTAATTCAATTGTGCCAAGGACAAGAGGCAGGTTCCTCAGCAACAGGAACTGAAGGGGAGAGGAAATGTGATCAAATCAATAGTGGATTATAATGATCTGGTGAACCCAAGTGGAGCGCTGATTCTTCTCCCAACTTCACAAAACACAAAAACATTCAAAGTTCTTTGGCTTCTTTTTGAGTGGCATCCAGTAGTATTAATGAATGACAAGTTAGGCTACTAAAGACCCAGTAATGCCTGATGGAAATTCTGCATCACAAAACCAATTTACCAATCTGGTTCTGAAATGGTAAAAATGAAGCTCATGCTCAATAAAGAAGGCCTTGGCCTATTTATCAGTGGCCTGATTTAACAAAGTAGAGACTCACCTATCAAATCAGTCATCAATACCGATAGGGTGGTTGCAGCTACGGTAAAGTTAGCTACTTTTTACTCTATCTGTGTAACTAGGTTTAGAAGAAAGTCTGGGTCAAGTTGGATCTCATTCTGCTGTCCTTTTACAACTTTCCCTCCCTTAAAAAACAATTCTAGATATTTACATATAAGGAAGACAGAGAATATAAAGAATTCATGCCACACTGACTCATTTTAAATGTTAGGTGGAAATGAGTTGGGAGCTGTTTCCTGTGTTAATCAGCAGGATTAAGTTCTGAAAATACCAATCTTTGATTTTATGGAATTAAACTTTTACTATATTTTGGTTGCTATCCAGAAATGTTCAGGAAATTCAGGATACCAATGGTTTTGCTGCTTTACTGTATTACATTACAATTGAAACAGGAGAAAACAGCAGTACCTCAGAGTATGCTGGTGGGTTCAAATCATATGGGAATGGCTGAGGAGCGTTTCCATTAAGTCCAGCAGCACTTCTAACACCTAAGTAACAAGATAAATTAAAAACATGATGTAAATATAAATACATAATATTAGAGTTAAAAATACATGAGCTATTGCTCCAAACAGTATATGATTATTGTGTACAAAGGAACAAAAAAAAAGAGGGTGCGTGGGAATAGCAGGAGCAGGCAATGTAACACATTTAAAACTATTGACAATAGATTCACTCACACTTCCAGTAAAGGATATTGCCACTGTCAGAAGGAAGTGACAATTAGAGGAAAATCATTCATTGGTTGTGTGGGCGTGTATGAAATAAATAGAGCTCCAAGTTTACCAATATAATTTTGTATTTCTAAAGTTGACTGATTCCAGAGAAGTTAATGGTTGACCTCCCTTGTCGCTGCACACAGTAGGAATAGCAGGGTGGAAAATAATATGTTGCATCCCAATACAGAGATTATGGCCGGGATTTTATGACCTCGCTCGGGAGAGGCTTGTAAAATCCCGCCCGAGGCCAATGGAGAATTTCGCTCTGTGAACCTCAACCGCCCTGATTCCGGGATGGGTGTGTCTGTAAAATTCCAGCCTGTGCCTTCCAAATAGTCGGCTCAATTTGAGTATTGCCTCATTATATTCTGAACAAATAGGCAGAAAAATTAATCCTTCAAAATGGGATGCAATGGACAATATCTGGTAGATTGTGCACAACTAGTTTTTTGCTCATGCTCTTTAAAGTGCAAGTGATAGAGTGATGTTAAGAGCACCTGTAGGAACATTTGTTGTGATCACATTAGCCCACAAACCTTGTAACTCATAATCTTGTACTGTATTTCAAATGTGAACAATTTTTAAAAAATGTGCATTTTGTGCTTTATTTGTGCCAGAAAGGAGCACCCTTGAATCAAACATAGCACAGTTAAATGCAGATTAATGCTCTCCAGTAAGAAACAATTCCACCAGCATAATTTGGTATAATTCCTGTACCAGAGTGAGATTCCTAATTCAGTACCAATCAGTAGTAAATGGTGCAATTATTTTGAAACTATAGATTGTAACTCAAAAATGCATTTTACAAAAGATGCTTACAAACAAATGGCAAAGCAAACTTTGATCTTTGTTTACTCAGATCCCAATGCCCATCTGCACTAAACCTACAGTCTGGCATTAAAAATATTCATAATCAAGCAGTCATGTTAGTCACAACTATTATCTATTTGCATTGTCAAGCTTTTGGCTACAGCACCTTAGTTTAGTGCAGGCTGAAACAACTGTGATTGACTTCTTAAGGAGCACTGAATATAAGAAACATATCGTTTCATGAATGTTCTTTTACCTTTTGCACAATTAAGACTTTCTAACTAATTCGAAGTGCTATCAGGTTAGAGTTTGTATTTTAAATAAAGCTGCAGGTGAAGATGATAGTTATCCTTAGGTGAAGGCTTTGCTCGAGTGAAATAAGATCTGAGATAATTGAGTCAATGGAAAACACCATGGGTCCCTTCTCTAAGCAACAGTGTGTTCTTTACATTAAAATTGGGATTTTCCTTACAGTTCTGAAATCCCCACTAATTGATCCATCAACAGCAGAAAATTGGAAAGAGATTAAAACTGATCTAGATAAAAGCTAAAACCTAGGAAACAAGATCAGGATGGAAGAGGAGTCGTATCTGACTCAAAAGGCTTTGCTTGATTTTCTCTCCATAGAATGTGCCACACCTAATGAATAATTCAAGTACTTCTATTTTTTAAAGGCCTGGGCTCCTCCTGGCCTGCATCAAATACCTTCAAGGGTTTAGAAATCATCCTGATCCAAAGTAATGTCTGTGCGACAGGAGAATCGTAGAGTTTGAGGAGACTCATTAACAGGCACTTTGTTTTCCTTTCTCTAGGTTAACTAAGAACAAACCCATTCTGTGTAAAATGCACAGCTCATTAAACAAAATTTGGTACTTCTCTGCAGAGCGTAATTGGACTTCTCACTGTTTATTAGATTAATTCTTGACCATGTATTACACATCATATTTTCTACAGAATTAGGGTCCTTACAGAAAACAGAACACAGTTGCTCCCAGCTTCCAATGGGTTCCCGTGATTCCACCTTTGAGTGGCGATTATCCCTAGATGCTTTCCTCAGTTTCTGTGGAATTGCTTAAAGCCACCACCAGCAGTAAAGTTCATTCCGATGGTTCTTCTTCCCAGTCGCCGCGCCAGAACAAATTTCCTGGAATCTGTAAAAGGCTGCAAGATGCATTTCTTTGTGTGGAGACGGTCCCCCTCCCTCACCCAGCTGTAGTAGCTCGCAAAGCCAATCAGCATTTTCTCTCTGCTGCCCGCACTGAGCAGCTGCTGTCTGTCTTTAATATACATTGATTGGCCTCGACAGAAAGTAACAAAAAAATACAGTAAGGCCAGTGAGGAATTCAGTGGGTGCATGGCCAAGCTACAAAGGATGGGCTGCAATCAATTTCAAACTAGAAAGGAATTCAGAGTTGGGATCAGTGAGGAGTTGTCAGAAGATCATACAAACTGCTTGCACAAGTTGTTAATAAAAATAAAACAAGTAACACTGATGAGTGTAAAAAAAAAGAGAAAAATGTTACATTGCAGATATCACACTTGGTTACAGATAATAAAACATTGAGAACATGAATGCTTTTCAGCTGGAATCTGAAGCTGACAAACAATCATTAAACTCAACCACCCGAAGCTCTACTGAGATGGAATTTAAAGAAATAGTCTACGATAGCAATTAAATATGCTGCACCTTACATCATATTACACTTTTGACCTGATGATGCAGCATATATCGTGTGAACTACCAGGTGGTGTATATTAAGTTCACGTGTACACTTTGTCGTTAGGCTCAAAATAAAGCAACAGGATACATAAGAGGTAAGCAAGAAGTTGAATTGCCCCAGGGGTCTCCCATGAATTCACTGCAAATTTGGCTGAAGACCTACAGAAACTCTGCAGTTATTGTGCAAATTCATCCAGTAAGGATTTATGAAAATGACCAATCATGAATGGCCACCAGGAGAATGCAGCTTTAGAAGTATCAAGAGAATTGAATCAAAGTATTTTGTGAAAAATGTCTTTTTTTTTGCTCCACGTTTCTACCTCATTCCCTCTCCATCCCTCGATTTGAGCTCAAAATTCTGATTTGGGAAATTGGTTGAGTGATATCTGACAAGTGCCAAATGAGCTCTGCCCACTGTGCTGAAAATTGGTCCTAACCTCCCTCATCACCTCTTGGAACGTATCACAGCCATAGCATTTATCCACTTTTTTTTTACTGGTTGACACAAAGCATAAACACAAGAGCCCTCTGGCTGCAAAAGTAAAAGCATCTGAAGCCTATTATAATCCTGTAATTGGAGATTCTTGTTTATCAAACACTAACTGCAGCAAAATCAATAATAGTTTTGCAAAGATCTTACGACACAGCTGTCAATTGAATGGCAGTGCCTGAGGCTAGGTCTGATTCTTTGATCTGCTGCAAGGTAGCTTGAATTCATTTTTGTAAACATGAGTAGTTTTCAACTTCAATGATCCTTTCTAAACTCAGCCAGGTCAGAGTGGCAGCTATAATCCCTGAGACAGATCTGTGGAACATGGATAAGAAAGGATCAATATTCTACGCCGCCGGGGTAGGGGCGAGGGGGGGGGGGGGGGGGAGCAATGACAGCCCCTTTGAGGTTGTTTTGAAAGTGACATTTCTCTTTATTATCAGATTATGCGGACCGTCAACCTTTGACAATGGCATGGCTGTGTGATCTCTTCCACTAAATGGGAATGAGCAATTGCAGTCACCCATTGTAACAGCAAAATAAGGAGGATGTATCTTTAAAAAAATGTTGGAAAGAGGTTTAAAAAATATTGATATGAGCTGCAAGATTTCTAAATAGTGGTAAGGGGAAAGAAGGCTAGACTCCGTCCCTTCAGTGTTGCCTAAAGGTTTATCTGCCCCTTGATGTCACTGGTAGCTGCACAGATAGACAGGGAAAATCAGATGGGTAACTGGGTCCTACCTCTCCACTCTCATGCAGCATCTGGTCTCAGGCAAAGCAGGGAGGGAAATCCAAGGTGGTGATGGAAGATGTGATCAACTCTATATTCTTTTATTTACTGCCTGATTTGAGGTGACATAGCAGACAAAATGCAGTCTCTGCATTCAGACTGCCTCAACATAAGAAGATGCTGCTGTTTTCGAGAGACCACTATCCCCATGCATATTAACTGACTTCTATCTGCTATAGTACAGTGTATTTTCCTCGCTTTGCCAACCACAGCTCACAGAAAGCCACAATAACACCCTGTGGACTTTTTGTATTAGCAAAGCGATACAAGTTACACATTCAGCAATGTATATTTTATCACAGCATAGCGTAATTGAACAAACAAAATCCTCCGATTTTTGCTGGTGCATTTGTAATGCTTATTTATGTAGTGCGTTTCACAACATCAGGATGTCCTTAATCATTTACAGCCAACAAATGCAGTAACTTTTGTATTGGAGGGAAACATGCAGCAAATCTATACACAACAAGATCCCACAAATGGCAATGAGAGTTAGATCATTTTGTACCACGATAGTGTGCAATTTCACCCAACGTGACTCTCCTTGAATTTTCACCATCTCAACTACCCCAAACGAAGTGGAAATTGACTATTATGCATCACAGCATCATAGAATCATTATAGCAAAAAAGGAAGACATTCGTCCTGTTATATATTTAACTGGGTGCATGATTGTTTCAAGAGCCAGTCACATGATTTGATTGCGCTGTCATTAGGGTGTTTTACAGTCTGTTGTTTAGTTTCATATTCTGATCAATGCAGAGAAGATCTCTTTCCATAAATCTGTTGTGTTACAATCTGTGTGTGCAAACCACATCTTTTATTTTTAAATCCCATAACCCCCGACATTGTTAGGTCATTACACAGCCCATCATGTCTGTGCCAGTTCTCTAAAGGAGCAATTCACACAGTGTCATTCTCTGCTTTCTCTCCTAAATTTTATTTTCACATAATAATCCAATTTCTTCTTGAATGCCTCCATTGAACCAGTGTTCACTCCACTCTGAGGCAGTGTATTCAAGATTCTAACCATTAGCTGCAAGAAAACACTTTTCCTTTTGTCACCATTGTTCTTTTAGCCCATTACCTTAAATCTGTGATTCTCTCGTTCGTGATCCTTCCATTCCCTACCTAGTCTGTTCAAGCCCCTTGTGATTTTGAATACCTTTATCAAATCTCCTTTCAATCTTCTCTTCACCAAGGAAAACAGTGCAATTTCTTCATTCCCTCATTCCAGAGACCATTCTCATGAATCTACACACTTTTGAAATCAGTTCCTGTTACAAGAACAATGTATCATGAGGGTACAGCAGAAAGCAGAGTCTAGATTAGCCTGAGATCATATTTAGAACATAAAACATAGAACATAGAACATTACAGCGCAGAACAGGCCCTTTGGCCCACGATGTTGCGCCGACCAATTAAAAAGCCAATGACCCTCTAACCTAAACCAATCCCTTTCCATCCATAAACCTATCCACGGATCTCTTAAACGCCCCCAAACTAGGCGCATTTACAACTGCAGCAGGCAGGGCATTCCAATCCCTCACCGCCCTCTGGGTAAAGAACCTACCTCTGACATCCGTCCTATAACTACCACCCCTTAATTTAAAGCTATGCCCCCTCGTGCTAGCTTTCTCCATCCGAGGAAAAAGGCTATCACTGTCCACCCTATCTAAACCTCTAATCATCTTATATGTTTCAATAAGGTCCCCTCTTAGCTGCCTTCTTTCTAACGAGAACAACCTCAAATCCCTCAGTCTCTCCTCATAGGACCTCCCCTCCATACCAGGCAACATCCTGGTAAACCTCCTCTGCACCCTCTCCAATGCCTCCACATCCTTCCTATAATGTGGGGACCAGAACTGCACACAATACTCCAAGTGCGGCCGCACCAGAGTTTTGTACAGTTGCAACATGACGCTGCGGCTCCTAAATTCAATCCCCCTACCAATAAACGCCAAGACACCGTATGCCTTCCTAACAACCTTATCTACTTGATTCCCAACTTTCAGGGATCTATGTACACATACACCTAGATCCCTCTGTTTATCAACACAATTCAGAGTCCTACCGTTAGCCCTATACTCTACACATCTGTTATTCCTGCCAAAGTGAATTACCTCACACTTTTCCGCGTTAAACTCCATCCGCCACCTCTGCAACTTGTCCAAGTCTCTTGTATAGTTTCTCATGCTCCTTGCAAGATGATGAAAGCTTATTGATTAAATTCCAACTTTAAAAATAAATCACTGCCCTGAGAGTCTGTAGTCATTAGTTTAATCAGAATAAGAAGATAGCCTGCACATAAATGTTTTGGAAGATATTTCTGAAAAACTACACGTTTCCCAAAAGGCAATCTAGGGAGATGCAAAGTCTGCTACAGTTCTATGCAACGATGACAAGTTTAATCATAAGTTTAAGCATCACTCTGGGAAGGAATACAATGGTATAACTGGCCTCCACATCTCTGCATCCTCCTCACAGTTCACCCAGCTTTGTATCATCTGCAAATTTGGTGATATTACATTTAGTACGCTCGTCTAAATCATTAATATATATTGTGAATAGCTGGGCTCCTAGCACCGATCTCTGCAGTACCCCACTAGTTACTGCCTGCCATTTGGAAAATAACCCATTTATTCCTACTCTTTGTTTCTTGTCTGCCAACCAGTTTTCGGTCCATCTCAACTACCCACAATCCCATGCACTTTCGTTTTACACACTAACCTCTTATATGGGTCTTTTCATCAACTGGCTCCCCTTCATGAAGTCTACTAGTTACATCTTTGAAGAATTCTAGTAGGTTTGTCAAGCATGATTTCCCTTTTGTAAATCCATGTTGTGCTGTTTACAAAGTACTCAGATATCAAACCTTTGATAATGCACTCTAGAATTTTCCCCACGACCGATGTCAGGCTGACTGGTCGAGAACTCCATTTTCTCTCTACCTCCATTTTTAAATAGTGGGTTTACATTAGCTACCCTCCGATCTGTATGAACTGTTCCAGAGTCCATAGAATCATGGAAGATGACCACCAATGCATCCATTATTTCTAGGGCCACATCCTTAAGTACTCTGGGTTGTAGATTATCTGACTCTTGGGACTTATCGGCTTTCAGTCCCATCAATTTCCCCATCAACTTCTCTACTAATATTGATTTCCTTCAGTTCTTCCCTCTTGTTAAACCTTGTGTTCCCTAACATTTCCAATACATTACTTGTGCCCTCCTTTGTGAAGATAGAACTAACATATTCAGTTGTTTCCCAATCCACCGTTATCAGCTCGCGCCTCATACCGTTGCAGTCTCCTTTATTAAGATTCAGGACACTCATCGCAGAATCAACCACATCACTGTCCAAGGTGATGAAGAATTCTATTAAATCATGGTCACTTATCTTCAAGTGGTCTTGCACAACTTGATTGGTAATTATTTATTTCTCAATAGACAATGGCCAGTGTAGGATGGCCTGTTCTCTAGTTGGTTCCTCAACATATTGGTACAGACAATCATCCTGTATACACTACAGGAATTCCTCTTCTACAGTATTGTGACTAATTTGATTTGCCCTGTCCATATGCAGATTAAAATCACCCATAATTACAGATGTTCTGTTATCACATGCGGCTCTAGTTTCCTGTTAGTAGTCATTTCCAACATCACTACTACAGTCAGGGGGTCTGTATACTACCCCCACTAATGTTTTGTGCCCCTTAGGTGTTTCTCAGCTCTGTGCATACAGATTGCACATCACTGGAGCTAATATCTTTCCTCACTATTGTGTTAATTTCCTCTTTAACCGGCAATGCAATTCCACCATCTTTTCCTTTCAGTCTGTCCTTTCTAAATACCCCTAGATGTTCAATTCCCGTCCCAGGTCACCCTGCGACCATGTTTCTGCAATCCCAACAATATCAATCCATGAACACTTATTTGCACAATCAATTCATCCACTTTATTGAGAATGCTCTACATGTTAAAGCACAAAGCCTAAAGGCTTGTCTTTTTAACATTACTTGTTCCAATTCCCACTATTTTTCACTGTGGCCCTGTTTGATTCTGGCCCTTGATTTCTCTGCCTTTTAATGGCCTCCAAGGTTGATTAGACTCCCAGTATTCTCTATTCAACAGAGGAGGAACAGTCACTTCAGTAAAGCAACAGACAACCAATCACAGCAATATGCAAGATCTTAAGGATGGTAAAGGGCTAAAAGGAGGAAGAAATTTGAAAACAACTACCAAATAAAACATTTGTTTATCCCTTCTCCAGTCTAGCATACCAAAGCTGCTTTATATTCAAGCTAATTTAAAATAACTAACACTTTAATGAGGCATCATTGGTTGGGGAATTTTTCAGATAGACTCATTTCCTGGAACAGGCTGAACCACAATCTGTTCCATATCAGTCACTGCTGTTCAAGTTCAGCAGATGCTCCACCTATTGCAACACAATTTTTCAAATTCTTGAAATTTAGCCGAACATTTGCAGCTGATGGTGCAGAATCGTAGCAACATTCACTGATTGTATCAAGGCATGTAACAGCAAACTAACTAGATTTGGACAAGGCAATTTTAATTAATTTGAATTGCAGATGTATGGGTGAACTTGCACTGGAGTTTCCCCCTCAGGTGAACTGATCATTTTCTGATCCTAACGTATTTTCAATTTGTCCCTGTTTCAATTCAGGCATTTTTATACTTGATATGCAAGGGGGAAAAAGACAATATTAGGTGCAGCTGGTAGCTGCAAACCAGAAGCAATCTTCGAAAGGAAAGGAAAAAGACTAAAATCATCCCCTGACTGCTATTTTCTTGCTCTACAACACCAATTGTTTAACATTAATGTAAAATGATCACAAGTCATTATCAACTGCTACTTATATGAGTGTAGAGAGTAAAACTGGGTACCAGACCTGGAAACAGCATTTTTCATATAACACAGAACCACTATCAGTGGAAGTGGCACTCTAAGACAGGCCTGTTCCCTTGTTGGCAGGTTTGTTGATTGATAGCGCAGGCAGACTGAGCAATAATGGATCGTACTGCATGCTTCAAAACTGCAAAGGTGAAATTAAGTGCACATGTGCAAGATGAGTTGACATATACCTATAGGTAGGTACGTATTCAGCAAAGACTGAATGCACAACTTTTTTTTAAATACAAGAAGTATTCATCGATGGATTAAATTTGGGCCGGGCACTACCAAAAATTTATCTTCTCTTTGAACAGTACCAGGGGATCTTCGACATCCATCTCAAGATACATACAAGACGTTGGTTTAATGTCTCATCCATAAGACAGCATCTGCAATAATACAGCACTCCCAATGTCTGTGTCCAGAAATGGGAGGGGGTGTGCTGGGAGTCTATGAAAAAAGCTTTTAAGGGACATTTGAATTGAAATTGAAACCTATATTAGAATAAAATCCTGACCCCTCTGTTCAATTTCTTCTTGTGCATTTGCCCCTTTTGACTCACTTGGGGGATGCTTTGCAATTTCACACCTGGTGCTTATGGTACATCATGATTAACATGCCCAGGAGGCATGAAACCAAACAAATAAGCTAATCCCGTGTTATCATGCTTAATAAGTTCCACCCTGTGCAGGCATATTTATTGTCTGAAGAACACTGATGTTGCAGTACTGGTGCCATATTATTGACTTTTTTTGTCCAGTCCTCACTATACAAACACTCTGCTTTCTGTGTTAACAGGCGGATGGTATCAGACTCAAGAAATCTGATGATCTGGAGTTTGTGCCCAACGGTTGGGTATTGGGTTAGGGGATTCATTTTGCATATGGAAGACTTTGAGCTTGTGCACTGATTGAGCACAGTATTGAGAATTTCTGCATGCAACATTGCTAATTTCCATGTCGTACCTGATCAATGCTGCACTTTAAAGATCCGAGTCACTTTCCGTTTCAATTCTCAAACTATTAAAAAAAATGGGCTGCAGACTTCAAAGAGGAGCTTATTGCAGTTCAGGAGTGGGGATGGGTGGGGAGAAGAGAGGAAGAGAGAGAGAAGCTTATTCTAACAACCCCAAGGCAGTTGCCTACATTTTTGCCTTTTGGGGCCAAATTGACCGAATCTGGATGTTGACACATCCCTCCAAACAATTTCTGATCTTAGCTTCAATCCTGTTTGTGAACCTCCCTCCTTCAGAACTGCACAACAAATTGAAGGACGTCAGCAGCACAGGTTAAATTCACACTCCAGCTGAGGTAGACATGGGACCTCTCACTCTGCCACAGAGAATGGAAGGTAATGGCAAACCACCACTGAGAACTGTCAAGAGAAACTGCTCAAGATGAAATATCAGCAGACAATGAGCCAAGGACCTCAGTCCTTGTACTTCAGGCAGAGTACTTATGGAATGAGTCATTTAACTACAGTAGCATTACAAATTGCCGCAATACATACGGAATCCGAAACTGTTTCACACTCGGAGAATCAACAGCGCCATTTAGCGACTGTGATATTTTTTATAAAATCAAGAGGATTTTAAAGATGTGCAGGTTAGGTTGATTCTCCCAGTGTTAGGGGGATTAACGAAGATGGGTGGGGTTAGGGCAATAGGGCCTGGGTGGGATGTGTTAGGTACAGATTCAATAGGCCGAATGGCCCCCTTCTATACTGTAGGGATTCTATGATTATGAACAGGATTAAGCAGGTGCCAACAATTCAGCTTTTCATTTCAACCTTTTACTGAACAATTCAACACCCACAAATTAAGTGTTTCTGCCAATATTTTCCTCAGTTAATTTCGGTCAATTGAAACAGGGTGAAAAACAATGAATTAAACCTAGTGCACAGAATAAAGTATCAGTATGGTTAGAAATTAAGTGTTTGTGGTTTGAAGGTTTTTAATTCAGGTACAAATTTCACAGTATCTGTCTTATCATCCAAGATGAAGGTCCTCCCTTCAAGAACAAGAAGACAGCTGGTATAAGTATATTTAATCATTTTTCTTTCTCAAAGCTAAAATTTAATGTACAGGGCAGGGGCTCCCCAGATCTGTCTTTACTGAGGCCTATGAAAACTACACTTTCCTTACAGCTGTTACTTCACCTTATTACTGAAGTTCTGATTTCTACAAAAAGAAAATGACACTACACTTCACCGATTAATACACAAAATTTCAGTCACCCTTGTGTGTCTCTCCCTTTCTTAGTTACTTTTCCTCTTACTCTCTGCCATTGTCTCTGTTACTTTCCTACATTTTGTGTTTCTTAGTTTCTGTGTTTATGTTCCTTAATCCTCATTTTGCTTTCCTTCAACAATATTTCTTGCTTACTGTATTACCTCAGGGATCTCTCGCCATTGCATCATATTCCTCCACCTGCTGCTGCTTTGGCTAGTGAACGCTCCCAAATGGTTGATAAGGTCACATATGGGGTAATATTTTCCGAGTCCATGCAATTTGTGAGGAAAGCTTAGAATATACCATTAGCTTATTAAAAAAAAACAATTTGTCTAATCAGGTGAAATCTGTGTCCAGGTACATGGGTACGGTTGCTCAAATGAGGGATGTGAGCCCAAAGCATGTAGCTACTTGGCATGATTAAGAAAATAAATGAAGATGATTGAGACAGTAGAGTTGCCATCATATGTTACATTTGGAATACTGTATCCAATTCTGGTCACCACTCTGCTTGAAGGACATGGAGGCTTTGGAGAGAGTACAGAAAAGGTTTACCAGGATACGGTATTTGCTATGATGAGTGATTGAATAAACTGAGATTGTCCTCCCTGGAAAGATGGAGGCTGAGGAGGTGACCTGATAGAAGTTTATAAAATTATGAGAGGTGATAGATAGGGTGAACAGTTGGAAGCATTTCCCCAGGGCATTACCAAGTGAGATGGTTGAGGCAGATATGTTAGCAATATTTAAGACTTATCTGGATAGACACATAAACAGATGGGGAACAGAGGGATACAAACAATTGGTTGAGATAGGACAACATGATCGGTGTAGGCTTGGAGGGCCAAAGGATCTGTTCCTGGTCTGTACTGTTCTTTGTTCTTTGAAAGCTTCAGAAGAATTAGGAATCTCAGCACTAAAGAGTTATCATAGGGTAACTCATTCATGCAGAATTCATAGGTGTTATTTTTTAGTTAGCCCAGAGAAAGTTTCCTTTGGCTCAGGTTTGTCATACAGACTAAACATTTGCAGAGATTGCTTTCGTTTCTGAAGTTCAAAGTGACAATCAGACCAAACAAGCCAATATCACTAAACTGATGATAGAACCTTGCACATTTTCCACCCATGGCCTAGAACGTGACAAAGTGGTTAGATTTTAAACACAGTTTGGAAGCATATTTCATTTATTCTTCCACAATATATATTTTCATTAATTTACTTTACAGGAAAGAATTCAAATGACCCAATT
Source organism: Carcharhinus amblyrhynchos (assembly GCF_965287045.1). NCBI lineage: Eukaryota > Metazoa > Chordata > Chondrichthyes > Carcharhiniformes > Carcharhinidae > Carcharhinus > Carcharhinus amblyrhynchos. The sequence continues at coordinate 92,895,787 of NC_137325.1, forward strand.
CCCCCCACCTCTCCCACCAGAGGCTCTAACATATGATAGCAACCTTACTGTGCCTCAATCATCTTCTCAAATCCACACTCCAGCTGGAATTCACCAGAATAGATTTAGGATCCTGTTTGACTCTCCCTCTCTACTGACCATCAGGCAGGGTAAGAGGACTAGACAAGCAGAGTAAGAGAAGTAGGCACACAGTGCAGGAACCCCCTGTGGCCATTCCCCTGGAGAACAGATACACCCCTCTAGATACAGTTGGAAGGGAATGGCCTCTCAGGGGAAAGCAGTAACAGCTTAATTACTTGCACCCAGGTTGACTCTGCTGAACAAAAGTGTGGAAATGCAGTAATTATAGGGAATTCAATTGAGCATTCCTATGTCCACAACAAGATAGTATGTTGCTTCCCTGATGCTATGGTCAAGATTTCTCAGAGGAGCTACAAAACATTCTGGAAGGGGAGGGTGAACAGCCAGTGGTTCTGGTATACATGAGTACCAATGAAATTGGTAGAAGAAGCAGATGAAGCCCTAAAAGCCGAATAGAGGGAGTTGAAAAGTAGGGCCTCAATGTATGTGCCACAGTAGAAGTACCAGGATATAGCAGATGAATACATGGCTGGAAGAATGGTGCAAGTGGGAGGTTTCAGATTCTTGAGACATTGGGACTGGTTCTGGGGAAGGTGGGACCAGTACAAACGAGATGAGTTACACCTGGGCAGGGACTAATGTCTGAGGGTGAGTATTTGCTAGTGTGGTTGGGGAGGGTTTAAACTAGATTGGCAAGAGGATGGGAATCTAAGTAGGATGACAAGGAAAGAAAACAAGGACAATAATAAAAGTAAGAACAGTGAAATGCAAAAATGGTAGACAGGGTAATCAAGGACAAGAGACAAATAGGGCCCAAGTACAAAGAAAAGTTAGGATGATTAAAAATGGCAAAATGTTATGTTATTACATAAAACATTCAGATAAGTTCAACAAACTGCCAATGTAAATCAAGGTAAATGGATATGATTTCATAGACACTGTGGACACATGGTTAAAAGGAGATCAAAACTGTGAAACTACTATCAAGGGACATTTGACCTTTCAGAAAGTTAGGAAGGAAGGAAAAGATGTGAGGTAGCGTGAAATGAGGTCAGTTGTGAGAGATGATCCAGACTTGGATGATGTAGAGTCCATTTAGGTGGAGGTAAAAAAAAGCAAGTGAAAGAAGACATTGGTAGCAGTGTATAGACCCTTAAACAGTAGAAAGGATAGAAATCAGCAAAAAATAGAAGCATGTGAAAAGAATAGAGCAATAATTATGGGCATCTTTAATCTTCATGTTGACTGGGCTAATCAAGCTGGAATGGTTAGTTATGGCTATGAGTTCATAGAGCACATTCGGGATAGTTTCCTGGAACAACGTGTCATGGATCCAACCAGGGAATTGGCCATCTTGGAGCTGGTAATGAGGCAGTTTTAGTAAATGACTTCAGAATAAAAGATCTCTTAGGAAGTAGTAATCCTAATATTCAGTTTGAGAGTAAAGTTTATTAGTCACAAATAAGGCTTACATTAACATTGCAATGAAGTTACTGTGAAATTCCCCTATCGCCACACTCCGCCGTTTGTTTGGGTCAGTGCACCTAACCAGCACATCTTTCAGACTGTGGGAGGAAACCGGAGCACCCAGAGGAAACCCATGCAGACACGGCGAGAACGTGCAAACTCCACACAGACAATGACCCAAAATGGGAATTGAATTTGGGATCTTGGCACTGTGAGGCAGCAGTGCTAACCACTGTGCCATCATGAGAGTGAGAAATGTGGATCAGAAATAACCATGTTTAACTTAAATAGGGGGAAGTGCAATGAAGTGAGGATGGAGTTAACTAAAGTGGACTGAGCAGATAGATTAGCAGGAAAGAAAGTAAGTGAGTGGTGGCAATTAAGGAGATAATTCATGACTCTAAGTAAAAATATACATCAGTATGGAGAAAAGATTCCAAGAGAGGGATAAACCAGCCATGGCTAACCAAGAAAGTTGAGAGTATTAAGTGAAAGAAAAAGCATGTAAGGAGTCAAAAATCAATGATAACCCTGAAGAATGATAACCCCGAAGAATGAGATAAATTCAAAACGACTAAAAGGTTAATAAAGAGAGTAAATAAACTACGATGGTGAACTAGTGAGGAATATAAGAACTAACAAAAGAGCATTTTTAAATATATAAAAAGAATGAAAGAGGTCAAATGAATCTGGGGAGATAGTTATGGGGAACAAGGAAATGGCAGAGGCGTTTTTGCATCAGTCTTTACAGTGGAAGATACTTTGAACATCCCATAATGCTAAAGAATACAAGGGAAGAATTAAGTACCATCATCATCACTAGAGAAGTAGTATTAGACAAACTAATGGAGCGAAAGGCAGGTACGTCCCTTGGGCTTGATAGCATGCATTCTAAGATCCTAAAAGAAGCAGCGGGAGCGATAGTGGATTCACTTGTTGTAATTTTCCAAAAATCCATGGATTCTGGAGCATCAGAAAATTGGAAAACTTTCAATATGGCACCTCTGTTCAAAATCGGAGGGAGGTGAAAAGCAGGTAACTATAAGCCGATTAGCCTAACATCTATTGTTGGAAAAATGTTGGAATCAATTATTAAGGAAGTAATAACACATCTGGATATCATAATCTAATCAATCAGAGTCAGCATGGCTTTATGAAAAGGAAATTGTGTCTGATCAATTTATTAGAGTTTTTCGAAGAATTCTCAACCAGAGTGGATTGAGAGGAGAGCCAGTAGATGTGTTATATTTGGATTTCCAGAAGGTGTTTGAGAAGGTACCCCACAAAAGGTTAAATCATAAGATAACAGCCTATGTATATTTAAAGTTGAAATAGATACATTTTTGATCAGTAAGGGAATCAAGGATTACAGTGAAAGGGCAGGAAAGTGGACCAGGAATGTTGGATCTGCCATGATCCTATTGAATGGTGGAGTCAGCTTGAAAGGCCGAATGGCCTACTCCTGTCCCTGTTTCTTGTGACGATATGGTCAGAGATCAGCTTTAAGGAGTGTCTTGAAGGAGGGACAAGGATTGGCAGAGGCAGAAGGACTTGAGGAGGGGATCCTATGCCATAGAATTTTGGCAATTGTAGGCAAATCACCATTGGTGGAGCTTTTGTTCAGAGGCCAGAATTACAGGTGCACAGATACCTGAGGCTTGTAGGTTTGACGGAGATTAGAGCAGTCGAGGTAGGGAGGGGCAAGCTCATGGAGGAAATTGGAAATAAGAATGAGTTTTAAAATGGAGGCCTGTTTATCTGGTGTGGGTAGGTGAGGCGGAGTGTGGGCGAGAAGGGGTTTAGCGAGTTGGCACACCGACAGTAGAGAGATTTGGAAACCCTCCAGTTCGGTACTAAATTGGAGCATCTAAGAACAGATAACACATAAAAAGCGAATGTGTAAGCATACAGATTTTTGAACAACTAAAGTCATATCGAAACTATTCCTTAAAACATCGAATGACAACTCAGAACTCATACGCCACTTCCTCGCAATCAACTTAAGAAGCATTTCATACCAGCGACTTTGTTAAAACGCGGCTCAAGGAAGTCCCCAAATCTATGGTATTCGAAACAAATTAATACTCGGAGGGAACAGTGGCACAAATTCTCCCATACCTGATCCTTTCCCAAATTCTGCCATTGCGGGTGAGCGGAGTTCAAGTTGCAGCCAAACTGGACCAAGTAGCTCACCACGGACTGCCTTTAAATTCCAGAGATACCAAAAAGGAATCAACACTTCGTCATGTCAAAGTGGGAGGGATAGAGGATAAAAAAAATTCTAAAACACCCAATTAAAAATCACTCCACCACTAGTTACGTTCAAATATTGTTATAACTTACAAAAAAAGACCTGTTGAAATATAACTTCGAAAAATAACATGTTTGGGGTAGCTGTTTTGCTTTGTTACCACCAGGTTGTGAAATCACTTATTCCATTGAGAGTAAACATGTTCCATTTCTTTGTGGTTAGAGGTCGCGGGTTATGAATTCTTTGGGCTGCAAAAGTGCGCGGGTGTCAGGACCGAAAACAAGCTGATTTCTAAAACATGCTAACCCCGAGATGGATAAATGTATCAGAAAGGCTGGCTCTTCTAAATCACAACCTCCCCGGCAGCCGCTTCCCCGTGCGGCAGCCCTGTGTTTACCTGCTGTTTGGGGCGGACAAATCTCTTGTCCCCAGTATGGCAGGGAGTCGCGATCCTCCTCCCATCGCAATGTGAATGTCCAGCTCCGAGAACTCACAAGGAGGAGTGGGCTGTGTCTCAGCAACTAAACCTCCCTGTGTGTCTGCGAATCCATACACGGTGCATGCTGGGGTCTGCTGGCTTCTTCCAGGCTGTTAAACGCAATATTATTCCGACAGTTGTCTGTTCCTGCATCTGCTAGATCCTAGTTACCCTACATCACTATTGCCATGTCTGCTAACCAGCAACACGAAGGGGTGATTCATTGAACATAACTGGATGGACTACTGGCCTCGTTAGCACCATTTGTTCAATCTCAGGAACGTTTACTTTCTTTCCAGTCCGTCAGTGCCCAGCTGGAATTTCTGAGCAGCAATACTGAATGCTGTGTCTCAATCTGTCTTGCAGCAGCTCAGACTGCCTGTATTTGTCGGGGGAAACACGAAGGTATCCTCATCACTAAATGTCCCTCAGCTTAGGATGGGAAAAGACGTAAGTGTATAACTTCACATTGAACGGTAAAGGACAATAGATTACAGCAATCTGTTAAATTGAGGCTGGCGTGTGCAACAAGCTGCCACTTTGCGGTGGTTTAAACTGCCGAAATGTGAATGTTTTGTGGGAGGAAGTCGGCTCGAAACTGGCAACTTCTGCGTTTTACGTGAACGTGTTGAGTTGCTCGCACACAATCCTCTCGGCAGAAGCAGTCTGCCTGTTAACATAAGCTAAATTCTCAACTGGAACATTTCAATTACTTTTTAAAATTGAACACCACATCCACAGGTTCCCTGTGCTTCGCCAGTGAAATGGTGAGAGCACAACGGCGATTCAGAGGATTGAATATAAATAGGGTAATACTGCCGGGAATATTCAGCACTCGCATTGTTTTCTTACCTATTAAGTGGGAAGGAATTTGCTGAGAGACTGCTTTCCACACTTGGGAGGTTTACTGAGTAGCAATGTGGGAGTGTTCTTTTGTCTGCCTTGGATGGGAGGAGGAGCAACATAGGGACAGGAGTAGACCCCATAGTAAAATCGTGGCTCATCCGGCTGCGGTCCCAGCTCCAATTTGCCTTCCCTAACTCTTGATTCTCTTGCCTAACAAAAATCTACCTAGCTCTGCCTTGAATAAATTCAAAGACCCAGCCTCCACTACTTTCTGAGGAAGACAATTCCACACGCTAGTAACTTTCTCCTCATTTCTGTCTTAAACAGGAGACATCTTGTTTTTTAATCTGTGTCCCCCTAGTTTTAATGGCCCACAAGAGGAAACGTTCTTTGGTTTTCCACCTTAATAAGACCCCTCACTGTCTTTTATGTGTCAATAAGATTACCTTTCATTCTGCCAGTCTCCAATGGGTATAGGTCTAATCTGTTCAAGCATTCTTCATAAAACAATTCCTCATCCTAGGAATGAGTTCCGTGAACTCATGGAATCTCTACAGTACAGAAGACCATTTGATACATCGAGGCTACACTGACCACAATCCTTCCCTGGGCCTATTCCCATAACCCCACATATTTATTCTGCTAATCCCCTGACACTAGAGGCAATTTAGTGTAGCCAATCAACCTAATGCACATTTTTGGACTGTGGAAGGAAACCAGAGCACCCGGAGGAAACCCACACTGACAAAAGGAGAATGTGCAAACACCACACAGACAGTGACCCAAGGCCAGAATTGAACCCGGGTCCCTGGCATCATGAGGCAGTAGTACAGACCACTGTGCCACCATGCCACTCCTGAACCTTATCTGAACTGCTTCTAAAGCAATTATATCTTTTTTTAAAAAATTAAAAACTCTGAGCAAATCCTTTCCCATTTAATAGGTAAGAAAACAATGTGAGTGCTGCATATTCCTTGCAGTATTACCCTTGTTATATTCAATCTCTCAATTATTGTACTCTCAACTTAACTTCACCGGTGAGTCTTAGGAAGCACAGGAAACTTGTGGATGTGGTGCTAAACTTAAAAGTGAGTTGAAATGTTGTTCCAATTGACAGGTTAGCTTATGTTAACAGGAAAACTGCTTCTCCCAAATGGTTCTGCATGAGCAGCTCAACATGCTCATGTAAAATGCAGAAGTTGGCAGTTTCAAGTTGACTTCTTTACACACTCACCAAACTGCATACATTACTCTAGATGTGGTCTCCCCAAGGCCCTGTACAGCTTCTCCACATTTATACTCCATTCCTCTTACAATAAAGGTCAACATTCCATTTGGGATGCTCTGTCGGACAGTTGGTGCAGACCTCATGGGTCAAATGGCCTTCTTCTGCACTGTAGGGATTCTGTGATTCTATTCTATAATCACTTGTTATAACTGCATACTAACACTTAAAGTAAAGTAAAGTTTATTTATTAGTCACAAGTAGGCTTACATTGACACTGCAATGAAGTTACTGTGAAAATCCCCTAGTCGTCATGCTTGGGCGCCTGTTCGGATACACCGAGGGAGAGAATTTAGCATAGCCAATTTTAAGATTAGTGTACTAGGACACCCAGATCCCCCTGTACTATCAAGTTCTGCAATCTCCCTCCACTGAAATAGTTAAACACTTTTCTGTTCTTGTCAAAGTGAAAAAGTTCAGTTACCCACATTATTCTCCATTTGCCAAATGTTTGCATACGTACTTAATCTGTTTATATCTGTTTGCAGATTCTACCTCCTCTTGACAACATACCTATCCTGGTGTCATTGGCAAACTTAGCTGCCATGCATCCCTTCATCCAAGTCATTGATAGAGACTTTAAATAATTGAGGACTCAGCACTGATCTCTGCGGCACTCCACAAGTTACAGCTTGCCAACCTGAAAAAGACCCGATTATCCCTGCTCTCTGCTTTCTGTTAGCCAACCAATCCTTTATCCATGCCATGTGTAACCCCCTACACCATGTATAGTAAACTTCAATGAGCTTTCTGATCAAATGTCTTTTGGAAATCCAAATACACCACATCCACCAATTCCCCTTTATCCACTTTGAATGTTATTTTGTCAAGAACCTCGAATTGTAAACATGATTTCCCTTTCACACAGCTTTGCCTGATGGAATTGTGATTATCTTAGTATTCTGCTATGACCTCCTTAATAACGAATTCTAGCACTTTCCCTTTGAAATATGTTAGGCCAACTGGCCCACAGTTTCCTGCTTGCTGCCTACTTCCTTTCTTGAGTAAAGGTGTTACATTAGCTATTTTCCAATCTGCTGGAACCTTTCTTGAGTCTAAAGAATTTGAAAGATTACAATCAATGTGCTGTCTGTGCCACCACTTCTTTTTAGACATTAGGTGGAGGTCTTCTGGTTCTGGGGACTTGTCGGCCTTTAGGTTTAATAATTTTCCTTGCTGATAGTTGTTGTTTCAAGTTCTTCACTCCTTATCATCTATTGATTTTCATGAATTTTTGGGAAGTTTTCTAAGTTTTCGACCATGAAGGCAGACACAAAATTCATCTTCAACATATTCACTATTTCTTTGTTTCCATTATTAATTATCCAGACTCACTCTCTAGAGGACCAACACTAGCTTAAGTTACTCTTTTCCTTCTCAAATACTTGTAAAAACCTTGCCAGAAAAATGGAGGAGACAGAAAGCAGAAACCACAGGTCAGTTAGTCTAACATCTGTCATAGGGAAATTGTTAGAAGCCATTATTAAAGAATGTATAGCAGGGCACTTGGAAAAATTCAAGGCAATTAGACAGAGTCAACATGGCTTTTGAAAGGGAAATCTTGTTTAACCAGTTTATTGGAGTTCTTTCCATGCAGTGGATAAAGGGGAACTGATGGATGTGCTGTACTTAGATTTCCAGAATGTATTTGATAAGGTGCCAGATCAAATGTTATTATAGAAAATAAAAGCTCATTGTTCAGGGGGTGGCATATTGGCATGGATTGAAGATTGGCTAGCTAACCGGAAACAGAGAGTTGCCATAAGTGGATCTTTTTCTGCTGGAAGTGTGTGACTTTCGACATTAAGAAATTTACCTTTCCCCTCACTGAGCCTCTTGCCAATATTCTGCTGTTCATCCAAGTGAGATTAATGTTTTGTTTCATAACACTGAGCTTATCATCTATAACTTTGATAATTTTGCAGTCACCTCCTGCAATGCCTTCAAGAGCACAAGGCCCAGAGCCATGAAGCCAGGGTAAGGGGCTCAGCTCTGCCTTGGTTACCTCCAACTGCTCCTTTTTTATCTAAGATTTTTCTGACACTTTTTGGCATTTTGTCATCAATACTTTCCCAAAAATGTTCCAAGGACATTGCATGGTTTATACACTCCAGAATAAAGCTTCTACATGCATCAGGATAAAAAAAATTAAAAATAAGCAATACCAGAGCTAACGGAAACATGACTATTCCAGCACTCACACCACATGAACCTCCATTTCTTTCAATTTAATGCTATCCTTACCTTCCTTATTTAGCCACATGATGCATTCTTCTTGAAAGAGCTTTTTTTTCTCACTGGGATAAATCTTTGCTGAGAGTTATTAAATATCTCCTCAAAAATTTGCTGTGCCAACAATACTGTGCTATCTTTTAATTTCCCAGTTCATCTTTACCAAATCTGCCTTCATGTACTCATAGTTATCTTTATTTATGTTTAAGTTGGTACTCATGGATTCACAACACTCCTTTTCAATCTGAACATGAAATTGTTTCATGTTATAATTGCTGACACCTAGAAGCTCTTTTATTATGAAGTTATTAACTATTCCTGTCTCATTGCATATTATCAGGTCAAGGATAGCCTGCTCCTTGGTTGGCTGTAGAACATACTGCTAAGAAATTGACCCATAAACACTCTATGAACTCATTTTCCAGGCTACCTTTACCAATCTGATTCTCTCAATCTACATGTAGATTAAAGTTGCCCATTATTATTGCATACCTTTCTTACACACCCAATTTATTCCTTTCTATATGTTCCAGTGTAATCCCTGTAGGGGCATATAAACCAATCCCACAAATGATCTCTTCCCTATTTCTCATCTCTGCCCAAACTAATTCTGCATCTTTATCTTTCAAGCTAAGCTCTTTCAGTACTGGACTAATGGTATCCTTAGGTAGCAGAGCTACCGCACATCCTTTTCCTAGCTTCCTGCTGTTACAATATGTCAAATATTCTTCACCATTCAGGTCCCAGCCTTGGTCACCTTTCAGCTAAGTCTCTGTAATACCTTAGGGGTGGCACGGTGGCACAGTGGTTAGCGCTGCTACCTCACAGCACCTGGGACCCTGATTTGATTCCTGGCTTGGGTGACTGTCTGTGTGGAGTTTGCACATTCTCCATCTGTCTGCGTGGGTTTCCTGCGGTTGTTCTGGTTTCCTCCTGCAGTCCAAAGATGTTTGGGTTAGGAGGATTGGCCATGCTAAATTTCCCCTTAGTGTCAGGGGGACCCACTAGGGTAAATGCATGGGGTTATGAGGATAGGGCCTGGATGCAATTGTGGTCGATGCAGACTCAATGGGCCAAATGGCCTTCTTCTGCACTTTTGGGTTTTGTAGGATTCTATCAGGTCATACATATTTATCTCTCTATGTGGTAACAATTCATCCCTTTTGCTACATGCATTCAGATATAGGGCCTTAAATTCATTTTTAAATCACTTTCAGCTTCATCTGCTGATATACTCTTATAAAAGTATGTTCTGTCCCTTCCTGTCGCACTCTGGAGCTCATTATCCAAAATGCTGTCCTGCTCCATTACTTTGTTGTTTCTCTTGACTTAACTACATCTTCTCTCACACGATCACTTCTCCCCCACTATTTAGTTTAAATCTCTCTTAACTGCCCAGAACTCTGGGCCCAGCACATTTCAGACCTAGATTGTCCCAGTGCTACAGGTGCATCTTGCCCCAGTACTTGTGCAAGTGCCCCATGAATCAAAACCCATTTCTCACACTCCAAACGTTGAGTCACACATTAATTTCTCTAGGTTTATTTACCCTATTTCCATTTGCTCATCATCAGGTTATAATCTAGAGAGTCTGCTTTTACTTTAGCACCAACTATTCATATTCCCTATGTAGAACATTTTCTGAGACAAATCTATGTAATTGGTACTTACATGGACCACAGTTGCTGGATCCATCCTCTCCCACTACAAGCCCCTCTCCAGCCCAGAGCAGACGTCCTTAACCCTGGCACCGGGCAGACAGTATAGCCACTTGGACTCACGCTGTCAACTGCAGAGAACAGTAACTATCCACATGACCATACTGTCTTCCGTCACTACCACATTCCTCTTTGCTCACCCCACTTGAATGTTTTTATGCATGCATTTGTACTGAGGTTTTACAAGTGAAGAGATAGGTCACTAAGGGGTTAATAGTTTAGTGAAGGTTAAAAAAAAACACTTAGTAGAAACATTTGTGCTGTTGTTTACTGACAGAGATCCAGAGACACACAGAGATAGAAAGCCACAGAAAGCTGGCCATTTAATATATGTATACCAGAGAGTGCAAATAGAAAGTCTAGTCTCACTAATAATAAATTCTGTAAGTCTGCTGAAGAAATACAGTTAGGGAACTCATGTTTGCTCTGAAGTTGAAGTAACAGTGAGATTAGATTATGATTTTTGGAAGCAATACCAGATGAAAGGTCATAGAGTTTTATAGCACAGAAAGAGGTCCTCTGGCCGAACATGTCTGAGCCAGCTATCAAGCACCAATCTATGCTAATCTAATTTTTCAGCACTTGGTCTGTACTTGAAACATAGGTTATGGTATTTCAAGTGTTCATCTAAATGCTTCTTCAATGTTGTGAGGGTTCCGATCTCTACCATGCTTTCAGGCACCCTTTGGGTGAAAAAGGTTTTCCTCAAATTCTCTCTCAGTCGCCAAACCCTTACCTTAAATCAATTCCTGTGGCTATTGACCCCTCTACTAAGGGAAAAATGTTCTTCCTATCAATCCTATCTATGCCCCTCATAATTTGATACTTCTTACTCAGGTCCCTCTCAACCTTTTCTACTCCAAAGAAACCAACCTGAGCATCTAGTGAATGTTCAGATGTTCACTGGAAGAAAACTGTTTAAAACTGAGTTAACCCAAGTAGGAAACCTTTGTGTTGAGACATTGGTAAATCTTCACTGGGTTTTTTGTCTGTAAGGGTTGCTGGGATAAAATAAATAATGTGAGTTTGAATTTCTTTCCAGCACCTGTATTGAAATTTTTGCAATCTTTTTGTCTAGTGCAATATAGTTGATTTATTTTTTGTTTAGTAAGCATTTTATTCTCTATGTTAAAGTATACTGGCGTACTCTTGTGAATATGTTCAGTAACTGACCAACATGGTTTGGAAAAAAAATAAAGTTAGGATCTACCTAACCAGGTTTCATTCTGGGATCTGACTTGTCTAGTATTAACATCAACTGGAATCATAACAGAGTGACTAGTGCATCATCATCATCATTGGCATAGAGGAGTTCTCAAGTGAAGGTGTGCCATACTTTTATCTTTGCTTTTAGTCTGGATAACAATAGAACTTACCTCTGACCTAGTGTGCAGTTAAACTCTTTCCATATCTGCAGGGACGGCAAAGATTGGGAGTATAGAAAAGAAGATACAAAACAGAGTGGAGTCTAGGACACAGCCCTGTTTCACCCCAATCTTCACTCCAAAGTGGGGCCATCAAACTGCTCATTTTAGTGCATGTTGTCAGGGAAGATTGGATGAGATTGAGGAGCTTTGCTGGAATCCCAATTTCCCCCTAAATTTTGTGTGGTCCTGCCCTGCTGATAGTTTCAAGTGCTTTAGTGAGATCTATGAACGTAAAGTAAAGTGTATCTTGTCCCCTACACTTCAATTTTTGCTGCTGCATGGGAAAGATTATGTCCACTGTAGGTCTGTCAGTATGAAAAGCACTTCTGTATACGCTTGGTCTGCAAGTAGATGGAGTCTTTTAATCATGACCCCTATAAAGGTCATGTTGCAGTCTCCTCTGTTGTCTTTCTTTTTGTATAATGTGATGATTTTTTGCATCATGTGGATCAGATCGAACCTGTCAACAGAGAAGGGAAAGATCATGAAAGTGTGGCAGTAGATGTGACGTTCGGTACTTAAGTAGTTTGACTACAATGCTATCCAGGCCAAATGCCTTTCTGCTTGCTAAGCAGACTCAAATTCAAGTGATAAAAGTTCTTATTCAAATTCTGGAATGATAGGAAGCTGCAGGAAAAATGCTTGTCTCACAGGAGTGCAGGTGACAGTTCCGTTCAATTTATTTGCTTCTGTTGATGATTTCAGAAGGGCAACATTGGTCATGGTGCCAAGTGCCTTCTTGATCCCCATGTTCATATGTCATAGATTTCTGTTGTCATTTACAATGTGGATTTCTTGTTGTAGGTTGATTGATTGCTTAAGCATCTCTCCTTTGCATAGTTGTCTTGGCTACTTTCAAGTAGAATCACAGAATACCAACATCGTAGAAAGAGATCCTTTGTTCCATCAAGTCTGCACTGACTCTCTGACAGAGCATCTTAACAGGCACTATCACTGTAACCCTACATCTTTACCCCACTAATCCCCTTAACCTATACATCTTGGGACACTAAGGGACAATTTAATATAATCAATCCACCTAACCTGTACATTTTTGAACTGTGGGAGGAAACCAGTGCACCTGGAGGAAACCCACACAAACATGGGGGAATGGGCAAACTCCACACAGTCAGAATCGAACCCAGGTCCCTGGCGTTGTCAGGCAGCAGTGCTAACCACTGTGCCACCTTGCCACCCTTGCAATGTCATGCAATGTTCTAACTATTGGATTTATGTTGTGAATTGATCAGCTTTGCTTTCTGCTTCAATGTTAGATGTCACCTCCACTGAGGCTCAAACCAGTCTTGCTTGCGGGTTTTGCTATTATCAAGTGTTACTGCTATTCTTCCATAAATGATTAAATTTAGCAACTTCTAAGCTTCATCAATATCAACATTGACATTTCCTGATAAGCCTTTGGTGGACTCAGAATAAATAAACACAGAAAATTGTTGCAAGCACTCAACACATTAGGTAAAAGCTGCAGAGAAAGAAACAGAATTATAGTCCTTTGTTAACTCAGAAGCCGAAAAAGGGTTGGACGGGAGAAACGTGGACTAACAGGTTTTGCCACATTTTCTGTCGCTGTTTTCTGGACACAAGAAGCCAAACAGAGAGGCGAGCTGGTTGTTGGGGTGATAAGTCTTTGGCACTAGGCCAACAGGGAGCGGAGAAGAGGGAAGCAGCAATCGAAGGCCGGGGTTGGGGGTATGGGGGTAAGGAAGTTTGGAAGTTGGTGATGATTTGTCATCATTCAGCTTCATTAACAACAGATCAATGAAATGGTTTCAGAATATGGAAACTACGTGGCCATCTTGGATGTTGCTTCGAGTTGCCTAGTGCTTCACGTCGTTAGTGTACGCTTAAACTGGACCAGCTGACGGGCAACATGACAGCTCAGTGACTATCACTGTTTGCTGTACAGATACATGGACTTGGGCCAGTGTTTGTGGGAGTTTGCACATTCTCCCCGTGCTTGCGTGGGTTTTCTCCAGGTGCTCCGGTTTCCTCCTGCACCCCAAAAACGTGCTCAAAGAACAAAGAACAACACAGCCCGGGACTGCTCTTAGGCTGATTGGTGTTAACAAATTGTCCCTAAATTAGTCTTCCCTCAATCTGGTTATGGTTCCTTTATTGTGGAGTCCAATAGATGTAGACAAAGGTCATAGGTAGAAGAGGGCACTCACAATGTTAAAATGGCGGCGCGGGCTCGTTGGCCGAAGGTCCTGTTTCCCATGCTGTGTTGTTCTTTGTTCTTTGTATCCAGCATGAAACACCTTCTGTGAAAGGCTGAACGCTGTCTTGTTTTTATGTTACAGGATAACCAAAAGCGTTATTGTAAACTAACCTTATTAATAACAAAACATGTACACACATTGCAAGGCCTGCGCAGCCTGGTTTCAACTTCTATTTACACATGCTATTACACCTTCAACCTCTAGGTCAGGTGACCCTATGAAGTCTTATAACACCAGGTTAAAGTCCAACAGATTTATTTGACAGCACAAGCTTTCGGAGTCTCAGGCTCCTTCTTCAGGTGAGTGAGAAGTTCTGTTCAGAAACAAGGCATATACAGACATAAACTCAATTTACAAGATAATGGTTGGAATGCGAGTCTTTACAGGTAATCAAGTCATAAAGGTACAGACAATGTGAGTGGAGAGAGGGTTAAGCACAGGTTAAAGAGATGTGTATTGTCTCCAGCCAGGACAGTTAGTGAGATTCTGTGAGCCCAGGCAAATCATGGGGGTTACAGATAGTGTGACATGAACCCAAGATCGCATGTGTGCGGAACTTTTCTATTAGTTTCTGCTCAGTGATTCTGCATTGTCGTGTGTCATGAAGGCCACCTTGGCAAATGCTTACCCGAAGATCAGAGGCTGAATGCTACTGACTGCTGAAGGGTTTCCCGACTGGAAGGGAGCACTCCCAACTGGTGATTGTTGAACGGTGGTCATTCATCCATTGTTGTAGCATCTGCATGGTCTCTCCAATGTGCCATGTCTTGGGACATCCTTTCCTCCAGTGTATCAGATAGACAACATTGGCTGAGTTGCAAGAATATGTACCACATACCTGGTGAATGGTGTTCTCATGTAAGATGCTGACATCTGTGTCAATCATCTGGCACATCTTGCAGAGGTTGCTGTGGCAGGGTTGTGTGGTGTTGTGGTCACTGTTCTCCTGAAGGCTGGGTAGTTTGCTGAGGTCAATGGTCTGTTTGAGGTTGTGTGGTTATTTGCGGTTGTCTGGTTCCCTGGAACCTTCAACATGTCATAGATGAAGACGAATGTCTTATCAAGGCCATCCCACACCCCCACTTCTTGCCTTCAAACAACCACACAATCTCAAACAGACCATTGTCCACAGCAAACTACCCAGCCTTCAAGAGAACAGTGACCATGACACCACACAACCCTGCCACAGCAACCTCTGCAAGATGTATTGGATCATTGACACAAATGCCATCATCTCACGTGAGAACCATCAGGTACACGGTACACGCTCCTGTGACTTGGCCAATGTTGTCTACCTGATACGCTGCAGGAAAGGATGTCCCAAGGCATGGCACACTGGGGAGACCATGCAGACGCTATGACAATGGATGAACGAACACTGCTCGACAATCAGCAGGCAGGAGTGTTCCCTCCCAGTCAGAGAACACTTCAGCAGTCATGGGCATTCAGCATCCGATTTTCAGATAAGCGTTCTCCAAGGCGGCCTTCACGACATATGACAACGCAGAATTGCTGAGCAGAAACTGATAGCCAAGTTCCGCACACATGAGGATGGCCTCAACTACAATCTTGATTTCATGTCACACTATCTGTAACCCCCACGACTTGCCCGAGGTCGCAAAATCTCATTAACTATCCTGGCTGGAGACAATACACATCTCTTCAATCTGTGCTTAACCCTCTCTCCAATCACATTGTCTGTACCTTTATGACTTGATTACCTGTAAAGACTCGCATCCCAACCATTATCTTGTCAATTGAATTTGTGTATGTATATGCCCTCTTTGTGAACATTACTCCTCACTCACCTGAAGAAAGAGCCTGAGATTACGACTCTGAAAGCTTGTGCTGCCAAATAAACTTGTTGGACTTTAACCTGGTGTTGTGAGATTTCTTACTGTACTTATCCCAGTCCAATGCCAACATCTCCACATCATGACCTATGAAGTACAGAGTGCACCACACTGTATCTAATACTGGGATCCACTCTCACCATCACCCTAATATCGTGACTTTTTTCCTTTCTCAGAAAAACACACTTCAGATTAGTTTCTATTAGAACAAAATAGGTTGTGAGTGTACTTACTCGGGCACACAAAGTCTCCTTTGAGCTCTATTTTGATCAGTCTGTTTTGTCTTTTACTCATCTCTGTAACTCTGATTTTTTCCACAATTCTTCCACTAAATGTTTTGAATGGTAACAGAGAAGATTTGAAAGGACAAAGGGCCTTCTTCAGCCTGTGTCATTTTCACCACGTAGATAGTTTGCAGGACTCCCAGGCTTTGTCTGGTTATCTATTGCTTCATCAGTGGATTCTGGTGCGTGATCTTCAGCTACACTTTTTAGTTCAGAGAAGGGTTGTGTTTCATTTGTTTTCCATAGGAATTTATGGTTTCTCCTGTACTGTTGCCTGTTTGCGTGTAAGACTTTGTTTTTCCTGTGATTCCTGCGACAACAGCAGGATTCCAGATCCCATCCTGCAGAATCCTCACTGACTCTCCCGTCAGATTTGAACAAGTCCACTCCAGTTTTCTGCCAGAGCCTTTCTGGAATATTGTATGATTGAATTGGTTCTTTTTGTTGTAATCTAAGCTGCTTTTGGCACTTGGTACCCACATTCATCATTTCCTCAATTTGTGCTCCTATCCCAGACCATTACATTATAACTCAAGCTCTTCTCCTGTATGTTTCTACGCCGAGGTGATTTTCATTAATGCATTGCAACATTTCTTTCCTCAGTATTGCAGGAATTCTTAAATTTTTTTCTCCCTTGAAAAGTATTCGCTCTGCTACCTGAAGTTCCTCATGAAAGTTCCAGTACTCTAGAAGGAGGGGATCTACTCTGACATGTGGACCAGGCATTTTGCACCATTCACTTTAGTTTCATCATGTCCTTGATCTCATCCAGCTTGGATACACTTACAGGTAAGTTCTTTGTCAGCATGTGAACCCGCATTTCCCACCTGATTTTTCTACACTTATTCAACAAGGATTAACCCACTTTTTTGGTTCTTTGATTTTCATAATGATGTGATGTTTCTCTATTCTGTCCAGCTCTGCTTTCAATTGAACTGTCAGCATTACTGGTACTTACCTGGGCACATGTATCTTGGGTGTCCCAGTTTTGTCAATCTTGACAGTGTATTTTCTCTTTAGGCAACCATTCCCCTTGAACACATCTTTGTATTCACTCCGGATGTCATCAAAGGTTACAATCATTAATCTCTTGATTAACTTCAGATTTGAACGGGCATCAAAAACTGCAGCAGGTGACGGTGCAGAGGGACCTCGGGGTCCTTGTGCATGAGTCGCAAAAACCCAGCTTGCAGGTGCAGCAGGTGGTCAGGAAGGCGAATGGGATGCTGGCCTTCATCGCGAGGGGGATTGAATATAAAAGTAGGGAGGTCTTGCTGCAGCTGTATAGGGCATTGGTGAGGCCGCAGCTGGAGTACTGTGTGCAGTTTTGGTCGCCGCACTTACGCAAGGATATTTTGGCCTTGGAGGGAGTGCAGAGGAGGTTTACTAGGCTGATACCGGAGTTGAGGGGGTTGAGCTATGAGGAGAGGCTGAATAAACTGGGCTTGTACTCGTTAGATTTTAGAAGAATGAGGGGAGATCTCATTGAGACGTATAAGATGATGAATGGGATGGATAGGATAGAGGTGGAGAGACTCTTCCTGCTCAGAAAGGACAGTAGGACTCGGGGGCACAGCCTCAAGTTAAAGGGGGGGCGGTTTAGAACGGAGTTGAGGAGGAACTTCTTCACTCAAAGGGTAGTGAATCTCTGGAATTCTCTGCCCGTTGAAGTGGTGGAGGCTGCCTCGCTAAATATTTTTAAGACGCGGGTTGATGGGTTTTTGATAAGAGAGGGGATTAAGGGTTATGGGGAGAGGGCGGGAATGTGGAACTGAGCCACGACAGATCAGCCATGATCTTATTGAATGGCGGGGCAGGCTCGAAGGGCTAGATGGCCTACTCCTGCTCCTAATTCTTATGTTCTTATGTTAAATGGAAGCGCTTGAGACTGTTTTTTGTAGATCATTTTAAGTGTTCACTGGCCTGCTACAGCAATTTATTTATCCATGTTAGTAAACAGTTTTACTTTTGTTTTAGTTAGCTGATTTCCCTAATATCATGACAGGCGCTGTTGTGTTGGTGGGAAGCAGGTGGCTTTGAGAAAAGAGAGGGTGTGTTTTAGCAAGGCTGCCAAGGCTATCATTTCATTGAAAATGACAGAAACTCTAAACTGCCCACTTCCAGAATGGTGCTGGCAACTTCAAAACAGCAGCATGTGGGTTTTCCAACCTATCCCCTTTCCTGCATTGCTGAAAATTGCCTGGAGAAGGAAGTGGGCCTTCAGGACACAATTTTTTTCTCTTGCCTGACTTTGAGCGAAATGCAGCCCAACCTCTTTAGTTACTTAAAAATAATGTTTAAAGTTTATTTATTAGTCACAAATAGGTTTTCGTTCACACTGAAATGAAGCTACTGTGAAAATCCCCTAGTTGCCACACTCTGGCGCCTGTTTGGGTACACTGAGGGAGAATTTAGCATATCCAGCACATCTTTGGACTGTGGGAGGAAACTGGAGCACCCACAGGAAATCCACACAGACAGAGGGAGAACATGCAGACTCTGCACAGTGATCCAAGCCAGGAATCAAACCTGGGTCCCTGGGCGCTGTGCCTGTACTTACAGCCATTGTTGATATTTATCAATGTTTATGTTATAATTCTGTTCCATTTCCTGGCAGGTATATTTTTATTCATTCCAACTGTTTAAAATATTTTTATATTGCTTTCTGCAGCTAAACAGAATTTTATTTTTTTCTGATCCTACAGCACCATCAAGTGTTAAGAGTCAGACTTGCCAACATAGAACTTCAGTAAAAACTGAACAGCCCACAAAGCTGAAGAACTACTCTGAGTATAAGTCCACGGCATATGAAAAGAAGAGATTATACAAGCCTTCCAATTTTGGCTGCATATTCACACACATTTCCTTCCTTTGAATTGAATGGGGGAGAAAAATATGAATGCATTCTTAAGCCAAGATTTCACATGGTGAAACAAAGCTATTATGGTTGAGAAGGAATGTACCGAGGCAAAAGGCATTTGACACACTTACGGCATTTAACTCATAGTGAGCAGGGAAAATTATTGCATTCAACTGAGGGAAACAAAACCAGCTATAAGAATAGCCAAGAAACATTTGGAAAATAATATGTTGTTTACATTATAGTAATAGCAAACTCTCAAATTGCAAATGTTCACCAGACTGATCCTGGGGTGACAGGATTGTCATTTAAGAGGTTCAGTCGAATGGGCCTGTATTCACTGGAGTTCAGAAGAATGAGAGGGGATATAATTGAAATGTATAAAACTCTCACAGGGCTGGATAAAGATGTTATTTTTCTGGCTGAGCAAGGTGTTACAATCGCAAGATATGGGGTACGCTATTTAGGCCTGAGATGAGAAGAACTTTCTTCAAAGTGGTGAATCAGTGGAACTTTTTACACAGAAGGCTGTGGAGGCCAAGTCACTCAGTATACTTAAGAAGGAAATTAATAGATTTCTCAACTCTAAAGGTGTTAAGAAGTGTGGTTTTGTGATAAAGGATCAGCCATGGTCATTCAGGTTTGGGCTGACAAATGGCAAGTTACTTTCATAGTTCAGAGTTCAGAGATGGTCTATAGATTAGTACCTGGAGTGGATGGGTTGTCCTATAAGGAAATATTGGACAGGCTAGACTTGTATCTGGTGGAAGAGTAACAGGCATATTGATTGAAATGTATAAGATCCTGAGGCGTCTTAACAGGATGGATGTGGAGAGGATATTTCCTCTTGTGGGAGAATCTAAACTTAGGGTCACTGTTTAACAATATGTCAACAGAGATGAGAAGATTTATCAGATGGTTGTGAGTCTTTGGAACTCTCTGAAAAGGTTGTGGAAGCAGAGTCTGAGTATTTTTAAGGCAGAGGTGGATGGATTCAGAGGGGGTAACCCGGAGGGGGGAGCGGGGATGGTGGTGGCTAGGCTGAATGCAGATTTGAGGTTACTATCAGATCCATAATGATCTTATTAAATGGTGGAGCAGACTCAAGAGGCCACTCCTACTCCATGTTTGTATGTTCATATGGGAAGGTAAGGGAACCATTAGAAATTTACAATATGACTTTAGAAGAAAGAAGTTGTGCCTAATAAATTTGGTAGGGCTTTTTGAGGAAGTTGAGAAGGTGCAGGATAATGGAAATGCGTTGGATATTGATTGCCAGGACTTACAGAAAGTTACCTCACACCAGTGCCGAAATTTTGCCCCCATTCACACCAGCGGGATCTTACTGTCCTGCCAATTGTGCACTCTGCCACGGGTTTCCCAATGGCAAGAGGTGCGTTCAATGGGAAACCCCACTAACCACAGTGGGACTATAAGATCCTGCCACCAGCAAGTGGCATGCTACCTCCCACCGCCGCCAAACACACTGCAGGCAGTGAGAAAACTCCTACTTACTGTTACTTGACAAATTTCTTGTGGTATCACTGATTTAAAGTATTGGATTTGAAATTGGCTATAACCAAGAAGCAATAATCAGCAGTTTTGATTCAGATTATTACTACTGGTGTTCCTCCAGGAATTTGTCTGACGTCTACTACTATTAACTGTGCCTTTATTGGACAAGTGGATAGTGGCATTGGGAATATAAAAAGTAAATTTTCAGCATACACCAAAAGATTTGTAAGAATTACAATGGCAAAAGAGTGTAGTCAAATGCATAAAAAGATTTAGATGTGGAAGTAGAGTGGATCACACAATGGCAAATGGCATTTAATTTTATATGTTGGTTGGTCCAAACAGACTACACGGTTTCATGTACTATAAATTAAAAGACACCATTTTGCCAAGCCACTGGTCAGATTCCGTCTGCAGTATTGTATCCACCTTTGGTCCTCTGGAGACAGTACGGACAAGAGCTATAAGAATAAATCCTAGTGTAAGAACCTCAAAGACCTTGATCTATTTACTTCAAGCAACTTTGAGATGCAAAAACGAAATACTGCAGATGCTGGGATCCTGAAATAAAGCAGAAAATGCTGGAAATAGTCAGCGGTTCTTGTAGAATCTGTGAAGAGAAATAAACTTAATGTACTGATGAAAAGTCACAGACCTGAAGCAATTACTCTGTTTCTCGCTCCACAGATGCTAGTGATTTGCTGTGTATTTCCGACATTTTTATTATGGACTTAGTGGTGGCCTAATTGAGGTCTATAGGATAAAGAAAGAAGTGGATAGTTTGTCTATTGATGGATTATTCTAGTTTAACACACTTGGGAGGACACAAAATCACGTGATTAAACTATTTAAGAATAGGAATGGACTGAATGTTGGCTGGTCCTTTTTTTCTGAGAAAGTAGTGAACTTCTGTTGACTGGTGTTCCAGGTGTTTACCCTCTGTATGCCTTCAGGAGAGTTTGAATCAGTTTTTGACTGGGGTTAAGTTGACATCATATAGATTGTAAGCATTATTATGGTAACACCTATCCAATTGATCCCTTGGACCTGTTTTGATTCTCTTGGGGTGGTTTTGACAAAGGGTCATCTGGACTCGAAACATTAGCTCTTTTCTCTCCTTACTGATGCTGCCAGACTTGCTGCGGTTTTCCAGCATTTTCTCTTTTGGCTTCAGATTCCAGCATCTGCAGTAATTTGCTTTTATCCATAGGCTTGTTTCCTGCCATCAGTTTTATACATTTGCATTTTTATACTTGAAATTACATGGGGAAATCCAAATGTTGGAGGTACGTAATTTGTGATACAAGTTTAGTAAAGGCTCAGGAAGTCCATTGTCATCTTCCCTGTAAAGTTTCTAGTTTACAGTTTAAAAGTTATGCTTTTCAGTTAATCTGAAGTATTTACACATTCTATACATCACTTGATTCTGAAAAATAAATATTTAGACCATATGGAGTATCAGTTCTCCAAAAAATACTGCTTGCGTCATCACTCAGCATCTGGCTCTGCCCAGCTTCTCAGAACTTAGTTCATTGCAGTCCTTCCAACTCCCCATGCTGTCACAGAGACACTTGCTGTGATTTTACAGGGTGGGGATTATGTGGGCTGATGCATAATCTGGAAAGTCAGGGCCACTTCCATGTAATCTGTTTCTGGGAGTTCCAACAGTATTTCATGTCCATCAGACAACCTGCTGTCTTTAAATTCAAAGCATCAGCATTTCTCTGTCCTTAAGATGTTTTCTAATTCTTTAAATAGACCAATTTCACAGTTATTCCCATGACAAAATATTTACTAAATGCAGTAAATGTAAGAATCCCATTGGTTTGGAATCAAATCTATTTATCAAAATGAATTCAAAAGGAAACACATACTTGAATCAATATATTCTGTTAAAATTAACGATCGACATTGTTAAGGGACCAGAGTTCAGTGAATCGATACAAACATTAAATTTTGAAAATTAAATTCCATTTAACAGGAAGCATTCCAACCAGCGTTCAAAAGCTAATTACTTTTGCATTAGCTAAATAAATCGACAAGGTTCAATAAAAGTCATCATTGATACTATGGTGATGGTGTGCTACCGTTCACTAAGAGAGTCTGAGTAGCTGTAACATGCACTTTTACATGCAGTTTGGAACTATGGATAGTGATGGTGGAGGCTTCAATGCTTTTTCCTGCACATTGACCTAGAATTTCTCCCAGCCTTACACATGTTAGAATAATTCACAGAATGATAATCAACCTATTTGGCAGTGCTGTGAACACACTTCTATGAACATCAAGTCCTGGGGTGGGACTTGAATCTGGATTTCCTGGCACAGAGGCACGGACGCTATCCTCTGTGTCATAAGATTTCCTCATTGATGCTAATCAACTTGCTGTTTTTCTGATAGGCATAATTAGATGGATATTGATTTTAAGCTATATTAATTTGCGACATGTTGAGTCTAGAAAAGTGCAAATAGATGTTGTGAAGTTGGGTAGAATAATTATAGATAGGTGATTGTAAAATGCCAGGGAGAAAGAGGTGCACAGTCTCTTTAAAAGATGGTGCTTTCCTGTGCTTAGAGAGTTAAAAAAGTGCAAGCACACAGTGAGCCCCAAACGGAAACATTTGTATTGAAAGGCTAAGCAGCAGTTTTACCAAGGTAGCTGGCTTTTGAATTTTTTGAATTTAGCCAATCAATTTGAAACAGGCACTTAGATACCAAAAACCTATTAAATTTAAATCTGATGGTTTTGACAACTTAGGACCAATCCTCTTGTGGAAAAATTGATATGTCATCACAGGTATAAAAGAAAGGGGAGGCAGTGAGACAAAAAGAGAAAGCAACTGCCACCTGCTACAGATAACAGCTCACAACTCTCTTGAGAGAGAATCGCTGGCTCTCATAATTTCATCTATGTCTTAGAGAAAGCACCATTTAGATAGCAAAGGTACCAAAGAAGAAAGTAGTTCCAGATAGAAGAATCAACAGAGAAGGCCCAAAATATTCCGGAAAACAAAACCCGCTTGAAATTTAGTGAGTGACGAAATTCTAATTTTGTTAATGAGTGGGAATTGTATTTATTGAAGAGCATACCATTAGAACCTGGTTTTATTCAGGAATAGTTAATAGTTGGGAGAGATTTATTCAGTTTGTTAACCGTTTAGTTAAATTGTTCATTGTTAGATAAATAAATCGTTACGTGTTGATTTTAGAAGGAGTGTCAGGGATTTATTTTGTATTTAACCATGAGAAGTTGCTAAAGCACAGGTCACACTACTTCACACACACTTTTTACAGATTATAAGGCAAGGTACTCTTTGGGTGTTTCAATGTTAGTTCTCAGGGCGGGGGGTGGGGGGATCAACCTCTGCTTTATAACATAGGGCACCAAGGCAAATCTGGTGTGATTTGGCATGAGCAATGGTGCAAGCCACTTACACAATAATTTCCTGTAATTTTTGCTGCTAATCAGTTTCTTCGGTATAGACGCACCATGACAATAGTTCAAGAATCCAGGAAAATCTCAACAATTTTATAAAAGGATTTACTTGAATGAACTGAGAGGTTAACTCTATCTGGAAAGGTTAAATAGGATGGGCTCTTTTGTCTAGAAAAGCACACAAAAGAGGATATCCTAATAGAGGATGGAGGAGGTAGATGTTCTGAGGGAAGATGTATTAGCAATTTTGAAAAACTTGAAGGTCGATAAGTCCCCTAGACCAGATGGGATACATTCTAGCTTACTTTGGGAAGCAAGGGATGAGATTGCAGAGCCTTTAGATTTGATTTTTGGGTCTTCACTGTTCACAGGGATTGTGCCAGCAGACTTGAGAGTGGCGAATGTTGTTCCTGTCTTCAAGAAAGGAAATAGGAATGACCCTGATAATTATAGACCAGGTGGTTGGTAAGTGAATGGAAAGGGTCCTGAGGGATAGGATTTATGACCATTTGGAAAGATGCAGCTTAATCTGGGATAGTCAGCATGGATTCGTGAGGGGTAAGTCCTGCCTCACAAACTTGATTGAATTCTTTGAGGAGGTAACTAAGTGTGTAGATGAAGGTAGAGCATTGATGTCATATACATGGATTTTAGTAAGACATTTGATAAGGTTCTCCATGGTAGGCTCATGAAGAAAGTAAGCAGGTGTGAGACAGAAGGAAATTTGGCCGCTTGGATAACTAACAGGCTATCTCATAGAAGACAGAGGGTTGTGGTGGAGGGAAATTTTTCAGTCTGGAGGTCAGTCACCATCAGTGTACCACAGGGATCAGTGCTCGGTCCTCAGATATTTGTTATCTTTATCAATGATTTGGATTGGGGGCTGAAGGGTGGCTTAGTAAATTTGCTGATGACACCAAGATTGGTGGAGTAGTGGATGAGATGGAGGGCTCTCGTAGGCTGCAAAGAGCCATTGATATGATTCAGAGCTGGGCAGAAAGGTGGCAGATGGTGTTTAACCCTGAAAAGTACGAGGTGATTCACTTTGGTAGGACAAACTTGAATGCAGATTACAGGGTCAACGACAGGGTTCTGAGGAATGTGGAGGAACAGAGAGATCTTGGGGTTCATATCCACAGATCTCTGAAGGTTGCCACTCAAGTGGATAGAGCCGTGAAGAAGGCTTGTAGTGTGTTAGTGTTTATTAACAGGGGATTTAAGTTTAAGAGTCGTGGGGGTTATGCTGCAACAGGCCCTTGGTGAGACCACATTTGGAATATTGTGTGCAGTTCTGGCCACCTCACTATAAGAAGGATGTGGAAGCATTGGAGAGAGTGCAGAGGAGATTTACTAGGATGCTGCCTGGTTTGGAGGGTAGGTCTTATGAGGAAAGGTTGAGGGAGCTGGGGCTTTTCTCTTTAGAGCAGAGGAGGATGAGAGGTGACTTAATAGAGGTTTATAAGATGATGAAGGGGATAGATAGAGTGGACGTGCAGAGACTATTTCCTCAGGTGGATGTAGCTGTTACTAGGGAGCATAACTATAAGGTTCATGGTGGGAGATATAGGAGGGATGGCCAAGATAGATTCTTTACTCAGAGAGCGGTTGGGGTGTGGAATGCACAGCCTGCTGTAATAGTGGAGTCGGACACTTTAGGAACTTTCAAGGGGTTATTGGATAGGCACATGGAACACACCAGAATGGTAGGGAGTGGGATAGCTTGATCTTGGGTTCGGACATGGCTCAGCACAACATTGAGGTCTGAAGGGCCTGTACTATGATGTGCTGTTCTATACTGTTGCAGCGTGATACAGATAGGATGCAAGACTGGGCAGAGAAGTGGCAGATGGACTTCAACACGGATAAATGTGTAGTGGTCCATTTTGGCAGGACCATTGGGATGAAGGAGTACAATATCAAGGGTAGGAGTCTTAGCAGTGTTGAGGATCAGAAGGACCTTGGGGTCTGGGTCCACAGGACTCTTAAATCGGCCTAGCAGATGGAGGATGTGGTCAATAAGGCGTATGGTGTACTGGCCTTCATTAATCGAGGGATTGAGTTTAGGAGTCAGGAGGTAATGCTGCAACTTTATAAGACCCTTGTCTGACCCCACTTGGAGTACTGTGCGCAGTTCTGGTCACCTCACTACAGGTAGGACGTGGAAGCTATTGAGAGGGTGCAGAGGAGATTTACAAGGATGTTGCCTGGATTGGGAGGCATGCCTTATGAAGATAGGTTGAGGGAGCTGGGACTCCTCCCTGGAGCGATGAAAGTTGAGAGGCGACCTGATAGAGGTTTATAAAATGTTGAGAGGAATTGATAGGGTGGATTCTCGGAGGCTATTTCCCAGGGCTGAAATGGTCGCTACGAGAGGACACAGGGTTAAGGTGCTGGGAAGCAAGTACAGAGGAGATGTTAGGGGTAAGTTTTTCACTCAGAGGGTGGTGAGTGAGTGGAATCGGCTGCCGTCGGTGGTGGTAGAGGTGAACTCGCTGGGGTCTTTTAAAAGACTTCTGGATGAGTATATGGGATTTAATGGGATTGGGAGTTACAGATAGTTCTATAGCCTGGTAGGTATGAATATGATAGGCGCAACTTGTGGGCTGATGGGCCTGTTTGTGCTGTGGTGTTCTATGTTTTATACTGTTCTATATGTTCTACAGAGGTCTTTGGGCAGCCTCTGAATCATGGTAACATCCCACCCCGCTTCGTCTTCACGATTGCCCACTGGCCCAGCAACTTCAACCCCTTTTACCTTGATGCGCTGACAGCATATAAGCTGATTCTCCCCATAGGTTGTAGCTTCTGGTGAAATTTAAATAAAAATTAATTTACACGGTGTGGGCATCACTGACTGAGCTAACATTTGTCTATTCCTATTTGTTGATTATGCTTATCTAAGGTCAAAGGCTAGGAATCCTGCAGTGGTTAACTTATCTCCTGACTCCCCACAGACTGTCCACAACGACAAGGCACAAGTCAGACCTATGATGGAATACTCCGCAATTGCATGGATGTGTGCAGCTCCAATAACACTTAAGAAGCATAACACCATCCAGGAAAAAGCAGTCCACTTGATTGTTACCCCTTCCACAAACATTCTTCCCTCCGACATTGGCAACTGTGTATATCATCAACATTGCAGGAATCATCAAGGGTCCTTAGGCAGCACCTCCAAAACCCACGACCACTACCATCTAAAAGGATAAGAACAGCAGATATCTGGGAACATCATCACCTGGAGAGTGAGCACATCAAGGGGGTAGTTTTCTGGGCTCGTTGCATGTGGATGCTGGAAAATAATGTGTGGGCTTAGCATGTTCGGGGAGTGCCAAAGCAGGAGGGCCTGAGTGGGGGTGATGACTGGGGGGAGGAGGGGGGGTGGTATGAGCAGGGATGGAGTATGAAGGTTGGGTCATGGAAGGGGTGGAGCATGAAGGAGGATTCATGTGGAGGGCGCCAATGCAAATGATCTGTGTTGGGGAACGGAGGTGGGGAAATATGATGCTCATGAGGTGAGGGAGGTCCCTATGTCTGTAGGAGAAGGAGTTCTCCCAGTGCACTGTGAGATTGAGGGGACCCTTTCAAAGCAGCACCTGATTGCTTTGCAGTTGGGCTCACTGGACTGTTTAGGCCCCATCCCTCTCAAAACTGGCATGCAACTCATCATCCTCCCAAAAATAACTAAGTGTGGGACGATTGAGGTCTGGTTCATGCTGGACAGATTTCTTGCCGTATGACACTTACTCATTTTTTTGGCCCAGATACCTGTTTTTCACCCTCAGAGCACTGGCTCCAGAGATGCAATTGCTATCTACTCCCAGCAGCAAGCTGCTACAGGGGCAGTGGTAGGGGTGCCAGGTTGTCATTTTAATTGCATGAGTTATTTGTAAAGAATGAGGTCACAACTGGCAAGGAGCTGTGCTGGCCTTAATTCTGGGGAATGAAGTTAGATAGGTGGTTGAGGTGAGGTTGGGGAAGTATTTTAGTCATAGTGATCACAACATGGTACAATTTAAGCTTGCTGTGGACAAGGAAATAGACAATTTGCAAAAAATGCAAATTTTGGATTGGGGTAGAGTGGATTTTTATAAAATAAGACAGGATCTGGCCAAGGTAGACTGGGAACAGCGACTAATGGGAAATCTACAGAAGAGCAGTTAGGGGCCATTCGAAAAGGAAATGGGCAGGGTGCAAGCCCAACATGTTCCCTCTGGAGTGATAGGCAGAATAACAAGTCCAGAGAACCATGGATGATCAGAGATATTCAGGCTACAATGGAAAAGAAAAGCCCTTAAAAAGTACAAGGGGAACAAATCAGCAGAAACACTAGTATATATAGAAAGTGCAAAGTAGAGCCCAAGGAAGCAAGTTGGAAAGCAAAGAGGGGATATGAGAAAGCTTTGGTTGGGAGAAGTAAGGAAATTCCAAGATATTCTATAAATCTATCAATAGGGAGAGGCTAGTAGGGAAAGAGTAGGCCCATTAGAGATTAAGGGGGCAATTTGTGGGTGGAGCCAAGGGACATTGTTAGAGTGTTGAATGAATACTTCACATCCATTGACACCCAAGAGAATGATGATGGTATGGAATTCAGGGAAACTAAGGTTCTTAAGCAAATTGACATTGGGAAGGACAAGGTAGTGGAATTGGCAGCCTTAAAAGTGGATAAATCTTCAGGTCCAGATGAATTGTACTCTAAGGTGCTATGGGAGGCAAGGGAGGGGATTGCAAAGGCTCTGCCTCAAATTTTCAATTCCTCTCTGGCCATGGTGGATGTGCCAGATGATTGGAGAACAACTAATGTGTTTCGGCTATTTAAGAAGGGTTGTAGAGATAAACCAGGGGACTACAGACCAGTGAATCTCATGTCAGTGGTGGGGGAAAATATTAGAGAAACTTCTGAAGGAGAGCATCTACCTCCATTTGGAGAGACAAGATTTGATTAGGAATAGTCAGCAAGGCTTCATCAGAAGGAGATTATACATAGCAAATTTGATTGGATTTTTTGAGGAGGTGACCAAGTGTTTGAATGAGGGTAACGCAGTCAATGTAGCTTATATGGATTTCAGCAAAACCTCTGAAAAAGTTCACATGGGAGATTTATAAAAGAGATGAATGCACATGGGATACAGGGTGATTTGATAAAGTGGATTCAAAATTGTTTCAGTTGTAGGAGATAGAGGGTGATGATAAAAGGCTATCTTAGTGATTGGAAGCCAGTGACTGATAGTGTAGCACAGGGATCTGTGTTGGGTCCCCTATTATTCATCATTCGTATAAATGACATAGATAACTGTGTGGAGGGTAAGAGTAGTAAATTTGTGGATGCACAAAGATTGGATGAGTGGTTAACAGTGAAGTGGAGTGTCTTGGGCTACAGAAAGATGCGGGCAGAATGGTCAAATGGGCTGATAAGTGGGAGATGAAATTTAACCCTTAAAAGTGTGAGGTGATACACTTTAGAAGGAGTAATTTGACAAGGAATATTCAATGAATGATAAGACACTAGGAAGTTCTGTGGAACATATGAACCGTGGTGTGTTTGTCCACAGATCTCTAAAGGTAGATAGGCATGTTAGCAGGATGGTGAAAAAGACACATGGGATACTTGCCTTAATCAATTGAGGCATAGATTACAAAAGCAGGGAAGTCATGTTAGAGTTATATTGAACTTTGGTGAAATCACACCTAGGATACTATGTGCAGTTCTGGTCGCTATGTTATAGGAAGAATGTAATTGCACTGGAGAGAGTGCAGAGGAGACTCACCAGGATATTGCCTGGGATGGAAACTTAAGTTATGAAGAGAGGTTGGATAGGCTTGGGTTGTTTCTACTGGAGCAGAGAAGACTGAGAGATGACCTGATTGAGGTGTACAAGATTGAGAGACATGGACAAAATAGATAAGGAGCAGCTGTTCCCTTAGTTGAAGGATCGTCACAAGGGGATATAGATTCAAGTTGAGGGACAGGCGATTTGGGGGCGGGGTGTGAGGAAAAACATTTTCACCCAGAGGATGTGACGGTCTGGAATGTGCTGCCTGAGAGGGTGGTAGAGGCGGGTTACCTCACACCCTTTAAAAAGTAACTGAATGAGAACTTAGCATGTCATAACATTCAGTGCTTTGGGCCAAAATGATGGGAGTAGAGGGATGGGATTTTTCAAAAAAATTGTAAGTGCCAAATTTGTGTAAAAACTGGAGTAAATACCCCTTTTTTTCAGCAGGAGTTTCAAAATGAACCTCCCACTGCAGCGTGCATAAGTGTGGATCCTGTTAAAAAATCAATGGGGCGGGCCTTTTCCCACTGGAGATGCTGGCAGCATAGTGCTGAGCAGGTCATTGTCATAGTGAACATTGGTGCATGTGCAGTAGCCTCACAATGCTGACCTCCAGATTACTGGCTGGCTCAATTGCTGGCCGTGCAACCACCCCCCCCCCCCCCCCCCCCATCTCTGATTGCTGGACTCCCTGTCTGGGTAAAAAGTCTGACAACACCAGGTTTAAGTCCAACCGATTTATTTGATGGTAAACTCACTAGCTTTCGAGGTTTCCCTCTTCTTCAGGTGAATGGAGAGTTCTGGCCTCAGACAGAGCATATAAAGCACAGACAGTTTACAGATTACTGATTAGAATGCGAATCTTTACACCTAACCTGCTGTTCAAGTCCTAAAGTGGCCGACAATGTAAGTGGAAGGAGCACTGATCACAGGTTAAAGAGATGTGTATTGTCGCCAGACGGGTGTGCCTCAGGGATCTGTTTTGGGGCCACTGCTGTTTGTAATTTTTATAAATGATCTGGATGAGGGTATAGTTGGGTGGATTAGTAAATTTGCTGATGACACCAAAGTCGGAGGTGTGGTAGATAGTGAGGAGGGGGTGTCATAGTTTACAGAGAGACTTGGACAAGTTGCAGAGCTGGGCCGAGAGGTGGCAGATGGAGTTTAATGTGGAAAAGTGTGAGGTAATTCACTTTGGCAGGAATAACAGATGTGTAGAGTATAGGGCTAACGGTAGGACTCTGAATTGTGTTGATAAACAGAGGGATCTAGGTGTATGTGTACTTAGATCCCTGAAAGTTGGGAATCAAGTAGGTAAGGTTGTTAGGAAGGCGTATGGTGTCTTGGCGTTTATTGGTAGGGGGATTGAATTTAGGAGCCGCAGCGTCATGTTGCAACTGTACAAAACTCTGGTGCGGCCGCACTTGGAGTATTGTGTGCAGTTCTGGTCCCCACATTATAGGAAGGATGTGGAGGCATTGGAGAGGGTGCAGAGGAGGTTTACCAGGATGTTGCCTGGTATGGAGGGGAGGTCCTATGAGGAGAGATTGAGGGATTTGAGGTTGTTTTCGTTAGAAAGAAGGCGGCTACGAGGGGACCTTATTGAAACATATAAGATGATTAGAGGTTTCGATAGGGTGGACAGTGATAGCCTTTTTCCTCGGATGGAGAAAGCTAGCACGAGGGGGCATAGCTTTAAATTAAGGGGTGGTAGTTATAGGACGGATGTCAGAGGTAGGTTCTTTACCCAGAGGGCGGTGAGGGATTGGAATGCCCTGCCTGCTGCAGTTGTAAATGCACCTAGTTTGGGGGCGTTTAAGAGATCCGTGGATAGGTTTATGGATGGAAAGGGATTGGTTTAGGTTAGAGGGTCATTGCTTTTTAATTGGTCGGCGCAACATTGTGGGCCGAAGGGCCTGTTCTGCGCTGTAATGTTCTATGTTCTAGTACAGTAAGTGAGGTTTTGCAAACCCAGGCAAGTCCTGGGGGGTTACAGATAGTGCGACATGAACCCAAGATCCCTGTTGAAACCGTCCTCATGTGTGCGGAACTTGGTTATCAGTCTCTGCTCAGCGACTCTGCGCTGTCGTGTGTTGTGAAGGCCGCCTTGGAGAATGCTTACCCGAAGGTCAGAGGCTGAATGCCCGTCACCACTGAAGTGTTCGCCAACAGGAAGGGAACAGCCTTGCCTGGTGATTGTCGAGCGATGTTCATTCATCCGTTGTCGTAGCGTCTGCATGGTCTCCCCAGTGTACCATGCTTCGGGACATCCCCCATGACTTGCCTGGGTTTGCAAAACCTCACTTACTGTACTGTCTGGAGACAATACACATCTCTTTAACCTGTGATCAGTGCTCCTTCCACTCACATTGTCGGCGACTTTAGGACTTGAACAGCAGGTTAGGTGTAAAGATTTGCATTCTAATCAGTAATCTGTTAACTGTCTGTGCTTTATATGCTCTGTCTGAGGCCAGAACTCTCCATTCACCTGAAGAAGAGGGAAACCTTGAAAGCTAGTGAGTTTACTATCAAATAAATCGGTTGGACTTAAACCTGGTGTTGTCAGACTTTTTACTGTGTTTACCCCAGCCGGCATATCCACATTGTGACTCCCTGACTGGGTCAGCCTCAACCCACCGCCCCCACTCCAATGGCAGCTCCAGTATCCCTGGCAGGCTGAACCATTCTGATGTTCAGCCCTGATTGCTGGCCTCCCTCTGTCACCAAGCCTAAGTGCAGAGTGGCAGCGGAACCCCCAGCCCCACTGATAGGCCCTGCTTCTGGGTTTTTGATAAGAGAGGGGATTAAGGGTTATGGGGAGAGGGCGGGAATGTGGAGCTGAGCCACGACAGATCAGTCATGATCTTATTGAATGGCGGGGCAGGCTTGAAGGGCTAGATGGCCTACTCCTGCTCCTATTTCTTATGTTCCCAGTAGGCCTCACCCCCCTGCCTGGTGGACAGTGCCAAGGTGCCCTATGGGCATTATCACTTTGGCCCTTGGGCACTACCAAGGTGGCACTGCCCAAGGGGCATCTCCTTCAGTCGACTTCCTGGGGGGCCTCCATGGCCCCCTCTTCATTTTAGCAGGTTTGGGCCGCCAGCTCCCCGCTAGTCAGGAGTTCTTGCAAATCCCGCTGGAGTGAAACACTTCTGGTGGAGGTGGGGAGAGGTTAGCGGGCCCACAGACTTCAGTTCCAGGCCTGCTAATGATATTAAAATTGCTATGAACATAATTTATACAGTTCCACACCCATTTCTAAGTGCTTGTAATGTGTCAGTGCAGACTCTTCTACACTACGTGATTCTATGAACTATTTTCCGCAATCTTAGTCCTCAGAAGCACAAGTGTATGTTTAAAAATGTGCACCGTTGATAAACGGGAGAATGAAAGCATTGAGAAATAGCTTGCTTGTAAACTACTTGGAATTTGCAAATGCTTTGTTTTTATGGAGGCTAATACCTGACAAGAAAGAATGTACTTACTGTGACATCTTTACTTGTGTCCATAATTGGCTGTCATATCAAACACATGTTAGTATTTTGCAGGATGTGTAATAGATTGCAAAAATGCCCTTTATTTGAAAATGAGGGAGAGCAGATAGGACTGTGGTGTCAAGAATAGACTTTTTTTCTCTTGAAAACAAGACTTCAGTGATGACATTAAAACAGAAAGTGTTCGAAAAACTCAGCAAGTCCAGCAGCTTATGTGGAAAGAGAACCAGAGCTAACATTTTGAGTTCAATATTACTCTTTTCTGCAACTTTGAAGTTCCAAATTAGACTTAAAATGTTAACTGTTCCCTCTCTCCATAGATGCTGCCAGGCCTCAGTATTTTCAGCACTTTGTTTCTATTTCAGATGCAGAGTATTTTGATTTGATTTCAATGATCACATAGGGTAATGCTCCTCGCCGTAAATACTGCCTAAGTGCCTTCTGTTTCATTGTCTGTTGCTTTTCCATGTATGCACATAAGGAGGCTTACAAGACAAATACCAATTCAATATGAAAGATCTTATCAATGGACAACACACGAGGGGCTCCTGGGTGAAAAAAAGAGCAAATTTTGGCAAGCAGTTGTCCTACCCTACCTGCAATCATTCACATCTTGATTTTGTGCATGACTGATTCCAACATCAACCAGATCTTCCATCTGCTCTCACAGCTAAATGTTAGGGAAAAGTTAACCAAAAAATTGGAGGGCGGTTCCTTAAGGCAGTAAAAGAGTGGCTGCAACATCAGGGACAACCTTTTTTACTCACTGAATAGACATATGATCAGGACTTTTTCAAAGTGATTGATATAGTGATTTGAGGTCACGCATGTCCCCATCAGGTCTCTAGATGTATTAGGAAGGAACGCAAAACTATGTCAGAGTTAATATTAAATTAACTTGCTATCCATAAAATATCTCATCAGCAATAGATGCACATCTGAGTCATCAAAAAAAAACACACATTTACAGCAAGGCTCTTTTAATGTTGTATTCCCCCTCTCAATTTTAACCAAACTACAGTACATACTTAAAATAAGGCATAACACAATTTGTAATTTCCAAAATTTATAAACTATCCTAAATTCCTGAACAGAAAACACCATGTGTAAGAGTGTTTTTATTAAATTAGAATACAATGGATCACACCCCATCAGTCCAAAGGCAAATACAGGTACTTCTGAGCTTTCACAATGTAAATATCCTGGACTCCCTAAGCATGCAAACAAAAACCCTGCTCTACCTCAATGACTAGTTTGTAGCAGTGACTGTCTCCCTGTCAATGACGCAATTCCTTAATAGCAGAAACAATGTTTACTGGCACTACACAAAGTTTTACCATAAAAGGCTAGAAATGGACAAGATAATGAACATTTATAAAATATAAGAATAAAAAATATATACAGTGATAAAAGGTTAAGAACAGAACTCATTGAGCAATACAAATGAAAGATTAAAATTATTTGCTGTGTACATTTCAATATTTTTCCAGTTACTCAGGGCACCTTGGGTGAAGACAGAACTCTGGTAGTTCCCATCATGCACTCTGGTCATACATATTTTCCCTCACACATACGCTCAAGAATGTAGGTCTAAACGCACATCTCTGTGATCATTTATTTATATCTTGCCAGTCAAATAGCTCTAGAGAATAAACTTTTTTTTTAAGAAACAAAACAAAAATTGAAAAAAGAAATATGCAACCAGATTAAATGGTAATAAAAAACAGGTTTTAAACCACAGCATGCCAAATCATTCTTTGCACAAACTCTGGTAATGAAGATTCATCTGTTTTCATTGTAAAATACAGTAACTTCATAAGCGTCTTCAGCAACAAAAACATATAATCTATGCTTGTATGACCTACATAAAACATATTTACACTGGGTATTTGGCATATGAGTAATCATCTAGACTATCAGCTTTTGTTCTGACGTGTAAATGCATTCCAATTAGTATTCACATACTTGGGAAATTCTTTTCAAAACTGGTGCTAATCCATAGTATCATATGTTTAGGTTTCTTTTGAATCTTATTCTCTTTTTCTTTTTGTGTGAGTGTTTTCCATTTTGGTTCATTTGTGCTGATCTTTCCTGAATCACCAAAATAACAGTGGAAAACCTTCCAGCAATCATCTTAGATGAACCATTCCTTTTTACTCTCATCAATGGTTTCTGTGAAGTTGGGATCATTGTTCATTATAGCTGCATCAGCATTCTCAGCAGACTCAGCCCCCTTGGCCTCATTGGTGTGATAGGTTCCTTTGTGGCGGAACATGTAACGGATCAAGAAGACTAATGTGCAAAGGATGGTGAAGATTACGACTGCAATAACACCTAACAGAAAGAAAAAGATAATTAGTCAAGAGTTTAAACAGTGAACGATTGGCCTTTTGGAATTATTTTTCCTGGGAAATGTACTCTTTCCTGAAGACACAATTCCTTGAAAAGGTTGTCCACTGGTAGTCTTCCAATATCTTCTCCAAAAGGACATTATTTGTATGTGATCCCAGGCAGCAAATGACAGTAAGTTGTTTACAGAGCCATTATGAGGTGAGCAGATTGTTTTAAAATCAGTGTTGTCTAAAACATTAGGCACTAGCCACACATGGATATCCATTTGTCGCTAAATGCATTTCGATTAAATAAAAAAAGAGTGATCTTAACATTTAATGCAAAGCATACAAACATAGAAACTAGAAGCACGAGCAGACTATTCGACCCTCTGAGCCTGCCATTCATTTTGATCATGCCTGCTCATCAAATTCAATATCCTGAGATCCCCCATATTCTTTGATCTCACTTAGCCCCAAGAGCTATATCTAATTTCTTCTTGAAATTAGGCAATAAGCTATAACC
The DNA here is from genome assembly GCF_965287045.1 of Carcharhinus amblyrhynchos. Lineage (NCBI taxonomy): Eukaryota > Metazoa > Chordata > Chondrichthyes > Carcharhiniformes > Carcharhinidae > Carcharhinus > Carcharhinus amblyrhynchos. The sequence goes on from NC_137325.1 coordinate 92,931,886, forward strand.
TATGCGCGTCTTTAAAATGCTAAGACTTAAAAGCAGATTGTGTGATGTTTATTCATTGTTAAGCATCCTTTACTTACTTAATTACTGCTTATCTTCTAAAGTGGAGTATAACTTGGGGAAAACACAGGATTTCAACATGGGCCCTGTATGAAGAAGGAGCTGGCATTACGGTCAGCTCAACCAATCATAATTAACAGCTCCAGGTGGGCAGAATTGCAAGCAATTTCAACAGGGTATGTCATGGTGAAAGGCAAAGCAGAGGCAGGTCTAGTGTGCCTTATTGAGTCAATACTGTCAGCAGTAACTCTGACGAAGTCAAAGTACCATAAATAGCTGCTGGACAAAAAATCCAGAAGCCTTACTAAGTTTTTACTGTGTCTGATACATTCATGACAAAATTTCAAACTTTGGTAAAAGTGTAAATCTCCAGAGATTTGCACTGAAAGATAGCAGATGTTTGCCAAGTAAACATACACATGAAGCACATTTACATTTCAGGTCAATAGTTATTTATGGCCTATTTGACTGCTTGTAAGTTATCAAGGAGAAGTCATTAAATGCAATAATTCTTCAATGAAACCCATTTTTAGAAAAAAGTATTTATGAATTCATCGGTTGAATAAAAATGTGTTGCCGCACAAAGGAAAGAATACTTTGCACATGTTGTAGCAGCTTGACAATAAAATACATTTGCATACTAATAGCCATCACAACTGTGTGGCAAAATGCAGGTGCAGATCCACAATCCTCCTTTTGGCTGATTATCAATCTCAGCCAGACCATCAAGGGCTTCCCTTAAGGAAGGAAAACAAAGAATGAGTGATTCTATTGCTGCTCTCAGTTAATTCTTCACAGCTGCAGAGCTCTGGATACAAGTTGCTTGAGCTCTCTGATAATGCAGAGTGCACCAAAAAAAGAAAATTAAAATTTGGAATTGAAATGGATACTTTTCAAAAAAAAACTTGCTTTTGCACATTTTTTTCCCTTAAACAGTATTTGTGAGCCAACTTATCAGCAGAAAGTTGAACATCTGAAGATATATTGTCCTTGCTGCACTCTGTTTTACCAGTTTATTTTTCACTGTGTTTACCCCAGTCCAACGCCAGCATCTCTACCATCGGCACTCTGTTTTAGCCAGATGGTGGTGCTCTTTCAACACTCAATTAACAGAACTGGCAGATCAATATGCATAGGAGCTTGCAACAATTGTGTTTTACTGGTGCAATGATATCAGGTTCTCTTTCACTGATCATTCAAGTGAAACAGAATTTAATTTTACTTTCTAATTCAAATTTCAATAAAAAAGTTCTAAATTTTTATTAGTAAATGAATAAACATTTCAACAATAAACTGGTGATTAACACGGCAACACTCATAGTTTACAGGTACATTAGAAACGTTATAACTTCATAATAAAAACATTTATAGGGTTTTAGAAGGAGTTTTCTGTGTTGTAATTTTTTTTAAAGCTTTACTTTTGTCTATTAACTGCTGACATGTTGCATGAAGAACATGTGTAACAAATATATATCAAACTAGTCACAGTAGGGAATAGTCAATCAGTTTGAATTAGTTTAATTAGTACATAATAACACAATGGGTTTGATTTACAAGATATTTCAGATTCTTATCCAGTCTGAAAATTATTGATAACAGATTTATTAGCCCATAATTTTACACTCTAATATACCCCATAAATACATGCATTGGAGTTACAATCCTCAAAGTAAGATGCTAAGTTATTATAGGCATACTCAAAGCATTTACAGAAATTTAGAAACTGATGAACATAAAAGGGCTATAGGATTCTTCAGTACCATCGTTTCTGAGATCTCTTGAGACTTTCATAACAAATAAGCACAAACTACAAACCATCACATCAGTGGTCAAATGAAGATCTTCCGAATCCAATGCTGAGACATTCATTATTATTAAGGGCTGTAATGGAAGTTGCTGAACACACTGGAGCCCTTACTTCTGGTTCACTTGAAATGGTTCTGGGTTAGTCTCTGCTGATTTTTTGGCTGTTGCAAAGAGGAATTGACCCTTTAAATCAGGAGGAGGGTCTTTACATACCTGTTAACCCCTGTGCTGCTCAAGCCCTTCCCGATAACCCAGTTTCATGCTCCCTACTTACAACCTAGCTCACAAATCACTCCCACCTCCCAACCCAAGCCAAACATCTCGCACAGAAGCTCATCCTCCCCACCTGCATTCCAACACCCAGTGCCGGTCGCTCTTACGTCATCCCTTGCCTCACCATATATCTCCTGTCACCTCAGCTCACCATAACTTCTGTCATATCTCCTCCACTTCACTGTCCAACTGGCACATTCTCAATTATACTAATGTTAGAAGAAAGTTGGTGGTGCCATTGTGGTGGTGATGAAAGGGAAGATGAGTTGTGAAACAGGAATGGCGGGGTGGGGGGAGGTTGTGGTGCAACACCTGGAGTGGGGAAGGTGGGGAGCAGTAGCAGGGATGGGAAGGGATGTCCAACATAGAGGAGGGGGTTGGGTAGAGCAGGAAATGACTGGGTACAGAAGGGAAGCGAATGGCATCAGGGGAAGAAAAGGGACAGTTAGAATGAAAAATAGGAAATCAATGTGGTTGACTCTTAACTGTCCTCTGAAATGGCCTAGAAAGCCATTCAATTGTATCAATCACTACAAAGTCTCAACAAAGAAATGAAACTGGATGGACCACCTGGCATCGACCTCGGCATTGGAAAAAAACAACAGCAAAACAAACAGCCCTGTCAACCCTGCCAAGTCCTCCTTACTAACATCTGGGGGCTAGTGCCAAAATTGGGAGAGCTGTATCACAGGCTAGTCAGGCAACAGCCTGACACAGTCATTCTCACGGAATCATACCTTACAGACACCACCATTACCATCCCTGGATATGTCCTGTCCCATCAGCAGGACAGATCCAGCAGAGGTGGTGGCACAGTGGTATATATTCAGGGGGGAGTTGCCCTGGGAATCTTTAACATTGACTCTGGACTCCATGAAGTCTCATGGCTTCAGGATAAACATAGGCAAGGAAATCTCTTACTGGTTACCACGTTCCAGCCTCCTTCGGCTGATGAACCAGTACTCCTCCACGTTGAACAACATTTGGAGGAAGCACAGAGGTTGGCAAGGGTGCAAAATGTACTCTGGATTTCAACATCCACCACCAAGAATGGCTCAGTAGCAGCACTACTGATCAAGCTGGTCAGGTCCTAAAGGATTTAACTGCTAGACCGGGTTTGCAGCAGGTGGTGAAGGAACTAACAAGAGGAAATAACATAATTAACCTCATCCTTACCAATCTGCCAGCTGCAGATGCATCTGTCCACAATAGTATCGGTAAGAGTGACCACTGCACAGTCCTTGTGGAGATGAAGTCCCACCTTCACACTGAGAATAACCTCCATTGTGTTGTGTGGCACTACATCCGTACTAAATGGGACATACTTTGAACTGATCTAGCAACTCAAGGCCAGGCATCCATGAGGCACTGTGGGCCATCAACAGCAAAAGAATTGTACTCCAGCACAATCTGAAACCTCATGGTCCAGCATATCTTCCATTCAACCATTACTTTCAAGCCAGGGGATCAACCCTGGTTCAATGGAGAGTGCAGGAGGGCATGCCAGGAGCAGTGCCAGGCATACCTGAAAAAAAGAGGAATCAACTTGGTGAAACTACCAACAGGGCTACTTGCATGCCAAGTCACAAAAACAACAAGTGATAGACAGAGCTAAGCAATTCCACAACCAAAGGATCAGATCTAAGCTCTGCAGTCCTTCCACATCCAGTCGAGAATGGTGGTGGACAATTAAACCACTCACTGGAGGAGGAGGCTTCATAAATATCCCCATTCTAAATGATAGAGGAGCACAGCACATCAGTGCAAAAGAGAAGGCTGAAGTATTCACAGCAATCTCCAGCCAGAAGTGCCGAGTGGATGATCCATCTTGGCCTCCTCCAGTGATCCCCAGCATCTCAGATGCCAATCTCCAGCCAATCCAATTCACTTCATGTGATATCAAGAAATGATTGGAGGCACTGGATACTGCAAAGACAAATGGGCCCTGATAACATTCTCGCCATAGTGCTAAACACTTGTGCTCCAGAGTTTGCTGCTCCCCTAGCCAAGCTCTTCCAGTACAGTTACAACACTGGCATCTACCCAACAAAGTGCAAAATTGCGCAGGTTTATCCTGTACACAAAAAAAGGACAAATCCAATCCAGCCAATTACTGCCCAATCAGTCTACTCTCGATTATCAGTAAAGTGATGGAAGGGGTTATCAACAGTGCTATCAAGCAGCACTTGCTCAGTGATGCCCAGTTTAGGTTTTGCTGGGGTCACTCAGTTCCTGACCTCATTACAGCCTTGGTTCAAACGTGGACAAAAGAACTGAATTTCAGAGGTGAGATGAGAGAGACAGCCCTTGACATCAAGGCCTCATTTGATCGAATGTGGCATCAAGGAGTCCTAGTGAAACTGGAAGCAATGCGTATCAGGGGGCAAACTCTCCACTGGTTGGAGTCATACTTGGTACATAGGAAGATGGTTGTGGTTGTAGAATGTCAGTCATCTCAGTTCTGCAGGAGTCCCTCAGGGAGTGTCCTAGGTCCAACAATCTTCAGCTGCTTCATCTTCCTTTTGCCCCATCTGTCCTACTCCTCTTTTTCAACACCATAAAACCCATCAAAATCTTTCTTCAGTTCCAAGGGAGAATCATATTGGACTCAAAATGTTAGCTCTATTTCTCCAGATGCTGCTGGATCTGCTAAGTTTTTTTTAGCACTTCCTGTTTTATTATAAGCTCCCTTGGCTATCTGCCACATTGCACCCATTGTAGACTTGCGCTTATCCAAAACTCTGATGCCAGTATCCTAATACATACCAAACCCCATTCACCCATTATCCCTTTGTTTGCTGATGTAAGTTGGCTCCTAGTGTGACAATTTCTCATTTTTAAGGATTCCTGGTTCTGCTTGGGCTGCTAATGTTTTGATTCATCATTATGAATCAATTTTAAAACCATTTCAATGAGTTCACCATAGCTAATAAAAAATGATAAAGTGGTAAGGAAGGTCCTTTCCTCTTTTTCAATTGAATGCTGATGTTCCGATTATTGAACATTATTCACTTTGTTAAAATTGAGAACACTCAGATGACCTTGAATGACCCAGCTTCTTCTTGGCAACTGTCATCTAATACGAAGATATTTTGCATGTTACTCATTCTAGCCCCGAGAGGGGAAGCCCCTATTTCCAGCAATTTGTTTCATATTTGCTAATTTTCTGCATTCGTAGTCTGACACTTACCACCAATAATTGCTGAGTTTCGATTCACTCCATCTGTAATAGTGCTCTCCTCATTGAATGGAAACTCTGCACTCGCTGAAAATAAAAAGAAACTCAATGTCAGAAACCTAATATCTATTAAATTGGACTTCTGTAAAGGAAATGTAAGAGACAATTAACAGGAAATGGGTCAAATATCCGGAGTTGAAGAATTTCTGGGGGAACCTCCTGAATTTTAGAAAGAAGAAGTTATTTAAACCTCTCAGACACTAGCAGCACCTTTCTTTTCCAAGACCATTCTGTGACAATGTAGTTTATTTTAATTAATCCACTTCAGTGCCAGCTAACACAGGATTGTTATGGCACCAGCTCTCCAAATGAGTATCAGGGTTTAGTGTCAGTCTCCTGTCTTTTCCATCATAGCCCTGCACTTTGCTTCTATTCAGATTATCATCTAATGTCCTCAAATGCTCAGCTGAACTGCCTCCACCACAATACCAGGCAGTGTATCCAGATCCAAACCACTCATTGTGTGAAAATGTCTTTTTTTCATACTTACATAAAGAAACTAACAAGATGGGATTGGAGCCAAGCAAAACTTTGAGCAATTGATACTGACTGTGAGCTAACTGGATTACTCAGTGCTTCTAGAATCATAGAATCCCTACAGTACAGAAGGAGTCCATGTGGCCCATTGAGTTTGTCCTGACCACAATCCCACCCAGGCCTATTCCCATAACCCCACACATTTACTTTGCTAATCCCCCTTACACTCGGGTCAATTTAGCATGGCCAACCAACCTAACCCGCACATCTTTGACACTTTTGTAGGCACTTGCTGGATTGTTCAGGCTTCTGTAGGCACAATAAAAAAAACTAGAGTTCCTAAATGCAATTTACATCCTTTAACACTATAAACATATTTTAACACTTTTCTTTTAGAGCATACTATTAAGTTGAATGGCATTTGATACCACTCTCATCTCTGATTCAAAAGTTTGTTGGTTCAAGACTTTGCTAGGCTTTTAAAAAATGCATTTACGGGATGTAGGTGCTGCTATCCGGAAAGCACTTATTGTTTCTATTAATTGCCCTCACGAAAGTGGTGATGAGCTGCTCTCTTGTGCTACTGCAGACATCTGTTTCAGGAATATCTGCTGTGCTACTGGGAAGAGAGTTCCAAGAAACTGACCCTGTGGCAGTGAAGGAACAGCATTGATGTAAAGAGGTTTTCGGTCTTCATTGAAATGTATTAACATATAATCAATTGTCGGGTGCACCCCACTGTATCATTTCCCCCATATTGGGATTTACCCCCTCATTGACGTGATGTCACATTGACAAGGTTTACAACAGGTTTGGGGCAAAGTGAACGAGGAAAGAGACCACACTGGGGACATACAGGTAAATACAGCTCCCAGGGTGAAGAGGGACACACCGGGCAGTTTCTGGAGCACTGCCGGCAGAGGAGGAGTGTAAGGTTCCCCGTCTCCATGGTGGGGTGGGATTCCTCTTTTACGTTTACCTGGAGATTGGGTTGCACTTTGTAACGGATGTCCCGGTCTCTGGAGGCCTGACATTGCTGGATCTTTCAGGCTCTGCCAGTGTGATGGTGTTGAACATGCCTCCAGATTTTGTTTCTTCTAAAGTGCTGGACAATATGGCATGGTAGCACAGTGGTTTACACTGCTGCTTTGCAGCTCCAGGGACCTAGGTTCGATTCCTGGCTTGGGTCACTGTTTGTGTGGAATTTGCACATTCTCCTCGCGTCTGCGTGGGTTTCCTCTGGTTGCCTCCCACAATCTAAAGATGTGCGGGTCAGGTTGGCCACGCTAAAAATTGCCCCTTAGAGTCCTGAGATGTGTAGGTTAGAGGGATTAGCGAGTAAATACATAGGGATATGGGGGTAAGGCCTGGGTGGGATTGTGGTCGGTGCAGACCCGATGGGCCAAATGGCCTTTTCCTGTACTGTAGGGTTTCTATGATTCTATGAAAAGCTGGCTGTGAGCTGCACACTACTTTTCTTGCCTGAACCAGCATTTAGAAGAGAAATTTCTGCAGAAAATTCTGCCTGCAAAAATCGAAATTGTGATTATGAACAATGAGCATGGATTTCAAAGGGCCAAGTTTTGCCTGACCAACCTTATTTAATTATTTGAAGAAATAAAAGTAGACGAAGGTAATACAGTAGATGTAATTAATCTAGATTTACAAAAGGCCTTCAATAAGGTGCCATGAAACAGACAAATGAGTAAGGTCAGGACATGCAGAGTCAGGGAACAAATAGCAGAATGGATTGCTAGCTGCTTGTAAGACAAAAAACAGAGTTAGCGTAAATTAGCGTTATTCAGAGTGATAGAAGATGGAAAATGGGATCTCATAAGGATCAGTACTGGGATGGTTATTGTTCACAATTTATAGTAATTGTTTAAATCAAATCCTTTTAATCAAAAGGACAATTTCTAAATTTGCCATGATACCAAACTTTTTTTGGGGTGGTGGTGTTGCGGGGTAGTCGAAAAGTGTAATTGGAGAACTGTACCAAATTACAATAAGTCAGTAAACTTGCAGAGAAGGCTGAAAGTGGCAAATAAGAAGAATAAGGTGATCAGATATTATTTGGAAATTAGAAATTGTTGAATAAAGGAACAAAAGAACACGGGAGTATGAATACAAAAATCACTGAAAGGAGCAATGCAGTATAATAAAGCCATAAAAAAGCGGCAGGGTTTATTTCTAGAGGGACAGAAACAAAAAGTAAAATTATGCTGAAGTTATATGTGGCCTTGCTTAGGCCACACTTGGGAAGCCTGTGTATAGTTCTGGTTGCCATCTTATGAAAAGGATACAGAGGCACTGCAGCAGGTGCAAAGATAATTAACAAGAGAGATACCAGAAATGCAAGGTTATACTCATTAGGAAATGACAAAAACAAGTTTGGTCTCTTCTGAAAAGAGAAGACTGAGGATATACCCAATGGAGGACTTTTAAATTCTGAAATGTTTTGATAAAGTGGACAGAGACAGAGGGCAGGAGTTTACGGCCTCGTTCCTCCCAAAACTGTAAAATGCCACCTGTGCTCAATGGACCTTTCCATTGTCCATCCGTAGCCTGCTCCGATTCCCAAGGCATGCGGGACAGTAAAATTCCAGCCAGGATGTTTCTAATTGTGGGGAAGAGCATAAGTAGAGGCCATCACAATAAGACAGTCACCAAAAAATAAATAGGGAATTCTTTACCAACAGAGTGGTGAGAATGTGGAACTTGCTGTTGCAAGAAATGACTGAGCAAACAGTATAGATGTACTGCTCAATATGCATTTGAAGGGGCGTATAAGGTTATGCTGATAGGAATAAGATGAGGGAGGATGATAAAAGGCTTGAGTAAAGCATAAATACTGGATTGGTTGGGTTGAATGGCCTGTTCCTGTGTTGTATATTCTGTCTGATTCTATGTAATTTAGAACTGGCAACAGTCTTTCATATAGCAGCACCCGAATTACTTATGAAGTTTAAAATTACATTACAGCACCTCACATGGATTATTGAAACATGGCTATATTCTTGTACGATGTTGGTGAATGGTGAGAAATCTGGGGATAGATTGAGTAACTCTTGTGTACATTCTAATATTGGGGTCAATGGCTGCATGATCTCACTCAAAAAGGATAGGATTTCTGTATGGCCTTGGCATGTGCCCAATGTTGGAATATGCAAGAAATTTTTAGGTTCAGGCCTCATTTAGGTTTTATCAGTGAGCGCAGGTGCTGTTGCTTGTTTTGTGCCAAGAGAAATAGGCCAACCGTTGTGTGAAACTGGCAGGCAGAAACAACCAGCTTTGGGGGTTGGGGTGGAAAGGAAACGAAAGCAAAAGTTTTGTAGGGCTAGGGGAAGCTTCCTAACTTCACAGATTTCACTAAAAACAAATTAATCTTTAAGAGTGTGTCCTGCAGCAAGGGCTTTCTAATGCTTGGAAAAATGGAATAAACTCGCATTTTGCATGCTCCACTCAGATCTCCATGAGAATTACATTTGATGTACTATATATAATTGGCGTAGGATTCTGATTTGCATGCTTAGACAGCCTACCATACTGTTGGCAGGTGCACAGGATGTACTTTCAGGCAGGAAAATGGCTATCCAAGCTCATCACCAGATTTGTAATCTGCTTGTTCGTCAGGCTAGAAAGAAGCAGTTAGGAACAGGAGGAGACCACTCAGCCAATTGAACTTGCCCTGCCATTCAAATAGATCATGGTCAATCTGCATTTAGTTGATATTTCCTCCATAGGAACAGGAGTAGGCGATTTACCCTGTCACGACTGCTCTATCATTTAATATGATCATGGCTGATCAGACATTTCTATACTTTTTACATCCACTATCCCCATAACCCTTTACATTATTGTTAGTCAAAAATCTATCAATCTCTGCTTTTAAATGTACTCAATGACTGAGCTTCCACAGCTCTCTGGGTTAGAGAATTCCAGATTTCCCTTTGTGTAAAAGAATTTCTCCTCACCTCTGTTCAAAATGGCATCTCCCTTATTTTGCAATTGTAATCCCTGGTTTTAGACTACCCAACCAAGAGAAACATCTTACCTGCATCTACTCTGTCTATTCCTTTAAGTATTTTAAGAACATAAGAACATAAGAAATAGGAGCAGGAGTAGGCCATCTGACCCTTCGAGCCTGCCCCGCCATTCAATAAGATCATGGCTGATCTGTCGTGGCTCAGTTCCACTTTCCGGCCCTCTCCCCATAACCCTTAATCCCCTCTCTTATCAAAAACCCATCAACCCGCTTCTTGAAAATATTTAGCGAGGCAGCCTCCACCACTTCAACGGGTAGAGAATTCCAGAGATTCACCACCCTTTGAGTGAAGAAGTTCCTCCTCAACTCCGTTCTAAAACGCCCCCCCTTTATCTTGAGGCTGTGCCCCCTAGTCCTACTGTCTTTTTTGAGCGGGAAGAGTCTCTCCACCTCTATCCTATCCATCCCATTCATCATCTTATACGTCTAAATGAGATCTCCCCTCATTCTTCTAAACTCCAACGAGTACAAGCCTAGTTTATTCAGCCTCTCCTCATAGCTCAACCCCCTTAACTCCGGTATCAGCCTAGTAAACCTCCTCTGCACTCCCTCCAAGGCCAAAATATCTTTGCGCAGGTGCGACGCCCAAAACTGCACACAGTACTCCAGCTGCGGCCTCACCAATGCCCTATACAGTTGCAGCAAGACCTCCCTACTTTTATATTCAATCCCCTTCGCTATGAAGGCCAGCATCCCATTCGCCTTCCTGACCACCTGCTGCACCTGCAGGCTGGGTTTTTGCGACTCATGCACAAGGACCCCGAGGTCCCTCTGCACCGTCGCCTGCTGCAGTTTTTCGCCCCGTAAGTAATAGTCCTTCCTACCATTCTTCCTACCAAAGTGGACCACCTCACACTTGCCAACATTAAATTCCATTTGCCATTTCCTGGCCCATTCGCCCAGCCTATCTAGATCCTTCTGCAGACTCTCCACACCCTCCGCACAATTTGCCGTTCCCCCAATCTTGGTGTCATCCGCAAATTTCGACACCCTACACTCGGTTCCTTCCTCCAGATCATCTATATAAATGGTAAAATGCTGAGGCCCCAGCACCGACCCCTGGGGCACTCCACTAGTCACCATCCGCCAATCCGAATAGCACCCGTTGACCCCCACTCTCTGCCTCCTATTTGACAACCAATCCTCTATCCACGCTAACACCCTACCCCCAACTCCAAGTCCCCTGACCTTCTGCAATAACCTCTTATGAGGTACTTTGTCAAACGCCTTCTGAAAATCCAGAAAGACCACATCCACCGGCTCTCCTCTATCGACCGCCCTAGACACATCCTCATAAAACTCCAGTAAATTTGTCAGACACGACTTCCCTTTAATGAAACCGTGCTGCGTCTGCTCTATCAAGCAATTGCCTTCAAGATGCCTCGCAATTTCCTCCTTAATGACGGATTCTAACATTTTACCTACCACAGACGTTAAACTAACCGGCCTATAATTCCCTGCCTTTTGCCTGGCACCCTTCTTAAACAATGGTGTAACATTAGCCGTTTTCCAATCTTCCGGCACTTCCCCGGAATCCAGCGACATCTGGAAAATAACCACCAATGCATCCACTATAACCTCCGCCATTTCTTTCAGAACCCTCGGATGCATTCCATCCGGTCCTGGGGACTTGTCCACAATCAGCCCCTCCAGTCTGTCGAGCACCGCCTCTCTAGTAACAGTAATGTCATTAAGACCCTCCAGTCCTACCACCTTTCCATCGCTAACACCCGGCAAATTATTCACGTCCTCCTCCGTGAAGATAGAAACAAAAAAGTTATTTAATACCTTAGCCATATCCCCATCCCCTACCACTAGGTCCCCTTTCTCATCCTCTAAAGGACCAATGTTCACCCTAGCCAGCCTCTTCCTTTTTATATATTTATAAAAACTCTTGCTATCCTTTTTTATATTAAGCGCTAGCCCAGCTTCATAGTTTCTCCTACCCTCCTTTATCAACTTCTTTGTCAATCTTTGTTGACATTTAAACCTCTCCCAATCCTCTTCTCACCCACTACTCTTAGCTACTCTAAATTCCTCCGCTTTTAATTTAACACTTTCCTTCACCTCCTTCGTTATCCACGGCTTATTACCTCTCCTCCTACAGTCCTTTTTGACCATCGGAATAAATTTCTGCTGAGCACCAAGAAAGATCTCCTTAAAGATCCTCCACTGCTCCTCAGCAGACCCTCCCTCCAACGCACTCCCCCAGTCCACATTCGCCAATTCTTCTCTCATCCTACCGTACTCCCCTCTATTCAAACAAAGGACGCACGTCCGGGAACCCACTTTCTCCTCCTCCATCTGCACCAGAAACTCCACCATACAATGATCACTCTCCCCAAGAGGATCCTTCACCGCAAGGTCCCTAATTCTACCCGCCTCATTACATAGCACCAGATCCAAGATAGCTCGCTCCCTCGTCGGCTCCAACACACACTGTTCAAGGAAATTATCCCGGCCGCATTCCAAGAACTCCTCCTCGAGCCCACTGTGTCCAACATGGGTGGACCAATCAATACGCAGATTGAAATCCCCCATAACTACGGCCGTCCCATTCCTGCATGCCGCACTTATTTGCGCGTTAACAGCCCGCCCCACCTCCAGATCATTATTCGGGGGCCTATAGACGACACCCACCAGCGTCTTCCTCCCTTTGCTGTTCCTAATCTCCACCCACAACGATTCCACGTTCTGCTCCTTGGCTCCAATATCATCCCTTGCTACCACCTTGATGTTATCCTTAATCAGCAGAGCTACGCCCCCCCCTCTTTCCTTCTGCCTATCCTTCCTAAACACTTGATACCCTTGGACATTCAGCTCCCAGTCCCTGTCACCTTGCAGCCACATCTCTTGTAGGTTTCAGTGAGAAACTCTAGAGAATACAGGCACAATTTGCCCAATCTTTCTTCATAAGACAGTCCAGCCATCCTTGGGACGATGCTGGTGAACAATCATTGCACTCCTTCTATGGCAATAATACCTTTCTGAGATAAGGGGACCAAAACTGCACAGTACTCCAGGTGCGATTTGACCAAACTTCTATACAAGTGGAACAAGATCTGATTATTCCTGTACTCAAATCCTATTTTGATAAAGGCTAACATTCTGTTCGCCTTCCTAATAATTTGCTGCATCTGCATGCCAGCCTTCAGTGATTTATGGACAAGGACACACAGATCTTTTTGTACATCTACACTTTTTAATTTTTTACACATTTACAAAATATTCTGCACACCTGTTCCTTGTACCAAAATGGATTGCCCTCTTCCACATTATATTCCACCTGCCATGTTCTTGCCCCCTTATTAAATCTGCCAAATCCTCTTGTAGCCACTTTACATCTTCCTCACAACACACATTCCAACCTGGCTTTGTGTCATCTGTGAACTTGGTAATATTACATTTGGTCCTCACATCCAAATCACTGATATATAGTGAACAGCTGGGGCCCAAATACTTGATGCCTGTGATATCTCACTAGCCACAGCCTGCCAACGTGAGAATGACCTATTTATTCCTATTTTGTTTTTTGCCTGTTAGCCAATCCATGATAATACATTGCCTCCCCTCCCATGTGCTTATTTTGTTAATTAACCTCTGCTGGAGGACTTTAACAAGAGCCTTTTGAAAGTTCAAATGTACTACACCCATCAACTATCCTTTATCAATTTTGTGAATAATACACTTAAAAATCTCCAAAATTGGCAAACATGATTAGTAAATCCATGCTGACTATGCCTAATCAGATCATGATTGTCCAATTGTCTATTTATCACATCCATCGTGATAGATGTTTGTGTCTGTGCACATTCTGCCCATGTCTGCATGGTTTCCTTTCACAGTCCAAGCTGTGCAGGTCAGATGATTGACCATGCTAAATTGCCCCACAGTATCCAAAAATGTGTAGGTTAGGTGCATTAGCCTTGGTAAATGCATGGGTTTATGGGGATTGGGCGGAGGGGAAGGTCTGGATGGAATGCTGTTTGGGAGGGTCAGCGCAGACTCGATGGGCTGAATGATCTCTTTCTGCATTGTAAGGATTCCATGACATTCCAGCATTTTCTCTACCACTGATGTAAGGTTAACAGGTTTGCAGTTCCATGTTTTCTCTCTCACTCCCTTCTTAAGTCAGTGACATTTTCTCCTTTCCATCAGAACCATTCCAGAATTTAGAATTTTGGAAGATGATCACCATGCATCCACTACCTCTAAAACAACCTCTTTAAGCATTTTGGGATGCATAATATCAGGTCCTGGAGCCTTAACTTTCAGTTCCATTAATTTCTCCAGTCCAACCTTCTTTCTTATGCTAATTTCCTTCAACTCCTCATTCTCCCTAATTCATAAGAACATAAGAAATAGGAGCAGGAGTAGGCCATCTAGCACTTCGAGCCTGCCCCGCCATTCAATAAGATCATGGCTGATCTGTCGTGGCTCAGTTCCACATTCCTGCCCTCTCCCCATAACCCTTAATCCCCTCGCTTATCAAAAACCCATCAACCCGCGTCTTAAAAATATTTAGCGAGGTAGCCTCCACCACTTCAACGGGCAGAGAATTCCAGAGATTCACCACCCTTTGAGTGAAGAAGTTCCTCCTCAACTCCGTTCTAAACCGCACCCCCTTTATCTTGAGGCTATGCCCCCTAGTCCTACTGTACTTTCTGAGCGGGAAGAGTCTCTCCACCTCTATCCTATATATCTATCTATATATGTATATATATCTATCTATATATAGAGGTGGAAAGACTCTTCCCGCTCAAAAAAGACAATAGGACTAGGGGGCACAGCCTCAAGATAAAAGGGGGGCGGTTTAGAACGGAGTTGAGGAGGAACTTCTTCACTCAAAGGGTGGTGAATCTCTGGAATTCTCTGCCCGTTGAAGTGGTGGAGGCTACCTCGCTAAATATTTTTAAGACGCGGGTTGATGGGTTTTTGATAGGAGAGGGGATTAAGGGTTATGGGGAGAGGGCGGGAAAGTGGAACTGAGCAGCGACAGATCAGCCATGATCTTATTGAATGGCGGGGCAGGCTCGAAGGGCTGGATGGCCTACTCCTGCTTCTATTTCTTATGTTCTTATGTTCTTATCCTATCCATCCCATTCATCGTCTTATATGTCTCAATGAGATCTCCCCTCATTCTTCTAAACTTTAACGAGTACAAGCCCAGTTTATTCAGCTTCTCCTCATAGCTCAACCCCCTCAACTCCGGCATCAGCCTAGTAAACCTCCTCTGCACTCCCTCCAAGGCCAAAATATCCTTGCGTAAGTGCGGCGACCAAAACTTCACACAGTACTCCAGCTGTGGCCTCACCAGTGCCCTATACAGCTGCAGCAAGACCTCCCTACTTTTATATTCAATCCCCCTCGCTATGAAGGCCAGCATCCCATTAGCCTTCCTGACCACCTGCTGCACCTGCAGGCTGGGTTTTTGCGACTCATGCACAAGGACCCCGAGGTCCCTCTGCACCGTTGCCTGCTGCAGTTTCCTTGGATCTCTACATGTGGGAGATTGCCTGTATTTTCCTTCGTTAAAAAAGACACAAAGAAATCATTTGGCTTCTTTGCCATTTCTGTATTCCTCATTCTGAATTACCCCGACTCTACCTGATCCATATTTGATCCTTGATCAAATGCTTCCTCTTTATTCAACTATAGGAGCTTCTACAGTTCATTTTTATGTTTTTTGCTAGATTGCATTCATATTCTGTTCTCCCTTTCTTTATCTGTTTGGTTAGGGAAGGGTTAATTTTTGAGTGAGTCAAACTCCTAATCGATATTTTATAAATACAGTCACCTGAAAAACAGCAATGTTTTAATTTTATTATTTGAGCATGCAAGACAGAAACAGGCCTTTACTCTGAGGAACAGAATGACCTTGCCTAACTACCATTGTACAAAATAAATTGTAAAAGCAAATAAGAGAAAAAATAATTTTATCCCACTAAATAGGTTTTATTACCTCTCATGCCTCCTACTGCCATACTGCCTCCATAACCTGGATTTATAATGAAAAATCTGAAGAATTCATATGAGTTTTAAGACAGCATTCATCCCATTAAAAAATTCTAACATTGCAGCAATTGTGTAACTATGAAATTCATTATAAGCACATTGTATTTGGCAACTAAATCTGTGCTCAATTATGTGCATCAACACTAAGAAAGCCCACAGAACAAATCAAAATAATTTGAGCAATAATGAAAATTAACTCTTAGGCTAATTTATCTGATCGAGCTATTTGTTAAAATGACAGAAGGCTAGTTGCATGCAAAATGAAACTAAATGAACCATTACAAGTAGTTGGAAGATTTTCTACAAAACATTGATTATGCTAATATAACACAAGCATATTAATACTCAAAATACACTAAACACACAAAACCTCAGAACCCCTACCGAAAACCTTTCATTTTACCTTTTTTTGCTCTTGGGACAATGGTGATACTATCATGACAGTACTGATTACCCTCACCAGACTTCCCTGCTGGCATGTTTGATGGTGGAGGCCTTGTAAACTGCAGTCCATGGCCTGCTTAAGTGCCCCACCACTATTTTACCTGTGGCAGGGAAAGCACCAGGCAGGCAGACTGGCAGCTTTTACTGAGCAGGCAGAAGCCAGGCAAGGAAATTATAGTAGAAGATGGAGCAAACAACAAATGGATGAAGTTACGTTAGAAAAGAAGTTAGGACGAATCAAGTCGTGGTTAGGTGATTCAAAAGCCCAATCCTTACGGAAAACTGGCAAGATGAAATAGAAGAGATTGTCTTACCATGCCTGAATTATTATCTCACATGAATGCCTTGCATAATAAAGAAATTTTCATTTTCATCAATCCTGGCAACAACACTTTGATAGGAAAATGGGTAGTGAGTCAGAAAATCTAAGTTATTGACTTTTTCCTCCACAATAAAGCAAGTAAGCATCCTACTTAGAGGAAATCAATCAACAGAACTTTCAACAAAGTAATGCCAACTTCCCTCAAGTCAATGATCAGTCTCTTACAATTCTTTTCAATGGCTCATCTCAATTGCTGTTCAGTTTTTCTCACTTTTACAACATTTCTTTCTTTCACTTTCTCCAGTGGCTGGAAGAGGAAGAGACTTGACAGAATTTCAGTTAACAGTATCACTCGTTTTCTGAGAGTAGATGTAATTTTCAATGTTAATTAGACTGAATGGGGGGAAAGGTGGGCTCTTTAGTGTCTTCATTTTAGGTCCTGTGTGTTCAATGGTTGAGAATGCTGTCAGGATGTAAGGGCACACTTCTGATTGAGTGTGGAGTGAATGCCAATTTGGTAAACGTTTTTACATGCAAACACTCAACAGCAACAAACACATAGGCAGTTCACATCAGTATGCAACACTGACTTGACACTATGCTGTCATTTTTGACTGACATGTTCCAGCCTATATCCTCTTTCTAACATACTACAATAAAATCCATTACACTTCAATTAAAATTTCTAAGTTTAATCTAGACATAATACAAAAAAAAATCACCCTTGTGTAATTCTTTCCTGCCCCTTTTCCCTGCATCTTCGGCTTTCTTACTGTACTAACTAGGTGCTTTACAGCGTGGGTGGTGGCAAGCAGTTGACACGAAATGGAACATACTGCAAATAACTACAAGTAGCACTGGACCTGCAAGGGCCTATTTGCCATTTGTGATATTAGGCCCCCCTCCTGATGCATGTAGCCACTGCTTCTTGCAAATCAGCAGGCAGCAAAAATTTAGCCTGTCTGCAATGCAATGAACGGATGTAGGTCAACTGTGTATCTCATTCGATTAGCCAATTTCTCCCCATGGTGTGGTTTAAGTTAAGGTAGGAAGATTTGTAAGTTCACTGGGAGGTAGTGAAGTTCTTTGCGTATTAGCTGGAAATTTAATTGCATTCACACTGAACAGGAACAAGACAGCATGCTACAAAATGGCCAGCTTCCTTTCATGAAGACTGGGATGAAAGAAATGAATAAATTTATTCTATTCTATAAAATGCTTCTACTGTAGATCTTCATTTGAGTGACTTTTTTTGCACATTACAAACTTCATGCAGCAGTACATGATAACACAACTTCCTTCACAAGTACAATTTATTTAATTTAGATTAGGAGCTCTGTTGGCATCATCCTCAAAAAGATTTTAGAACAAGGTCACCGTGTGAAAGTGTCTTCAGCTGACAGCTGTCATTTCCTGAATAATGCTCATTAATTAACTAATATAATTCCATAAAGACATTCATTCCCAGGGTATTGTCTCCTAATGGCTAGCTGAGGAATTCATGCCAATTGTGAGAACATTCAAGTTGCTAACTGCTTTTCTATAGATGGTTGAATGATCTCTTTCCAGGAGCCGAATACAGCTTTAAAACAAAATTGTGGGGCTTGTATTACCGACGGGGCGGGGAAGCTATCTGGGCACTCTCACTGCCCAGAAGCAAAATCGGCTGGAAGCCAACTTGTTCTGCATCAGCCCATTCTGCAGTGGTTATGCACTACAGATGGGCTAAACTGCCTGTCAACGGGACTTGATGAATGGGATGGATAGGGTAGAGGTGGAGAGGCTCTTCCCGCTCAGAAAGGACAGTAGGACTAGAGGGCACAGCCTCAAGATAAAGGGGGGGCGGTTTAGAACGGAGTTGAGGAGGGACTTCTTCACTCAAAGGGTGGTGAATCTCTGGAATTCTCTGCCCGTTGAAGTGGTGGAGGCTGCCTCGCTAAATATATTTAAGACACAGGTTGATAGGTTTTTAATAGGCAAGGGGATTAAGGGTTATGGGGAGAGGGCGGGAAGGTGGAACTGAGACATGACAGATCAGCCATGATCTTATTGAATGGCGGGGCAGGCTCGAAGGGCTAGATGGCCTGCTCCTATTTCTTATGTTCTTATGACTTCGGCTCCTCACTGGGAAGAATGTTGCACCCTTGGGAGCTGCTGGTAAATCACATTGGCCAGCAGCTCCAGGAGTCCCAGTAGTGCCAAGGTATCATTAGTAGGCGCTGCTGGGACTGCAACCAGTCCCAGGAAGGCAGCCCAATGGATCCTGGAGTAAGGTAAGTTCAGGATATTGGGAGAAGGGATCAACTGTATTATAATGTTATTGGAATCAATTGGCTTGTTAACTAGCTGAATTGACCTTTAATTATTTATTTAAATATGGCAGGCGTGCTGTCTTACGGGGGTGAGGGATAGGGGCATGTAAAATCCAACCCACGGTTTTTATCAGACATTGTTTGGGTAATAAAATGCTGCTATTTTTTAACATGGGGAGCAGGGTAAAGGTGAGATATTTCATTTTATAGTAGCATCATGTTCTGATGCCATAAAGAATCCAGAAAAAAAGGTGCAAATGTCTGTGTTGTTACTGTAAAAGAACAGTAAGAAGTCTCACAGTCCCAGTCTTGTGAGACTTCTTACTGTGCTTACCCGAGTCCAACACTGACATCTCCACATCACTGTAAAAGAAGACAGCTAAAAAGTTTGGAAAAAACCTTAGATTTGAATTAATGAAAAAATCTGAATAACCAATCATTTAAAATAATTCAAATTGTGACTTTTGTAGAGTGAGTTGGATACCATTCGGTAGGTCTTAATAAGAATAAGATTAACTGTAGGTATATATTAACAAGAGCTATGTAGATATACTCTATATGTAAATATAAGGGGTTCAAGCTGAGCTGTTCCTATGCCTGTTTATGCACATTGCTCTGTCCAACACTAGACTGACCCTTAGGTGCAGGTCATGTTTTCTTTATATAATTTTGTGAAAAGTTCTGCATTCAGTATCACTTTAACCCTATATGTGGCAGAACCTCATACTACAGTATATTGTTTAGTTAAGACTTATTTAAACCCCTCCACACTTTTCACTACTTCTGTTATGATGCATACTGATTCAGCTTTTGAAAGAGATGGTTATATTGCACCTACTGAGATATATTATAAAAACAAATCACTAATCTCACAAAATAAGTGATGCTAGAGAATTATGTCAGTGTGAATAGGAGGAAATAATCTGATGAAAATTACAGAAAATATTCTTCAAATATTTCCTGTTACAAATTGAATTTAAAGGGTTCTTGGAGAACAAAGTTAAACCACTATATTTGGACTTTAACTTGTGTGATCCTCCAGTAAATGTCCAGAAAATCTGGCAGATCCAGAGTGGATGAGTGATTCAGTTCAATTTTTCTCACTGTTCAGGCAGTAAAGTCAAAGTTAAACCACAATATATTAGAAGATTAACACTGTACTTAAAAGTGAAACAATGAACAGTTTTTGTTTCACATACTACTATCTCATACCTGAGCCAAAATGCCAGGGATCTGTTGCAGCTGGCATTGGTGAAATGGTTAAAGGGGAAGCACCACAATTGGATTCAACAAATTCTCCTTCAACACTGACTGCAGAAGACGTGCTGGGCCTCAATGCAGCCTTGAGTGGAGCAATCTGGTTAAACTGAACTCGTGACAGGCAGCCGACAAAACCTGGGGTATTATACTTCTGTACCTCCTGGTCAATGTTTCCAATTTCTGCAACAACAAAAAAAAGTTAAAATAAAGATTAATTATCAGATTTAATCTGAAAATGGACACAGTACTTTAGTATATTAATTTACTGATTAGCAAGCTGCCTAAAAGGTAAAACCTTTCAAAAGAAGTATTCCTACTTCATTAAGTATTCATTAACAAGGGTGAAAAGTAGAAGTTGCAATTTGCATATAAAGGAAATAATTATCATACCCTATTTCCATTTTTATTCCAAGGGCTCAGTCATTCAGACCCTTCTGGGTAGCACCACCATCCAGGCTGGGCATCAGTATTAGTAGAGAAATTGGGGAAATTGTTGGGATTGAAGGCAGATAAATATCCAGGGCCTGAAAATATGCATTCCAGAGCACTTAAGGAAGAGGCCCTGGAAATAGTAGATCCATTGGTGTCATTTTTCAAAATTCTTTGGACTCTGGACTGCTTTCTACAGATTGGATGATAGCTAATGTAAGTCGACTATTCAAAAAGGGAGGTAGAGAGAAAACAGGGAACTATAGACCAGGGAGCCTAACAGGGGTATCAGGAAGTTGTCCCTTATCAAGGATTTCATAGCTCTGCATTCGGAAAGCAGTGGTAAAATCAGTCAAAGTCAACATGGGTTTACCAAAGGGAAATCATGCTAAACAAATCGATTGAAATTCTTTGAGGCTGGAACTAGTAGAGTTGACTAAGGATGTGGTTTATTTAGACTTTCTGAAGGCTTTCAACAAAGTTTTATCTAGCTGACTACTATGTAAAGACAAAGCTTATGAACATAAGAACATAAGAAATAGGAGCAGGAGTAGGCCATCCATCCCCTTGAGCCTGCCCCGCCATTCAATAAGATCATGGCTGATCTGAAGTGGATCATTTCCACTTTCCCGCTCTCTCCTCATAACACTTAATACTCTTGTCTGTCAAAAACCTATCCACCCGTGACTTAAATATATTTAGCGAGGTAGCCTTCACCACTTCAACGGGCAGAGAATTCCAGAGATTCACACCCTTTGAGTGAAGAAGTTCCTCCTCAACTCCGATCTAAACTGCACCCCCCCCTTATCTTGAGGCTGTGCCCTCTAGTCCTGCTATCCTTTCAAAGCGGGAAGAATCTCTCTACCTCTACCCTATCCATCCCTTTCATTATCTTATACGTCTCTATAAGATCCCCCCTCATCCTTCTAAACTCCAGCGAGTACAGACCCAGTCTATTTAGTTTCTCTTCATAGTCCAACCCCCTCATCTCCAGTATCAGCCTGGTGAACTTCCTCTGCACTCCCTCCAATGCCAATATATCCTTGCGCAAGTGCGGCGACCAAAACTGCACACAGTACTCCAGCTGCGGCCTCACCAGTGCCCTGTACAGTTGCAGCAAGACCTCCCTGCTTTTATATTCTATCCCCCTCGCTATAAAGGCCAGCATTCCATTCGCCTTCTTGATCACCTGCTGCACCTGCAGACTGGGTTTTTGGGACTCATGCACAAGGACCCCCAGGGCCCTCTGCACTGTAGCATGCTGCAGCTTTTTGCCCTTTAAATAGTAATCCCTCCTACTATTATTTCTGCCAAAGTGGATAACCTCACACTTACTAACATTATACTCCATCTGCCAGGTTCTCGCCCACTCGCTCAGCCTATCCAGATCCTTCTGCAGACTTTCCACACCCTCCATGCAACTTGCTTTTCCACTCATCTTCGTGTCATCAGCAAATTTCGTCACCCTACACTCAGCCCCCTCTTCCAGATCATCTATATAAATGGTTTTGGGCGCCGTACTTACGCAAGGATATTTTGGCCTTGGAGGGAGTGCAGAGGAGGTTTACTAGGCTGATGCTGGAGTTGAGGGGGTTGAGCTATGAGGAGAGGCTGAATAAACTAGGCTTGTACTCGTTAGAGTTTAGAAGAATGAGGGGAGATCTCATTGAGACATATAAGATGATGAATGGGATGGATAGGATAGAGGTGGAGAGACTCTTCCCGCTCAGAAAGGACAGTAGGACTAGGGGGCACAGCCTCAAGATAAAGGGGGGGTGGTTTAGAACGGAGTTGAGGAAGAACTTCTTCACTCAAAGGGTGGTGAATCTCTGGAATTCTCTGCCCGTTGGAAGTGGTGGAGGCTACCTCGCTAAATATTTTTAAGATGCGGGTTGATGGGTTTTTGATAAGAGAGGGGATTAAGGGTTATGGGGAGAGGGCGGGAATGTGGAACTGAGCCACGACAGATCAGCCATGATCTTATTGAATGGTGGGGCAGGCTCGAAGGGCCAGATGGCCTACTCCTGCTCCTATTTCTTATGTTCTTATGTAAATAGCTGAGGCCCCAGTACCGAGCCCTGCGGCACTCCACTATTCACCAACCGCCAATCAGAATAGCACCTAATGATACCAACTCTCTGCCTCCTATTAGACAACCAATCCTCTATCCACGCTAACACCATACCCCCAACTCCATGCACCCTAACCTTCTGAAACAACCTTTTGTGAGACACCTTATCAAACGCCTTTTGAAAATGTAGAAACACCACATCCATCGGTTCCCCTTTGTCTACCGCACTAGTCACAGCCTCATAGAAATCCAATAAATTTGTCAAACATGACGTCCCCTTAATGAATCCGTGCTGCGTCCGCTCTATCAAACCATTCCTTTCCAGCTGCCTCGCTATTTCTTCTTTGATGATGGATTCAAGTATTTGTCCAACTACAGACGTTAAAACAAACCAGCCTATAATTGCCTGCCTTTTGTCTGCTACCTTTTTTAAACAGCGGCGTAACATTAGCCATTTTCCAATCTTCCAGCACTTCCCCGGAATGCAGCGAATTTTGGTAAATAATCACTAAGGCATCCACTATCACCTCTGCCATTTCCTTCAGAACATTCCATCCGGTCCTGGGGACTTGTCCACCATCAGTCCCGTTAGTCTATCAAGCACTACCTCTCTAGTGACAGTAATCGCATTCAGGCCCTCAACTCCTACCATCCTTCTATCTTTAATATCTGGCAAACTATTTGTGTACTCCTCCGTGAAGACCAAGGCAAAAAACTTATTTAAGGCCTCAGCCATTTCCTCATCTCCCACCACTAAATCCCCCGTCTCATCCGCTAAGGGTCCAACATTCACTCTAGCCAGCCTCCTCTTCTTTATATATTTGTAAAAAATCTTACTGGCCTTTTTTATATTTAGTGCTAGTTTAGCTTCATTGTCTATCCTTCCTTTCTTTATCAACTTCTTAGTCATTCTTTGTTGATTTTTAACCTTTCCCAATCTTTTAATCGCCCACTACTTTTAGCCACTCTGAACGCATCAGCTTTTAATTTAATACTCTCCTTTATTTCCTTCGATAACCACGGCTGGTTATCCCTTCTCCTACATTCCTTTTTTACCATTGGAATATATTTCTGCTGAGCACCGAAAAAGATCTCCTTAAAGATCCTCCACTGTTCCTCAGGCGTCCTACCAACCAATCTGCACCCCCAATCTACATTTGCCAATTTCTCATCCTATTGTACTCCCCTCTGTTCAAACAGAGGACACAGGTTTGGGATCCTACTTTCTCATCCTCCATCTGCATCAAAAACTCAGCCATACTATGATCGCTCGTCCCAAGAGGATCCCTCACAATAAGATCCCAAATTCTTCCTGCCTCGTTACACAACACCAGATCTAAGATAGCTCGCTCCCTCGTTGGTTCCGTCACACACTGTTCAAAGAAACTATCCCGGCAGCATTCCAAGAACTCTTCCTCAAGCCCACCGCGTCCAACTTGGGTCAAACAATCAATATGCAGATTAAAATCCCCCATAATTATTGCCGTTGCATTTCTGCACGCATCATTTATTTGCTTGTTTATAGCCCGCCCCACCTCTAAGTTATTATTTGGGGGGGGGGCCAACAGACCACACCCACCAGCGTCTTCCTCCTCTTACTGTTCCTTATCTCCACCCACAACGCTTCCACGTTTTGCTCTTTGGAGCCTATATCTTCCCTTACTACCGCCCTGATATTATCCTTAATCAGCAGAGATACCCAACCCCCTTTTTCCTCCCGTCTATCCTTATGGACTTAGGGGTAGTGTCTTGAGATGGATAGAAAGTGGTTAGCAGACAGGAAACAAAGAGTTGCAATAAATGGGTCTTTTTCCAATTGGCAGGCAGTGACTACTGGGGTACCACAAGGATATGTGCTAGGACCCCAACGGTCAACATTATATGTTAATGATTTGGAAGTGGGAAATTAATGTATTATCTACAAGTTTGCAGTTGTTACAAAGTTGAGTGGGAGGGTGAACTGTGAGGAGGATTCAGAGATGTTTCGGTGTGATTTGGACAGGCTAAATAAGTGGGCAAATGCGTGGCAGATGCAGTATAATGTGGATAAATGTAAGGTCATCAACTTCGGTAGCAAAAATAGGAAGGCAGATTATTTGAATGGGTGTAAATTGAGAGAGGTGGATGCCCAGCAAGACTTCTGTGTCCTCATGCATCAATCATTGAAAGTAAGTACGCAGGTACAGCAGGCAGTAAAGAAGGCAAATGCTTTGTTAGCCTTTGATTTGAGTATAGGAGTATGAGTGTTTTAGTGCAATTGTACAGGACATTGGTGAGGCTGCACCTGGAATATTATGGGCAATTTTGGTGTCCTTATCTGAGGAAAAATGTCCTTACTATAGAGGGACTACAGCAAAGGTTTACCATGTTAATTCCTGGAATAGCAGGTCTGTCACATGAGGAGGGACTAAGTCGGTTGTGATTCAAATATTTGGAGTTTAAAAGAGACAGGATCTCATGGAAAGTAATGAAATTCCAACAGGATTAGACAGGGTTGATTCAGAAATAATTTTCCCGATGGTGGGAGAATCCAGAAATAGGGGCTATAGTTTGAGGATTATCGGTAAACTTTTAGGACTAAGATAAGGAATTTTTTTTTCACCCTCGGAGTGGTGAATGTGTGCAATTCACTATCACAGAAAGTATTTGAGGCCAAGATATTGTGTGATTTCAAGAAGAAATTAAATATAGCTCTTGGGGCTAAAGGGATCAAAGGATATGAGGGGTAGGTGGGGTCAGGATATTGAATTTGATGATCAGCTATGATCAAAATGAATGGTGGAGCAGGCTTGAAGGGCTAAATGGACTTCTCATGCTTCTATTTTCTATGACAGAGGTGGAGAATTCTTTGGAAGCCACTTTCCCCTGTTGTTTCCACGTTGTAAAGAAGTGAAATGCATCTGCCCATATAATGAAAACTGAATGTTAATAAAATGTATTGCATCCAATATATTTTCTGTCAATTAAAATTGAGAATTAAAACAAGTTACTAAATAGATTCCCAAAGCAGGGATAGGGAGGGATACTTGACACCTGTCGTTTGCAATTCCTGCACCGTGTTTAGGAATTGCTTCCAATTGTTTGAGCTCAAGCTGACGGTTTCTAAGCTAAAGGGCAGCAGAAGTCACTGCCAAGCATCAGTGAGGCTGAGAGTTTCCTGGAACATATGTTTCAGAAGGTGCTCACCCCACAGGTAGTGAAAGTTCAGGATTGGAGATGGGTGGCCTACTGGAAGAATAGGAATAGGAAGTAAACGCAGGAGTCCTAAGCAAATGTACCATTTTCAGATCCTCAGCACTGAAGACACTTGGAAGAAAGGCAGTGTAGACCATCAACATTCAGGGCAAAGGGCAACACAGTGGGTAAACAAAATGTTGAAAAGCAGTTGTTATAGAACATTCCATTGTTAGGGAACATTTCTGTAACCTCACTGACAACCCTACTTGGTGTGTAGCATTCTTGCTGCCATGATAAACATCATGGAGAGAGCAGTGAGTCAGAAATTGTGTCACATATCAGTACCAATGAAACAAAATGGGCAGATGTAGAGACCCACAGAGCATGAGTCAGAAGTTTATAAAGTAGGGGTGCAATTGTCCCAAATGTATTCTAAATGTTGGCCCCAGTGGGAAATCTGGTGAGATACCTATTGAGAGGGTCGGTGTGATTCTAAGTGTGGTTGAATTGCGAACTGAAAGTTTTTTGGAGCGTGGGGAGACTCTCACTGAATTCTCCCACACTTTGGGCCCTATTTTACCATTTTGATTTTAAGTGCTGGCAAACTTGAAATTGGGAGTGTTTCACATCTGATTTTTAGAAGTTCTGAGGTGCCTCCATATGCACTCTGTCTGAAAAAATAACAGCAATTTCAAATCACGCTGCAGAAGCTTGTGGGCGGGGCTTACCATGACCAAAATCCTGTTGCTCTGATTGGTACCTCCAATTGTGCATGCGCAGAAAAATGATAGAATGCGACTCCCTTGCCACACCACTCCTGGGCCGGATAATGCTCCCCCAGTGCCCCCACAGACATTGCCCTACCCCATAACATTACTGATTCCCTTATCCCCCCCACCCTTTCCTGCCACCCAGACCGATCTTGGGCCCCTCCCTCTTCTCCCCAATCTCAGGCAGAGTGACAGTGGACCCCCCTCCCCCTCACTGATCTCAGGCAGTGGCTTCGGATCCCACCTTTCCCCCACTCATGTCAGGCAGAGTGGCAGCAGACCCCTTTCCCCTCGTGATCTCGGGTAGAATAGCCGTGGACCCCCTCCTTACAGCCCCCCACCATCTCAGGCAGAGTAGCAGCAGACCCCCCCCTTTCCCCCTCACTGATCTCAGGCAGAGTGGCAGCAGCCCCCCCCACCCCGCCCCAAACGATCTCAAGCAGACAGCAGTCGGATGCTCGGCACTTACCTCCTAACTGTAGTGCCCAAATCAGCATTATGTGGAGCATGTCTGTTTTGTGTCGATTCTGGGCAGGCGGACATGGTAGTAAGGGGGTCAGTGCTGGTAAGGATGGGTGTGCAGTCCCTTTAGTCAATTTAAAAGCATACAAATGCATTTAAATAGCTATTGTGTCCATTTCGAGTGTGGTCCCAATCATGACCATTTTCGGGCCTTGGTAATGAGGGAACTGGCGTGGATGTGGGCATGGATTGTGCTGCTCGCCTCACACCTGACCTTACCAAGTTTTCGCAGCTGAAAACGGGCGCAACTTGATGGTAAAATCCAACCCTAAGAATTTGTTTTGGAATGGAGCGAATAGACACCGGGGCACTCCGATCTCAAAATTCATTTGAAGGACCATCTCACACATTGCAACCCCACGCAGACATGGGAAACAGCCCCCAATCCTTGATCTCAGGGGGGCAACTCGAGATTACGAAATGTCCAGATTACCCCTCATCACAGCACACGGGCATGAGGGTGAGCTGGCCCCATCCCTACCCATCTTTGCCAGCATCAGCCCCCCACACCCTCCCCAAATGGGTGAAACTCCTCTATGAGGCCCCGCTCATTCAGGAATCCCTTTCAGGCCCTGCCTGTTGCTAGATAATCTGGCATTGTTAGGTCATCAGTGGGTAATGTCAGAGGACTGACCCCGATTGCCCACGGGCTTCAATGGCATCCCGGCAAGGCCATCACGACTGGTTTGTTTGTGGAGACCAGCAGTGATTCATGTCAGGTTACTGCAGTGCACAAAATTGGTGAATTGCAGGAGCTGGGATAATCCACCTCCAAATCGACTCTACATGTTTAAAAGATTATTTAAATATGCTAATCTGGTTCACGCCCAGGAAGATTATGTCAGGGTGCAGGGGCTGGGAGAATCCCAAAAGGGGTTCTCCCCAGCGCTAAATGCGCTATGGCCACTGCCCTGCAATTCTCCAGCCCCTGTAATCTGCACATAAATGTGAGGCCGGAGAATTATGGCCTGAGACTGATGAAAGTAATCCCTGGATCCTTCTCATTGATTTTTGATTTGATTTATTATTGTCACATGTATTAACATACAGTGAAAAATATTGATTCTTGCGTGCTATACAGACAAAGCATACCGTTTGTAGAGAAAGAAACGAGTGCAGAGTGTAGTGTTACAGTCAAAGCGAGGGTGTCGAGAAAGATCAACTTAATGCAAAGTAGTTACATTCAAAATTCTGATGGCAGCAGGAGAGAAGCTGTTCTTGAGTCAGTTGGTATGTGACCTCAGACTTCGGTATCTTTTTCCCGAAAGAAGAAGGTGGAAGAGAGAATGTCCGGGGTGCATGGGGTCCTTAATTATGTTGGCTGTTCTGCCAAAGCAGCAAGATGTATAGACAGAGTCACTGGATGGGAGGCTGGTGTGCGTGATGGATTGAACTACATTCACAACCTTTTGTGCTTCCTTGCGGTCTTAGACAGATCAGGAGCCATACCAAGCTGTGATACAACCAAAAAGAATATTTTCTATGGTGCATCTGTAAAAGTTGGTGAGAGTTATAGCTGACATGCCAAATTTCCTTAGTCTTCAGAGAAAGTAGAGGCTTTGGTGGGCTATCATGTCAGCTTGGGGGGGACCAGGACAGGTTGCTGCTGATCTGGACACTTAAAAATGTGAAGCTCTCGACCCTTTCTACTTCGTCCCCATTGATGTAGACAAGGCACATGTTCTCCTCTAAGCTTCCTGAAGTCAATGACAATCTCCTTCATTTTGTTGACATTGACGGAGAGATTATTGTTGCTGCACCAGTTCACACGTTTCTCTATCTCATTCCTGTACTCTTGTCATTGTTTGAGATCTGACCCACTACAGTGGTGTCGTCAGCAAACTTGAAAATCGAATTGGAGGGGAATTTGGCCACAGAGTCATAGGTGTATGAAGAGTATAGTAGGGGGCTGAGAACACAGCCCGTGGGGCACTGGTGTTGAGGATAATCATGGAGGACGTGTTGCTGCCCATCGTCGCAGAGGGATGTGCTGAGGCCCAAGCCACAGAGTTTGGAGATGAGTTTCGTGGAAATAATGGTGTTGAAGGCTGAGCTGTAGTCAATAAATAGGAGTCTGACGTAAGTGTCCTTGTTATCTAGGTGTTCCAGGGTTGAATGCAGAGCCAGGGAAATGGCGTCTGCTGTGGACCTGTTGCGGCGGTAGGCAAACATAGTGGATCCGGGTAGTCCAGGAGGCTGGAATTGACTCGTGCCATGACTAACCTTTCAAAGCACTTCATAATGATGATGTCAGAGCTCCTGGCCGATAGTTATAGATAGATCTGATAGATCCTCCCTATCTTACCATTTCTATTCTATCACATTGCCATGTGATAGTGAGAATAGAAATGGGAAGATAGGGAGGATCAATTCACGGCTTGAAACATGGTGCACAAAGGAAGACATAATTTTCTTTGGGCACTGGGAAAAGTTCTGAGGTAAGAGGCATCTATCTATTCCAAATGGCTAGGTTTCACCTCAGTATACCTGGGATCAATGTCCCTGATGGAAAGTTCAACTTTGTGGTTTAGGAGGGTTTAAACTAAATTGGCAAAATATAGAAACAGAAAAGAGGAATAAGGTGTATAAATGAGTGAAAGTGTTGGATAGCTCTAGGGAAGGAAGTAGTACCTTGATTGATCGGAACAGACTGATGCAAGTCAACTTGGTTAGTTACTTAACTTGGTCATTTTTATACTATATTTGCTGTGTTATGGACAGGGAAGAAGTACATAAGAACATAAGAAATAGGAGCAGGAGTAGGCCATCCCTTTCCACCTGACCGCAACAAGACGTATTTTAAAGAATAAGTGTTTTAATTTCTTGAGTACAATGACTCTTAAGAACAAACACAAGACAGGTTTTTTTCTCAACAGCAGCCACTCACACACAAACAAGACACACGAAAATGGTGGTTACAAAAGAATGAGCGTGAAATTAGGTTTTCAAAATGTCCAAAAAGTTATTGTTACTCCCCAGTCTTGAGATGAAAGCTGGAAACATGCAGGATGGATGATTCTCTTTTGGTTTACTGAGGAAATGGAAGTGGCAAATTTCTGATAACAAATTCACAGTGGCCAATTACTTGCAATAGCAGGTTTCTGGCTCGATTCTTCAAATTGGTTGGTAAATGGTTATACCTATTTCTCTGCCTGTCAGCGGACAGAGCAGGGTTTTTTCTCTTTGCTGAGTGGAATTTCTTCCCTCTGTGGTCTCCTGCTCTCTCAGAATGAAGATATCAGGCTGCTCTCAAAAATCTCTTAATAAAGGTTTCTTATCACAAACTAGTCACATGATGGGTGTTCCCACTGTCCACATAAATAGTCCCTAGTGACACACAATGATGTCTGAATCGATATCATTTTCATCTACTTGTGATAGAATGGTTTTTCCCTCATACAAATTCTGTGAAATTTCATTCTGCAGCCACTAAGTCTGTAGAATCATTGGGCATTAGTTTTTGTAGGTATTTGAACAATAGCAGCTGTTAAATCCACAAGAGAGGCCGACTGCATTTTTAATGGCTTTCCAATGCAATGTTCCAAAAGATTATTCACATTTTAATGGGCTTACCAGATAAGCATCCAACCACGGACAGTTTCATAAATATTTGGCAGGGAGGAGAGGTTGCTTAACTTCCTGATTCCAACTTACTTCAATATAAATTGTCCATTTCCCATCCTATTTTTAAAACTAGAGTGTCAATTTTTCCATAAAGCTATTAGTATAACTGCATGGGTGTGAAAACTCTAATAAGTATCACGGTCAAGGAAGCTATTTTACTGTTAATACCTGGCTGAAGAATTCATTTTGTATTATGTATAAACTATCTGTATTGATTAAATTGCTATATTAACTAGTAGCCAGTCATGAAATGCAAGATTAGAGAGGTTATAATTAGTGAACTAATGTAATTAATGCGTGTATTAGAAAGTGTATTAGTATCAATGTATAATAGCTAAAAAGCTGAACGTCTCTAGAAAGCACAGTCTCAGCAAAATAGTGTAAAATGGAACCAAGGATTGACAAGATAAACAGTAAGCGTTCAAAGAAGAATGGCAAGTGGAGTGGGGAGGGATTGGGAACAGGGGAGCTAGCAAGGTATGAGAGAGGTGGTGAATAGTTGGGAGAAAGGCAGTGAGTGAGATGGAAGCAGGGTTGCCAGAAAGAGGATGGTGGTAGGCTAGTGAAAATCATATCTTTTCCGAGCTGAATTTCACCTGCACCATTTTTGGCACAGGCAGCTACCTGGGAGGTTGCAGATAGTGACTTCACAGGCACTGCAATAATATGTACAGCGACTGCACCACTGTCTGCAGTTGTGTCAGCTTAAGAAGTCTTCTTTCAGTCAAGTATACACACAATAATGTATAATTGGCTCAGTTGACTAAAACATGGTTCAGAGTAATTCAACAGCGTGGAGTTGATTTCCATTTTGGCTTATATAGACTTAGGACCTGCCACCATGTTCTGCTTGAATGTGTAAAGTAATGGCAAATCACCACAGACAAAACCTGCCAAAAAAAAGGCTCAGGATTAAGCATCAGCAGACAATGTGCCAAGGACCTGCCTTCAGATAATGCACACATGACATAACATATACAAATTGGAGGACACCATAATGAATGGAGATAAATATAAAAATAGCTAGCCTTATTTCCAGCAGATAATTCATAAAAGTGCATGCTGCAATATTGTATGCAGTGGCAAGGCCAAAATGTGGTTTATTACTTACTCAGGTTAGACTGCTGGCCTTTAAGATGTCATGAGTTAATGGTCCGTAATGGGGAATCATGACAAGTAAATACCTGTCATTGCACCAGCAGATAAGATATTTGTGATAGAGATTGTTTGTACAAGTCATTAGACTAAAGTACAAATTACTCTATTTTATAGAGGAAAAAGGAACTAAAGGAATGAATGATCATTATCTCAATTTCCATTTATACAGACAATAGAAAACCCCCAAGTTCAATGACAACAGGTCATTAGTCAAAACGGAGATCTTCCTATTCACATTTTCTATTTCTGGCCTGTAGCCTTGAACAGGATTTGTTCGAAACTGCATGTGGTTTGAAGGGAATATACTGACGTTACTTCGTACCCATTGAAAGTGAATGGTTAGGGACCAATTTTATTTCACTGAGGTATATCAGTATTAAGCACTTGAGCAAATCTTATCAGACTTCTGTTGTAATGGTGTCTGAAAATGCAGTGGGAGAAACTGCACAGGAAGTTTAAGGAATAATCAATCAGGGAAGGATGCAGGGTA
The DNA here is from genome assembly GCF_965287045.1 of Carcharhinus amblyrhynchos. Lineage (NCBI taxonomy): Eukaryota > Metazoa > Chordata > Chondrichthyes > Carcharhiniformes > Carcharhinidae > Carcharhinus > Carcharhinus amblyrhynchos. The sequence goes on from NC_137325.1 coordinate 92,964,376, forward strand.
AACAAGATGAGGATACCAACAAAGGGGTGGGGGGGGAGGGCAGGGTAGATTTGGGCATGAAAGTGGAGGAGGGTGAGGTCAAGAGGAGGTGGACAAGGAGGCAATGGCATTAAGCTCCATTAATTAAATAAACTCCATCACCAGTTTGCATTTCTGTACCAAATCTATAGCACGAAGTGACATAGCAAATGTGATGGCAAGTTTTCTACACCGTGCTCGACACCTGGAAGCACAACACAAAATACGAGTACCCAGAGTATTACAGATTGAGGAATAAATGGAAGTTTCACACCATGGTGAATTATGGCATATTAAAAGGAAAAAAGTGTAATTTTCTAGTTTATTCTTTTCATGGGCATGGAAAAAAAAGAGAGGGGGTCGTACCAAAAACAAGCACAGACAAACTTCTTCTGCAAATAATATAACTGGTTAGTCATCAGCACAGGCTTGTCTGTAGGTTGCTAGTTGACGCACTTAGAATAGTTTGATTAGGGTACCAAACAATGTGGAAAGTAAATAGTAGAATGGCCCAATATGTGGAGGTCCAGTACACTAGCACTGGTACAATAGCAATTCAACTTCCTCCAACACTGAGCTTCTGGTCTCAGATCTATTCTTATTGGGATGTAACATTCAACTCCTTGCCATGGGGAGGAATTGAGAAAATGAAAAAGGGAAATAAAAAGATGAGGTGAAGGAAGAGTCTGAGGCATATAGCCCCAAGAAAGGATGTGTAACATCCTCCAATGGCCAGTTCAAAGCAGTATTAATGGAAAACTGAAAATAAGTGATACATGGCTTGGAGAAACGCACATGGTATTTCATAAAACAAAGATAAATCAAAGAAATTGTTGAGAAGTTTTTTGTAATACAGAATTCATATTCAATAATGAGATGGTATAGTGATTAACATACGGTCCTTTAACATTTGAGACTTGGATACAAATAAAGTCCAGACTGAAGGGGAAGACAATCTCCTCCGTAAAGTGGTGCAAATGATCTAAGTTAAATTCATTTGGGTCAACCTGAAACAAGATACAACAAAACGATAGCTACAGCAAAAAACTGTTCCATAATTCAAAATAAATTGGTAATCTCCTCGGTGGCTATAGGGCTAGAGGAACATTAGACTTGTCAAACAGCAAAACCGATATACCTCTTCACACAGTCTTCACATTAAGCTAAAGAAATTCCAAAATTTTACTTTTGGGATGGATTGATTAATCAAGCTGATCATGCTTGATCAAATTAAAAATATACTTATTTTGAAAATTATAGGTTGCAATCTGGTCAATGGGAAAAAGTTCAACACCACTCTTTGTGCAACATGGTGGCAGATTGGATAGCACCGCTGCCTCGCAGCACCAAACACCTGGGTTCAATTCTGGCATTGGGTGACTTCTTGAGTGGAGTTTGCATGTTCTCTCCATATCAGCGTAAGTTTCCTCCAGATGCTCTGGTTTCATCCCACAGTCAAAAGATGAACAGGTTAGGGAGTGATCATGGTAAAATGCCATTTAGTGTCTCAAGATGTCTAGGTTAGCTGGATTATCCATAGTAAATGTATGGGGTTGCTGGGATAGGGTGAGGCAGAGGGCCTGGGTAAGATACTCTATCAGAGAGACTTGATGGGCTGAATGACCTCTTTCTACACTAAAGGGATTCTATGATTTAAAAAATAACTAATTGAGGGACACTGCATTAGTACCTGATGCTAAATTAGTATTTGGAAAGGATAAGTACAAAAAGCAATAATGTTAATATGAGGCATACAAGATGATCAGACGATTAGATAGGGTGGACAGGGAAAGCCTTTTTCCTCAGATGGTGATGGCTAACATGAGGGGACATAGCTTTAAATTGAGGGGTGATAAATATACATAAGAACATAAGAAATAGAGGCAGGAGTAGGCCACCTAGCCTTTCGAGCCTGCCCCGTCATTCAACAAGATCATGGCTGATCTGAAGTGGATCAGTTCCACTTTCCCGCTTTCTCCCCATAACCCTTAATTCCCTTGTCTATCAGAAATCTATCTACCCGTGACTTAAATATATTCAGTGAGGTAGCTTCCACCAATTCAATGGGCAGAGAATTCCAGAGACTCACCACCCTTTGAGTGAAGAAGTTCCTCCTCAACTCTGATCTAAACGCCCCCCCCTCTTTATTTTGAGGCAGAGCCCTCTAGTTCTGCTACCCTTTCTAAGCGGGAAGAAACTCTCTACCTCTATTCTATTAGCCCCTTTATTATCTTATAAGTCTCATTAAGATCCCCCCTCAGCCTTCTAAACTCCAACGAGTACATACCCAGTCTATTCAATCTCTCTTCATAGGCTAACCCCCTCATCTCCGGTATCAGCCTGGTGAACCTTCTCTATACTCCCTCCAAGGCCAAAATATCCTTTCGCAAATGCGGTGACCAAAACTGCACACAGTACTCCAGTTGTGGCCTCACCAGTGCTCTGTACAGTTGCAGCAAGACCTCCCTGCTTTTATATTCTATCCCCCTCGCTATAAAGGCCAACATTCCACTTGCCTTCTTGATCACCTGCTGCACCTGCAGACTGGGTTTTTGCGATTCGTGCACAAGGAGCCCCAGGTCCCTCTGCACCGTAGCATGCTGCAGCTTTTCACCCTTTAAATAATAATCCCTCCTACTATTATTTCTATCAAAGTGGATAACCTCACATTTGCTAATATTATACTCCATCTGCCAGGTCCTCGCCCACTCGCTCAGCCTATCCAGATCTCTCTGCAGACTTTCCGCGCCTTCCACGCAATTTGCTTTTCCACTCACCTTCGTGTCATCACCAAATTTTGTTACCCTACACTCAGCCCCCTCCTTCAGATCGTCTATGTAAATGGTAAACAGTTGAGGCCCCATCACTGATCCTTGCGGCACTCCACTCGTCACCAACTGCCAACCAGAACAGCACCCACTGATTCCAACTCTCTGCTTCCTGTTAGACAACCAATCTTCAAACCACGCTAACACCTTACCTCCAACTCCGTGCACCCTAACCTTTTGCAGCAACCTTTTGTGAGGCACCTTATCAAACGCCTTCTGGAAATCTAAAAACACCACATCCACCGGTTCACCTCTGTCTACCGCACTAGTCACATCCTCATAGAAATCCAATAAATTCGTTAAACACGACTTCCCCTTCACGAATCCATGCTGTGTCTGCTTGATCAAACCGTTCTTTTCTAGGTGTCTTGCTATTTCTTCTTTGATGACAGATTCTAGCATTTTTCCAACTATGGACATTAAGCTAAATACAGGACGGATGTCAGAGGTAGGTTCTTTACGCAGAGGGTAGTAAGGGCGTGGAATGCTCTGCCTGCAGCAGTAGTGGACTCGCTGACCGTAAGGGCATTCAAATAGTCATTGGATAGGTATATGGATAATATTGGAATAGTTTAGGTTAGAAGGTCATTAGATTGGTTCCACTAGTCGGCGCAACATTGAGGGCCAAAGGGCCTGTACTGCGCTGTAATGTTCTATGTTTTAAAAATGTCTTTGCAACTAAGACATATTATTGATTTTTCTTTCAAATCAACTCTATAATGTTGAAACATTTACACCAAAAACACAGCCAGAAAATGACTGAGAAAATATGGTGACATTATTAGTTCTTTATAATAATCAGCGAATCATTATTTAGCTTATCAAACCTCAAGAGAACTGTCAGAGACAAAAAAAATCTAGCTTTGTAACTTGGAAGTACACTTACGAGTTTCCTTTGCGAAGCTACTGGTTTCACAGGGCCCGATTTTACCAAAAATTCGCACCCGTTTTTGGGCGCGAAATCGCGGTAAATTTGGGCACCCGGCCTGTAACGTGATCTGCACCCGAAACCGAGCAGATCGTGCCTTCACTGACACCCAATTTGGGCGCAGATCCGGTACGTGCCCCAATCGGGTGGCCTGACGATTTAAATGTATTAGCATACATTTAAATTGATTTAATGAACCGCGTGCCTATCTCTACCGCCAAATCCCATTTTACCGTCTTCGGATCTGTTCCGATCTGCGCTGTTATCAACCTGCAGAATAAAAATCCGAAGTGGATTCCTATTCTGCAGGGGAACCTCTGAAGCCCATTCTCCTCGAACACCCTTCGCACACCCACTAACCACCCCGGCAGACACGCCCCCATCCCGCGATCCGAACCCCCTGGGAGGCAAGCCACCCCTCCCCACCCCACCGCCAGCTGAGCTGCCCCCCTGCGATCCGAACCCCCCGGGAGGCAGCCCCCCCCCCCCCCCCCCCCGGGAGGCAAGCCCCCCTCGGCAGAGCACACCCCTTTGCAATCCAACCCTCCCAGGAGGCAGCCCACCGCCCACAATCCACCCCCCCAGAGGCAGGCCCCTCCTCGGCACAGCACACCCTCCCAACCTACCTCGATTGCTGCTCTCCATCATCCTTCTGACCTGTACTTGTTGATGTGGAGATGCCGGCATTGGACTGGGGTCAACACAGTAAGAAGTCTCACAACACCAGGTTAACTTTAACCAAGTGTTGTGAGACTTCTTACTGCACCCGCTGGACAGCTTGCAGCACCTTCCTGGCCTTCCGCTGGCGTATGCCAGAGGAGGCGGCAGGCTCAGATTGGATGATCAGGTGATGGAGATTCTCCCAAGTCCATCCTCCACCACCCCTCCCCAACCAGAGATTCAACTGTTGACCAATGCCAGCATCTCAACATCAACGAGTGCAGGTCAGAAGGATGGTGGAAGGAGAGCAGCAATCGAGGTAGGCTGGGGGGTTGTGTGCTCCGCCGAGGGGGGCTGCCTCCTGGAGTGGGGTGGTGGTGTCTGATCGCCCGGGGCGGGGGGGGGGGGGTTGTGCTGCCTCCCAATAGCCTCCGATTGGTAAAATTGGGCCCATAGTCAAACAATCCTGTGTGGAAAAGGTAGATATGTAACAAATTTTAGTGTGCAAAAATCAAAAATACGTTCTTGACACTGGTGGAAAAGATGCTATATCATTGGTAAACTTCACAATTGGCCCAGAATTTCCTGAATTGGCAAGATTCAGGCACATGTAGTAAATTCTGCTGATGTTCTTCACTGTTGCTGGTCCAAAATTTACTGATTTTCATTTTAGAATACCTCCAGGTGCATGACATGGCCAATAGCCATTTACAGAATTTTATATTCAATTTTATATTATATTCCTATGCATACCTATATGTGTGCATCTATTTAATCTGCATGCAGTAAGTTAGAACTGCATTCTATCTTACATAGCTGCTCTATCTTAACTCAAATCTTAACCTTATTTGGTTTAAGTAATTCCATTATTCAAAGCTGTGGTCTCCTTGCTTAAAGGTTAAGTAAACAACTAACTAACCATACCTAGTTAATGGGTGTCATTGATGTCAACATAATCTAAATCAAATCTCAAATACCAGAACTCAAAATAAATCAGATAAGTCTCCTGTTTCGCATTACATTTAATTGGAATAAATGGAAAGAAGTGGCTGGTTTCATTTCATTTCTTTGCTACTGCCTTTAAAGAATGCACATGATGGTGGCTAGATGATGGATTAAATTTAGCCAAGCATGTTGAAAGGGTTACAGTTAAACTGCAAAACTTTTCTAAATCCATGCTTTATAACTGAAATGATTTCCTTTAATTTATTATGTTCAGGCAGCTAACTCACAGATAATGTTATCAGAAGCCATTTCCACAGTCCGAGAAATGACAGCACAATAGCAATCCACATCCAGAAGTGAGTACTCATGGACAATTCACTCAGTCCCTTCAACAAGGATAAACCAAATGCCTGCTATTTCTGAACTGATGAAAAATGATAAGAATTTCACCTGAAATTGGCTTTCCATGTTTACAAATGTCCTGAATGACATGACCCTCTTCTCAGTCATTACTTACACTGCTGCCAGGTCACCAGGACCATTATATTTCAGCCAAAGTAACAGCAGTGCGAAACCCAATGTTAATCCAGGAAACATCCAATGATGCTAATAGGTGCACCAGACCTATAATTTTTCACAAAGCTGACAGATCAGTGCAGAAGACTCAGGAGTTTTGCTAGGAAAAAATAAATTTCTTCCTTATCTATCTTTCATGTATTGTTCATGGGTCCCTACAACATAGATTCCACAATACAATGCGTCGTCTCCAGGAAATTCTAGGCAATACTATTTACAGGAATATGAATTACAAAACTAAAGGGAAACCTGTATGCATGTCTTACTTATGTGAGTATAAACTGGGAAGATGAACAGACATGTTACCTTGTATCATGTGATATCTTTGAGTGGAGAAATACTGTAGCACACACATGGATGTCTAATTTGATTATTTTCAACTTCCATTTTCTCCATGAACCTCTGAAAGTAAAATCTGATCGATGGGCGAGATCTTGAGCCAACGTTTGCCATCCATGTGATTGGTGACAAGTGCTCAAAAAGTCACAAATCTCGCCATGAGATCACAACTTTGATTTTCGCTGCCCCTTGCTGGCAATGTTAAATACATTTTAATATATTTGAATCTGATTTGTCCACCTCTCTCCCACCACATTTTGACACCGCGCCAACGTGATGGCACATCAGCACGGTTTACAACACGCACAGATATGAACCTGTTGTTGGGAGTCTCCCTGGGATAGAGTGATGGTCAGACAATGGCCTGGCATTGCTCCCTGACAGAGGTTGGCATTGCGAGCTTCTTGAAGGATGGGGAATTCATTTAGAATCAGCTGTGTATCTTCACCTGAACTCTATGCTTTTCCAAAACTTAACAGCCTTTCAACATGGGTCTGTCTATTTGGTGCTGAAATAAGTATCTCATGAAAGTAAGTATTCCATGAATATCCTACAAAATTTGGTTCATCACCTTTGGAAAATTCCAGGGCTGTAAAAACACCACATGGCAGCCTATGAAACTGAGATAGGCCAATGTGTGTATTAATAGGCAAACATGACTTGACTGATCATTTAACTCAAATTGCAAACAGATTTGTCAGATAAAAGCAAAATACTGCCGATGCTCGAATCTGAACCTAAAAAAATGCTGGAAAATTTCAGTAGGTCTGACAGCATCTGTGGAGAGAGAATAGAGCCAACGTTTTGAGTCTGGATGACCCTTCATCAGAGCTAAGAGCAAAGAAAATCAGAAGAGATTTATACTATGAGGGTGGATAACGGTTGTAATTGGACAAAGGGAATGTAAATGATGATGAAGAAACCTGAAAAAGGTGCTAAAAGTGTCTATTAAGTGATCAGAATGTGTGAATGGCAGAAGGGATGGAAAGTGTTAAGGCTCTGCCTGAGGAATGTGGCAATTGCCCTGAAGGTGGGTGGGGGAGTTGTTGGGGCAAGATGGAGAGCGAGAATGGAGAAGTGGAAAAATGGAAGTGAGAATGAATGTTTGAATGAGATGAAAAGAAGAAATGAAATAAAATAAATGGAAATGGGGCAAAGGTGGTGGGGAGGATTCATGCTGTGAAGTTGTTGAACTCAAAGTTCAGTCCGGAATGCTGTAAAGTGCCCAACTGGAAGATGTGGTGCTGTTCCTCCAGTTTGTGTTAGGGTTCACTAGAACATTGCAAAAGGCAAGGAAGAACATGTGCACAGGAGAGCAGGCTGGTGTGTTTAAGTGACAAACGACAGGAAGGTCTGGGTCCTGCTTTCGGACACAGGTTTATCAAATCTAATTTTGAAAAAATATTGCCTCCTGACAATATCTGTGAACAAATTTTCCATGTTTTTCAAAATATTGGGAGGATTACCTTCTAGTATCTGATTCATAGTTACCATATAATATTTACATATTTGTTCACTACCATCTGACTTTGATACCTTTACTATGGAAGTAGCCCAACTACTTAGTGATAATATTCTCAGTCTCAAGTTTTTTTCTGATTTGTGCTACTTTCTCTCTTCAAGCACATACCGTGCCTGCAGCAAACCAGTCCTGTGTCCCTCTGAACCCGTATGTTGGCCTTGTATCTTGGAATCAGATTGCTGGTTCACTAAACGCCAGAGGGTACATTGTGCTCAGTTGTCTTGCATTGTAAGTTTTGGAACTACATGAAAATGCTTATTCCAGTTTAAGTGTTGCTAACCAGTTTCTTCCTAACAAGGTGTTTTCTTCACCCTAAAATGATGGGCAATTTTTGCAGTTGTTCTTTGTGACTGCAACTGATGCACTTCCCATTTTGGGGATTTTCTCTCCTCCATAACTTCTTAATTCTTTGTGTGATTTCTCCATTTGATGCTGACTCAACTAATGCTCTCGCGATTTGAGAAATCACAAACCAATGGCCCTGTGTTGACCTCCATGTTTACCAGAGCTCCATCCAATGCTATTTGGACTGAAATGCTCTGTGGATTTCCTCTAGATATTGTTGTGCTTCAGATGGTATGGGTTTCAACTGACCTCTCATTGGACTGAATCTGTTCACAACCACATGCAATGTCTGACTTTAGAGAGTAGCGGTGGGTGTTTTTCAGAATGGAGATCTGTAACTAGTGGTGTTCCACAGGCATCAGTGTTGGGACCTCTGTTGTTTGTAGTGTATATAAATAAATTGGAGGAACATGTGGGTGGTCTGATTAGTAAGTTTGCAGATGACACGAAGATTGGTGGAGTTGCTGATAGTACCAAGGATTGTCAGAGGACGTAACAGGATATAGATTGGAACTTGGGCACAGAAATGGCAGATGGAGTTTATTCCAGACAAATGTGAGGTGATGCATTTTGGAGGATCAAATTTACTTGTGAATTATATTGTAAATGGCAGAACCCTTAGGGACATTACAGAAGAGTCTGGGCGCGCAGGTCCACAGTTCCCTAAAAATGACAACGCAGGTGGGGAGGTGATTAAGAAGGTTTAAGCAGGCTTGCCTCATCAGTTGGGGCACTGAATACAAGCATTAGCAAATTACGTTGCAGCAATATAAAACCTTGGTTAGGCCGCATTTGGAGTATTGTGTGCAATTCTGGTCACCACACTACCATAGGGATGTGGAAGCTTTGGAGAGAGTGCAAAGAAGGTTCACCAAGATGTTGCCTGGTCTCAAGGGTGTTGGCTCAGAGGAGAGGTTGAATGAACTGGGATTGTTTTCACTGGAAAGATGGAGGCTAAGGATAGACCTGATTGAGGTATACTAAATTATGAGAGGTATAGACAGGGTGGATAGTCAGAGGCTTTTTCCCAGGGTGGAAGTGTTAATTACAATGGGCACAGGTCCAAACTGTTTCCTCCAGTCAGACATTTGCCTTATGACATGCCATGACAGGAAGGTCATTCTTCTGGCAGCTGTAACAATCTGCCTGTAGAAATGAACAGTTATGTGCCAAGCTTGGTAACAGGACTTTGGAATGCCAATGCTACAGCTAACTGCCTTCATTGGGGCATCTGGTTTACTCAGCTGCAGCTTATTTAATTCAGATATCTGGCAGTTATTAATTCTGATTTCTCTCAAGTCATATTCTGCCACCTTCATGGATGATGCTGACAAACTATGTCAAAAGTTAACTTGGCAATGTCAGAAACTTACTGAGAATGTATTCACTTTTTAAATTGCACACAAATATCCTGCAACACTCTCCTCTTGAAATTCTCCAAAATTACAATGACTAGACAGCTTTGTCATAGCTATGATAAAGTTTCCAATATCCTCAGTGGGCAACTGACTCATGATCCAAGCTGACAGTTTTCAGCAGTCTCCAATGGCTTGGGACTGTAGTGCTGCTCAAGCTTACACAAAATGTCAGACATCCGCATGCAATTTGGCTTAGCAAGGGAATGAGCAAAGTCTTGAGTGTTTCATACACTTCTGGGCCTGATTCTGTTAAAAAGATAGCCCTTTTCCTTTCTATCACTGCCTGATCAATAGCTGGATTATCAGGAGCTCTGTGGATATTATTAGTAAAGGAAAGCATTTTGAGCCACTCTACATATGCATATGTCATGGCTATACTCTCCCAAATGCCCAATAATACCTGTTGATGTGTCCATCCGCCAAGGTCAGTTTACCCACAAAAACAAACAGCCTTTCTTCCAAAAAACAAATTTTTAAGCCTTTCTCAGCAAAAAAAAACCTTGCAGTTCCCCGTCTGGTTTGCTGGAAGCTTGTCCAACTCACTAGCAGACAGAACTGTCTGTGTAATAACTGCCAGTGTATAGCTAAAATATACATGGAGGAAACTGTAAAAGCTGGACTGGATACTTTATTACATTCTGCATAATTCTCCTAGAATTAAATTGTAAGCATTCTATAAGAATGTCAGGGTACATCGTTGATTGATATATATCAGTCACTAGAGGCCATTTAGACTTTGTGACAATAAATGTCAGCTTTGTGATGCATTTAATTCAATATTGGACCATAACTTAAAATACTTAATGCACAAAATTCAATTGTGTGGGCAAAGCCATTTTAGAAAGTATCAATTTTCCTATTAGAATATATACATATTTCTAAAAACACGTCATTACCAATTGTCAATGCCCAACAATGTGCTGGAGGAAGTCAACATATTCAACTATGCAACGGAATTTTGGGAGAAAGCTAACATTGGTTACCTCTCTAAAAATATTGGACACATGACAGTCTGTCTCAGCATACAAAGATGAGTTACAACAATCTCTGTGCACTGTTTTGGCATGGATGAGTTACTTTCGATTTATTGTCACATGTATTGGTATACAGTGAAAAGTAATTTTTCTTGGCACATCATGCAATGCTTACTATCCACAGAGTATACAGGGGAGTAGGAAAGGAGATAGTGCAGAATTTAATGTTACAGCTAGGGTATAAAGTAAGATCAACTTAATATAAAGTAAGTCCATTCAAAAGTCTGAGGGCAGCAGGGAAGAAGCTGTTCTTGAGCCAGTTGGTACTTTTTAAATCTTTTTCCCTAACGGAAGAAGATGAAAAAGAGTACGTCCAGGGTGCATGGAATCCTTGATTATGCTGGCTGCTTTTCCAAGGCAGCGGGAAGTTTAGACAGAATCAATGGATGGAAGACTGTTTTGCATAATGGACTGGGTTACTTTCACAACTCTGTAGTTTCTTATGGTCTTCGACAGAGCTCTCTCTCCTCTCACTTTCAAACTAATGTAAAATTCAACAATATGATCGTTGCTTGGCTGTGAGAGAGTTGTTGGCTTCCTCTAGGTAGAGGCCTGTTGCAGGACATATTTTAATGTGGGTATGCCGTCACACATCAGCAGGCACACGGTTCTTCAGAGGGTAGGTCCAGCTCTAGTGGCAAGGGAACCTTGACAACTGTTGATTGTCCTAATGCTGCAGCCTTCATCCGCCATCGCAGCCATTTATATGATGCGAGTATTGCACTAATACCATAATTAATTAACAATTCTCTGCTATTTTGTTTCGTGTTAAAAAAGAATGTTCTTGGTAAAGTGAGATTATTTTCAGAAAAGCAATGTAGTGCAAATGCTAGAAATCTGCAGTAAAAACAGTGTTGGAAATGCTCAGCAGGTGTGGCATCATCAGTGGAGAGAAGAAAACAAAGTTAATGTTTTGAGTTAGGTTCAAAGGATATATATTTGACTCAAATATTAACTGTTCTTTCTCTACTGATGCCGCCAGTCATGCTGAATATTTCCACCACTTTGTTTTAGATTTTGTTCACTTCTGCATGGAAAAAGGTCATTCAGCTCATCGTGCCATGTCAGCTCTTTGAAAGATCTATCGAATTAGTTCCACCCTTTTGCTCTTATCCCATAGCCCTACAAATTTTTCTACTCTGAAGCATTCATCCAGTTTCCTTCAAAACTTGCTATTGAATCTGCTTCCACCGCCTTGTCAAGCACTACAATCCACATTTTAAATCATTTGGTAGGCAAATTCCTTTGTCCTCACTTCTGCTGGTTTTGCCAATTCCTTAAATCAGTGCTCTTTGGTTAACTTCCCCCTATGTTATAGAAACCTTACACAATTGGGGTTGACCAATTTTTTTTTGTCTAAAAGGTTGCCATCTTCTAAAATCAATTCATGGAAAACCAATAAAAAAATCATCAAAAATAAAAGAAAACGAAATGGTGCTTTCAAGGGGAAATAATAAAAAGTAAACATTTTTGAATTTAAGTAAATAGATACAAACAAAACATAATATAATGCAACTAAATATTGTAAACCATGGACTTAAGCTTTGTTTTCAAAACTTAATTTTAAATTGCCAGTGAAAAATTGGCACATATCCAATAATGTAAGTCCATTTTAGGCAGTTTTTATGTATTTCATCAATTATTGATAAGCTAGCTCGAATCAAGAGCCTTTCAAATACAATTGATTACAACTTCAGTGTTGGATAAGCCTGTCAAAAGAAAAGCACACTTATAAGCTTACATCTAGCTTCAAAATGTAGTAGCTAGCTTTGGGAGCAGACCGATTTCTACTAATCCAGTCAGAAAGGCAGATAAATACAAATCAGGGCAAGTACACAGTGATTTGTTGACTATTAGTGTAACTACTGGCTTTTGACTCCTATATGGTAGCAATATAATCCTCATCATACCTTCATACATCACAGGTTGATGACTATTAATAATATTAATAAAATCTGAAAGAGTTGCGGGTTAGGTGCATTGACCCGAACAGGCAATGAGGGGAATTTCACAGTAACTTCATTGCAGTGTTAATGTAAGCCTTACTTGTGACTAATAAACTTCTAAAAAAAGAAAAAAACTTTAAAAAGAAATTAACTTTTATTAAAATACACTTTTAACAAATGATCACTTTATTAACGTAATAGTGTGGGGGGACAGAGTGAGAGTAGGGGAGAGAACAAGTGTGGAGGTGAGCAAATAGGTCAAAGTCCTAGAGAACAAGGGTAGACCTTATAAACAGTCTGCCTTGGCAGTTGACAGCTTCTGGGACTGCCTCCAATTGGCATTTTAGGGGAGATGAGTCCGACTTTGTCCTGCACCTGTCCTTTTGGGAACAGAGATCCTGCCATCAAGGGCATACTTGCCTGGGTTGGGAGATTTCCAAGCTCTATGCACCAGCCTCAGTTGTGAAAATCCAAGGCATTGAATCAGTTATAGGTGTGAAGGGAAATAAATGATCTTGTATTTCATAAATTCATAATACATTCATTTCTAGGATAGAACAATGGGCAGAATATGGAATATTAGAAAACACATTTAAAAAAATCATGTTTGAGGTACGATTCACATTTTTACACTTTTGTTTTAGTATCATATATGGTTCCAATATGCCAGTCTTCCATAGAATGCTATACAGTACAACTAAGTGTCACCTTACATTATTATTAGTATTGCCTTAGGCTTTGTAGGTCCATAGAAAATATGCTTCTTTTGTGAGGAACAGTTCAAGAAACAACATGGCAAATCAGCAGGAGGGAACAATTATAATCAGAATTTAAACCTGTGTACTAAAAATGTGAGTCTGCTAAAATTTGACACAACTACAGGGGAAAATAATTCAACTATTGATCTCTAAAGGAATGGGCAATTTTGTCATTTATACACATAAATTTATACAACGGTTTATTAAACATTGGAAAAAAAATCATTTAACTTTCCTGCAGATATTTCAGGCTGGCCCACTTCTTTTGTTTTGATCTTCAAATTTTAAAATACGAAGGAACTTCTTAAAAAGTTTAAGTGGGAGAGTTAATCTCAGTGGCATGCCTAATTTGTAAATGGAAGTGGAAAACTGTGTTGAATAATGATATTTTATGCTCCAAAGCCCATTCAGCTGTAACATAGGCCACCCATGATAAATTGAATTTTCAGTTTGATTATGCAGAAGTGGTAAATACGGGTAAAAATAGCTGTGGCAAGGCACTGAACTAATTGGTCAAAGGGGCATTATATTACACATTCTCTCAATATTGGTCTTTTAAAATTTTAGCATTTACAACTGTCTCATTTGTTTTTTGGTGGTGATTATGCTAAGGCAACGTCAACTACTTAATTTTCCTTCAGAGATCTTAGATGGTAAGGTTTTAGCTTTTGAATTCCACATTATTCACTGCTACATTTCCACAAATGTCTAAAGGTAAAAACAGAATGAGCCTTTGGTTATCATGGATACCATCATTATGCCTTTGATCTTGCCTGACTTGTAATAATTTTCCCAAAGGGCAATGATCAACCTTGGGAGGAAAGAATAACAGGATAACCTTCACACCAATACATTTCTTCACCTGTAAAAAATAACTCCCAGGAGCAATCTTTTGCATTCTTATCTAATGCTTGCTGAAATTGGAAGTATAGAATTCAGGGTTGCTTATAGCTCCAAATACAGAATTTTCTAAATCTCTGTAGTCCAGAGAACATAAAACAGATGTGAACCTGCTTTTGAGGCATAAAGAAATCACTATCACTGCAAAGCATTCTATTGTGTTACACAATTACATTAGTGAATTATGCCTTTCCATATATGGAAACGCTTCATGATGTCATTTAATTTCCTGATGAAAATACAACGGAAATAATGCACAGCAGCACTCAAATCTATTTTCTAACAGAAACTACAATTCCCAGCAGCCTTTACCATTTATCTTGATAAGTTTGCAATCAATACAGGGTGGGGCAGGGGTGGATTCATCTTCAGTAAGGACATGTGAAGGAAACAGGAAAATCTGCTGATTCATGCATGTACTCTTTCTATGGAGGGTGTTGTGTAACCATATGGTTGAAGGTAAGAAGAAACAAAGAAGAATTTGGTGAGAGTAATCTATAGCCCCTCTAACAATAACAATAACTGTCTGACGAGGATTAGATCGGGAGATAATGAGAGCATGTAAAATAGGGAGTACGATAATCATGGGTGGCTTTAATCTTCATGTGGATTGGAAATATCAAATTGGCAATGGTTGTCATGACGAAGAATTAATAGAGTGTATTCATAGAATCCCTACAATGCAGAAGGTGGCCATTCGGCCATTCAATTTTGCACTGACTCTTTGACAGAGCATCCTACCCAGGTCCTATCCTCGGAACTCCATGTATTTCCTCCATTAATCCCCCTAACCCACACATCCTGGGGTACAAAGGAGAAATTTATCATGGTCAATCCACTAAAATCTGCACATCTTTGGAGTGTGGGAGGAAACCGGAGCACATGGAAACCCTGGCAGACACGGAGAGAACATGCAAACTCCAGTCTGTCATCCAAGGCCAGAATTAAACCCATTGCTTTGAGGCAGCAGTGCTAACTACTGTGCAAAAATACCACCCTTTTGGGACAGTTTCCCTGAACCATAGGTTGTGGATCACCAAAGATCAGATTATTTTGGATCTGGTAATTTGGCAGGTTTACTGAACAAGCTCAGAGTAAAAGATGCCATAGGAAACAGTGACTATCACATGGTAGAATTTAGCATTCATTTTGAGAGTGAGAAGCTTGGGTCAGAAACTACTGTGCTAAACAAAAATAATAGGAATTATAAAGGAACAAGTGAAGAGTTTGCAAGAGTGGATGGGGTAAAGAGTTTAGCAAAAAAGATAGTTGATCAGCAATGGAAGATGCTTATGAAAATAATAGTTATGACATAAGAATATTTATGACATAAGAATATGTTCTATGATCTAATCAACCAAAGATGATGAAAAGAGGGAGAAGATAAACTATGAAGGTAAACTCACAGGTAATATAAAACAGACAATAAAAGCTTCTTTAAATCGATAAAAGAGTGAGAAGCCAAAGTGAACATCAAGCCCTTAGAGAATGAGACTGGGGAAATAATAATGGGGAACAAAGAAATGGCAGAGGAGTTAAATAAATATTATGCGTCGGTCTTCACGGTAGAAGACACCAACAACGATCCAAAAATATTAAATAATCAAGGGACAAAAGAGATGGAGGAAATAAATATAATAAATATCACTAGAGAAAAATTACTAGGGAAACTAATAGGGCTAAAGGCCGATAAGTAACTTGGACCTGATGGGTTGCATCTTAGGATATTAAAGGAAGTAGCTAAAAAGTAGTGGATGCACTGATCATAATTTCCTAATAATTCTTCAATTCTGGGAAAGTCCCAGAGAAGTGGAAAATTGCCAAAATAACATCCTTATTCAAAAAATGAGTGAAACAAAATAAGTTATGCACTTTGGTAGGAAGAATAAGTTACTTGAATATTATTTAAATGGAAAAAGATTGCAGAAAACTGCAGCATAGAGGAATTTGGGGGTCTTCATGTGTAGATCACCAAAAGCTAGCATTCAAATTCAGCAGGTAACGGAGAAGGCAAATTGACTGTTGGCCTTTATTTCAAAGGGAGTGGATTATAAAAACAGGGAAATCTTGTTAAAACAATACAAGGCACTAGTTAGACCACACCTGGAATACTATGCACAGTACTTGGTCCCCTTATCCAAGGTAAGGTATAGTGACATTGGAAGCAGTCCAGAGAAGGTTCACCCCATGTATGGAAGGATTTTCTTATGAGGAAAGGTGAGTGGTTTGAGCCTGTATTCATTGGAGTTTAGAAAAATGAGTGGTGACCTTATTGAGATGTATAGGATTCTCAGGGGGCTTGACAGGGCGGACACTGAGAGGTTGTTTCCTCCTGTTGGATAGTCTGGGACCAGAGGGCATAAACTCAAGAGTAAACAATCATCTATTTAAGACTCAAAAGAGGAAGAATTTCTTCTCGTAGAAGGTAGTGAAATTGTGGGATTTTTACCGCAGTGGGCTGTGGAGGTGGTGTCATTAAGTATGTTCAAGGTTGAGACAGACAGATTTTTAATCAGTAAGGGAAGGGTTACAGGAATAGGGTGAGAAAGTGGAGTTGAGGTTTATCACATCAGATCAGTCATGATCTCATTGAATGGTGGAGCAGACTTGATGGGCTGAATGGCTTACTTCTGCTGCGATATCTTATGGGGGTCACAAAGAAGCACAACAGTGCAGGAGGAAGCCATTCGGCCCATTGAGCCTGCACCAACAACAATACAACCTAGGCCCTATATGTGTAAGCCCACATAATTATCTTGCCAGTCCCCCTAACATTAATGGGCAATTTAGCATGGCCAATCAACCTAATCCGCACAACTTTGGACTATGGGAGGAAACCAGAGCACCCGTAGGAAACCCACAGAGACATGGGGAGAATGTGCAAACTTCACATAGTCACCAAGGACGCCCCCTTTCTGATTACTTTGTAAGCCAGTTTTGTTTTGTAACATCCATCTCAACATTTGAGTAGCTACTGGTCTTATTTTGGAATGGTCATAAGAAAGAATATTTTCAAAAGAAAAGTTCTTTTGCTTACATTGATTTCTCACATCTTAAAGACTACAAAGGTTCTCAATTTTTTTTATATAAATAGAGGAATCAAGAGAATTCAAGAAATTACCTAACGCCCAATGTATTTTGGTCACAGCAAAATATATTTAAAACAGTTAATGAGGTTGCATAAGGGTGAAAGTGTCAATGTGAAATAAGCTCCTTGCTAAGAATATTTGTATGTGGTGTGTTAGCTTGATCCTGAGTATAGTGGAGGAAGGGACGCTGCCAAGATTGAGAAGGAGTGCAAGATGATACCTAAGAAAAGTACGGTGAACTGCTTGAAGCTGTGTTTGTAACTTTCACAAGATCAGGGCTGTTTAGCCCGCACATCCTTCAGTAACACAACCAGATCATCATCTCAGGCTCTGTAAGTGCTTCAACAACACAATAGCCCATCTTGACTGGACTCCATCTCATGCATAATTTCCCTTACACAATCAGTCAAATTCTGAGCCGCACATATCTTATTCTTTGGATAAACAGAACAGTCTTACACATTTCCAAAATCAAAATAATGTCGCTTTCAGAAATTCGTAACCTCTACCATCAGACTACCGGCAATTAGACACGTTGTGATCAAACACAAACAGTACAAGCACAGTTTCTAGTTTTCATTCCAACATCTTTTGCATTTCTCATTATTTATTTACAGAAGTTCCGTCATTTATGGACCAGTATAATATTATGAAGGGAAATAATAAACTGTCAAATTTTGTAATGCCCTAATTCCCCATACACAGTTAAATCAAGAAACATAAATTAAGTTGTGACTAATTGGCTGGAATATTAAGATTAAAATACTTGAACCACAAAGTAAAATCTGTGCAAAATTTGGTAATGAACCAATTTCTTGTCAGTCCCAGTCACTCTTGGGAACATATTTTGAAGTGATCCAGCTTTGAAACATTTTATGAATTAAGTAATGCCACTGTTGGATATGGATCACATAGGGTAAATGTCAATCCTTTAAATAGTGAAGATTAATTATTGTAATAATAATAGTGATTCAATTCCTGCTTCCCAGATTGCCTGGATCCACTACAGTTCACTTATCACCACAACAGATCCACAGCCATCTCCCTGGCCCTACACTCAACCCTGGAACACCTAGATAACAAAGACACCTATGTCAGACTTCTATTCATAGACTCCAGCTCAGCCTTTAACACCATTATTCCTAGGAGACTCATTTCCAAATTTCATGGCCTGGGGCTCGGCTCCTCCCTCTGCAACTGGATCTGAGACTTCCTAACGCACAGACCGTAGTCAGTAAGGATAGGCAACAACACCTGCTCCACGATTACCCTCAACACCGGTGCTCTGCAAGGCTGCAACCTCAGCCCCTTACTATACTCCTGATACACCTCTGACCATATGACCAAATTCCTCTCCAATTCAATTTTCAAATTTGCTCTTGACACCACTGTTGTGGGTTGGATCTCAAACAATGATGAGACAGAGTACAGGAAAGAGACAGAGAATCTGATGAACTGGTGAGATGATAACAGTCTCTCCCTCAAACGTCAACAAATGAAGGAGATAATCATCAACTTCAGGAAGAGTAGTGCCCCTGTCTACATCAATGGGGAAGAAGCAGAAATGCTTGAGAGCTTCAAGTTTCCTGTTGTCCAGATCACCAACAACTTGTTCTGGACCCTCCATGTGGTCACTATAGTTAAGAAAGCCCACCAACGCCTCTAATTTCTCAGGAGACTAAGGAAATTTGGCAAATCCACTACAGCTCTCACCAACTTCTACAGATGCACCATAGAGAGCATTCTTTCTGGTGGTATCACAGCCCTGTATGACTCCTGCTCTGTCCAAGACTGCAAGAAACTATAAAGGGTCATGATTGAAGCCCAATTCATCACTCAAACCACCCTCCCACCCATTGACACTGTCTACACTTCCCACTGCCTCGGAAAAGCAGCCAGCATAATCAAGGACTCCACTCACACCGAACACTGTCTCTTCCACCTTCTTCTGTCGGGAAAAGGATACAAAAGTCTGAGATCGTGGACTAACCAACTCAAAAACAGCTTTTTCCCTGCTGTCATCAAACTTTTGAATGGACCTACCTCACACTAAGTTGATCTTTCTCTATACCCTAGCTATGACTGTAATACTACATTCTGCACTCTCTCTGTTCTTTCCCTATGTACTGTATGCTTTGTCTGTGCAGCATGAAAGTAACAATTTTTTTTCACTGCATACTAATACATGTGAAATTAGTAAATCAAATCAGAAAGACACCCCTCAATCTGCTGTCATGTAGTTAGAGAAATTATGTTTTTTGATGTCACATGCCTGCACAGTAATAAGGATTCCATTTGGAACAGTTGTTGTCGGCTCTATTTAATTGATTGCTATCATTATTTCTCGTGGATAATAGATCGATTGCAGACAAACTGATTTAATTAACTGTAAAACAAGCTACTCCATTGTCCATTTATGGTACAACCCAAATATATCCAATAAAAGTGGTTATAGTTACAGTAATGTAATTATAGTTATCAAGTCAATATATAATTTAGGGTGCAACACTGGACTAGGCATATGAAAACCTATTTCCAAACAAATTAGCTTAATAGAACATAGAAAATCTACAGCACAAACAGGCCCTTCGGCCCACAAGTTGCGCCAATGATATCTATACCTACTAGGCTTACCTATAACCCTCAATTCTATTAAGTCCCATGTACTCATCCAGAAGTCTCTTGAAAGACCCTATCGAATTTGCCTCCATCACCACTGATGGCAGCCGATTCCACTCACCCACCATCCTCTGAGTGAAAAAATTACCCCTGATATCTCCTCTGTACCTACTCCCCAGCACCTTAAACCTGTGTCCTCTCGTAGCAACCATTCCAGCCCTTGGAAAAAGCCCCTGAGAATCCACTTGATCTATACCTCTCAACATCTTATACACTTCTATCAGGTCACCTCTCATCCTTTGTCTCTTTAAGGAGAAAAGACTGAGCTCCCTCAACCTATCCTCATAAGTCATGCCACCCAATTCAGGCAACATCCTTGTAAATCTCCTCTGCACCCTTTCAATAGCTTCCACATCCTTCCTGTAATGAGGCGACCAGAACTGAGCACAGTATTCCAAGAGAGGTCTGACAAGGGTCTTATAAAGCTGCAACATTATCTCCTGACTTCTAAGCTCAATTCCTCGATTGATGAAGGCCAGTGCACCATACGCCTTCTTAACCACATCCCCTACCTGCCAATTTAAGAGTCCAATGGACCTGGACCCCAAGGTCCTTCTGATCCTCTACACTGCTAAGAGTCTTACCCTTGATATTATACTCCTTCGTCCCATTTGACCTGCTGAAATGGACCAGTACACATTTATCCGGGTTGAAGTCCATCTGCCACTTCTCCGCCCAGCCTTGCATCCTATCTATGTCATGCTGCAACTTCTGACATCCCTCCAAACTATCCACAAAACTACCAACCTTTGTGTCATCAGCAAACTTACCAACCCAACCCTCCACTTCCTCATCCAGGTCATTTATGAAAATTATAAACAGCTAGGGTCCCAGAACAGATTCCTGGGGCACTCCACTGGTGACCGACCTCCATGCAGAAAAAGACCCATCTACTACCACTTTCTGCCTTCTGTAGGCAAGCCAGTTCTAGATCCACAAGGCAACAGCCCCTTGGATCCCATGTCCTCTCACTTTCTCAAGAAGTCTTGCATGGTGGACCTTATCGAACACCTTGCTGAAGTCCATATAAATCACATCTACTGCTCTTCCTTTGTTAATGTATTTCGTCACATTTTCAAAGAACTCAACCAGGCTCGTAAGGCACGATCTGCCTTTGACAAAGCCGTGCTGACTACTACTGAGCATACTAAGCTTCTCTAAATGTTCATAAATCCTGACCCTCAGAATCTTCTCCATCAACTTACCAACCACTGAGGTTAGACTCATCAGTCGGTAATTTCCTAGGCTATCCTTATTCCCTTTCTTGAATATAGGAACCACATTTACAATCCTCCAATCCTCTGGAACCTCTCCTGTCTCCATCAATGACTCAAAGATCATCGCCAGAGGTTCTGCAATCGTTTCCCTGGCCTCCCACAGTAACCTGGGGTACATCCCATCTGGTCCTGGCGATTTATCTATCTTGATGCTATTCAAAACTTCCAACACATCCTCTTTCTTAATGTCCACATACTTTTCAGTCCGCCACAAGCCTGCAGTACAACCACCCAGATCTTTTCCAACTGAATACCGAGGTAAAGTATTCATTAAGCACCTCTGCTATTTCTACCAGTTCTGTACAAACTTTCCCATCTTCACATTTTACAGTTCCTATTCCTTCAAATCTCATCCTTTTACTCTTCACATATTTGTAGAACACCTTAAGGTTCTCCTTAATTTTACCTGCCAAGGCCTTCTCATGACCCCTTCTGGCTCTCCTAATTTCCTTCTTAAGTTCCTTCCTATAAGCCGTATACTCCTCTAGATCTCTAACATCTCCTAGCTCTCTGAACGTTCTGTACGCTTTACTTTTCTTTTTGAATAGGTTCATTACAACATTCAAGCACCACGGTTCCCATAACCTACCAAAACCTCCCTGTCTTATCGGAATGTTGTCGTAATTAGCTTAGAAGAGCTAATGTTTGACAGGAGGTTATGTTGGTTACAGTAGAACTTGTAATTATCTGTCTGGCATAAGATAAGAAGGGAACCAAATACTGCCACCTCCTATTGAAATAATGTCTGTATCTTATAGAAATCATTGAAGTTCAGTCTACTGGGCTTATGACATATGTATTACAGAGTACTGTATACATTTCATGTGGTGAGGCAGACTATTTGTCACCTGTGCCACCATCACGCAAAGAAACACAAATCAAATGTTTAAACTAGTGGATTTATTGTGTGTCTGTTTTCCTTTTTAAGAGGTTGGGGCTGCTGCCAGCACCACCATACCTACACCAGCCCTAGCACCTTTTCTTGAGCCAAGATTGATTTAACTATGCAGAGTTGACTCTCATTAGGATTCCTATTAAGTGGAAACCTACTCAAGGAAAGAGGTGAAGTGGGGATCAGGATAGAGTTTAAATATCAAGAAGATCCACATGGCAGACTCCCCAGAAGTTTAACATTAATTATAAAGTGAAATCGCACAGGTTGTAATGTGAACCCCGTCCTGGGAATTTACAGCTGAGACTGTCGACACATTCTTCCTTATCCCTGACCATTGTTAAGTTTTTCCTAGAAGAAAAACAAAGGTGAAAAAAAGAGAACTGTGACAGCTAATTTGCACACTCTCAGATTCCACAAACAGGAGTACAATATTGACTTATTTTAGTGATACTGCATGGGATGGAAGAATGCTGGGTATGACTTTAGGACAGTAGTTCCCACATTTTTATACGACATAGCGCACCTCTGCACTATAAAAAAAATTAAGGCACACCTCACATTTTTTCGTCTTCTTGCCTTACTGGGAACTTTGTTTTTAATTTCCCTTTGTCCTCCCTCCTGTTTTTTTTCTACCTCTCCCTGTCTCCTGCTTCTCCCTGAGCTTTTGCTTTTTTGTGCAGGTGCATGGGACCTTTGTCTTCACTCCAAGTTCTGTTGGTTATGTGCAAGGGCTTGAGCAACATAAAAAATTGAAAACATGCGCATTTGCACTTTTTTCCCAGCTGGCATTTGCCCTGGAGGCCCAAGATCCGTTGGGTCTTGGGGATATCAACCACAGACCTGAAGACGAAGGTTAGTTTTAGTTTAATGACATGAATTGTGAATCATTTGGAATCTTTTCGTGGAAAACTTGGTGGCTCTTGTGGCACACTGGTTGAGAATCATTGAACTAGCAATCCAGAGGCTCACCCTAATGGAATTTAAATTCAATTAATAAAATCTGGAATTGAAAGCTAGTCTCAGTAATTGTGATCTTGAAAATATCATCAATTAAGATTTAGGGAAAGAAATCTACCATCGACTGCACAGTGAGTGATGTTTGACTGAGAGGAGTGCTTTTGGAGTTGAGTGAAAACAGGGAGTTATAAGGAGATAAGTAGTCATTAAACTTACTTTCAAGGTAAGCTAAATTAGTTCTTATTTGAGAAGTTAGAAGCAGCATTTTAATGCATTCCTGCAACAGGAATCAACTGAGTCAGCTCTCAACTGAACTTGGCTGGTTGTTTGTACAAGTAGATAAAACCAGTTCCAGAGCCCTGTAAGTTGCGCGTATAAAAACAGAGGCCTCAGAGAGCTGTTCTGACTACATGGTGAGTGCCACTTGACTGACTGGAGTGCTTTTGACGTTGGGTGAAAACAGGGAGTTAGGTGAAACAGGCAGCAGAGGTTACAAGGCAGAGTGCTGACTGGTAAGTAAGTGTAATTTTTTTCTTTTTGCTCTTGGCATTGTAGTTGTTATTGTACACTACAATAGTATTTCTGTGTAATTTCTGTGGTTTATTGTTTTGAAAAGGTTATATTCGGTAGTAACAAGGAGCAAGAAAGGAGGGCCCTAGAAAATCGGATATAATCTGAAAAACATCTTTCAAAAGCTTAATTTAAAGGGGTAAGACATGACAGCAGAGCTTCTCTAGCTTCATGTGGCAGGCTCGGGACAGTTCCAGTCTCCTGGGTCAGCCATGCGTGCAGGAAGTGTCTCCAGCTACAGCTCCTGGAAACTTGAGTTTCAGAGCTGGAGCAGTGGCTGGAGACACTGCGGAGCATCCACAAGTCACAGAATATTGTGGATAGCACGTACAGAGAAGTAGTCACACCGCAGGCTCAGACTCCACAGACACGCAGGAAGGGAAATGGATGACCACCAGACAGAACAACAAAGATAGGCAGGTAGTGCAGGAATCGCCTGTAGGCCATTCCCCTGCAAAACAAATGTGTGGCTTTAGATACTGTTCAGGGAAATAACCTCTCCAAGGAAAGCAGTAGCAGCCAAACTTGTTTCACCATGGTTTGTTCTGCTGCAGAGTTATAGGGATTCAACTGTAAGGGGAATAGACAGGCGTTTCTGTGACTGCAAATGAGACTCCAGGATGGTATGTTGCCTCCCTGGTGCTAGGGTCAAGGATGTCTCAGATTGGCTGCAGGACATTCTGAAGGGGGAGGGCGAACAGTGAGTACTAACGACATAAAAAAAGATGAAGTCCTAAAAGCAGAATAGAGGGAGCTAGGAAGAAAGTTAAGAAATCGGACCTCAAAGATAGTGACCTCAGGATTACTACCAGTGCTAGTCAGAGTAGAAATGACAGGATATATCGGATAAATATGTGGCTGAAGAGGTGGTGTCAGGGCGAGTGTTTCAGGTTCCTGAGGCATTGGGACCAGTTCTGGTGGAGGCGGGACCTGTACAAATTGGACAGGTTACATCTGGGCAGGATTGGGACTGATGTCCTAGGGGGAATCTCCTAGGTTGGAGAGGGTTTGAACTAATATGCCGGGTGATGGGAACCTATGTAAACAGTCTGAGAAGGGAGCAAGGACAAAGTGTGATGAGAAGGTTGCAAACTACATCGAAATCAGGAAAAATGTTAAAAGGAGAACTCAGGAGATGCCATTAATGGAAGTGTTAGAATTCAAAAAGGTATAAAAACTAGTATAAGGGCACTTTATCTGAATGCTCGTAGGATTCAAAACAAGGTAAATGAGTTGACGGCACAAATCATTGCAAACGAGTATGATTTGGCGGCCATTTCAGAGACATGATTACAGGATAGTCGTGACTGGGAGTTGAATATCCAGGGGTGTCAGACTATTTGGAGGGACCGACAGGAAGGTAAGAGAGATGGTGTAGCTCTGATATTTAAGGATGATACCAGGGCGTAATGAAAGATGATAAGTTCTATGGAAAAAAAGGGTTGAATCCATGTGGGTGGAAATTAGAAATAGTAAGGAGAAAAAGTCACTGATAGGTATAGTCTATAGGCCACTAAATAATGACATCATGGTGGGTTGAGAAATAAACAAAGAAATAACTGATGCATGTAAAAAGGGAACAGCAATTATCATGGGGGATTTTAATCTACATATTGATTGATCAAACGAAGTTGGTCAAAGCAGCCTTCAGGGGGAGTTCATAGAATGTATCCGTGATAGCTTCCTTGAACAGTATGTAATGGAACCTACAAGGGAGCAAGCTATCCTAGATGTGGTCCTGTGTAACGAGACAGGAATAATTAATGGTCTTACAGTTAGGGATCTTCTTGGAAGAAGCGATCACAGTATGGTTGTATTTAAAATACAGATGGAGTGTGAGAAGGTAAAATCCAATACTAATGTCTTGTGCTTAAACAAAGGAGACTGCAAAGGGATATGGGAGGAGATGGCTAAGATAGACTGGCAGCAAAAGCTTTACGGTAGGACAATTGAGCAACAGTGGAAGATTTTCAAAGCGATCTTTCACAAGGCTCAGCAAAAGTATATACCAGTAATAAAAAAGGACTGTAGAAAAATATAATGAGCCATGGATATCTAAGGAAATAAAGGAGGGTATTAAATTGAAAGAAAATGCATACAAAGTGGCAAAGATTAGTGGGAAACTAGAAGATTGGGAAATCCTTAAAGGTTAACAGAAAGCCACAAATAAAGTAATAAAGCAAAGTAAGATGGATTATGAGAATAAACTCAGAATATAAAAACAGATAGCAAAAGTTTCTACAAATATATAAAACAAAGATTGCTAAAGTAAACGTTCATCTTTTTAGAAGATGTGGAGGGGAAGTAATAACCAGAAATGAGAAAATGGCTGAGGCATTGAACTGGTATTTTGTGTTGGTTTTCACAATAGAAGACACAAATAACAGGCCAAAAATTGATGACATGAAGGCTATGGTAGGTGAAAATCTAGAAACTATTATCATGAAAGAGGTAGTGTGGGGCAAGCTAATGGGGCTAAAGATAGACAAGTCTCCTGGTCCTTATGGAATGCATCCCAGGGTACTAAAAGAGAAGGCGAGAGAAATAGCAAATGCACTAGTGGTAATTTATCAAAATTCACTGGACTCTGGGGTAGTTCCCGCAGTTTGGAAAACAGCAAATGTGATGTCACTGTTTAAAAAAGATAGACAAAAAGTGGGTAACTCTAGACTGGTTAGTTTAACTTTGTAGTAGGGAAAATGCTTGAATTTATCATCAAGAAAGAAATAGCAAGACATCTGGATATAAATTGTCCCATTGGTAAGATGCAGCATGGGTTCATGAAAGGAAGGTCATGTTTGACTAGTTTGGTGGAATTCTTTGAGAATGTTACATGCGTAGTGGACCATGGGAACCTATGAATGTGGTGTATCTGGATTTCCAGAAGGCACTTGACAAGGTGCCGCACCAAAGACTGCTACATAAGACAAAAGTGCACAGTGTTGTGGGTAATGTATTAGCATGGATAGAGGATTGGTTAACTAACAGAAAGCAAAGAGTGGGGGTAAATGGGTGTTCTTCTGGTTGGAGATCAGTGACTAGTGGTGTGCCTCAGGGATCAGTGTTGGGACCGCAATTGCTTACAATTTACATAAATGATTTGGAGTTGGGGACCAAGTGCAGTGTGTCAAAATTTGCACATGACACTAAGATGAGTGGTAGAACAAAGTCTGCAGAGGATGTTGAAAATCTGCAAAGGGATATAGACAGTCTAAGTGAGTGGGCGAGGGTCTGGCAGATGGAGTACAATGTTAGTAAATGTGAGGTAGGAATTTTGGTAGGAATAACAGCAAAATGAACTATTATTTAAATGCTAAAAAAGTGCAGCATGCTGCTGTGCAGAGGGACCTGGATGTCCTTGTGCAAGAATCACAAGGAGTTGGTTTGCCGGTGTGGCAGGTAATTAAGAAGGCAAATGTAATTTTATCCTTCACTGCTAGAGGGATGGAGTTTAAAAACAGTGAAGTTATGTTGCAGCTGTATAAGGTGCTGGTGAGACCATGTCTAGAGTACGGTGTACAGTTTTGGTCCCTTACTTGAGGAAGGATATACATGCATTGGAGGGGGTGCAGAGAAGATTCACTAGATTGGTTTGAAGTTGAGGGGATTGGCTTATGAAGGGAGACTGACTAGACTGGGGCTATACTCACTGGAATTCAGAAGAATGAGGAGAGACCTTGTAGAAACATAAGATTATGAAGGGAATGTGTAAGATAAAAGCAGGGAAATTGTTTCCACTGGTGGGTGAAACTAGAATTAGGTCACATGGTCTCAAAATAAGAAGAAGCAGATTTAGGACTGAGTTGAGGAGGAACTTCTTCACGCAAAAGGTTGTGAATCTGTGGAGTTCCCTGCCCAGTGAAGCATTTGAGGCTACCTCATTGAATGTTTTTAAGGCAAGGATAGATAAATTTTTGAACAGTAAAGAAATTAAGGGTTATGGTGAGTGAGAACATAAGAACATAAGAAATAGGAGCAGGAGTAGGCCATCTGGCCCTTCGAGCCTGCCCCGCCATTCAATAAGATCATGGCTGATCTGTCGTGGCTCAGTTCCACATTCCTGCCCTCTCCCCATAACCCTTAATCCCCTCTCTCATCAAAAACCCATCAACCCTCTTCTTAAAAATATTTAGTGAGGTAGCCTCCACCACTTCAACAGGCAGAGAATTCCAGAGATTCACCACCCTTTGAGTGAAGAAGTTCCTCCTCAACTCTGTTCTAAACCGCCCCCCCTTTATCTTGAGGCTGTGCCCCCTAGTCCTACTGTCCTTTCTGAGCGGGAAGAGTCTCTCCACCTCTATCCTATCCATCCCATTCATCATCTTATACGTCTCAATGAGATCTCCCCTCATTCTTCTAAACTCTAACGAGTACAAGCCTAGTTTATTCAGCCTCTCCTCATAGCTCAACCCCCTCAACTCCGGCATCAGCCTAGTAAACCTCCTCTGCACTCCCTCCAAGGCCAAAATATCCTTGCGTAAGTATGGCGCCCAAAACTGCACACAGTACTCCAGCTGCGGCCTCACCACTGCCCTATATAGCCGCAGCAAGACCTCCCTACTTTTATATTCAATCCCCCTCGCTATGAAGGCCAGCATCCCATTCGCCTTCCTGACCACCTGCTACACCTGCAAGCTGGGTTTTTGCGACTCATGCACAAGGACCCCGAGGTCCCTCTGCACTGCCGCCTGCTGCAGTTTTTCTCCACGTAAGTAATAGTCCTTCCTACCATTATTCCTACCAAAGTGTACCACCTCGCACTTGCCAACATTAAATTCCATTTGCCAGTTCCTGGCCCATTCGCCCAGCCTATCTAGATCCTTCTGCAGACTCTCCACACCCTCCGCACAATTTGCCTTTCCACCAATCTTGGTGTCATCAGCAAATTTCGACACCCTACACTCGGTTCCCTCCTCCAGATCATCTATATAAATGGTAAATAGCTGAGGCCCCAGCACTAGTCACCAACCGCCAATCCGAATAGCACCCACTGACCCCCACTCTCTGCCTCCTATTTGACAACCAGTCCTCTATCCACACTAACACCCTACCCCCAACTCCATGTCCCCTGACCTTCTGCAATAACCTCTTGTGAGGTACCTTGTCAAACGCCTTCTGAAAATCAAGAAAGACCACATCCACCGGCTCTCCTCTATCCACCGCCCTAGACACATCCTCATAGAACTCCAGTAAATTTGTCAGACACGACTTCCCCTTAACGAAACCGTGCTGCGTCTGCTCTATCAAGCAATTCCCCTCAAGATGCCTCGCTATTTCCTCCTTGATGACGGATTCTAACATTTTACCTACAACAGACGTTAACCGAACCGGCCTATAATTCCCCGCCTTTTGCCTGGCACCCTTCTTAAACAACGGCGTAACATTAGCTGCTTTCCAATCATCCGGCACTTCCCCGGAATCCAGCGACGTCTGGAAAATAACCACCAAGGCATCCACTATCACCTCCGCCATTTCTTTCAGAACCCTCGGATGCATTCCATCCGGTCCTGGGGACTTGTCCACAATCAGCCCCTCCGGTCTGTCGAGCACCACCTCTCTAGTTACAGTAATGTCATCGAGACCCTCCAGTCCTACCACCGTTCCATCTCTAACACCTGGCAAATTATTCACGTCCTCCTCCGTGAAGACCGAAACAAAAAAGTTATTCAAGACCTCAGCCATTTCCCCATCCCCTACCACTAGGTCCCCCTTCTCATCCTCTGAGGGTCCAACGTTCACCCTAGCCAGCCTCTTCCTTTTTATATACTTATAAAAACTCTTGCTATCCTTTTTTATATTAAGTGCTAGCCCAGCTTCATAGTTTATCCTACCCTTCTTTATGAATTTCTTTGTCAATCTTTGTTGACATTTAAACCTCTCCCAATCCTCTTCTCGCCCACTACTCTTAGCTACTCTAAATGCCTCCGCTTTTAATTTAACACTTTCCTTCACCTCCTTCGTTATCCACGGCTGATTACCTCTCCTCCTACGGTCCTTTTTGACCATCGGAATAAATTTCTGCTGAGCACCAAGAAAGATCTCCTTAAAAATCCTCCACTGCTCCTCAGCAGACCTACCTTCCAACGCGCTCCCCCAGTCCACATTCGCCAATTCCTCTCTCATCCTACCGTACTCCCCTCTGTTCAAACAAAGGATGCGTGTCCGGGAACCCACTTTGTCATCCTCCATCTGCACCAGAAACTCCACCATACAATGATCACTCTCCCCAAGAGGATCCTTCACCGCAAGGTCCCTGATTCTACCCGCCTCATTACATAACACCAGATCCAAAACAGCTCGCTCCCTCGTCGGCTCCAACACACACTGTTCAAGGAAACTATCCTGGCAGCATTCCAAGAACTCCTCCTCGAGCCCACTGCGTCCAACATGGGTCGACCAATCAATACGCAGATTGAAATCCCCCATAACTACGGCCGTCCCATTCCTGCACGCCGCACTTATTTGCGCATTAACAGCCCGCCCCACCTCCAGATCATTATTCGGGGGCCTATAGACGACACCCACCAGCGTCTTCCTCCCTTTACTGTTCCTAATCTCTACCCACAACAATTCCACTTTCTGCTCTTTGGCTCCAATATCATCCCTTGCTACCACCCTGATGCTATCCTTAATCATGATGTGGGTATGCCGGCGTTGGACTGGCGTAAACACAGTAAAAAGTCTGACAACACCAGGTTTTAGTCCAACCTATTTATTTGATAATATACTCACAAGCTTTCGGGGTTAGCCCCTTCGTCAGGTGAATGGAGAGTTCTGGCCTCAGACAGAGCATATAAAGCACAGACAGTTTAGAGACTACTGATTAGAATGCGAATCCTTACACCTAACCTGCTGTTCAAGACCTGAAGTGGCTGATAATGTGAGTGGAAGGAGCACTGATCACAGGTTAAAGAGATGTGTATTGTCTCCAGACAGTACAGTAAGTGAGGTTTTGCAAACCCAGGCAAGTCATGCTCCTTCCACTCACATTATCAGCCACTTCAGGTCTTGAACAGCAGGTTAGGTGTAAGGATTCGCATTCTAATCAGTAATCTCTAAACTGTCTGTGCTTTATATGCTCTGTCTGAGGCCAGAACTCTCCATTCACCTGACGAAGGGGCTAACCCCGAAAGCTTGTGAGTATATTACCAAATAAATAGATTGGACTAAAACCTGGTGTTGTCAGACTTTTTACTTTGCTATCCTTAATCAGCAGAGCTACGCCCCCCACTTTTCCCTCCCGCCTATCCTTCCTAAACACTTGATACCCCTGGACATTCAGCTCCCAGTCCCTGTCACCTTGCAACCATGTCTCTGTAATGGCCACCAGATCATATCCATTTGTGTCGATCTGCGCCACCAGCTCATCCACTTTATTCCGAATGCTTTGTGCATTCAGATAAAGTGCCTTCATCCCAGCCTTCCCCTGGACCCTATTCATACTCACGCCCCCTACTCCCTTTATTATTGGGACATCCTCGGCCTCCACCCTTACCTGTACCCTCTCCTTAACTTCAGGCCTCGTAATGTCACCTACCCTCGCACCCTCTCCCCCCCCCCTAATTAGTTTAAAGCCCTGTCTACAGTCCTCTTTACACGATTCACCAGGACTCTGGTCCCAGCATGGTTCAGACCAACCCCATCCTGCCCGAACAGGTCCCACCTACCCCAATACTGGTGCCAATGCCCCATAAATTCAAACCCATTCCTCCCACACCAATCCCTGAGCCACCCATTCACTTCCTTAATCCCATCAACCCTACGCCCGTCTGCACTCGGTTCAGGCAGTAGCCCAGAGATGATCACCTTGTCGGTTCTACTTTGTAATTCCATTCCCAGCTTTTCATACTCCTTCCTCAGATCCTCAGTTCGCATTTTGCCTATGTCGTCGGCACTCACATGAACCACAACGACCGGATTCTCACCCTCCCACTCCAGGTTCCTCTGCAGCTCAGATGCGACATCCCGGACCCGAGCACCAGGCAGACAACACACTCTTCTGTGCACTTTGTCATTGTGACAAAGGACAGTGTCAATACCCTTCACCCCACTATCCCCAATTACAACTACGTTCCTTTTCTCCTTCTCTTTGCCTATGCCCTGCTGCATCACTGTACCGTGTGCAGTTTGCTCACTGACCTCACCTCCCTCGTCCTCGTCCAGACTGGAAGCAAGAACCTCAAACCTGTTATGCAGCTTGAGAGGCTGAGGCCTCCTCTCCCCACCCCCCTTCCTCCTCTCAGCAGCCCCCTCTTGTTCCTGACCCTTAGAGTTAGCCAGTCTAGGGGGGGTGGATGTCTCTTGCACCCCATTGACAATGGCACCCTTTCTCCCCCTGATGAGCCTCAGCGTCTGTAGCTCAGAGGCCAGCTCATCTACCTTGAGCTGGAGCTCCTCCAGCAACCTGCACTTACTGCAGACATGGTCACCGGGGAGGACCCTGGGGTCCACCAGTTCCCACATCATACAGAAACCACACATCACATGCCCCTCCATTATTCACTGTAGTAATATGGAAAATTTCCACTCGAACTCACCTGGCCCTTTTTCTCTCCAGCCCTTTTGATATTAAGCCCTAATAGCTCACTCTACTGCCCGCTCCGACGCTGCCCGCTGTCGAGACCAGGCCTCCTTTTAAACCTGGCGCTGATTTAAAGCTTGCTGGGCCACAACTCCTTCTAACCACTCCCTCAGAATTCTTAAAGCAGTAAATACAATAAATGCTTTAAACAGTTCTACAAAGAACAAAGTGCTTTAAACTTATTTAAACAGGGTTTTAACAGGTAAAATCTTATCTCTCTCTCTGCTCCTTCACTCGTCTGCTCCAGCAAACAATAGAAGGCTTCACCGTGTGACCACTTGATAATTAAAGCTTGCTGGGCCACAACTCCTTCTAACCACTCCCTCAGAGTTCTTAAAGCAGTAAATACAATAAATGCTTTAACCTGTTCTACAAAGAACAAAGTGCTTTAAACTTATTTAAACAGGGTTTTAACAGGTAAAACAGGTAAAGTGGGCGGGTAAAGTGGAGCTGGGTCCATGAAAAGATCAGCCATGATCTTACTGAATGATGGGGCAGGCCCGAGGGGCCAAATGGCCTAATTCTGCTCCTGGTTCTTATCCTTAACTAGACTGAGCTACACATGACTTCAGATCCACAGCAATGTGATTGATTCTTAACTGTCCTCTGAAATGGCCTAGCAAGCCACTCAAGGGCATTAAGGGATAGGCAACCAAATGCTGACCTTGCCAGTGGTGCCACATTGCAATGGGCGGAGCACATGTGACTAGAATAACAGTTTTTGGAGAAGCTATCTCAATGACAATTTGAAATCCAGCAGAGATTGAGGGGGCAATCTTACCAAAAAAGTTCTAAGGGCTGAATGTGCGTGAAAACAGCAAAGAATTGAGTCAATCTTTTTGGCAAGTTCTCAGTTGTAATTATACAGCACTTAGAAAAGAAACAAAGCTAGGATGTGCCCTACTCTCCCAGTGCACCATGTGCTCACAATGTACTGGTAGATCTACTGTCTCTCTTCTCCCGGCCCAATTGCCCCAGTTGTTCAACATCCCCTGCCCCAATCACTGCCCCAGCTGATCCCCATCCCTCAATCACTGAGCCTCCCCCTCAATGGTGCTTCTCTTGCCTCGCCCCATCCCCTTGGCACTCCTGGTGGGGCACTGCCCCCAACCACCTGATGGGCTTTAATGGCCTTCGGTCCCAACAACAAGCTCATCACTTCAGGTCCCCGTTGGTGGAGAACATATGTGATCCTCACTAGTGAGGACCTTGATAAGGACAAGTGAGCCCGGACTACAGCATTTGAGATTCTAATTATATTTAAATTAGGTGATGATTATTGAAACTGATTTTGTGCCCAGGAGCTGATTTCACTGGTAGAATGGGGCTGGGAACATCACCAGAAGAAAAACACCAGGTGTAAACCCAACTTTTCACCTCTCTCTTGATCTTACTGGCTTGCCATGTCTATTGACCAGTGAGACGAGCTGGTACGATTGCCTCCAGAGATTCTTCAAATGACAAGAATTTCAGAACAAACATTATCAACTTTTGGAAAAGACACATTACGTTTAAAAGAGGCTGTCTGCAGAAACTGCAGGGTACATCAGCTTCCACTCCACTAAATTATACGACTCTTCAAGTTACTTTAGGAAGCGTGAAAAAAGTGTAGTCTTGCAGGTGAGAGCGAAACAATGCTGCCCCAAACCTCCCCCCGCTTACTCCTGGCAAATGTCCAATCTCTGGAAAACAAGCGAGACAAACTTAAAGACAGACTCATTTTCCAAAGAGAACCGAGACACTGCTGTGTACTCTATTTCAAGGAGACATGGCTCACTCCTACTTCACCGGACTGTGCCCTACCAACACAGGTCTTCTCAATCCACTGAACGGCAGTCTCTGGAAAGATGAGGGGAGATGGGATCTGTTTCCTAATCAATGCCTCATGGTGCTACATGTAGCAACACTGGCAAGTTTCTGCGCACTGGACCTAGAATACCTGAAGTTAAAATGCCAGCCCAACTTCCGTGGGAGTTCACCTTTGTTATCTTGACAACAATTTACATCCCACCCCACGCAGACATGAATAGCGCATTGGACAAAATATACAGCGCTACAAATAGCCATGAGATGAAACATCCTGGGGCCTTGTTCATCATAGTTGAAGACTTCAATCAGGTCAAGCTCAAAAGCGTCCGACCAAGATACCACCAACACATCTCCTGTTCCAGAGGCTCAAACATCCTAGGCCACTGCTATACAAATATCAAACATGCCTACTGCTCTATCCCCCACCCACACTTTGGTAAATCAGATCACAAGGCTGTGCTCCGGCTCCCGGCTTACAAGCAAAAGCTGAAATGGAAGAATCTGTCAAACAGCAAATGTAATGCCACTGGTTAAGAAAGAAGATAAACAAAAGTGGTTAATTATAGGCCAATTAGCTTAACTTCTGTAGTGGGGAAAATGTTTGAATCTATCAAGGAAGAAACAGCAAGACAACTGGAGAGAAATTTCCCATTGGGAAGACACAGCACGGGTTCATGAAAGGCAAGTTGTGTTTAACTAATTTAGCAGAATTCTTTAAAGACATTACAAGCACAGTGGATAATGGGGATCCAGTGGATGTGAAATATGTGGATTTCCAGAAGGCGTTCGACAAGGTACCGCACAAGAGGCTGCTGCAAAAGATAAAGGTGCACAGTGTTATGGGTAATGTATTAGCATGGACAGAGAATTGGTTAACTAACAGAAAGCAAAGAATGGGGATACGTTGGTGTTTTTCTGGTTGGCGATCAGTGACTAGTGGTGTGCCTCAGGGGTCAGTGTTGGCATAGCAATTATTTACAATGTACACAGATGATTTGGAGTTGGGGACCAAGTAGTGTGTCAAAGTTCGCAGATGACATGAAGATGAGTGGTACAGCAAAGTGTGCAGAGGACACTGTCTGCAAAGAGATATGGGTAATTTGAGTGGGCATTGATGTACTACCAATGAAGTACAATGTTGGTAAATGTGACGTCATTCATTTTGGTAGGAATAACAGCAAAATGGAATATCATTTAAATGGTAAAAAATTCTGGTTGTGTCACAGCTTGGTATGGCTCCTGCTCTGTCCAAGACCGCAAGAAACTACAAAGGGTTGTGAACGAAGCACAGTCCATCACTCAAACCAGCTTCTTACCATTGACTCTGTCTATACTTTCTGCTGCCTCAAAAGCAGCCAGCATAATTAAGGACTCCATGCACCCCAATCATACTCTCTTCCACCTTCTGTCGGGGAAAAAGATACAAAAATCTGTGGACACGTACCAACTGACTCAACAACAGCCTCTTCTCTGCTGCCAACAGACTTTTGAATGGACCTACCTAATATTAAGTTGATCATAGGGATGAAATTAGGAAACCCTTCAACACAAAGTATAGCAAGTTTGGAACTCTTCCTTTTTTCCAAATTGCAATTGATGCTAGATTAATTGTGAAATTTTAAACTAAGATTGACAGATTTTGATAACAAAAGGCATATAGAGCTAAAACAGGTTTATAGAGTGAAGTTACAGACGACATACCATTCACAGAACAGCACAATAAGTTGGAAGGGTTCAATGGCCTCCTCCTGTCAATTCGACTACATTTTCTGACCAACTCAGTATTGCAGTTGTTATTGGTCTATTTACCTGGGATGGGGAGAGAATTCCAGACAAGCCTTATCGTCTTCATTTAATTTCCATGTTTGCACTACCAGCAGGGATTGCTGAAGAGTAAGCTGGAAGAATAATTGTGCTGGCTGAGGAAGAATAATCACCCTGTTTGGGTTCTGACCCTTGACAGGAGCTCTAGGGTCAACATTTAACTTAGATCCCCAACAAGGCAATAACAGAGAGATGCCCCACCAACAGCAACAATTGATTGATTATGTTTACATATTATTTGTTGATGTGAATTACAGCTGTGTTGAGAGGGGTTTGTACACCATAAAGGTAAAAAGCTCTTTCCCCCAACTTGCCAATAATGGCCCAGCACTAAGCTCATGCTGGCATCAACCTGAGCAGATTTTGTGCCTGCAAAAGTCCCCCTTAAGAGTCTGTGGAGGTCATAGAATCCCTACTTTCAGCCCATCGACTCTGCACCGACAACAATCCCACCAAGTACCTATTACTGTAACGCCACATATTTAGCCTGTTAGGCCTCCTGACAATAAAGGGCCGTTTAGCTTGGCCAATCCACCTAACAGGCACATCTTTGGACTGTGGGAGGAAACTGGAGCACCCTGAGGAAACCCACACAGACACGAGGAGAACGTGCAAACCAAACCCCACACAGTCTCCCTCCCAAGGCTGGAATTGGATGCCAGTCCCTGGCGCTGTGAAGCAGCAGTGCCAACCACTGAGGTATCGAATCCTATTCCACCGTTTCTATACCGTCCCCTTTCATCTCTACTTCTACTGGGTGCCAAGATAATTTCTCCCTCTTGTTCTACCTTACAGCTTGTGTCAGCTGTCGGAACGCAGCCAGCTGCCCCGCACTCTCCCCCGCTGCAGCGCGCCGGAGAAGGCCTGGCCCCGCCCCCTCCTAACCGCCGGCCGTTCTGTTGTTCCTTTGAATTGAGCTTCTTTCCCGCTCTGACAAAGAGCGGCAGCTCCGCGCAGACACAGGCCGCCTGGGACCACTGGTAGGGAATTGCTGCCAGGGGTTTTCTGATCGGAAAGGGTTAAATTAGTATCTCGGACCATCAAAGGGTAACAGTCATAAAAGAGCTTCTGTGCAAACTATGATCCATGTTCAAGGGCATCACAAGCAGTTATAATCTCACTGCAAATTTACAGGTTTATCAATAATATGTAAACAAAGACTGCAGGAAGAGACAGCCCCCAAAACTGCAGAATATTAACTATCAATGTCCTCGTCCTTTCAGTCGTTACACTCCTTCCCTCCAAAAGGTCATTGACTTGAAACATCAACTGTTTCTCTCACGATAGATTTTGACCTACCCATTGTTTCCTGCATTTTCTGTGTTTATTTCATAATACTCTGGCATTGTGCTCTTGTTCTTTTTTACTGTTCACTCCCAATGGAAGAATGAAAAATTGTCCCCTTAACACACAGAAACCTATCTAATATTCTATATTGTAAATGACACAACTTCAGAGATGGAGTTTATTTTACTGAGTTGCTCCATCATTCAAAATTTTCTGCACAAGAAGCATGTAGTTGAAAAATGACCTGTTTTGTGTATGCTCTGCCTGCTATAGAATAGGATTACATTGGCTTGTTGCTGCGCAGCACATCCTTTCAGTCCAATCAGTCTATACTGCTAACAAAAACACAAAATGCTCAAAATCTCAGCAAGTCTGACAGCATCTGTGGAGAGGGAACAGAACTAACATTTTGAGTCTGGATGACTCTTCGTCAGAGCAGTCCATTCCTGTGTTTGTGCTCGAACTCAAGCTTCCTCCTATCTTTCTCATCTAAATTTGCTATTAGAAACATCTTTTCCACCTCCCTCACATTCTTTCCTGTTTTGTTCTTACATGTAAGAACTTGGAGCAGGAGTATTCAATTCAGCCCCTCGAGCTCACTCCACATTCAATACGACCATGGCTGACCTAATCTTTGCCTATTCTCCACCTTCCTGCTCATTCCCCATAACCTTTCATCTTGCTACTAATTAAAAACCTATCTATTTGCTCCTTAAATATGTTTACTGTTCTAGTATCCATTGCACTTTGTGTAGAGAATTTCACATTAACAACCTTTTGAGTGAAGTAATTCCTCCTCATTTCTGTTTTAAATCTGCCATCCCTTTGCCTAAAACTGTGGCTTCATTCTAGAATGTCTGATAAGGGGAAACATCCACTCTACATCGAAATAGTCAATCCCCTTTAGTATCTAATATATTTGAATTGCATCTCCTCTCATTCTTCTAAACCCCAGCAAGTATTGGCCTAAAATGCTCAATCATTTTTTATAAGACAAGTATTTCACCTTTGGAATTAATCTAGCGAATCTTCTTTCAACTACCTGTCATGCATTTATACCCTTCCCTCAAGTCAGGGGACTAAACATGATCTCACCAATGCCCTGTACTAGGTGCAGCAGCACTTCCCTACTTTTGTACTCTATTCCGTTAGCAATGAATGCCAAAATTCCATTGCCTTCCTTATGACCTGCTGCACCTACACCATAGTGACTGCAGAGGCTCAATAAGTCAGCTCACACTTTCTTGAGAGCAATTAGGGATGGGCAATCAATGTTAGTCTAGTCAGTGATGCCTGTAATTTTCCAAAACTTAATTAACAAATGCATATTTGCTTCAATCATCCTTTATTTTATAAATATATAAAAAGGAAGAGGCTGACTAGGGTGAACGTTGGACCCTTAGAGGATGAGAGGGGGGACTTAGTGGTAGGGGATG
The DNA here is from genome assembly GCF_965287045.1 of Carcharhinus amblyrhynchos. Classification (NCBI taxonomy): domain Eukaryota; kingdom Metazoa; phylum Chordata; class Chondrichthyes; order Carcharhiniformes; family Carcharhinidae; genus Carcharhinus; species Carcharhinus amblyrhynchos. The sequence goes on from NC_137325.1 coordinate 93,002,997, forward strand.
GGGAAATGGCTGAGGTCTTGAATAACTTTTTTGTTTCAGTCTTCACGGAGGAGGACGTGAATAGTTTGCCGGGTGTCAGTGGTGGAAAGATGGTAGGAGTGGAGGGCCTGAATGACATTATTGTTACTAGAGAGGCAGTGCTCGACAGACTGGAGGGACTGATTGTGGACAAGTCCTCAGGACCGGATGGAATGCATCCAAGGGTTCTGAAAGAAATGGCGGAGGTGATAGTGGGTGCCTTGATGATTATTTTCCAAACCTCGCTGGATTCCGGGGAGGTGCGGAAGATTGGAAAACGGCTAATGTTACGCCGTTGTTTAAGAAGGGTGGCAGGCAAAAGGCAGGGAATTCTCGGCCGGTTAGTTTAACATCTGTTGCAGGTAAAATGCTAGAATCCGTGATCAAGGAGAAAATAGCGAGGCATCTTGAGGAGAATTGTTTGATAGAGCAGATGCAGCACGGTTTCGTTAAGGGGAAGTCGTGTCTGACGAATTTATTGGAGTTCTATGAGGATGTGTCTAGGGCGGTGGATAGAGGAGAGCCGGTAGATGTGGTGTTTCTTGATTTTCAGAAGGCGTTTGATAAGGTGCCGCACAAGAGGTTATTACAGAAGGTTAGGGGGCATGGAGTTGGGGGTAGGGTGTTAGCATGGATAAGGGATTGGCTGTCAAATAGGAGGCAGAGAGTGGGGGTCAATGGGTGCTATTCGGATTGGCAGTTGGTGACTAGTGGAGTGCCCCTGGGATCGGTGCTGGGGCCTCAGCTATTTACCATTTATATAGATGATCTGGAGGAGGGAACTGAGTGTATGGTGTCGAAATTTGCTGATGACACCAAGATTGGTGGAACGGCAAATTGTGTGGAGGGTGTGGAAAGTCTGCAGAAGGATCTAGATAGGCTGGGCGAATGGGCCAGGAACTGGCAAATGGAATTTAATGTTGGCAAGTGTGAAGTTGTCCACTTTGGTAGGAATAATGGTAGGAAGGACTATTACTTACATGGCAAAAAACTGCAGCATGCAACGGTGCAGAGGGACCTCGGGGTCCTTGTGCATGAGTCGCAAAAACCCAGCCTGCAGGTGCAGCAGGTGGTCAGGAAGGCTATTGGGATGCTGGCCTTCATAGCGAGGGGGATTGAATATAAAAGTAGGGAGGTCTTGCTGCAACTGTACAGGGCACTGGTGAGGCCGCAGCTGGAGTACTGTGTGCAGTTTTGGTGGCCGCACTTACGCAAGGATATTTTGGCCTTGGAGGGAATGCAGAGGAGGTTTACTAGGCTGATACCGGAGTTGAGGGGGTTGAGCTATGAGGAGAGGCTGAATAAACTAGGCTTGTACTCGTTAGAGTTTAGAATAATGGGGGGAGATCTCATTGAGACATATAAGATGATGAATGGGATGGATAGGATAGAGGTGGAGAGGCTCTTCTCGCTCAGAAAGGACAGTAGGACTAGAGGGCACAGCCTCAAGATAAGGAGGGGGCAGTTTAGAACGGAGTTGAGGAGGAACTTCTTCACTCAAAGGGTGGTGAATCTCTGGAATTCTCCGCCCGTTGAAGTGGTGGAGGCTGCCTCGCTAAATATTTTTAAGACGCGGGTTGATGGGTTTTTGATAAGAGAGGGGATTAAGGGTTATGGGGAGAGGGCGGGAAAGTGGAACTGAGCCACGACAGATCAGCCATGATCTTATTGAATGGCGGGGCAGGCTCGAAGGGCTAGATGGCCTACTCCTGCTCCTATTTCTTATGTTCTTATGTTCTTATTGTGGCAGCAAATTCAACATTCTCAGCACTCTGATAAATAAATTTCTGCTGAATTCCCTATTGATTTTTTTGGTGACAATCTTATACTGATGACCTCTATTAATGCTCTTTCCCACAAGAAGGAACATTTGTCCTCCACCCACTCTATCAAAATCTTGCATCATTTTAAAGACCTATATCATTTTTTTTCTAGTGAAAAGAAACCCAGCCTGTCCTTACTTTCCTGATGTGTGTATCCACATGCCCTCTCCAGTATACTATATAATTTTTATAATATGGCAATCAGAAATGTACTCTTAAGTGTTGTCTAACTAAAGTTCGATACAGGTTTAAGAACATAAGAACATAAGAAATAGGAGCAGGAGTAGGCCATCTAGCCCTTCGAGCCTGCCCCGCCATTCAATAAGATCATGGCTGATCTGTCGTGGCCCAGTTCCACTTTCCCGCCCTCTCCCCATAACCCTTAATCCCCTCTCTTATCAGAAACCCATCAACCCGCGTCTTAAAAATATTTAGCGAGGCAGCCTCCGCCACTTCAACGGGCAGAGAATTCCAGAGATTCACCACCCTTTGAGTGAAGAAGTTCCTCCTCAACTCCGTTCTAAACCGCCCCCCCTTTATCTTGAGGCTGTGCCCCCTAGTCCTACTGTCTTTTTTGAGCGGGAAGAGTCTCTCCACCTCTATCCTATCCATCCCATTCGTCATCTTATACATCTCAATGAGATCTCCCCTCATTCTTCTAAACTCTAACGAGTACAAGCCTAGTTTATTCAGCCTCTCCTCATAGCTCAACCCCCTCAACTCCCGTATCAGCCTAGTAAACCTCCTCTGCACTCCCTCCAAGGCCAAAATATCTTTGCGCAGGTGCGGCACCCAAAACTGCACACAGTACTCCAGCTGCGGCCTCACCAATGCCCTATACAGCTGCAGCAAGACCTCCCTACTTTTATATTCAATCCCCCTCGCTATGAAGGCCAGCATCCCATTCGCCTTCCTGACCACCTGCTGCACCTGCAAGCTGGGTTTTTGCAACTCATGCACAAGGACCCCGAGGTCCCTCTGCACCGTCGCCTGCTGCAGTTTTTCGCCACGTAAGTAATAGTCCTTCCTACCATTCTTCCTACCAAAGTGGACCACCTCACACTTGCCAACATTAAATTCCATTTGCCATTTCCTGGCCCATTCGCCCAGCCTATCTAGATCAAGGAGTTTAGCATAAATTATCTACTTTTCAATTCTATCCTTCCAAAAATAAAACCCGGAGATTGATTTTTTTTCATTGCCTTGCTAACCTGTAGCATAACTTGCGGTGATTGACCCACTTATACGCTGAAATTCCTTTGTTCCTCTACCCGCCCCATACTTGCAAATTCCAAGTAATATGTGACCTATCTATTCATCCTATCAAAATATATCACCTCCTATTTGTCTGTCTTGAACTTTACTTTGCCAGTTATTTGCCATTCTACAAGTTTATTACTGTCCTCCAGGAATTTGCTGTAGTCCTTCTCAGTATTGACTATTCCCCACTCTCATCTCAATTTGGTATTGTATGCAAATTTACAAATTGTACTTTTGATTCAAAAGTCCAAATCATTAATGTAAATATGAACAGTAGTGTTCAGTACTGCTCCTTGTTAAACTCCTCTTCTGTTCCCTTTCTGTGGTTTTTGTCTTGAAGCCAGCTAGCAATGCATTCTGCTCCTTGTCCCCTGACTCCACATTCTTTGATCGTATTTTGTCCATTATAGGGTACCTTAACAAAAGCCTTTTAAAAGGGCCAGCTAGATTACATCTGCACTGAATAATGTTGGTCAAGCAAGGTTCCCTCTTTTGAAATCCATGCTTTTTATTCCTCATGGTAATTGTAATTTTCAGCTGTTCTTCTATTCTCCCCTTTAATAATGGCTCCTGTATTTGTCCTACTACTAATGTTAAGCTGGTTGGTCTAATTTTCTTGGACATATTCTGTCACCTTCTCGAAATAGGAATTACATTAGCTTCTGCCAGTCCTCTGGCACTACACATTTTTCTAATTAATTATTAAATATGTGCAGTGATGCCTCTGATATCTCTTCCCTAGATTATTTCAACAAATATAGGTGCAATCCATCCAGGGGCTTTAGCCTCTTTGAGTTTGTTTAATTTATTCACTCACCTTTTTTATTTAAATAAGCTTATTTCATTCCTCATCTGATCTTTCAATGTCATGTCTACCTGTTCTATGTCCCTAATAAATGTTGAAGCGAAATAATTGTTTAAGATTTCTGCCATTTGTGTGTCATTACCTTTGGTCGTATCCTGTCTATCCCTTAATGGTCTTATTCCTATTACAGCCTTCTTTTGTTATTGATGTGCCTGTAAAATATTTTACTATTTTGTTTGTTCCTTGATAATTTAATTTCACAAATCCTCTTCGTCTTCCTAATTGTTTTGATGATTTCTCTCTGGATTTCTCCGCATTTTCTTTTATCCTGCACTCCTCTGTTGTTTATGTACTGAAGAGGGAGGGAGGGAGGGAGAGAGAAGAGGGAGGGAGAAGAGGGAGGGAGGGAGAAAAAGGGGGAGGGAGAAGAGGGGCAGGAGAAGAGGGAGAGGAGGGAGAAGAGGGAGGGAGGGAGAAGAGGGAGGGAGAAGAGGGAGGGAGGGAGGGAGGGAGAGGAGGGAGGGAGGGAGGGAGGGAGGGAGGGAGAAGAGGGAGAAGAGGGGGGAGGGGAGGGAGAAGAGGGAGAAGAGGGGGGAGGGAGGGAGGGAGGGAGAAGAGGGGGGAGGGAGGGAGGGGAGGGAGGGAGGGAGGGAGGGAGAAGAGGGAGGGAGGGAGAAGAGGGGGGAGGGAGGGAGGGGAGGGGAGGGAGGGAGGGAGAGGGGGAGGGGGGAGGGAGGGAGAAGGGGGTAGGGGGGTAGGGAGGAAGAAGAGGGGGGAGGGGGGAGGGAGGGAGG